>NC_064435.1:79715787-80340787 GCF_023343835.1 Lagopus muta | reverse complement strand
CAGTGCTTCTCACCTTTTGTAGTGGAGTGGATAAGAACCAGTGGGAGGATGCTCTGAAGAAGGGGGTCAGCAGTACAATTCACCTTTTTAAATAAGGGATAAAATGGCTTCTGCCATTAGAATGGCTAAAGAATAGGAATGTTTCCAGCCTTTGCCACATCTTCTCTGGGACATGGTGCTGGTAAGGCTGGATGGATGGATGGATGCCTGGCCATTAGCAGTGTTTTTCTTTGGGGAGGAGAGGAAGCAGCAGAAAAGCACTGGACAAAGTGCTCTTTTATCTCAGGAGACTTAACAACAGAGCTATAGCAGAATGGGTCTGCAATGTGAGTGATATTAAGCCAGAGTAACAACCGATAAATATACATAAACACATAACTTGTGCAGATGTCCCAAGAAGCTCCACTGCGTATCTATGAAAGGCTGTGCTATGTCCCTGAAAATTGCCATAATGTTCCACATTTCACATCAGAAAACAAACCCTGCTTCACACCTGAAAAATTCCCCCTTCTTCAGCACACCCCTTTTCCCTTCAGAGGTGGAACATAGTTGTGAGGCAACGACTTTCACATATCTGTGTTGATCTGGGAACTAGGACATCTGAACACATCACTGCATTGTTTTTTGTATAATCAATGAATATTAAGATGCTACAATTACAAAATAAACAACAGAGATTGGCAAAGCAGATAATGATAACAAAAAGAGAATAGATAGAAAACTTACCTCTATCCTAGGCTCACTCACAAAACTCCAGCAGAACAGATCTCCAGAAGAGATCCTTCCCCACTGATAGCCAGCTCTTAAATAGGTCTAGGAGGGCTGGAGCTTGGCGCCACCCCCTTCCAGCAGCACAGGTGAATTGCCTTCACCTGTGCTCCTGTGGCTGACTCAGTGCTCGTCTCAGGTGATCAATCAGAGGTTCAGGCCATGACTCATCAGTTCCCATACACTTTTGCTTAAAGTGAGGTAGTGAGGAGAAGTGGGCCAGAAAAAGGCAATAGCTTGAGATAAGTGACCTCTGGTAAACAAACAGAGGCTTGCCCAGGACAGCTGAGGACCAGGGGGTCAGGGAATCTGGCTCTACTTCCCACTGTAAGTGTCTAAAGTAGACTGCTGAAGTAGAACCAGGTCCTGAAACTCAGCCAAGTTATTCGGCAGGCTCAAAGGCTTTGTCAGAAGAGCAGTAGGGACTGTTTGGGAAAGCCTTTCTGAGAAACAGGTACATCTGAAGCAGCCCAACCTTACTTGAGCTCTTGGCTGTAGGCATTATGGACATATGCACAGAGCTGGTAGTTTTCCAGTCATCTTTGCTTTCTAAAAGTATTATCTCTTCTATAGAAATCAAGCAACAGCCTGGATTTCAGAAGGCTTTGTCCCTGCATATCTCTAGTCACAGGCTCCCCAATCGGTGACAAATACCCAGCCCCATTGTCAAACCTTGCCACCCAGCAGAAGTAAGGCCACAGCCCTCTACTCATGCCTGGCAAGAGCCCGAAGAGGACAAAGGTGTGGATAAGATGGGGCACTGATGTCATTGTGGTTGAGGTAACAGTGGTGAATGTCTAGGAAGGCAATGACAGCAGTAATAGCCTCATCTAGACAATGGAACACCAGTACACCTTAGCCTCACTCTGATATTTTCAACCTTTTTTTTGCTGACTCCCTCCCATCTTTCCATGCCTGCTGATTGCCCCCAGAAGATTTCTCTCTGACAAGTGAATTTTCTTCCAACTCTAGGACATAAGCTTCTGTGTTGCTTCAAACAATGGCCTTTGTTGCCAAAACCGTGAGGGCAAGGAGAGGCCATGAACAATTCATATATCACCGTTTCTGTTCCAATAAAATAAAAGTAGATACACAGACCTCTGCAAGCTCTTGACATTCCCTCTACATATTCTCTCTAATTTTCCCCCTTACTGCTACAAGTTTCTTGCACCCCAGCCCTACTACAGGGTTTAAAGACATTCCTTAGTAAAAGCCATTTACGTGTGCTCATTTCTCAAATCTGAAGAGAAGTAGGAATCCTGAAACTTCCTCTTTTACTGTAGCGTGTTGATTCTTTCCTCTGCAGTTACCACTGCACAAAGGAAACACAGGTGGCTTTTCAACTCAGTTGCTGGAGTAAAAGGACAAAAACAAACAAACAAAAAAGGCAGACCATACTAACTTGGCAGTTCAGGCCAACAGGAGGAAGAGCAAAAAAAGTGCAAATGAGCTTACTCAGCCTAGCAGAAATGAGCCAGAATTGTATTTGTAGATTACCTTCTTGCTTTGTTTCTTGGATTCATCTTTTGGCAACAGAGGGAAATGTAATCAAAAGGCCATGTTCTCATTGAGTAGACAACCATTGGCAGTAAGTGGCTGACTTTTATCTGTCCCAAGAGAGCCCTGTCTTCTTCTCCAGCTACCTCTGTCCCTTATCAGGGTTGCCTCCCCAGCATGTATCTACAAGCCACGTAGAATGTCATTAGACCTCCAAGCAGCTTCCACCTGCCTATGGTCAATTCTGGATGTGAGTGCTCCCAGGGTCCCCCAGGCAGGAACCACACTGGGAAAAAGGGGGGAAAAACAGAAAACAGATGCTCATATGAAATAGACCATCCCATCCCAGGGCATCTCAGGACATATTTATTAGTCAGAGGCACGCACCACAGCAAATCATGGCTTTCATTCTGTATGGAAAAGCTTTTGATGGTTGGCTACTAATGTCTAACCATAAGGAAAATCTATAGTCCAGACAAAATTTAGGTATGCCAGAAAGGTCTGTGTGCTGGCAAACACACCATTCAGCTTGCTCATTTCCTGCATGCTGTTTGAAAGAGCCAGAATTCTTTCTCAGTATTTAATTCTTTGAAGAAAAAGTGAAATAAAAAGAGAAGAAACATTCAGCTAACGAAATTCCCAAGCTCAGCTCTTTAGGAGGGACCTCTGTGCAGGGAGAGCAGAACCCCCAAAAGTGAGAAAGCCCCACTTAAAGCATACGTTCTGCATAGCCTGCTCTGTGAAGACTGTAAGGAATTTCTCTTTTACCAGCGTGGCTGGCAACAACAAAGTCAATTCCTTCCTCCAGAAAGAGGATCCAACACAGCCCTTTCACACCCTTACAGACACAGGAAGAGGTCTAGAAAAACACCACCTGCATGTGCTTTCATGTTCTCATAGGAGAATTTGTGTCACAAAGAAGAGGTAGCAAGCTCCTCATCAGTCTTTGCTCAAAGTCCATGTGGTCCAGGTTCCTGTGCTGGAGGGGAAGAGCGGCAGAAAACTGTTAGACTTACGGAGTGAAGTAAGGGGTTTAATTCCCCCTTCCTGCTCATAGTGGAATGTCATTAGAGAGTGTGATCTACATTCTCAATGTCAGCCACTGTTTTAAGATCAGTCACTGCACTCAGTTTTCCAAGGCATTCATTTCCCACTTGGCAGTCTAAACTCTGCTTGGATTTCTTTGCCAAGCCTAAAGGTGCACACAGGTAAGATACTCTTTCAACCTGTACAGCCCATTTCACCAGCACTGGATGCTTCAGAAGATGTAAGAAATTTTGCTGCGGGCAAGTATGAGGCAACCTGCATTCACAGCAACAACTCTGACAGTGAAGACTGAGCTCAGCTTTGAACTTAGCTCTTTGGTCTCTGGCATCCTGTGCCAAGAAGCACCAGGGGCTGCTTAGATAGTACAAAACAGACTGGTAATGCCAAGATAAAGAAGAACAGAAGCTCCCCTTCACCTCAACTGGGTTTTATTCATTTCTAAGCGTGTTTACCACATTTGCTCCTATCTCTTTCATGAGGCAGCTAGCTACCATCTCCAGGCTTCTGAGCCATGAGTAACCTGTGATAATTCCTCTCATTCTCCTCCTCCCAAGAGGTGAAACCTGTTTAAGCAGACTGCAGTTTTCTGTAATGTCAAAGTTCATTGTCAAAAATCCTCCTTCAGAAAAAAACAGTCAAAATGGGCATCAGAGGAAGAGTGATCCATTCTTTTGGAAATCTCTGCTTTAGGAAATCACAAATCTTAATCTCAGCATGCACATTTCTTTCCACTGACTGTGTTCAGATTATGGGCTCATGTTAAGATGACTGCTCCGTAGTTAGATAGAACACATACTGCAGATCACAGCTGCACATGGAGAAGAAATTTCCATTAAGTTACCTTCATTAAGACTCAAGGCATTTTCCATAAAACTTTCAAATACTTCCAGTCATGTGAATATTTGCCTTCCCCTCCAATATATCCTATTTTGCATGTGCCACCAATTTTATGGCCCAGTCCTGTTCACTTGCCTCCCACACTGAAGTGGTTTGACCCACCAGGGTTTGACTGATATAACTAACTTTGCCTGTATTTAGAAATTTCAATTCCTTACTGCTATTGCCCTTTCCAGATTGCCAATATTTCCATTAAACAATACCAGACCTTGGCGCTTCTCTGCTGACCTTTTATTCAGGGCAGGAATTTCCCATTTATTTTTTTTTTGCTGCCTCCAATCTCTTAGCCAGCTTTCGATTCATGTCACCCTACCATCTAATAAACTTATTTTCTTCAGATCTCTCTTCAAATTTAAACAGGATCTTGTCAGATACTTTTAGTGAAAGGATGGTGGGTAATGGAGTTTAAATAATTATTTTGCTTTTTCAATACAGAAATCAAGTTGGAAATGTCTAGATGCAATTGGAAGGTTGGTGCCTAGAGTGGATGTAATGCATTTCAAGTCCATGGATAAACATCATCTTGCTTTAGACACACTGTTGCAAACAGGGGAAAGCTCCATTAGTTTTGGCTGATTACTTGGGAAGAGTTGGTATAATGGCAAGAAAAACCTAATACAGAAATTTAGAGAAGTTTGTAGTCTGATCAGGTTAGATACTGTATTGTAAATACAATAAGATGATATCAATAATGATCTTGTTTTTAGTATCACCTCATCTGGTGCACTGGGAAGATAATATACTTACAGAAACCAGTATTTTCTTATTAAATACACCTGTTAATAATAAGAGCTAACTAAAGAGGGGAGATTTAGATTAGATATAAGGAAGAAAAAATGCAGGATATAATAGAATCATAAAATTTTAAAATATCTCTAAGATCATCTAATCCAATTGTCAACCCACCCCCACCATGCTCATTACCCCATGTCCCTCAGTGCCACATCTGCATGTTTCTTGAACATCTTTAAGATCTCCAGGAATGTGACTCCACATGACACAGGGATGGCTGTGAGATGCCTCCAGAAATGGTGAACAGTGCCTGGAGGAGTAGGAAACAACAAGTCCGCCACGTGCTGTCCCCAAAAGCAACCAAACTGGTCTGTCACCAGTCCTACCCAGACCTGAGCTGATAGACACCGCTGCCTAAAGCCCTTTCCAGAAGAAAGGCAGTGAACCTTTCTCCCAGCCCAAGAGCAGGAGTGTGCCAAGATGACGTAGAATTTGCACAGAATTTGAGAGGAAGGAATGAAGTTTAAGTCATATTCTTGTGGCAGGCCTTCCTTTGTTATTTTAACCCAGTTATCAGAGCACCGTGTTCCTGTTGATTCTTAAGTGCTGCTTTGTTTTGAAAAGGCCAAGCGTCGTCTCTGGATGCATTGTCTGGTTGCACAACTCCCAGGAGGGAACTTCCACAGAGATCCAAAACAGGGCAGCCAGGCAAAATGAACCACGGCTTCACGCCTTTCAGACCGCATCCCAGCCTGAGAGGATGTAGAGCACTGGGATTTCTTGCTGCCTGGGCAGAAGCACCCACAGAGATGCTCTGGAGGCAGGCAGAGGGTGGTGGGCACACAACCATGGTGTGCTCAGAAATAGGTATGAATTCAGATGCAGAAAAAGTGCATTAAAAAAGGACAAAAGAAAGGCAGTGGGATGAGGAAGAAGAGTGGGAAATCTGAAGAAAAGAGTTAGACAAAGATTTGGGCTAGGACAGAGAGATGAGTAAGCTGAAGATGGTGAATGAAAATGCAGTGCTGGGAAGGTCTTTTCTGAATGAAAGAGGGAAGCTAACTCAGATGACCTGAGGGATGGAAACTCCTTTCCTTCTGGTACACAGCTACAAGCAGGAGTAAGCCCATAGGAAATCCACAAAGATAATCATGGGGCTGAAGCACCTCTCCTGTGAAGAAAGGCTGAAGGAGCTGGGCTTGTTACGCTGGGAGAAGAGAAGGCTCCAAGGAGACCTCATTGCAGCTTTCCAATATTTGAAAAGAACTTACTAACAGGATGGGAATTGACATTTTATATGGTCTAATAAATGGTAAGACAAGGGGGGGTGGCTTTAAACTAAAAGGTGGGAAATTTAGGTGAGATTTTAGGAAGAAACTCTCTATTCAGAGAGTGGTGAGGCAGCGGCACAGCTGCCCAGAGAGGCTGTGGATACCCCATCCCTAGACGTGTTCAAGGACAGGTTGGATGGGGCCTTGGGCAGCCTGAGCTGCCGAGCGTCTGCCCTGACCTCAGCAGAGTGTTGGAGCCAAATGATCCTTATGACACTTTACAACATAGGCCATTCGACCATTCTATGAAATGCCTGAAATTGAAGAGCAATGGAGAATGGGGAAAAAGAGAATTCTGAATGGAGATGAAAACGATTCTTCATTTGCTCTGGATGGGCTGCTTACTGTATCTTTTTCCCTCTGGCCTTTTATTTTCCTCTCTCTAAAGTATTTCAAGGTAGCTTAGGTGGTTGCTGCAAGCATATCAGACCCCTACAGAAGTTTTTCTGCACAGAGGGGATGTGGAGACCTCAACATATTATATCTTCTCTCAAAAGCACTTTTAGTTGCCAGGTGAAAGCAAATTTTGCTCACATGTGGGCAACATTTGCAGACTCCTGCAAAGATGAGCATTTGTTCTTCTAGCAGCCTTGATATTTCTGTTTCCCTTATACCTGTGGTCTGCCTAAGATAAAATCACCAGAAAGAATATAGATTTGTTCCTTCAGAAAAGCCTTGTTTTAGTCTTATCAGTGAAGTAAGTATATCCTGTGCACAGAGACTAAAAAAAAATAAAAATCAAAGTTCTCTGGGAGCTCACTACTGGGCTGGTCTGCCTGAGTATTATAAAACAGCTAAAGTAAATAAATAATACTGCATTATCCAAAAACTCCTTTCTTGAAAAGCTTTGTATCAAAACTTTTTATGCAGTAAAGGTAGCAGCAACATATTCCTGGTTCTTTAAAATGTAGTCTATTACATTGCCATAAAAAATGTGGGGAAAAGATACTCCAAAATTATTCCAAATAAGGTAAATCTGAAGTATAATTTATTACAGTCATAAATCCCCATGTAAATGTCAGCGGCCAGTAGATCCTGGACTTCAGTGATGGCAGCTCTCCTAGTAGGAAAGAGGCTGTGTTTAGTTTGAGGCTGTAAAAATCCTCATCTGTGGCCTCTGGACAGCCAGAACGCGGAGCTGGCCTCCCACATGTAGAAACTCTTAGATCTGTAAGATCCCTATCAGGATTTAGCACCACGGTAACAACCATCAACAGTGCAAGCAAAGGCACTTTCATCCAGGAAACCAAAGACAAGTTTGCTATGAGAATTGTGAGCCACATCATCAAGATAAACCAGCTCTGGGCTCAGAAGCCAGCTGCCCTAACTGTGAAGGATGCTTGTCACCCCATCATTCACAGGGTCCTTGGGTTGCAGAAGACCTGGGGTAACCAGCCTTTGAGTTTGGAGGAGACTGTTGGCTTGAAGTTGGTTTTAAAGCCAGGAGACATTTTCTGTCCTCAAGCCAACTCCTCATGAACTTTCTACTTTTTCAGGCCAACATTTTCCAGCCATGCTCCCTCCAGCCCAGGTGAGCTGAGTCCTCACACCCAGAGCCACCTAAATACCTTTCTCATTAGCTCCACTCTTCCATTCTCTGGTGTGCCTGAGGCAGCCTTCGTCTCTGCTGCAGGGCAATTCAGACACAGGGTGGGAGGTGATTTATGACATAAAGCAATGCCAGGGCTGGTCCTCAGAGCTTGTACTGTGCTCAGTTTTAACACAAGCTGCCAAAAAGCCTACCTTGACTGACTTACACACAAACATCTATGAAGGAAGGCCATGACATTATGGCATTAAGATCTGCTCAAGGTTTTGCTAAGCCAAATACCTACAGACATTTCACAGTCAGGGATGCTATTTATGTTTAAAAATAAAAATAGTTTGCTTACAGGACGACCACGTTCTCAAGGTGAAAAAACAGTATTTACCCAGTAACTGCCAAGTGTGTCTGGAATGAGGATCAAGGATGCTATTTTTTACCTTTCTTTCTCTTTTCTTTCGCTTCAGGCTTCTTGTCTTTCTCTCTAGTCCTCACTGTCAGCCGTATCTGAAACCCTTCCCCTCGTGCCTACCCTGTCTTTCCTCACTCTACAAGGCATTGTGAGGGCATGTCATGCAGGGAACATCCTTCAGAAGATTCTCCTGGGGTTCGATAGGGCTTGGATGACATTTGGCACTCAGTGAAAAAGGTTTTGTCTGAACCAGCCCTTTACTCATGTCAGCAGCTTGCTCATCATGTCAGCTGGGCACCCAGGGCAGAAGAGTAGAGCCACAGGGCTTTCCTTTTGGAAAGCAAATACAAAGGTGCAACTTCAGGGAAGAATTGTTCCCTAAACTCTAGAGGGATGATCAAGTACACAGAAACAGGTCTTGCCACTCTTTTTCAGTATTGGCTTTCCTTATACATTTAAAAGATATACACTTCAGCATGATACCTCAGAAAAGAAAGATGCTTTGTTTTAATGTCCATTCTTATTTTTCACTTTTTTATTTTTTTTAGCCCTATTCTCCTCAGAAAGTGAGGGCAGACAGTTATATTATTAACCTTCTTCTCTATTCTTTTCCATTTCCCCTCTCTGCTCTCGTCCAGCGTGGCTCTGCCTGTTCCAGCCTTTCTTTCAATTTTTAAAAACACAGATGTAAGCAGATAATGAGGCCACAGGAGGAGAATCCTTCAGGATGTCTTGTTTGGTTTGGAAATATTTAAATGTCTGCTGCATTTCCTTTGAGCACAACGCAGGAGTCTGCAAAAGTGCGCTGCTCCTTCTGCAACCCACAGTCCTACTAGGGGTAGGAGAGCGTGCGTGCATGTAAGCATATGTGTGCATGGGATGTTTTCTAATCTTTTCAGCATGGCTCTTTTCCCTGGGATAATTTGAAACATTTCTCTCGGTCACATTTCCATGGAAGAAAAGATTTTAACTACAGTAATTCAGGTGAAACTTGTTCTTTATAAACAGTCCACCAACTCCACATGATTGCAGCAAAATTGTAGCCCTCTAAGTAACAAATGGTTTGAAGAGTGATTTTTCTGATTTGAATAGATTTAAACATTAGTGGCCATTATAGATGACAGCTGGTTGCTCAAGATTAAGGGATCACAATCAAGAAGAAAGGTGTATTGTTTTGCTGTATACAAAGCAGCGAATGGCTGTTAGATAAATTATACGATGAATCTGAGAATCAAAGTCAATCGGTGTTATTTCAAGGGTGGCACAAAGCAGTTGCCCAAGGGATCATAGCACAGAAAGAGAAATCTTTCTCATTCAGTTCTGTGAATTTGAAGCAGTGTGCTGCAACCTGTTAGCCTTTCCATTGCCACGCACTCTTGGACTGACTGCTATGGACAGGGCTTGGGGGAGATGAGTGACAGCCCTGGATGGAAGAAGGCAAAGACTAGGAAATGACACTTATTACAGACAAACATGCACAGAAAACAGTGGTTTATACCACAGTTTAATTAATTAAAAATAATATTTTGGGCCCACACACTTTGTTTCTCATGAGATATGAGAAGTCAGCCGCATACGAGCCATGCTTTTTCTGGCTTAACCCAAAGATTGCCAAGATCTATAGAAAATATAGAGCTGCATGTGAAAGAGATCAAAGGAAGCAACAGCATTCATGCTGGAAAGAGCTGTGTCACTGCACAACATGCAAGATCACTTGCTGACTTCAACATTCACATTTGAACCCTTCAGTTCAAACTTAGAATATACCAACCAATACAAAAAGCAACAGATTATATTTTGTAATAAATACAAGCCTAACCCAGGAAATATAATGAACATGAAAATGACATAAGCATGACAAATGAACATAAGATTTTGAATTGATTTGTCTCAATTTTCAGAAACAAGATTACCTTGAAGACGTGTAAATTAAAATGCTAATGTACTCTGGCATTGCTTACAATGCACAGAGCCTACATAAGCACTTAAGTCTCATCTTAACTACAATTTTTTGTGTGTGATTGAAAACAACTGTCTTGAATTGCCTGTAGTTTTGTATTTCATTTTGATCATTGGATACTGATATAACCACAGGTTTCGTACCTGCTATAACATTTTCTTCTTTTTGTAGCTTACGTAGGAGAAGCTTTTTAAAGCATCAGATGAAAATCTTCCAGGTGTTTTAATTTTAAGAAATAATAAATGTGAGGGAATATTTTTAATATAGCTTACTATACTATTAAAACCTGTGGTGTAAGGAACATTTTACTCTATTTCAGTTAATTGTGCCAAAAGCTGAGTGATGCAGTTGCTCTGCTGTTAAAAATAGAAATAACAACACAAGTTTAGAACAGGATAGCATGAAATGCACACTACAACCACAAACGCATTCCAGAGTGTTGTTTCTGGTAAATTTGCGTCCTCAGCTTGTCCTGTGGGTAATACAGTTTTTAAAGTGTGGGATGTATCCATCTACTAAGGATGGTTATTAGATAAGAGCAGTTGACACACGCACACATGCGAGCATACACGCATACACACTCACACATACAAATGTTTATTACATGGATGTCTCGGTGTCAACCGTGCTCTGTATGTTGACATGATCCACGTCTAGAAGCCACAGTCAAAACAAAACAACCTATGAATACTTGACCTGGAAACAGTGAGAAATTCTTTCGCAGTTCACTGGTCTTCTGATGTTTAACTTTTACCAGTTCCACTGCTGGCTTCTCAGTGAATTGCTGATATGGACTCTAACTGTGCAGGAAGTGGGATACAATACAACTGTGCATCTCCTGTAGGTCAACGACTTTCAGGGAGCAGGGCTAGATGAAGCAGGGTGTGTTCTGAACAAACAGAGAAACAAGTCACATAGCACATACTGCTCCCAGAAAGGAAAAAGAAAAAAAAAAAACCTTTGAAGTGACAGAGATTCTTACATTCAAATTACTGCTTTCCAAGCCTGTAATTTCTCAGCTAGGTCAAAACAGAAAATGAGTGATTACTGTTACAACTGGCATACGCTCTGCACTTTGGCTGCATTTAAGATACACAACATTTTCCAGAGAATCATGTTGGATAATTTATCTTGTGTATTTTAAGCCTTTTTCACATGTCCTGAAAGACATAAGCAATAAAATACCTTAAGGAGTGTGGTGGCTGAAGAGGGGAGGCAGCATGGGCCCAGTGTCAGGGCGCCCGGGTGCTTTTCCTGGCTGTACTGCACATCTATCATGTAACTCCAGATGGGTTGCTTACACCACTACTCTCCAGCTTAGCTTCATAAAACTCGAAATCTCCTTGGCAAGAGTAATTTCCAGTGCCAATAGTATTGCTTATCTTCATACACACGCACACACACACACACAAAAGCTGCAGCTTGACACCTACATCCACGTTGACAGGCAGAAGTTAACTCTATGATTTAGAGAACAAAGCTGCCATAGGACCACTGCATGGCACTGTACCTGCTTGGGTATTTATGCTGCCTAACTTGCACAGCTTTGAAGAAGAGAAATGTTGCTTAAGGGAATTTTGCAGCAGGAACTACAGCAGTACCCCATGTGCCCAGGTTGGCAGTCTGCTGAAATTACTGCTGTTGCTCCTCCCTATCCAGGTTTATTTCTTATGGAAGTCCAATCACAAGAAGGAAGGCTTGAGGATAAAGTTTGATCTCAACCCTCAGCCCTTGTGTTGCATCTGGGTGATCACACACATACAGGAAATTGGATATAATTGCTGAGT
The DNA here is from genome assembly GCF_023343835.1 of Lagopus muta. Taxonomy (NCBI): domain Eukaryota; kingdom Metazoa; phylum Chordata; class Aves; order Galliformes; family Phasianidae; genus Lagopus; species Lagopus muta. Next base: position 80,328,813 of record NC_064435.1, on the reverse strand, counting down.
TTTCTGGTTCTGGACAGAAAAATTAATAGAGAAGTAAAACTGTGTTTTCTTGGCATTACTTGGAGGCATTCTACCTGTGATTTTTTCCCACTTATCCTTAGATTCTAATTGCCTATTGCTGATATGGTAAATTCAGATCAACTTCAGAAAAGCTTCCTCATGGAAAACCACAAATCTTTAAGGAGGACTTCTTAATACAGGCAGAGAATGGACCAAATGAGAGGGATATTGTGCTTGGCCTATTACTTGCAAACAAGGAAGAACCAACTAGTGATGTTAAGATCAGGGGCAGCCCTGGCTACAGTGACTGCAAGATAGTGGAGTTCAGGGTCCTGAGAGAAGTATACAAGATAAAAATGCAATGTCATAACCTCAGAATTAAGGAGAGCAAACTTTGACATGCTGAAGGATTTATTTGTAAGTAGTCCATGGAGAAAGAAGAGGTCTAGAATAGCTGTCCATCCTAACAAATTAGTAATTAAGCAAAGGCAACAGGAGGCCTGCATGGATGAACAGGGAGACCTTGACTAAATGAAAATATAAAAAAGGTGTAAAAGAGGTAGAAGCTGAGGCAGGTGATCCAGGAAGTATACAGTGACACTGTTCTAGTGTGCCAGGATAGGGTTAGGAAAGCCAAAGCCCACCCAGATTTTAATCTAGTGAGGGACACGAAGGGCAACAGCAAGGATTTCCACAAATACACAAGCGGTAAGATGAAAACTAGGGAAAACATGGACCTACTGCTGAGCACACCAGGGGACCTGGAGACAAAAGGCATAGTAGCCACCAAGATACTGAATACCATGTGTCTCATTTTTTACCAGAATGACTGGCCTTCTGTTTTCATGGTTTCCAGAAACCAGTGGGGAAATCTGAAGCAAGGAAGACTTACCCTTGATAGAGGAGGACCTGGGTAGGGAATACTTAAGCAAATCAGATCTACATAAAACTATCGGCCTGGATGGCAGGCACACACATGGGCTGAAGGAGTTGATTATATTGCAAGTCCACTCTTGGTAATCTTTGAAAAACCATGGGGGTAATATCCTGAGGAAAAAAAAAGAATTAAAAAATGAGGGTATTACTGCAAGGAATTGCCAGCCTCCTCTCAATGGAATGGAATGGAATGTGATCAAGAAAACTATTTGGGAAATCATTCCTAAGCATATTAAGGACAAAAAGGTGACTGAGAGCGGTCAGAATGGATTTAAAAAGGGGAAAGCATGTTCAGCCAAACTAGTGGCCATCTGCAACAAAATAACTATCTCAGTGGATGAAGAGAAAATGTCGAATTTCGTTTATCTTGTATTTATTAAGGCTTTCATCAATGTCTCCTATTATATCCTCATTGACAAACTGATGAAGTACAAGCTAGATAAGTGGACAGCAAGATAGAGTAAAAACTGACTGAACCACCAGGCTCAAAGGGTTGTAATCAGCAACACATAGTCCAGCTGGAGGCCAGTCGCTAATGGTGTGCCCTAGAGGTCAATACTGGGACCAATACTGTTAAACATCTTCATTAATAACCTTGATGATGGGACAGAGTGCACCCTCAGTACATTTGCAGATGATATAAAACTGAGAGTAGTAGCTAATATGCCCCACTGGTCAATTGCCATTCAGAGGGACTTCAGCAAGCTGGAGAGAGGAGCCATCTAGACCCTCATAATTCCCTCACGAAAGGCAAATGCAAAGTCCTGCATATGAAGATGAATAATCCCACACCCCAGTAGAGACTGTGTGCTGACCAGCTGGGAAAGCAGCTTTATAGAAAGGGATGTTGGACACCAATGTGCCCATGAACCAATGATTAACCTTTGCTGTTGGCAAAGGCTAACAGCATCCTGGGCTGCATTAGGAAGGGTGTTACCATCAGGTGAAAGGATGGATCCTTACCCTTTACCCAGGACTGGTTATACACATGGCAAACCCTGGTTCCAGATCCAGGTTCCTCAGTACCAGAGATACATGGACATGCTGGAGGATGTTGAAGGGATTGAGGCACCCCATGCAAGAGTAAAGGCTGACAGAGCTAGGATTGTTCAGCCTAGTGGAAAGAAAGCTCAGAGGGAGTCTTATCAATGTGCATAAATACCTGGAGGGAGGGAGTAAGAAAGATGGAGCCAGACCATTCTCAGTGATGCCTACTACAAACCCACAGAGAACAGTGGATCAGATGAGTTAAGGAACTATTTTTATATGTTTTTCAAGGTGAAGTCATATTCTCCCCTTTAGTGCCCTGTTCAGGTACTGCAGACCAGGAACCTCTTGCAGAGAGCTAGATGATGACTGGAACACAGGCTTTGATGATACACTTAAAGATTATAATACAACAATATGACATAGATTGTACATATAGACTATTATCCACAAGCTACTTTTTCTTGCCTTTGAATGTTGTATATAATCTTCTATCCATCAGAAAGGAATATACCTCTGCTATTTGGAAGTATAATGTTTTGACATTCTGGGAGGGAAGCAAATGCAGAACCCTAATGCTCTGTTGAAAATATTATATTAACTGCCTACATTTTCACAGTTAACAATGCACTTTAAAACTAGGATTTCATATTTCTAGCACTTTGCTATCCTGGTTTGGCTCTTCTCTAATTCTGACCACAAAGCTAGTTTTAGCTAAGAATAATCATCATCACTTTTCTTTAAACAAGCCCACACTAACCAAAGTGGTGTGGCAGTGAAGTATGTAATTTCTTTTGCAGCCCAATATCTCCATCTTATGGTCAAAGCGTGCATAAGTGCTAGAGCTTTTCAGTACTCACTTTACCACAGCTTTCAACGGAGACTGCTGCGTAGCAGGTAAAACACAGTTTAGTATGGTGTCTGAAACAAGCAGGATGTTGTCTTGCTTTTTTTTCCCAAAACTTTAGTATTTTGAATAGGATGCGCCTATGAATATTTCTGTGATGGTAGAGGTGATGTAGATTACTGGTAACCAACATATACTCTGCCTACACTCTTCAGCACCAGCACTGAACATAATCAGGAGGCAGAAGTGATGTGGGCTATGCATCTATATGCTTCTCCCCAAGGGAAAAACAAGTCATGCAGTATTGCTTGCGTATTTCTGTGAATGTTTTTATTATTTTTACAAGGTTGGAATCCAGGTGAGAGGGGGCCACACAAAGTCAGGAGCAGATACTGCTCAGCTCTTTGTAGTGAACATTCATTTGTGTGCTGCACAGCAGTCCCAGGTTGGCTGCTTGTGGCCTGAGAGGCCTGGGAGGACCCAACTGAGCAGACAGCAGTGGAGGTTAGAGGGAAGGAGCTTGGCAGGAAACAGCTGCTGGTAGAGAGTAGAGATAGACAACAGCACTGATTGCTCTCTTCGAAATGCGCTCCAGATGGTGATATGGCATGCTGTGGTTCACTGAGAGCAACTTTGTTTGTATGGGGCTAGAATATCCACTCCTGCCTCCATTATAAAAAAGGATATGGACATGTTGAGCCCTCACGATTGAGTGGGAATAATGAATTCAGACTGACATACCAGCCATCTTCTGCTCTGTGGGTTACATGCTATGTATCAAACATGCCTCTAGCAATAATGCAGTAGACTGTGGACCTCTTCTGTCACACGATATCTCTCTTCTAGTGCTGAATGGTGACACCATTTGATTTAATGAAAGAAAACCCCACCAAGTGGTACTACATGTAGCTAGCCTCAAAACATAAAAAGTTTTATTTACCTATCTGTGCCAATCTCTTGGCACAGAGTAGGCCACAGAATACGCAAATAAATTAGTTCTTCTGGAATGTCAAGTAAAACTAATTTCTGCCTCAAGGACTTCCTCTAATCAGAAAACCAAGAGAGCAGCAAACTCTATTTAATTCACTTTGGACTGCTGCCTCTTCACATAATTCTGAGCAGCAAAATCTGGTAACCATGCAACATCTCTTCCCAAAACCAAACATTTGCTCACACACTAGTGAAATTAACTGTAAAGACTGTATTTGTTAATGCCATCCTGCAAAACTTGCAACCACAGCACATTTTAGTGTGAGAAAAGTAGTAATTTTACCAGATGTGTTAAGCATTTGGATTAATTGCAGCCTAATGATCAAACAAATATCCATGAGCCCAACCAGTCTGTCCATCAGTTTGGTCAAGTGAGTGTCACCAAGTATATCGCTAGTTTTGCTTTTAATAGTTTAGGATAGATGTGATGCTAAGCTGTTGTGTTTTGAAAAAAGGCATTCTATTTTTTTTTTTTTTCCTCTGGTTGTCTGGCTAAGTTTAAACCAAGTACATCACAAAAGGAGTACCGAGGGAAATTAGAATCACAGAATCATTAAGGTTGGTTGGAAAAAAACTCTAAGATCATCTAGTACAACCATCCACCACTACCGCTCCCTGGCTATGTTCCTTAGTACCACATCCGCATGCTTCTAGAACACCTCCAGGGTGGTGAGTCCACCAACTACCTGGGCAGCCCATTCCAGCACCTGACCACTCTTTTGGAGAAGAAGCTTTTCCTAATATCCAACCTGAACCTACCCTGGTGCAACTTAAGGCCACTGTCTTTTGTCCTGTCACTGTTACCTGGGAGAAGAGGCCAACCCCCACCTCATCAAAACAAGGAAGCACAGACATGCCTGCTCTCATACTGCGAGTGTGTGGGCTTGGGAACAGGAAAGGCTCTGTAGATGATACATAAGACACACGTTTGTTTATTTAAAATAGCAGTGATCTACAGCGAATCTCAGCAGTGTTGATCACACCAGAAATATGCCCATCTGCACACTCCAGAGAACTCAGATCCCATTACACACAACACAGACTGAGAGAGCACAGCCAAAAGATGTGCGTGGCATTTACTTGCTACTATAATGTAATCTTTTAACTCTAAAATATTCTATGATTCTGTGGGTCTAAAATGAGACATCAATATCCAGGCTATACAAACAGCACAATGTTGAAGTGACGAAATGAAAAGCTATTATTTCATGCTTTGCTCTGTCTTGTATTTTTCAAGTAAAATTAAATCCCACAAGACTTAATTAGTCCAATGCTTATCAAGAAATCCACTTTGGATTCATCAGTTGGAGTAAATTCATTGTAGATCTGGACTAAGCTGTTTCGCATTGCTCTGAATGCAGGACTGGGACTATGCAGCCAGGGCAGCACAGCAGCCCAGTGGAGTCCTTCTCACTCAAATCACTCTTCATCACATGCCTGTGGTCGATGAACAATTTAAATGCTTCATGAGTTATTCCTCATCATGGGACCTGGAGTGTTGCATACTGCCTAAAACTTCACTTGGCAATAGTCAGGAATAGAGATGAACCGTTGCAACCCTCAGTCATAAAAAGAAAATTGAACACGAGACTCAAATAACTCAAAATAATAGAAATAAAGAAAAATGCCTAAAAAAAAAAAAAAAAAAAAAAAAAAAAAAGTGAGAGAAAAAACTATTGCAATTACTGGTGTTCCTAAATTATAACATTAGTAAGTCATAATGTGGCGGTGAGTTCCAAAATCAGCTCTGTTCCTTGAATAGTTCACATGTGCACAGCAATCACAAGGTAAATCACAGCCACTACAACCACATAATTAAGCAAAAATGTTTCTGCTTATTTTCCAGTATATCAGTTACGGAAAGTAGGCAGTGGCTAACTGCAGGCCATTTGTCAATGAAGTAAAATCTGAAGCATTTATTCCCTTTTGCCAAGGCAGTACTTTGAAACAAGACAGCAATCACCATTGTTAGAATGCTGCAATAAAAACACGTAGGTGAACTTCCTAATTGATGGTGATGATCACCATCACTTTCCAAAATGAAATCTGACTTTCTTAATTCACTGCCAGAATTCTCAGCTGGATCCCATAGCACACAGTCCGCTGCATTTTGCCTGCAAGGTCAAGAGAGATATTGCATACAGAACTGCAAGGCAAAGCCTGGAACATAAGTTTTAAGCTTGCATCAGGATAGCGCCTCCATTTAACCAATGCACTTTCACTTCTGAGACAAGGAAAGTTGTCATAGAGTTTCTGACTCAAACTGAAGAACCAATCAATGATAATTTTCTCCAGTACTTACAACTATTTGCTCTTGGTCTGCCTGTAGCAGCCTCTCAAATATCCCCATGAATTCTGCTGTAATTTGAAGGTGATTAATTATCCTGCTTCCCAGGAATAGTGGAATATAAGATACCACTGCAGAGACAACAGAAGTGTGGAACTGTCATACCTACTAGTAGTGTCATAGCTAAGTCCTTCCCCAGCTTATTAACAAATTACAACCTGTTTAACAAACTGCTCATATCTGCTCGCATCATTAGGGCAATACTGGCATGGTAGGTAGATCCTTCACAGCAAAAATGAGTGAATAATCAACTGCTTATCCCTGAGATACTCCAGTGAAGTTATCTCAGAATCCAAGATAACAACAACAAAAATGCAGGAGATATTTTCACACAGAATAAACATCGCCACACCTGTTCCACTGTTGGTGGCCACAGGATGCAGACAGGCACCGCTTTGCTCAGAGGAATCAACATGTATCTGAGAGCTGCTTGTGATTTCCAACACTTCTGATCTCACATACCATTGAAATTTCTGGGCATTTCTCTAATGATAGAGAGGTTGTGGATGCCCCATCCCTAGAGACACTTGAGGTCAGGCTGGAGGGGTCTCCGTGCAACCTGATCCAGCTGTAGGTGTCCTTGTTTATTGCAGGGAGTTGGACTAGATGGTCTGTAAGGGTCCCTTCCAACTCAAACAATTCTCTGATTCTATGGAAACAGGATGAATGTAAAACTCAAGTAAATCTAAGGAACACACCTAAGTTCAAATTCATCACCATACCCCTAAATATGAGAAGGCACTGCTTTAAGAAACCCTGGAACAGCATTTACAGAAACCCTTTTCCTCAAGGAAGAACAATATGACCAGGTAACCATGAAGGGCAGGGGCCACAGCCATATGCAGGATCATCAGAAGCATCACAGGATTCTTAGCACTGTCATTGACAGTGTTGAGGGTCAGGGAGGTTTACCTTCCCAAGAGAAGGTTTGCTGAGCACTGGTGTTTATCTGGAGCTGAATCTTGTCATCTTTTTCCATGACAATTTTTTTTTCTTGTAGCCTGACATCATTATACTAGCCCTGGGGTAGAGATGCATATGGGTTGCCCCAAACAAAACCAAGACCAGCCTTTCAACAACATGATGGGGCTGTCTGAACAGTCTTAATCTTCAGCAAGCCACAGGAACCAGTAAGGAATAGATTTTTGGGAGGCATCTTCAGAGCTGCAGGAAGAAGAGTCTGAAGAATTAGGACCCATACGCCCATCTTGCCTGTGACCACAGCTAAGTGTCAGAGAAATAGCTCACTTTTTCCAGCCACTTTTGTGGCTCCCCTTGCATCCCCTTGGCTGACTCAGACAGCTGTGAGCTGCAGGCAAAGCACAGTTCTTTCTTTTCACTCGCATTCTCCCTCCCCATGTTCAGTGTTCCAAGGGTGACTGACTCAAAGCCTGGAGACTGGGAGAAAAGACATAGTGCTTGACATGGAGAGACTTACAGCCATGAGGAAGCACAGATGGCAGGAGGTATACAGAAGATATTTCAAGAGTATCATTAAACATAGGTTTTAAAGTCCTTTAATGGAACCTAAAGCAACTGGCATTCAATTTCCATGCATTTAGTGTATGATTTACATTAAACATTAATCATAATCCTTGAATATTTAGGCACAAAGAATCCATGTGTTTTCTGACACACGTGTTGATGTTGGATTTATAGTTAAGATATTCTAAAGATTAAGTGCTCCCCTTAGTGTTAGCAATTTAGAAGGCACACAGCTATTTCCTCTCGTCTAAATATGTAATGATGCAACAGCCAAAATAAATACTCCTGAACACAGTCATGTTGAAGCTCCCATGATATCAATGGGACATGGTTTAAATGTAAGTAAAATACTTCTTATAAGAGTTTGGCTGGATCAGAGAGAAATAAAAAATGTAAGACTAGATCCAATATACACTCATAATCCTTCGCATAGGAAAAGGGATAATTGCAACTTAATTTGAGGAATTTTGCAAAGAGATGTCTTTAAATTAAATTTATTAAATACATTCAACATAATTGCACCTATAAAAAATGAAGCCATTAAAAAAAAAAAAAAGCATTATTATTATTGAGTTATTAGAGCAAATAGTATTTATGAAGCACTGAAACTTTGCCTGCTGCACTGAGAAACACAACACTGACCAAAAATTGAAAGCCTAAAGACATTGCCCCCAAATTGTTCCACCTGGGAATTCCTCCACAGCAGAGAAATACTTGCCTTGCACAGGATCTCAAGGGTAGGAAGACTTTGCACTCATTAAGCTTGTCCATCACAGAGCTCAACTGGCACATACAGTAGAGAAGTAGAGGATGAGAAGAGATGATGGTAAGGGGTGATGGCCCATGAGGCACAGAGGGGGCTCAGTGACCCACAAGCTATTTTACCCCTGCAAACCCAAGAAATTAGGGAAATAGACACACCATCACACATGCTTCCTGCTTTGCTTCTTAATGGCTCAAGGCTATCTATGGCACAGGTGAACATAATCATCAGAGAAGCTTGGTGCTGCAGCAGAAGAGGGATCAGTGATCAAATCAAACATGAAAGCAATGGTTGTACTGGTTTTGTACTGGCTTCAAGCCACCAAATAAGTTGAAATTGCTTCTTGCCAGACCCAAAGAGGTAATTTTCAAATGGTTACATTTCGTGGAATAGGTGGGCTTTCAAGAAGTGATTTGGAGAAGGAAATGGAGGGCATTGACACACATTAATCAGAAGGCAGCATGGAAAGAGGCCCCCAGATGGGAGTGGGGAAAGTAGACAAAAGGAGCAGTCACAGCAGATCACCAAGGGCAGGAAAGAACGGAGCAGAAATAAAAGTGCTATTTTAGGCAAGGTATGAAACGTGAAGCGTTTGTAGAGTTCAAATACTTCTGGGGGCAAAAGAAGAGATGAAAACAACACAGAACCAGGAAGGCAGGAAATAAATTGTGTGAGGTGGTGGGTTTGCCTGAGGGATTTGGAGCAGACTGAGGGGCCAGGAGAAAAATGGGCCCAATTGAAAGACTAGGATATAACTGGAGCAAGGAATGACCGGAGAAAGGCTTCAGGTTTTAGCAGAGGAGACAGTAAGGAGACTATACCTGTTGAAGTACCAGGGAGGGAATTAAATCAGCTCAGGAGGAAATGGAAAGACAAAAGTTCCACTGAATAACATCTCCTAGCCATTTAAAAATGTTCCTGTTTCCTTAAAAGGGAAGGCATAATGAGGAAACAGGAATGCTATAGTAAAAAGAGAAACAAGGAAATCATTCAGGATGAGAAGAGTTTTTTTATGATAAGAGCAGTGAGGCTGCCGAGGTAGGTGGCAGATGCCCTGTCCATGGAGACATTCAAGGTCAAGCTGAAAGGGGCTCTGAGCAATCTGATGTAGCTGTAGGTGTCCCTGTTCATTGCAGGGGAGTTGGACTAGGTGGCCTTCAAAGGTTCATTCCAGCTCAAACTTGTCTGTGATTCTGTGACTCTGTGAAGAGCTCAAATCAGAGGAGGAAAAGGGCTAAGGGAAGGAAAGATACACGTATGTGTGAAATGGCTGGTTGTGTGACTGCATGCATACACATCACCTTTCCATTCCTCTTTCTGCACAGCAGAGGCACCTAACACGACTTCAGAGCTGAGCTATGGCAGAGGCTGTGTCCTAACTGCTCATCGGTGTTACTGATAGACACTGGAAAAAATATATATACAGCAGAAAGAACAAACCAAAATGGATTGCAGTGCAACCACCCGGTTGTCTGGAAACTCTAGGCCACATCTTCATCTCATACAAGCTGCTGTCATTGCACAGATGTGTCTGGAGATGCTTTGATTTACAGCAGTGCAGAGGAGTTGCCCCTGCGTTCCCATCACTCACAGGAAAGAGCAATTGTATTTTTTTTCTGTGAGAAGACTTTGAGCTCAGACCCTCACTGAGAAGAAAACTGAGTGCTGTATTAATAAAAGAAACCTCCTACCAGTATTTCAATAATATAAAATTCCATGTATTTTCTTTTTAAGTATTTTTAATATAACTTCTGGACACAAGACACTCTTGAAATCCTATTGTACCTCCCTTCATCCCAGCTTTGCACTTTCCCTCCCAGCCAGGATGAAACCCTAACAGTTAGAGTGCCTCATTTTCTGTTTTCTAATTTCAGGCATATGTTTTCCAAAGTAACCTTTTTGGTGTCCTCCTTCAGCGAGCCTTAATGACATGTTTACATTCTCATTTAAAGTGTTTCTTTATCTTAAGTGAGCAAGATAAATAGCTGCATTGTACAGTGGCTTTCATTTTACAGTGACTATCACTTCCTATCAGTGGAAATGCAGACACGGTTTTTCTTCAAGAATTTGAAACTAAATAGCTGATGCACATCTGTTTAAATTTAATTTGAACCTAAGGGTCCCAAGCTGAAAATAAAACGGAAAAAAAAACAAAAAACTTTTTTGTGTGTTTGTTAAAGCAAGTAGAATAGCAACTTTTTTTACTTTTTTTGCTTTTATTTCTTGTTCCCTTAGAAGAAGATTATAAACCCCAAACTTTAATGTAAGTTTTTCTAAAATCAGTTGCTTTCATTCTGGTATTTCAGTTTCTTTTATCTTTCACACCATGTCTTCCTAGAGCTCTGTTACACCATGTACTCTTCCTCCACTGTGTAAAATACCAAGCCCTCATCCAATGAACATCTGCAAAATATAATCCTCCCTGACTATCTACCTTGCAAGACCTTACAGAGTGACCCAGGAGCAGCACAGCTTCTCTGGGGAGCCCTGAAGAAGCAAGATGAAAAGGTGCATGGGTGAAACCTGAATTCTTAACCCCAGCCAGATGCGAAAAAGGCAGGTACGTAGCAAGGTGTTTTCTTCCCCTAAAGCAAGGTGTTTTCTTCCCCTAAAGCAGCCATGGGTCAGAAGCCTGACCGCTGTGCCCACGGCAAACATTTCCCCTGCTTCCTCTTCCTAGCTAAGTCAGAATGAATGAGCAGTCCAAAATATAGACTAGAAATACTAATCAGCAACCCACCCCATCCCCCTCTCCAGTGCAGCAGTTGTCTTAGGTTTTGGGACAGTCCTGGCCTTTATATGGCCTGGCACCTTCTGCATGGATTTCAGAGACACTGGTTTCCCAGTGTATCCCAGTCACCCCAGATAAGGGCTGCTCTACTTTGTGTGAATATGAACCGTCGGGTCTCGGATAGCATCAATATCCTCCTAAACAAATGCACAGGCTACAGGACAGGCTGAACAAAGCTTTCATGACCCCTTGCTAACAAAACCCGCCTCTGACTCAGTTTTTGGCATGAGAGAAAGAAAGGAGGGATCCTTCTGAGACATGCTCAGTGGGAGGCCTTCAGCAAGGAAACATCAGAAGGACCCACCAGATGGACGCTTGGACGACATCTAAAGCTTTCTCACATTTATTTTCCTTCCTCCCCACCCCCTTTCCCGCTCCCAGGCACTTGGTTTACCTCTTCCCTACTCGTCTACAAAGTGGCTGTTCAAAGCACTGAGGCCGCGATGGAAACCCACACGTGCAGATGGGAGCACAGAGGCTGACACTCTGCACGTGCCGGCTGCAGCAGGAAAGCTCCTTTGAGCCTGAGGCCTGGCTGCAAAGCACGCAGCATGGGAGTGTTGCTCCTCCAGCCCCTGTCCGTGCTCTCCATTGAGCCCCAAGGACCAGGCTTGCCTGAATATATGAGCGGAGTGGAAGGGGACCCTGCACCATGTGCTGGTGCCAACAAGCCGCCAGCAAGACACCCCATGGGCAGGGTGTGGAATGAGCTACTTATGAGCTACTTATCCAGACCTCCCAAAGTCCTTGTTTAATGCAATGAAGGCAACAGAAGGGAAGGAGAAAGGAGTAGAAGAAAGGCTCTGTACTGAATTCAGTGGAATTTGGAGCTGATTTAATCAGGAAAATTATTCCAACCAGTTAAATTGCTAAGGTTTCCTCTTTGATTGAATGGTGGCATTCATTTAAGCTTTCAAAAGAACATATACAATTGCAATATACATTTGATAGTGACTATTTCTAATTCTTTTCCATTAAACTTACCTTGAACATCTTCATTCTTTCTTTTTAGAGATAATGATTTCACTTTTCCTCATATTGAGTGCATTACTTTGCTAGCAGGACAAAAGGCATCAGTTTGTCATTTTAAGCTGATCTATTTGCTTCAGGTCCTTGGTGGAAAAAAGAAATATCTCATGCTTTTAAAAAGACAGCAAGTGTCCTGTCTTGTCTTGTTATTCCATTGGGAATGAATTATTCTTTTATGTATGCTTTGATGTTGAAATAAAAGGACCTTTAAATACTATTTCACCGTACTGGTTATAAAAATGGTGCAATTTCCTTGTTATTTGTCTTATTGGAAGCAAGTCAGCAACAAAAGCACAAATATCATATACACAGAAACTTCCTAAACAGCCCTTTTATCACAGTTTCATCGAAGGACTCCAAACCCATTGTCTGTGAATGAAACTCTGTCATTATTGTCTGCACGTTGTTATTCTCACTCCAGCTCTGAGTACGGATATACACTCGTTTCTGCAGTAATAGTCACAGCAATATATCATATCCTCACTTAAGTATGGGTTTAACAGGAGAGGCCGAACATGGTGTGGAGGGTATGTCTTCAGTTATGTGTTGCACAAGTGGCTGTACGAGGCTTCTGTATTTCACCTTCCCAACACTACTTAGATAGCAGCCTGATTCAGAGAAATTCCTATCTGTGACTCTGGTGGCAGTTATGCAGGGTCATACGTTTACAAGTTTTGCATTAAATCCCACCAGAATGAAAGCTGAATACAGCATAAATTCAGCTTACTGTATGTCTTGAGTCACAAAAGCAGCTCACTCCAAGAAAACTGCAGCCTGCACAAAACTCAAAGCCCTGAGTCTTACAATTCACTTGCACTCATACAGATACGCTGACTCTGAGTGCTCTTTCCGTTTGTTCTGCTAGAAGCCAAAGATCCAGCCTTTGCTTTTCATCCAGGATACATTGTTGTACAGAGATGTGTTCAGGCCTGACTTTAAAAAAAAAAAAAATCAGCACAACTGCAAGCAACTTGTCCAATTTCCTCTGTCACACCACCCCCAGAATGTGTTAGCACTTCCACTCTGGTAAGACAGCATGCCTCACCACTGAGCCATAACATACCTGATGTTATACAGAGAAAGGCAATCAGACTGCTAGTTCCTAAATGGATCCTAATGAAAAGCAAAAAAAAAGGTCAGTGCCAGAAAGAACAATGAGCATTAAAATAAGAGGAAGATAGACCTTCTATTAGCTTTTGTTTATAACCACAAAGTGCTGCTCTGCTATAGCCTGCTGCTCCTTAGAATTGAACATCACAATACATTTGTACTGTTGACAGTTCAAGTCAGCAAAAGCGAGATGGGAGTTATGGTGAAATCTCTTATAAATTATTGTTGAAAGGGTATATTGATCACAGGCATAAAACAGCCATTGAAAAGCAATGACTGCCTTAAAATAGGGAGACAGGCCTGCACATGTCATTTGAGACAATGCAAAGATGCAAGAGCAAACTGTGAGAAATTCTGTTACTTTGTTTTATCACGGAATCATAGAATCATATGGTTAAGCCTGTTTCAGAATCATCTTAGAATTAACTGACATCATCAGATAAGATTATCTCACAATCAGCCCTGCACAGGGGCAGAAAGTTATGGCTGTGAGAATTCACGGGGGAGTAATAGAGGAGTCAGGCTGACAGATTAGAAAAATCTCTGAAAGCTCTGCTTTGTCTTATTCTAGGAATAGTAAGAAGAACCAAATAGCCGAATGTCATCACCACAGACAAAAATCCTGCAGGCAGTTAGGTAGTACAGGCCGGATGGGGCTGTCAGAAACACCCAGCATGGGCTAGGGTGGAGAGCTGTACTCAACATTTGTGATCAGTGGACACAAGATCAGTGTATCAAGGAGGAAAGACATTTTATTCCTGGCTTTTCAAAATACTTCTGGATGAAAGACCAAATAATAAAAGCTTGGCTATATAACAAATAATTCTGTATTTTACAGGTCTTTAAAAAAACACTTCATAATGTTTAACTAGTAATTTAAGCCCGGTTGGGGTGTTTCGAGTACAAGGCAGAAAGCCTTTCCACAGCCAATTCTGAACACAAGAATCTGAAATACAAAAGATCTTGAATAAATTTTAAATTGGGAACAATGTTGCATTGTCAGAGATTGGATTTAGTAGGTGTCTTTGGTGTTCAGCATCCCAGTATCTACATGTCTTGGCTTCCTGAGAAGTTGGGCTGCAGCTGTGGTACGCAGAGACTGGAAAGTTTGTGGTAGAGCAGAAAAATTTTAGGTCTCCATGTGCCTTAGCTTGCTGAACAATACTGCCTCTTCTCACTCACCCAATTTGTCTTTCCCCTGTGGGAGGGAACTTCACATCTGAGAGCAGAAAAAGATTACCTGGTCTATGCTCTCTCAAAGGGATTTTGTGTTGAGTTTGCTTCTGCTCTCTTTATTTCTCACCTACAAAGGAGAGCACAGTGCTCTTACTACCATCACATTGTCCAAAAGGTATAGATTTGTACTTGGTTATGTTTGGTATCTGCTAAGTTGCAGTATGGGATGGAGCTGGAGCAAGGGCAGCTTGTCTTCAGTGTGATCCTTTCTCTTTTGCTGATTTTCATCTCAGTTGACTGATTCTTCTACACACCGTATATGCCTTAGATGTACCTCACACATAGTGTTAATATAGAAATCAAAATTCCTGTGGAGTGCTTGAGGCATCTCTTGGTAGTGCTTCTGGCACTGTTAACTTCTTCCAGGACCTGTTCAGGTTCCCAGACCTGGAAGAGCAGAACAGTGAGAACTGAAGTAGTTTCCAGTAACATGAGGATCAGGCCCAGGAAAGCAGTCCATTTCCTCTGGAAAGGAAAGCCCCCCACCTCTTTTGCTATAAATATATCAGATTTCTGTGCTTTGTTTTGAGACCAGTTTCCTAAGGAAACAAGGTCTATGCAGTCATGCTGTGTCTGTCTGTTTCTGTTCCCCACTGGTAACTATCGTTAGTTCTCTCAACCAGATTTGACAGAGAGGGTTGCAGTCTCCAATACATCAAGATTTTTTGCACCTCCATGACCAGGAAGACAAATAGTTTGTTGTTCTTGATGTCTCCCCTAATATACAACTTTTACCATGTGCCTTTCCCGTCTGAGACAGAGAATCCAGAGGAGGACAAGACTTTATGAAATAGATTGGTAGGAAACCGGGTGGTGTTAGTTCCTCTGTTCTGGGGAACTACTTGTTTAGTTTAACCTCTGCAGGATGTGTCCAGCATGACAGGTTTCAAGCAGTCAGTGTCCCAAAATATTTTTTTTGATCCTGGACATTTAAGTTTTCCAAAGTTACAGATGTTTTCAGAGATCTAAGAGAGCACCATGTTGGTCTTTGAACACTGAAGAGATTCTGATGCTTTTCTGTCACCCATCTTCCTGCCTTCCTGATGACTTTATCTTCTTGGAGTACACTTGAGGTGCACAGGGAGAACTCTCTTTCTGAGCTCCTACTCATCAGTATGACCAAGGCTTGACTCCGTGGGCCTTGCAGATCATGCAGACATATGCACCTCTGCAGAGTAGGTGGACAAAAGGAGTCCAGTCATTTTAGTAATTTGTATTCACCTGCTCAAGTGTATTCGTCTCAGAACACAAACTAGATCAAAGTCAAACCTTAAGGATCCTGTAAGAGAGCATTTTATAATCATGTTGCACAGCAATGAAAAATGCACATAGCATGAAGCAGAGTTGGCTCTCCAGAGAGTCTTAAGAGTCTTATTTGTGTTACAACCCTCTATTAATCACACCTGTGACATTCTCCTGAGATGTATAAGCATAAAATCATCACTTTTTTTTTTCTTTAAATAATGATGCTGCTTTATCTACTGCTTCTTCATATAACACATAACAAGAACAAAACTGGTGCTTAAAAAGTGGAACATATATCAAGAAAAGATACCATAATTCAGAATTGCATTTAAGTTCCATACAGGAACTTATTTCCTCTTCTTTATTTAACAAGTTTATCATGTAGACATATCTATCTTAAGGCAGACATGATTATTCATTGCAAAAAAAGACAGCCACTTTTTATGTAAAACATAAACTAATGAAGTAAGAAAAAGTATTGAGAGATTTTTGGCTATTGCATTTGGATCCTGAGCACGATGTGCACATGGCAGCTGCTTTGCTGGATCTTGCCTCGCTGATGGGTTGTGGCATTGATTTATTGACATGCCCAAACTAGAAATTAAGGCAGCCTCAGGGGAGGATATCAACTGACCTGTAAATTGGAACATGTGTTTTGGGTTTTTTTTGTTGTGCTTTCTCTTTTTTTTAAAACGAGACTTCTGCCACTGACTTTAACATTTTCCATTTACCAACAAAAACATTCTTGTTTCATATCTTAGATGTATCAGACCATAACAATAATTTAGGACAATGGACTCAAGCTGACTTCTGCCAGAGGAAGATCTGTTTTTTCCTGTACAGCATTAGGAATAAGAACTACCTTCTTTTTTCACAAACTTTTTCCAAAATTAAGACTAACCTAAAGTAACAAACAATGAGGTCAGTGAAAACTGAATTCTAGCCAGGGCGTTATCAAGCTGGTGAAAGAGCATTCTCACAAAGCTGTCTACCACATCTGCCCACAGGAGACACCCCTCAGTCCCTGCCTTAAATCACCCCCACGCCAGGTTTCTCCCAGTCAGTCAAATTTTGTCTGAGTCATTCCTCCACCCACCCAGGCGGACACGTGGGAGCAGCAGCCAAGGGCAGGCATCCACCGGGAGCCTGGCCAGAGCGAGGGCTGACGGGGCACGCTGGGCCCAGATCACTCAATGCCATGTTTTTGTAACCAAATTGCAAGGCAAGGATGAGAACTATCTCTGTGCTAGCAGAGATCCTTGCATGACAGAGCCTGATACTGAAGGGAAAGAAAATGCTGTTGATAATTTTGTCATCTGAGATACTCATGAAGCATCTGCAAGGCGTTTTTGAGGCAGAAACTGTTTCTGTAGCAGCAGCTATCTTAAGCCCAGAGAAGGTTCAGAGGACCACCTCACATTCAGGAGCACAGTTTGCTGAGAAATGCCAGTGCCATTAAGACTCAGCCAAACTTCACCCGCAGACAATGGGAGGTAACATGGATTCTTCTCTGTGTCACTGTCCAAAGAGCACAGCACCAGCTGGAAAAGCATCACCATCCCTTCCTGCATAAACAACCCTGAGTGGTGACAGTTGATGGGATGTTGTTATCCATCTCAGAAACCACTGCACCCAAATCTGCACTACAGCTCCCAGCTTGTGCAGGGTGCTATACAATCTCATCAGCATCGTGGTAACTGGCATGAGTTGCCTGGGGTCTAGCCGAGCAAGTTGTGTGTTTGGTGGCAGAACACAGCATAACTACAGTCATAATTCCAGGAAAGTGCTTTGTAGTGTCTGCACACCAGTTTCCATGCTTGCCATTTAGCCTAATCAGCTGGGTCATTTCCTGTATACATATACACACAGGAGAACATAGGATAAAACCACCTTTTAGTTTCATTTCCTTATGGAAAGGCAAACCCAAATCCTAACAGCCATATTTTCCTTACAACTTTTTTACTAGACTGTTTGCACACACTGCTGTTCTACCTGACTACTCCCAATTAGCTTAATCTGATTTTCAAACACTGGAACACAGGACAATATTAGCAAGAATTGAATTCCGACGTCAGTTTACTTCTTCAGTTCCGGCAGACGAGCTACTTGTTCCTTATTCCTCCCCTTTCTTCTAAATCTGAAGGAAAGGTGCTCTTGCTGGCTTTGCAACTGTTGCAGTGCAATGCAATGGGAATGGGAATGGCTTTGAGCAACTGCTTTAAACTGCTGTGCACTCATCTGATGATGAACACCACTTGAGTTTCCTTCTCACTGCAGACTTAACTGTGCATAAGTAATAGGAAAAATGCAATATATTTCAGGCAATGTGCAAATCTATGTTCTGTGAATTAGAGGGTTTCTTCTTTTTCCTTTGATCTTACAGATGTGCCCATACCAGGTATTCTTTGTTTTTGCTTTTCTGGATTGTTCTGAATAGCATCCAGTTGAACAAGTACTGAAGACAAATACTTTTTGTTTATTCAGTAATCTCTAGATGCATTTGCACTGATGCTAAGGCGAAAGGAAAATAGCGCCCTTGATCTTTCCTTCAACCACCAAGACCAGAAGACAGAGGAAATCCACCACCTGTCCCTAGATCTCCATCTCCAACATCAGACAGAAGAAAACAATTGCCTTCCTTGGAGACCTCACAAAGCATAAAGCTGTTAGTAAATAAAATTCCCATGCCAGAAACTTTGGGAATAACTCCGTTGTTATTGTTACAGCAAAATCCCCACTGACTCTGAAGGACTTTCATGTGAACGGAAAAGGGTCTGAAAAAGAAGCTGAAATGATTGCTGGACACAAGTCCAACATCGCTTCCGCTGCTGTAGATCCAGGGCCTGGTAGTTAAACCAATACATTCTCCAGCCTTGAAACACTTGGCTTTATTGTTGTTTGCTCTTGATTTTCACAGACCACCACAGCTCAGAGCCTATGAGTATGGGCATGGGGTGAACAGTGCTCATGACTAAGATGATGTGGGACGTCAGGTATGAAAAATGATGCTTGTGGTGAGCATCATGTGTCAGTAGTTATTCAGTCATCACACATCACTAGGAAAGAACAAGTCACAGTTACAACCATTCATTATTATTTTAATAGTAGCCATGTTTTAACTGAAACAATGATTGTACTCAGACAAAAGCAGCAGTTCCATATTTGGTCTCCAAACATGAGGCTTCTAAATATCTGGATGAAGTCCATGCCTACACTTTCCAGCTCACAAAATCAGTCATCAGGGCTGCTCGCAAAAAAAACCCATATCATATCTGTCTCTGCTTCAAGCCCCTTAGGTCTTGCCAACTTCAACCCAATCTACTCTTAAGGGTGCTGCCTGACTGTGTAGATGGTGTGTGGATGGATCCAGGCTGACCTGTGGTAAGGGCATGGAGGAACAAAGTGCAGCAGAAGAGAATGCAGAGATTTCTTACAAACTGATGCAAGAGAGCCTTGGCATTACAGCAATGGCCATGTTGCTGAGGTGCAAAGCTGAAATAAGGCAACGGATAATGCTCTAATTAAAGTTCTTACAAATTATGGGTCAGAAATAAAGGCATTCTACTTGTTTAGCGCATCAGTAGGAATCAAGAGACTGATTCCTACTGGTGACTTAATACATAATTCAGAAACGTTTAATTTTTGGAACACTCAGATTGCACACTTTCAAAGAAAGTAAAAAGAACAAGAGCAGTAGGAGAAACAGTGCACTAATGCCTGTAAAGTTCCTTCAGATATTGGCTTTACAGTAAATTAAAATAGAAATTTTAATCATCTCTTACTTATCCTGAGTGAGATAGATGGAAGCAAGGCCTCTGGGTAACTGTAACGTATCGCTTTCATTGCACACTAACAATTTATTAATGTTCTTTCATTTTAATTTCCCAAAACCATCGTAATTAATTCTCAAACTTCTCTGACTGTATGAAGTCTTCTATTCAAAGGAAGGTGTCCTCTCTCCTGCAGGCTTAGAAATCCCAGCCTGTGATTAGAGGGCCAGGCCTTTAACAGTTTATAAGCCATTTTCTACACTTTTTAAGAGATTTCTCCATCACCTCTATTTAGAAACTTCTCCCTGCTCCAGCAGTGGCAGGTCCCTCACCTCTCAGCACAAGCTGAACAGGCATGCATGTGTGTGCTTAGCCCTGAGCCTTCGCGGCCGAGCAGAGATTGCCAATTGTACTGCGCCATACTTAATTAAGTAGCAGTTTTATGAGGTGGACTGCAGCACACAGGGGACAGGCACGAGACCACCAGATTTATGGCGTTTCAGTGCCAAGCTGACAGGGCGGCAGTATTCACGCAACAAGAAACGCATTGCAAGAAAGTTAATGTAGTGAGAGAACTCTCCAAGCCCCCCCCAAAAAAGAAAGGGGAAAAAAAGAAAAAAAAAAAGAAAAAAAAAAAAAAAAAGACGAGGTAGGAAATTCACAGTTAGGCATTAAAACCCCAGTGCCCAGCATGGCAACATTAAGGTGGCGTCCCGCCGCTGCCTGGCTGCTGGGGTCTGTAATCCTCGGCTGTGGGTTAAAGAGCCCAGATTTTATGGCTGTGGAGGTGTTGGGCTCACTACTGGCGTGCGGACGGCAGGTTCCCACAGTGGCCAATAGAGGTTGTGATGCATTTGGTAGCCAGATGGACATCCGTTCAATGGGAATGGGAATAGGGGCTGGGAGGAATGGCTTTAAATATGCCTTTAAAAGAATACTTGTCTCTCTTCCCATTTATCTCGCTCTAATGAATGGCCTCGTTTGTCTCAGTGGGAATGACCGATTTCCAGAAAAGCCCAGAATGGTTATGGAAAGTAGGAATTAAATGACTGCAGTAGATGTGTACAGATAATTGAGTTGTTGTGCAGAGTCAAACTTTAATAGGCCTAGATCACAGATAAACTCAGTCATTATTTCCCAGTACCATTTTAGACCAGTAACAGGGAGTGTTCTTGTACTTTGTCCCAGCATATGACTAGCCCAGGCAACTACAAGCTGGTGGAGTCAACTCCATCTATCTTCAACTGTTCTTAGTCCCATGGAGGGCAGGAGAGCAGGAACTGATATCTCCAAGGTACTTCTCTATGGTTTTACTTGAAAGCAACTGATCAGGAATCCACTTTAAGAGCAGATTACACTAACCAGAAGAAGGAACCTCCTCACAGAATCAAAGCTTCTACATATACTGTTAACACAACATGCTTCAGCCTGAATTTTTACCTTAATCCATAACATAGGTGAACTCCAAATCCTGATGCATACTAAGAGTTGGATTTCTCAATTCAGACATATGTGTGTATACATTTATTATGGCTGCTAGGGCCATGTTCTGACAGAAAACAGAGCAGTTTATTGCTCAGACCACACCAGCACAGAATATTCCTGGGGCATCCTCTGCTTTATGCTCTTTTCCATGGCAAGTTCCTCTGCTGCATGGCAAAAAACCTCAAAGCTATCACCTACATCTACAGAGGAAAAATATTTTTGCTTCTTTGACATGTACTAAAGTTAATCTTTGCTACCTAGGGGGGCTGAAGTCACCAAAAAGAGCCTTAGCTCCAGCAGCAACTTGCAACAGTGCTATGGTTTCAAGACTGTGAAACAGTTTTGATAATCTCACCCAAGAACTGCATAAGACTAATTTGACAAACATTTCTACACTGAAACATAAATTTAGTTGTAATGAGGCTTCATTCTGTCCCAGGACAATGTGGAAAATGTTGGAATTCCCCACCAGCACTTCCTTTCAGCAGACCAAAAGCAGGATTCTGGCTGTAAGCATTTCCATTCTGGCATCTCCTGCTAGGCAAAATCACCCCCACTGTCAGTCATAATATGCAAGGGAATACTTGGTGATCCTCTCCTGGTCTGGGAACTCCATAGGGCAGGATGAGGACCTCATGCCATCACAGATGTTCACAGAACACCCATGTCCCTCACCAGCCATGCACTCACAGCCCTACCAACATTTTATCCCCATGAGGTGCCATGCAAAGTGCTCACTTAGCACATCATAGAGGACTAAGAAGCTCCAAGAAATCACAGTTCTAATGAGACTTGTCCTACCAATAATGTCTCTTAAATCTCTGGGCACTCAAGTCAATCAGTCTAAACATACTCAAAGCCAATGCAGATACTTCCAACAAGTCTTTCCATCCAGAAGCAGCTCCAGTGCTCATCCTAATAGGCAGCTGAAAATTTCAACCTGCCTTGGATGCCAGGAAAGCTCCAAAGCTTGAGGTAGCCATGGTGCTTCTGCCCACACTACCTATGCCAAAATGCAGGGCCTCTAGCTAGAGAAGAGGGTTGGGGTGATGCCAGTAAGTACCATGAAGAACCATAGGATGCCAACACACCATCCAGCTGTCTATGCTCCCACCACTCACTCAAAGTAGAGCTTGAAGCTATACTCCAGTTCAAAAAAGGCTTACAGGAGGAGAACAAGGGCCACCCAGTGAAACCTCAGTACAGTAATGATAACAGAGATGAGTGTTACGTATAAACAGTCCAGCTGCAGAGTCTGTCCAGTGTACCACCAGAGCAATTTATCCTCTGGGAGACAAACTGGCAGAAAAGGATTTTAGTGAGCTTTACAGCTGAAATCTACCATTGGGTTGTTTAAAATATTCTACCCCAAATACCAAAAGTGACTTTGACCAAAAAGTTTGCTTTCTGAAATAACAGTTCCTTAATTTGGTTTGCACCTTAAAAATGAAGGCTAAAAACTGTTGAAAGAAATGAAAGACCCAAGACTTGCCCCTCTGTCTGCTGTTTTGGCATACCTTTTGGGTCTGGCTCTCAGTGCAGATTTTGCACCTCTCAGCATTTGCACTTTTTATACTTGGAGCGTCAGTTCCACCTACAGTGAAACACAGTTCACTCACAAATTCTATATGCAGATCTGAAATCACATGTAGACCACATCAATTTAGGCACAGTTAAATTTTCTTTTTGGTCATTTGATCATTCATTTTGCAACATGGGGATGAGAATTTATAGATAAACTCTCCGAAGTGTTCTAGGTACTTCTATCAATGAGTCTAGTTATGTTTAAATTAGTTTCATAGAATGTTTGGAGACATCTACAAATGAAAGAGGCTTACCACAACGTCACAAACAAATCATTTGCCAATTTCATGGACAAGATTCTTTAGATTCTCTGTCATAAATAGTCTGGAAAATTTCTACATTCTTTAAAAAAAAAAAAAAATCTATAATCCCTTACTTCTCACCCCCAAAATAGGCAGTCAGTACCACTTCTCTTCATACCTTTGCCTACTTTCTCTTTGTAGATGTCTGAGCAGCAGTGCCCACGAACTCTCTTCTGCCAGCACCTGGATGGGGCACACTATTTTCCACTAGGATAGTGAGCTCTTGCATAAGAAACAAGCACTTTAAAAAAGGAGGAAGCTTCTAAATAGATTGTAAAGTTTCCGGGTATTATTATTATTTAGGTATGTTCTTGGATTTACCTAAACACATCCTCTTTTTTTCATGCAGGAATTTTGTCCAGGTGGACTTTAAGGCTAATCTGATAGAATTACAGGATCATAGGATATCCTGAGTTGGAAGGAACCTAACTCCTGACCGCCCAACATCCAAATCTTATGTCTGAGAGCAGTGTCCAAACGCTCCTTGAACTCTGGCACTTGGGGCTGTAACCACAGCCCTGAGCAGCCTGTTCCATGCCCACTACTCCTCATACACCTTGCCCTCTGGACCCTTCCCCATTTTCACAGCCTTCCTATGGATGCTCTCTACTTGTCTGTAATGTGGCCTCTCTGACTGCTGGGTGTCCTGCATGTTCCTCCTGTCATCACACCACTTCATTCAGTGACAAACAGCTTGAACTTTCTTTTTAGAGGGAGGCAGAGAGAACTGAGAGCTTATCTTTTAGCCTGAAAAATAATACAGCCCACCTGTGGCCTGTCATACAGTGCAAGTACTCAAAATAAAAGCCATCCTTCCCAAAACAGCAGAATCACTGCACACAAACACAGGCAAAGTGCACATCTGCATGTGGCAGGCTATGAAATGCCAGAGAGAAAACAACAGCAGCACCATGAATACAAACAAAACCTGAAGATTATTTGTACTTGGGGATTTCCTCCCAAGCTCAAAAATCATTTCTGCAGCTGGATAGCAAAGCACTAGAGGGCACCAGCAGGATAGGGCCAGACCTGCTGCTGCAGCTAGCTGCCTAGCTGGTGGTTAAACACTTCCCTTTCTTCCCTCATCCTTTTTTTCTTTTTATTTCTTCTTTTTTTTTTTTTTTTTTTTTTTCAACAAGAGGTTTAACTCACTCCCCTAAGCCACACTCCTCTGCCCTGCAGTCACACGGGTCCTTCTGCTAAAGAGAAAAGTTGGGTGCAAAGCCCATAAATGGAGAGACTTTGCAGCACCCTGCCTTTCTGCACATAATCCAGATGCAGAGCATAAGGGGCATTTTCCTGTCTAGGAAGGAGACCCCAGCTTCTTCAGCAGGTGATGCCCATCTTTCTTGTGCCACAAGGCTGCTCCCACTCCCCCCAGCATCACCCATATTGCTTGCTCCCCTCTTTTCTCTGTTTAAATACCCACAGCACGGGGCTGTACTGGCAGAAGGAAGGCTGAGCTGCCCCCTCCTCGCAGGAAAGCTGCACTGGCAGCCAGCACCTGCCCCCACTCCCCAGCACCTCAAACATCCACCTTCAGGGACCGGCAGTAAGTTTATGCACTCGCTGCTGGGCCTTCGCTGAGCAGAGACTGCCAATTGTGCTGCACTGTACTTAATTATGTAGTAGTTTTATGAGGTGGACTGCAGCACACGGGGGACCAACGTGAGACTACCAGATTTATTGCACTTTAACTTTGAGCTGACAGTATAACAGGCTCTAAGAGGTAAGTACTCAGTGCTTTTATTCACTGATCTTTTGCCCTCTCCCTGCGTTTTCATACAAGGCTTTGGAGCCTGTCTGGGACTACAGGGAGAACCTGGAACATTGAATAGGAGCATTAAAAAGAGAGAGAGGAAGACAAACAGACAGCAGGAGAGACCCAAGGAGAGGCAGCTTAGAATCATAGAATTGCTCAGGTTGGAAAAGACCTTCAAGATCATCAAGTCCAACTGAAACCTAACCATACTACCCTAACTCTAACAGCCCTCTGCTAAACCATGTTCCTGAGCACCACATTCATTAGACCCCATGGCCTTTTCTTTTGTCATGAAATGGGCATCACCAACCATTACCACCAGAAGTAAAAACACTTGTGATGCCAGTGAAGGCATTGCTGCTGGGTTGCAAGCTGAACATCAGTGTTACAATAACAGCAACGTTCCTATTTCAGCGAAGTAGCAGTAGAAACTTCTGCGTTTCTGGAAACAACAAGTCATCATCCACTGAAAAGTGGCAGAAGGGGTCAATCCAACAGGAGCTCTTCACTCTCATTCTTTGATGAAATGGACAGGTCTTAGACACATGTGCTCACGGTCTTAGGGGGAAGAAATACTGCCTGGTTTTGGGACATGGTTGGCTATGTGCACTAGGAGGATGGAAAAACCATCACATGCTTTTTTTAAATTTTTTTTTATCTACACTTGTGCGGTATTTAAAACATTGCTTTGAATCTATACAGATTTTCAGTTATTGGACCTCTTGGATTTTTAAACCTCACTGACTCTCAGCCAGACTGCCTCCGTCTGCATTGAAAGGAGCCATTCTTCTTCTTCTTCTTTTTTTTTTTTCCTTCAGTGAAACTGGAGCCTTTCCCTTCCCGTAACTTTCAGCTGGCTGAGCCATTCCTAGATCTCTGCATTTTTCACTTTGCAGGCTGACCCCCAGGACTTCAGGAGCCTCATAAGAGAAGTTATGTGACACATTGGCTGCTGTGGAAAGCTGTACAGATGAAGGCTAAATGTTACGGATGGCAAAATGGCGAAATAATAAAATAAAGTGCAATCTACAGCCACAAGGAAGAAGTTGGGTGCAGATGTTCAGTTAGGAATATTATAAACTACAAAGCAGTGGGAAAACAGCACATACATTGCAAGGTTGTACAGTATAAAACAGCAAAGCACAAGTGCCATTTTCTCATTATGCTTTCTTTTTCTAGAAGGCTGATAGGAACAATGTTTAACTGTTTCAAACTGTCTTTCAAATACAATTGTTGAGAAATAATCACATTATTAGAAAATCATTTGATCAGTGTGAAACTGTAACTTTAAACGAGTTCAAACTGACAGATATAAATTGGGATATACACTTTATAGGGCATAGCACATTTCACTTGGAAAAGTAAATATATAACATTATTGAAACAGAGTTAAAATGAATAGACTGCTGTAAAGAGCTTAAAAAAGTCCCAGGACATGCTATCAAATACAAGATCGCATAATTTGTCAAATTTTTCATGAGTCGTAATGTTTAAGAAAGTTCAGTTAAAATTGCCAGGATTCCCTGTGATTTTCAGTACTGATTCATTGCAAAAATACTATCAAAAATGAGCTCTCAGTTCATAAGTTATCATAAATAAAGGATTCACAAAATTAGTTTTTCAGCCTGACACAGAGAATAGGTTTGACAACTGCAGAGCCCAAATGCAGAAACTTTTATTTTCCTGTGTAATTTTCAAAGAGCCCTTAAATGCTATTGCATCCAGAGGAAGGATAAATCTCTGTACTATACTGATGCAGTAGAGGATGGAAATGCTACTGGGGTGCTACAACTCACAACTTCAAACCACTTATTCAGTAAAACATCAGTATGCCGTACAATTAACTTCACTTCTAGAATTACCTGGGGAAGGATCTTCCCTGAACTGACCACAGGAGAAAAAAATGAGGAGCTTTTAAGACTACAGAGAATGGGTGCTAAATTACTACTGTGATACATATCCTGTGATGGGTTTGCGCCTGTATCTGTCTCTCACTGTGTGTTTTGTATTGTAGTTGTTAGCACAAAGGAAGCCTCACTCCTGTGGGACACCTGTCTGGTACAGAGATATAGATGTTAAACAGTAAATGTTAACTAAATGCCTTGACAGGTGATTATTCTATTTCCCAGCTCGGTTTTACACACAAAAAAAGCATATTTAATATTCTGCTATCCTGTTTGAAAACGTTTTTCTTTTTTTTTTTCCTTTCTACAGATGTGCTAATTGTTTTTTAGTGTTTTTTTTTTTTTTTTTGAAGGTAAATACAAACTTTATAAGGTTTATAAGAAGTTGGTAAACAAAATAACCTTAATTCTTTAGAGGATTGGGATTCCTATTTTATATAATTTTGCAGATCACAGTCAGAGACACAGAAAGGCCAAAAAAGGAGAGGAGAGGAGAGGAGAGGAGAGGAGAGGAGAGGAGAGGAGAGGAGAGGAGAGGAGAGGAGAGGAGAGGAGAGGAGAGGAGAGGAGAGGAGAGGAGAGGAGAGGAGAGACTGTAAAAAACATTTTAACCAAAGATCATTAATGGGGCCCTTAATTGACAGTATGTAAAGACATGAGAAAGAAGATCTAAATGGCAGGAAATTCTTCAAACTTCCATTCAGTGTCTTGATATGTGAAAAAGGTTGCGCTGCACCTTATGTTGGAGATTTCTGTCATTAAGGCACATTAACATTGCCCCAGCAAGGCGAGCTCGTGTTGTGTCAGCTCTGCATACCAGCCTGCATACGTAGGATTTCACACCGTCACAACAGGAAGATTTTACTTGTCCATCAATGGCTAGGAAATGCCAGATAAGCGGACAAAGGAAAATGGCATAGCAAGATTAGGCAACTTCTTTACGAAATGGGTTTCTCATACTAGAAAGATGAACAGGACTCCAAAGAGCACTCACCCTCTCCTGTCGCAGCCAAGCATCTTTCACTGACAGCAGGCATCCCACACAGACTGGGTGAGAAGGTTTCACCCGTACCCACCCACCTACCCAGGTCCCCTCCAGCAGCAGCTCCCAGTGGCCACCTGGCAGCTCTGTGACATTATCCTCTGTACCTGCCTGACTCATGTTGCTTCATATCTTCCACTTGTCCTGCTGCTCTCACTGGGACATTTGGGAGCTCTTTGGGTCTGCATCTCAGTGAGATCTTTCAGCACCAAAAAATGTAATGGGATGAATCATGCATGCACTGGATGTTTAAGGTATGTGTGTCTGTGTCTCCCTACTAATTTTTCAATCTGATTTCCAATTTCAACCAAGTCTGACAGAGGGGAAAATGATGCTGGGGCACAAAGTCCCCACAGGCTCTGCAAAAACAAGCATATAGAGGAAATTGGCAAGGCAATGGGGCAACCAGGCCTGCAACTCATAGACCTGCTTGATTCAATAACAACTCATGTCTGTGCATGACTGGTGGGCAATATGCACCCTCCTGCAGGCTCACAAATGAAATAGAGCCTGATGGCTCCTTTCCACCATTAGCACCAGCAGAGCAACACACAGAGAAATTCAGCCTCAATGTATATTTCCCTGATCTACACAGGGATCTGTGCTTTCAAGAAGAGCTGGAAGTGCATTAGAGCTGGAGCAGCAACACAGGAAATCAGGGTCACGCTGACATTTTTCATTCCCAGAGGCATCCTATGTTGTTCAGTGCTGGAAAACATGAAAACATCAGGTCCTGAAAAAGGGAAGGGGAATCAAGTGTGCCTGCTGTTAGAATTTGGAGGAAACCCGACATGAAACTCTCATGTACCCTTTCCTCCTGCTGCCCATATGTGGCTTGATTTCCAGTGCTGTGAGATTGGCCCATCAAGAGCCCAAGTTTTGATTGCTCCTCCCTAAATCCTGCTCTCTCTGCAGTACTACCAGGCTCCAGTGTTTTCCTGAAATATCAAGAACACCAGGTTTGATGGGCTTGGAAATGCAAACTGTTCCTCTGAAGAATCCAGAATCTGTCCTCAGGAACTTAGGAGACATCAACAGGAAGATGAATTAGATACTCAACAGACCAAATTCTTCAAACTGAGGGTACACAGCTCCATGCAAGCATTGTATGAGCACAAATGCTCTTGGTGACACCCTCTAGCTCTGCACACACACTCATACACCCAAATACACCCACACTGGAAACTGAACAAACATGTGGATTGACACTCTAATGTTCAGGGTCATGTCAAGTTAGGCTGTGCTGAGAGGTTCCTCTTTTCTCAGGGCTGTTCTAACAATCACCACTTTCTAGAATCTTGTTTCTACTGACATCAATCCATGCTCCTTGAGGAGATGTCTACTGTTTCTCTCCCAGGGAAACGTAAATCTTCACAAAGCAACCACTGGCAAGGTACTTCCACACATGCAAGCCAACTCAATCCTATATTTTTGAACAATGCCTATTTTTGAGAAGGAAGCAGCTATTACTTCAGACAGTCTTTCTGTAATGAAGCCTAGATCATGTGAGTATTTTCTTACATAGCTGTGGAGAAGCAATCATGCCTGAGCCATAAGACCATACCGTGTACTTGCTCTGTAAATACCCAGCTTCATATCTGTCTAGCTTATTGTATATGCAAACCAAGACATTTTTGCACAAAACCACAATGGGAAAGAGGTAACTATTTTCAAAATTGTATACATCTTTTTCTTCCTAAAAACTCACCAAAGAGTCTTCCTACCTCTGGGGCAATATTTCTGCGATTATGTGCAAAAACATGTACACATTATATGACTATAGGAATCACAACTGCAGTGTGCCAATGCCATAGGAAAAGCCTGTCTCTGTGTGTTCACCTTAAAATCTGAAATCTCCACGTCTTTCCTAAACAGGGGTCCATAATCACAGTCCTGGTTGCACAAATAAGACAAATATCTGAGATACAGAGATTCAAGCAGGTCTGACATTTCACCAAGCAGGAGGCAGCAGTGACCTACACACCCCAGCTGATGCATTTCACAAGAAACTGCAAGTCGCTTCAGCAAAATATGACTCCTTTGATACCTTCCTGTTTAATTTAATGCAGACTTTTAATATCCAAAGAGACCCACTGCTTTGAAATGAGGAAACTCGGTCAAAGACTTCGGCAGTCAGCCCACAGCTGGCAAGCACAGCTCAGGGGCCTAAAATACAACTGCTCACTAGACTTGTGTTTGGAGACAATGGAGCTTTCAAAATTAAGGCTTGTATATGCAGGCAAATTTATCAGCCTAATTATACTGGCATAATTAGGACGATAAATTTCCCTGTGTAGACAAGTCCTGAATCTCTCAAGCTCATAACTGGGCAGGTATTTCAGAGAGAGAGGGAAAAAGGGGGAAAAAGCCACTTCTGGAATATCCAAGTAATAAATTCTCTCTCTCTCTCTTTCATATTTTCCCCCAAGATTCTTTTTTTTCATCCAAATGAACAGTGTATTTCATTTCCAAACTGAGATCTGGAAGAACCATTGGTACATGTGTTTTTTAGACAAATTAGAAACAACAAATACAAATATGCCTTGAATCTGCACTGGTCAGTCTCTTGATCCAGAAAAACCCAAACACATTGGCAGAGCCCAGTAGGCAGACCACTCTCCATTCTACTTTGAAGGACACAATGAAGCAGGTTGCCCACTATTTAGAACGGTGCATCTAATGTGAGACTCTCAGACACTCCTATCTGTGCAAAAGCCTCAGAAGAAGCCTGCACTGTTCAGAATAGTGGTCCAGGCACGCCAGGAACGATGCTATTGTTAACGCTCTTCCTTTCCATGCCTCCCTTGCCAATCTTTCCACATAAGAGCATCACAAAACTCCCCTGTGAATCTGCCAATCCCACAGTATAGACCAAGTCTAATTTGGAAAAAGTGCAAGATATCTAACCAGTGCTCTCTGGTTTGTGTGTGCATAGGAAGTCTCATCCCAGGCACCTCATGCGCTTCACTCCACTTCACCATCTTGGAGCTGCCTAAAAACAGTAAGGGCCACATTGTCAGGAAAGAATCATGGCAAGAAAATTATACTGAACCTAGGACTAAACCCCTGCCTGATGGACAGCACTACTTGCTCACTCTCCTTGCATCCTATGGTGTGTGATCCCAGACCCGTTGCTGCTAATATTAAATAAGTGACCTACGCCGCACGAGAATTGTGCTATGCATTTGCAGTGCTGACTTCAGAATCTCATAACTTCCCTCAAAACCCTCAGTGAGCTCAGAAAATCCAGCATTCAGCTTCAGCCATTTTGTCATCCAATCTTTTTTCTTCCTCCCTATCTTCAGCTTTAATCTTCTTCCATGCTTCTCCATGTCATGGGACACAGACCTCTGCCTTAACAGTGGCAAAGATTCTCCTGATAACCAGGATTTAATTCCAGCTTCTCCCTTCCTTTTTTCACACTGATATCAGCACAGCACTGAGTAAGTAGAAGGAGAGTCAGGGTACCCATTGTGTTAAACACTGCATACATAACGGAAGAGAGAAAAGTCTTCTTGATCACACAGCCTAAACAAATAAGGCCAAAAGAAATGTTATTCCAATTTTACAGATGGAAAACCAGGACCAAAGATATTAAATGTCTGGCCCTAGGAAACGTGCAGCCAAGGCAGGAACTGACCCCCTGTTTCCTGAGAGCCAGCGATCAGTGTCTAATCACACATGATCAGTCTTCCTCTCTACCTCCCTGTAGGCACTAGGAATTCGTACTCAACATCTCCACATGTTTCTCTTGCACTGCATTGCACACAGCCATACACACCTAGATGGAACTCCTTAATAAATAATTCTACATAGATTCATGCAGTTCTCCTCTACTTGTCAACCTGTGCCTCCCTTACAGCACAGGAATTAGTCTTTCCTTCCTGTATTCCCAGTGTAATTATCAAACAAACTTTCCTTCTGGTGTAGTCTTCCAACATCATGGACACTTTAAATCTCACACATAAATCTCTTCAATTTCAGCAAGCCTCTCTTCTTGACAATGACATTTAATTGTGATCCTTTTTTCAATCAGAGTAAGTCCTCAGTTTCCCATCCCCATTTGCTGGAAGCAAGTTTCCACCTAGAGAGGAAGTCAGTCTTTGATTTCATAGATGACTATAAGAAGATTTAACATCCTCACGAGCATAACTATTTTGATCAGAACATTTTTGCTCCAATTCTTTTTCCAGCTGTCTCACTTTTGATACAAATCCCAAGATACAAAAATCCTTCAGAATTCACCCACAGAAACTCCAGTACAAAGGCAGGCCACTTGCCCTCTTGTGGCCTTAGGAAGGTCTTTCCCACTCTTCTCCAAGACCTTGGCTTCATGTAACACAAAGGAATAAAGGAGGGAGCTTCTGCATGTGTGGGTTTGCTTGCTTTAGATCCTCAAGGGAAATCTCCACTTTGTTATCTGTGGCCCCACAGCACTTCTAGACGGTCACTAAGACCAATGTATCTTAAAAGGCATTCAGCCTGACAGATAGAGGCTTTCATGAGAGCATCTCCCACCATCACTACTTCAGATTGGCATGAGTTCAATTTTACAGGCAGTGCTCATTTGAGTACAACTCTCCTCACTGTAGGCAACTGAAAGAAAACATCAGATTCTTGCTGATTAGATTTTTCTGGCTTCAAAGGAAAATCTGAGCTGTAAGATGTAATCTTGTGCAGCTTTGCTTTCAAAAACTTTCTGCTATTTGCCCTTTCAAATATCACCTCTCTGAAGATATGTGTATATGTAAAATGAGACGGCAGCATGAGCGCCACAGCCTTTAGTCTCCCTCTAGTACTCTCAAAGGATGTCAAAAGCTCTGAGGGTTCTCCTTAAAAGGCAATAAATGAGATTTTGGTGTAAAAAGACAAGGTATGAAGTCCAAACAAGTGGGACCCAAGCATGAAATTATTATTTTTTTAACAAAGATCATTAGTGCCCCATGCCCCATCCTTCCTACCAAAAGCTAAGTAGCTTTATTTCAGCAGCACTGGCTGCATGACACAGAGCAAACACCGTGAAGCCAACTTCATTTCTGAGGACTTCACTCCAAACCCACTGTACAAGGATGACACTGTCTTTTGAGATCCAGGTTACTTAGCGCCAGTTTGCAGGTGGCACACCCATCTAGGAGCAAGATGATTAAATGCAGCCTATGTTTCAACACTGTGCTCAATACAGTCCACTCTCAGTCTAGCCTGTTTGGATTTGAGCTGGCATGCCTGGAGACTCAGACTCTTACAAGCCTTTCCATAATACCATCAGCAACCCTGTCAGTGCCTGTGGCTGTTGTGCTGGGATGGAGAAAATAAATTTCCACATCCTACAAAAATGCTTGGATGTTAAGGCCAGAGGAACTAGCTAAAATCTTTCTGTCTGACATCTTTAACAACGTAGACTGTAAGATTATGCTAAGCAGTTCATACATCAAGTTCAATAGCTGTGGTTGAACAACAACCACAATAAATACGCAATCATGGAAAATCTACCACAATTCTTAGTAAGTTGTTCCAATGGTTAATTATTCTCACAGTTAAAAATGCACACCTGTGTATCAGTTTGAAGCTGCTTAGCTTCAGCTCCTGGCCAACACATTCTGTTACATCTATGTCTATTGAACTATGTAATACCTCATTCTCCATTATTGATCCTCTTTAGGTAGCTTTAGCCTGTGACAAGTGATTTGTTTGAAGGCTAAATAAGTAGAACTTCCCTGACATTTGTTGCTATCTTGAGGGTTTTCTGTTTCTTTTCACCCTTTCAGTTGCTTTCCTCCAAGCATCTAGTGCTTTGATATCCCTCATGAAACCAATTGTGGAGTTTGTTGAGCTGTAAGAGATTCTCTCAGCATTCACAGAGCTAAACTACTTTCTTGGGTTTTGTTCTGAAAATCTCCACATGCTCCCATGAAGTCTTTCCAGAGTGCTCTGTGTTCTCTGTAAGCCTACAAGTTACAAAAGCATTTCCAAATCACTAAGTCCAAAATCATGCTGAGTGACACTGAGATGAAGCAACAAGACCAAAAGTCCCCACATAAAAATTTAGAAGGAAACAGTTTCACTGCAGGATCAGTGAGCAGAATGATCTTCCAGCTGCTTCTATTTCTTTAGGTAGGTGAAAGCATTCACAGCTCATTTGAGCCAGTTGTTGCCAACAGACTGGAGCTTTGCTATTGTTTCAGAGCTTTGGTCCAGTTCTTTCTATCTGCCACTCAAAAGGCTGGAGGAAATGCAACCTATTGCAGACCAGCTTTCCTTTTCAATCAGAAGTGTTCAGCTTCACATACACATACCTTGCTTGCATCTCAAATATTGGCCAGACAAGCAGGCTGGATGGCAGTTCTGCCAGTCCCTAGCAATAGGGGCTAGATTGGTAGCTGCCTTGTAATAGCACCTTACTGAAGAACCAGCACCTTTCAAAGCACATGCATCTCAAACCTATGCTTTTCAATGGAAGAAAACAACGCTGTCTTAAGTCACTTTGGAACAGAGCCTCATTGACTTTAAATTAGCAGTATATGATATCCTTCTGCTTTGCATATGATCATCGCAATGAAGAGCTTAAGAGAGTTTACTTCTTTTTTCCTACCAAATCTTCCTACTTTACAACAGCATTTCACCAAACTCAGTCACTTACTGGAAGGCCCTTCGTAGCTTAAAATAGCACAGCTGACACATTTGCCTATGAATTCTTTTAACTGGAGGAGCTCCTCTGGTCTGCCTGCATGGGGCATTTTTGCTTAAGGAAAGGAGGTAGAAGAACTCCACCACTCCCAAGCCACTCTTTCCCCATACAGGGAGCCGCTGCTCTCTGAGTATTAATAAAGCATGTGTTGAAAGGGAGGCTCAGCCTGAGGCATGCTCAGTAGAACACTTGTCGCTTGACCCACCTCCTCAACCCAACGATTAATTAGGCCTAACCCCTCCCTGTCAAATTGCCTCTCAGGCATGTTGCTCAGCCTTCTCCCTCTTGCCTCAGGAAGATTCACTCACTAGCTTTTTATTTCAATATTCATGTTTTCCAGCTTGTAAGGTCCTCCACTGGTTTTTCCTCGGCTGCCCAAGGTCTGCATTCCTGTAAAGGGACTTTGAGGAGGAATGATGTCTGGAGGGAGAATGAGCACAACTAGGACTGGATGGGGACCTTCCCATCCCCATTCTCTCAGTCTTTCCCACGTGAGCTGAGAAACAACCTAACTTCTTCTCATCTTCAGAAAGAAGCTCTCTCACTGCTGAGTGCTGGTTTAAGAGGTCTGGAGGTTCTAGTGTATCAGCAGACCTTGCATTCAGCAGTTCTCCAGCATAGGGATGCAGTTTACATCTGGAGACTGGGCAGTGGTGTTTGTTTCCAGAAATAGACCTCTGCGCTCACAGCCTTGCCTGGGAAAGAGCTGAGAACTAAAGCTTTCCCCTTCCTACCATCTAGCTGTCATGGATCAGTACTTAGCATGTTATCTGCTACCACATCTTCTCTTACATGCCTTGTTCGTTTTGTGCATCATCGATGGAGCTCAGCTGCCTCACTTAATGTTCACTCACAGCAACTCCTTGGTGAAGTGTTAGCTTGTGCTCCTGTCTCAGTTTCCTGTTCATTTATGCCATCTGGATAGACTGGGAGCTCTTTGGGGTCAGTGACTGCCTTTTGCTATACACATACAGAAATATGCCCAGTGGAGCCTTAATTAAGGTCTCTAGACGATGCTATAATACAAAAAATAAATATTAATTAGTTGGATCAGCAGATCCACATACCAGACATATTGCAAGACACTCCCCCGCTTTACTTACACATGCTGATATGTGAACGTGCCTGCAATGGTTAATACCACTGTATATTTGGCTTGTCTGCACACTGTATGTTTTTCCTGTATTATCCTTTCCTTTTCATAATCAGATGTCACTTAATATCCTGACTAAGAACATTCTGTAATACAGTAGCACGAGTTTGGACAGAATTGTGAAATTATCTTTGAGTTGTAACACAGATGGAAAGATCAGATGACAAGACTCTTTTCCATTTCCCTAGCCTTCTGCCGTGGTTACCTGTGTTCTAAAATCCTAAGCCATGTACAGGCTCATTCTTTGTGTTGGCGATGAACTAAGTCATACTCACAGCTATCTGATTTTTGTACGTGGATTGCACATTCCAAAGAAAATCCATAATGGAAAACATAATTGCAGTAACAAGCACCCTACAGGGATGCAAAATTCCTCAAGAGAATTGTTACGGGTTAATAGGGCTCTTCTTTACATGGTTCTTTAGAGCCATTCCTATTCATATCAACTGAGCACTAGAGGAAAAGTAATAAAATTACCAGCAAAAGCCCAGGTTCTGCCTATTCAGTATTCCACACTAACTTCCAAAGACAGAGCTCTGATTGTATGGCTGAGCTAAACAGGATGGCTGTTTTTAACACCGTTCCAGCTTATGGTAACCATTAACTACAACCTGACTTCCCATTACAACATACCTCTGTGAACACCTATTAGCAGCTAATTGAATCATCTAAAAATGGTCATAATTCAAACCTATGTTTGTATTTTTGTAATGTTTCTTATGGTTTTTACTATAGTACAGGAGGAGATGCAAATCAAAGTTGTGTTTAAGAGCTCATGCTAGAATGGCAGTTTAAGTGGAAATCTAATGGAGTGACAAAGGGGAATAAAGCAGTATTGTATTTTTGATGTTACCCATGAGACATGATAGGAGAAACTAATAACAAGCTAATAAGACTGCCTATCTCTAAACATTTTCCAGCTGTGAGCCGCTGAAGAGCCAAAAGACCTCTCTAAGTCAACACCAACAAATACATACACTCACGTCGTAATTTTCTGCAATCGCTATTCGTAATTTCAAAGTATAATTTCAAGGCTATATAGAATTTTTCATTCTACTTTGAATTAAAAAAAAATACAAGTATTTCCTCTCAGTGGCATCAAGGATTGTTTTTCATCCCGTTCTGTCCTGACGGTTTCAATGTGATTGAATTCAGTTTTATTGAAACTAAGCATGTTTTTATTATATTACGAGAGGCAAAGTTTGTGCTGTTTGTGCAGCATTACTGACACATTTGCACGTATTTGTTGCCAAGGCTTTAAATTTAATTTACAGTCTGATGCTGTAAATATTTTTCATTAAATCTATGGGAAAGTTGTTAGCTGTTATTTTGGGTACTTCAAATTAGCATAAATTAGCTTAAATAATAAATTAGCTTAAGCAATAAGTAGTTTAAACAAGCTACTCGAATTGAAAGAATACACTTCACTGATTGCAAGGGAACTGTCAAGAAGAGATAACAAAGATAACACACCTCAGGTGGAGTGCCTCTCCAGAAAAAGGTCCTCTGCTGAGTCACAGCAACGTGATGTTTGCAGGCCACTGCAATGCAAAGCAAGGAGCAATTACATAAAGCTTATACAAACTGATGTTTGTGTTAAATAAATACAAACAGGAGAAAAAGAAAAGAAAGCTTAGGCAAAGCTTCTTCAGCTTCCTTCTACTGTGAACTACCCAACTGTCACGAGGTCTGTCTAAAGTAGGTATCTACTTCCACAAGAAGGTGTGAATTTAGGCAGTTTGTTAAGTAACAGTGATCATGATCATCCACAAAGCACTTGAAAGGATTAAATAATCCTTTGAAGGATTAATCTGCCTCTGATTGAACAGATTGACTAAGAGAAAAAAAACTCTTTTTCAAAATTCATACTGCTTTCTAGAGCACAGTGTAGGAGCACTGAGTAGTTTAACAGGTTGTCTAATTTGAACTTTAATAAAAGGCCAGCAAAGAATTTTTAAATTCATGGGGAAAAAATGCATTGTTACTTCAGCTGTGTCATTGCTTACAATTTGGAAGCACCTGTTGTATTTCTACTTGCATTGTTATTTTTTATCAAGACAAATGTGATACTTTCAGTAGAAAGTGGTTATAAACCTCCCATCTAGCATTGTCTGGTTATTTTTAATTCATATTTTCAATATATATTTCAATATATTTCCACAGTATCCAGACCAGAAAAGGGCTCTTCAGATTTCCAGGCTTGGGTTGCAATGTCTGGTCACAAAGGCCATTAGATGTGACCCACAAGAGGCAGTGGCTCTGCTGGCTTGCAAATCACATCCATCGCACTGCCCAGGCCTTTCAAATGTATTAGGGAGGTCAGATTCTTATGTCTGGAATCAGCATTCAACATGGACTGCTGCCTGATTTGAAAAACCACCAATTCTCAGCTGATACCCTATCACTCTCTACAACTACTTGAAAGGAGGTTGTAGTGGGGTGGGTGTTGGCTTCTTGTCCTGCATAACTAGTGATAGGACAAGAAGGAATGGCCCCTCTCACCAGGGGAGATTCAGGTTGGATGTTAGGAAAAATCTCTTCTCCAAAAGAGTGATCAGGCACTGGAATGGGCTGCCAAAGGGGGTGGTGAAGTCACAGTCCCTAGAGGTGTTCAAGAAACATTTAGATGTTGTATTGAAGGACATGGATTAGTGCGGAAATATTGGTGGTCGGTGGACAGTTGGACTGGGTGATCTTAGAGGTTTTTTTCAACCCTGATTCTATGATACCAAAGAAGTTTAAATCACCTATTGCTGATGAGACTGTATCACAGTGAAATAGCACAAAGCATTTTGACAGGTGAGCTGTGTCCCCAGTAAACATAAAATAAGAAGGATGTGTTTTACATAGGCGATGGGAATTCTTCCCCATAGATACACATGTGCATCCCCATTGGTTTTCTTGGAAACCACAGACACACTCCTGAACAAACAAATAACCACCACATCCCTTCTCCCAGGCTGAAAGTTTGTCCTAGCTTTCTCCTATAACCTTAGTAGTGTGCCAGAAATTAGCAATGAAACCCTTAACCAGGCATTCCAAACAACAATATTTTTAATGTCTAGCACCCAGATCTCTGATTCAATCTTCACTTCAAATGCTGCATTTGCTAAAACCTTCAGAAATTTCTGGAAAGAGTTGCATAGGGAAGGTAATGACTGAGCATATATGGCAATTGCTCTATGGTTTTCAGATGGGCAAACATATGTGTGCATATCTCCTGTGTTTTGGAAAATTCCTGCTGTCCTTCTTATCAAAGCTTCAAGGGGATCTTCCTGTGCTCAAGCTGTGGGGACCTTACCTGGTTGAAAATCAGCAGCCCTCGTGCAGTTGTCTGTCCGGGAAGCGTCTGCACTCCAAAGACACGATAAAAAGCTGAGCTAACAGGGGCACAGCAGCAGCCTGGAGGGATACATCAAGGAGTGAGTGACCTGCTTGCCCTCTGAAAACTCCTGGCATTGAGAAGAATATCCTCATCTCATTAGCTGTAATGAGCTATTCATATTTTTCATTTCAGCATGGATCGTAAAAATACAGTGACTGGAAAATCCAGGCTGGCTAGTAGGTCCTGTGCTGGTCACACTTCACTCAGTCCTCATCAAGTGGAAGAAAGGAAATTAAACTTTTTTTTTTTTTTTTTTTAAATCCTCAACCTACTAAGCCTGTTGGTCATGACTCCCATTTGGGGAAAGCTATGCTTTCTCCTCTTCCTTCTCCGTAGATCACACACACACACACACGCCATGAAAACATCACCCTAATGACTGCTGACAAAACAGTGCCTGAAGGAATGTGTTGAATACAAGCATCCAAATAATAGAGCCAACAAAACATGTCAATATCTTAAATTCCAAACATAGGCTAATATCAAAAATTGTCCCAAAAAGCTGCACGTTTTTCCTAGATGTCCTGTTCAGCCTTCAGTAATTTGACTTAAAATGGCCAAAAATTAAATAAAAAGACCGTACTTGAAAGCAACCATTACTTCTCGATCTTTCAATTCTGGGTCTTCATTCATAGTTCTTCTGTTTACTTGTAATTTTTTCTCCCTCTTTCAGATGCTATCTTTAGTTATTTCTTTACCTCTTCTTTTCCATATTTGCTTGGCTTCCCTCTCATTTTCTATGGAGCCTGAGTCAGGCTTCCCTATGGAGCTCATTCGCAGTCAAAAGTTTCTCAGTCAGAGAAACCTTCCACATCATCATATTTGTCAGTGCAGTTTCCATAGCTTTCATTACACCCTTGGGCTAAGGACCACGTGAGCCCTGGGCCTGGGGAAAGGAAGTTCACTCTTCCTGCTGTCTGTGGCAGCTGTCTTTAAGCATCCCAGATGGATTTCTTGAACACAGAATGGAAGAATTCCAGTTTGGGTTCAGTCCATAAGCAAATTTGTTTCATTCTCAGTTGTGCCATGCTCTTTGAAATTTCCATTGTTTGCTTCTGGGTTCATTACTAAGGTTCCAGTTAATATTTTTTAGAGATATGCTCCTTACTAGGAAGCAGCAGCTATTGGGGATGTATTCCATGCTCAACCCTGCCTCTCTGAGATACACCATTGATCTGAGGTAAGTAGAAGTCTTACCTGCTGATGTAGAAGGAGAGCGAGGAAACACATCTGTGTGTAGCTGCCCTTCATACCTTGAAAAGATGCAAAATATTTGAGATCACTAGTGCTTGTTCCATAATATTTACTGTCTGGTCACATTTGTCTCTTGGTTCTTTCCGTCACCACTGATGATACAACACAAACATTTACCCAGCATCTTACTTGGCTGTAGTTTGTCCTACTCTAT
Organism: Lagopus muta; assembly: GCF_023343835.1. NCBI lineage: Eukaryota > Metazoa > Chordata > Aves > Galliformes > Phasianidae > Lagopus > Lagopus muta. The sequence goes on along the minus strand of NC_064435.1, from coordinate 80,288,567 downwards.
TTATCTGGGTCTTTTTTTAAAATTTAATTTAATTCACATTATCAGCCCCTCCAGAAACACTGAGTTTGCTAAGTGAGAAAATATCCACCAGCCCATGAAAAGCCATGGCCACGCAGCATTACGTGTGCTGAGAAATGTCCTGGTGCCAGTCCCAGCAGGGATTTGCATGCAGGTGCACATTAAACATTGCTTTGGTCCTTTTCACCATAAAGCACTAAATCTCAGGATCCCTTAATGCTCCCACCCAGGCTCACAGCAGGCATGTCTGGAGAGACATGCATTTAAGCATCTCTCAGTGCTGCTGAGGCACTTAGTTAAACGTTCCCCTTTTGGGCCTCACTTTTGCTACTATGCACATTAGTGCTCAAGGCTATGCAGCTGCACTCCAGTTCATGCAGGATCGAGTTCCCCTGCCCTCTTTCTCCTGGCTTAGCACTTTTTCCTCTTTTTTTTTTCTTTTTTTTTTTTTTTCTGCCCTGTACTCACGCATGCAACACTTCAGAGAGCAGCATGCCATTACGCTCAAAGAGAACATGCATGAGCGCTTCATAGCCCTCCACGCAGTCTTTTTACCAACTATTCCCTTCAAAGACGTTGATCCAAAATCTGACTGAAGCCAGCAAAAGTCTTCCCGTTGGCCTTGGACCAGACCCAGAGCAAGGGACACAATTAGATGTGAACAGAGGCACAAATGAAAGGCAGCTTGCCTCCCACAAGGAGAAAACTCTATCTGAGGGCCAAACAGGCAATCCTTTTTGAGATGCATCTCTTTGCAGTGGACACCCTTCCAAGCCTGTGTTCTGTGTGACTTCCACTCGAGCAGCTTGCCAGGCACTCAGCGGTGGCTTTGGACCGTGAGGTGAAGACAGGGTGTGGGCACTGCCTCACTGTTTTAATCTGCCAGATTTGACTGTTTAATATATATTTTATTGTATCGTTTATTGTTTTTATAAGTCTTACTGTTACAAATATATTTAAATGGCAGCAGAAAATATGTCAACTGAACATGGTTGGGAGGGTCAAAAAGAAACCCAAATAAAAGCCCATATCTGATTTGGTGGAGAGGCAGATGTCTATTTTTCTTCTCGTTCTCTTTTTACTCCTGCATGCACCAGTAAGACAAGAAGGAGATGTCTCAGACCAATTGCCTCCAGCTCTCAGTGAATGGACGACTTAAGAGTCTTCAAAACCCAACACTTCCTACTGCCTGCTACTCAGTGACTTGCAAACACATACTATGGTAGCACCACCCAACATGAAATAAAGTCCACAGTCAATGCAAATCATCCCTCGCTCTCCATTTTTCATACTGTTCTGTCTTGAAAATAACCTCATTTTAATGACTTATCTATCTAATTTAGATCTCAGTTCTTTCTACTCACATTAACATTGGTTTCAATGAATACAAATGTCTTATCTCAGCCAAAAGAAAATCCAGCAGATCCTTTTATCTGAGTTGTAAGATGATATGTTTGGACGAAGCGTCTAGCAGGGTCCTGCCAGAGCTCTGGTTTGTTTAAAATTTTCAGCAGTTATCTAGAAGCAGAAGTAGAAAAAAACATTAATTATATTCACAGTTGACATGAAGACTGGGGGAGGAAGGGGCAAACAAGAAGTTTATAGTGAGAACATAAATCAATTTACAACGATTTGAGAATTAGACAAGCATTACTCAAATTATGCAAATTCATAATATGTTAGAATGCAGTCTGGTTTCTTATCACATCTGGATAAACTGATGATATCATGGATGACACTATGTGCAGAAGGACCATGATAATAGCTTGCACCCACAATATGGATTACCCATTCTTTATGCTGTATTTAAATGGTGTAGAAATCCATAGAGACATAAAGATCTCAGCAGAAGAAAAATACTGAACTGGAAAGCAAGAAAGGTGACAGAAAGACTCAAACAACTACTGCACATCTAGTTTGACCCTGTAGCCCTGTAAGAAGAATGAAGTTCAACTATTTAATTATCACAAATCCTGATCACAGTTCCATGTTGCTTTATTGCGTTTTAAGAACCATATGTAAATTATAATTTATTGCAAACCAGGTTAATTTACTTGTGAAATGACATAATGTGCAAAAGAAGAGAGAGAACTAGAAAAAAAGTAGTTGTTATGCAAGAAAAAATAGCTCAGAAGCATTAGTCCACAGCCATTCATGGAGATTTCTGTCTGGTCTGCATGGGTGCAAGACACAGGATCAAGCCTCCCCGCAGGAAAAGCCTTCTTCTGTTCAGTGAATTATTGCAAGAGCCCAGAGACCTGCAGCTGTCATGAGTCACTGCCCAGCTGCAGTAAACCTAGCACATCACTGAGGTGTGTGCACAGAAAATGGACCCTGTCCCTTAGAGTAATAGAATGATAAAGGTTGGAAAAGACCTCTAAGACCATCTAGTCCAACTGTCCATCTACCACCAGTATTGCCCACTAAATCATGTTCCTCAGAGTACCTCATCTGCACATTTCTTGAACACCTCCTGGGATGGTGACTTCACTACCTCTCTGGGCAGCCCATTCCAGTGCCTTACCACTCTTTAGGAGAATTTTTTCCTAATATCCAACATGAATCTTCCCTGGCACAATATGAGGCCATTCCCTCTTGTCCTATCACTAGTTACCCAGGATAAGAGGCCAACACCCACCCCACTACAACCTCCTTTCAGGCAGTTGTAGAAGGCAATAAGATCTCCCCTGAGCCTCATCTTCTCCACTTGAAACAGTCCCACTCAGCTTGAAGGCCAAACAGATATCAAATGAATGTCTGAACCATAAATTGCACACAAAGCCTCCTTCTTACTCTGGCTACAGCCTACTACTAGTCTCTTACTTCTCATTACCAGCTCATAGCTTGTTTCTCATATTCAGCCTGGCATTCTGGTCCTCCAGTTCAGGCAATGTTTGGTTAAGAGTGAGATACCACAATGACAATACCACTGTAGCATCTATCCTAAGTTCACTCCCCTTGTCTCTTCTTACCAGTTCACACAGGCTCCCTGTCCCAGCGCAACTCCTGTGCTCACCTTGGTCTTGCTCCTTTGGCTCCCTGTGTCATCAATACCAAAGAAGTGACAATGCCTCTTTGAAATTGTGCTCAGATACTTGCCCCAGGCATTCACTTCTTTCTGAACCAAGCTGGAAACAAATACACCTGTGAATACTACAGTCTTCCTTACCTTCAGGCCTCCAAAATACTCTGTTCCATAATAAAATAGCAATGCAATTCTGACTAGATGACATCAGTATTTAAAAATACTCAAGACCAAAGTGCGCAGCCATGGAAGTTAAGGCATGAACATTTTGAACAGAAGTCTTGAGCTTAGTTTCATCAGATTCAGGTATTTTTAACAACCTGTCTCAGGTGCTTCAGCAGGCATGGCACAGTCAAGCCTTTGACTTGGTATCATGAGCAAAGCACCCCAGCTCTGCTCTTGCCTATAGGAAAACCACTAGGAATGAGACAGAACAATGGATCACTCACTCCAGTTATGGTTTTCCTTTCTCACTGTTACAAGTATTTGTTGTCAGTTACAAGTATCTTAGGCTGGCAAAGGCCAACTCCACACATACCCCATTAAGGAGTTCCCAAGACCCAACATGGTAGAATTTGACCTCAGTGTCCGACCTCTCTCTACTTCAAGGTAGCATGTCATGAAAGCCCAGGATTTCAACTGACGTATCTGCACATATCACTGAATAGCTAGAATGTTCCATGCTGAATTTCAGTATTGCACATGCACACCCCATGCCAGATTACTGTCAGGCTATATCTTTGTCAGTAAACTTGGCCATTGTTGCCATATGTTCATATATTCAGGCCAGCTGGTAAAACACAGTCTACCAGCCTCTTAAGCAGGGTAGCAGCAAGCAAGCTGCCTACTGAGTATGGTCCCTGGCATGCTCCAGTTGCCAAATCAGGCCCCAGAATTGTTCAGAGCAAGTGGCAGCCGCAAAGGACCATGCTCACATCAGAGAACAAGCTAGCAGTTTACTAGCAAAGACAATTTTGTTCCCAGGCCAAGAAAGGCTATCAGGCATGCTTAGATTTACTATGTAGTATAGCCTCAGTCTCAGCATCTGTCTTTTTCCAATGTGACTGATGATACAACAGTGTCCCAGAATGGAGAAGCAGCAAAGCTAAAAAGAGTTCAGATTGCATCCTTTGTATTGGAAGGCAAAAAGGTACATTCTCAGTATTCATACCCACTTGATCTTCTTAGAGCATGCTGAGCCAGATAAGTATATTTGCCTTTATCCAATCTGCTTGTGATAGGTAGGAAAATATACCTGAATGCATTCTTCAGCACAATGTCTTTGGTCTTAAAGTTACTTCTGAGGCTTGCTAAAATTCTTCAGGAGTGCTTCACCCACAAGTACTTCTCAGTATAAACACACAGTTTTTAATAACATACTTTGGTGAATGACATTCAGAATTTGCTTCCTAACCCATAGCCAAGTTTAGAAGGAAACCACTGCTGAATGTAGCTTTCAATAAACATTTTAAGGGTGCAGATCTTCCCTCTGAGGCCTGTGGAGTTACACATGGAACAACAAATACGGCAGACAAAATGGCTGCTCTGATCTTCCTTACTTCATTGCAAATTAGGAGTGATTCTTTCAACACTGGATTGTCTACCAGCAAAGATCTTGCACAAGAAGCTCATAATTGTATCTGACTTTACAGTCATTCTGAATCTAATATCAGCTCGCACTGTGCCATCCACAGAGTGCAACCTCTAGTCTTACCTACATCTCAACCTTAGTGTGTTGCACCAGAGAAGTCAAACAGTTTAAATTGCAGAGCTTGACTGAACCAATCCATTTTGACTGCAGTTCTTAAGTATATCTTCTGGAAAACTGAGAGGGACGTCCCCAAAGTAGGTAGTAAACTGCAGTTGAAAACAGCAACAGATGCAGCTCTTTGCAGAGAATACTAGTTGCAAAACACAGAGCAATAGCTTTAGAACAGATGCTAAACTAAGGAATAAAATGCATATCCTTTGTGTCAAAATCAAGCATTAAAAGACAAAGAGATGCATTCCCTCTAGCTCTATACTCAGAGGGAACAACAGCAAAAAAAGAGTGTATAGTTACTGGCCACCTCCAAATGCAGTCTTATTCTCAGCACCTGATTGTCACAATGAGAATGGAAAAGAAGACAAGATTTAAGTCAGGGAACAACTTCAGCTGGAATAGAGCTCTGGGAACATTTAGGGCATGTCCACACTCAAGACAGAGGCACGTCTTTCACCTTTGTACTGCCTGTGGGAGGCCACGAATAGATGAAGAGGGAGAAAAGGGAAGATGGAGAGGACTCCTGGCCACTGAAATCCTCCAACACAGATGTACATCTGCAGTGCTGGAAGACAACTTGGTATGTGAAACAGAGTCATACTCATCCATTTTTCAGATTAACATGACCTCAGTGAAATCATAGCCCAGATTGGGTTTGTCTGTTTGCTGCTGGCCTCCTTGCTGTGGGCCAAGCACTGCATTATTAATTTGGACATAGAATGAGACTTTTCAAAGTTCTTAAGGAGCTCATGTCATGGATGAAAATAGCACTTATGCCCTTAGCCTTTCTCAGAGTTTTGTTTGACATCACCAAAAAGATCTGAGTCCTCAGGGTCATAGATTTGTGCCCCATCTCTTGGGAACTTAACTGAAGAAAAAAGTCACCCAAAGCCTTAACATACCGCCAAAATTAGACAACTCTTTACAAATAAGTGTGTATTTTTATTTTAGATCAATCTCACAAGAGAGGGAGGTAGTAGAAAATGAGGGGCATTGGAGCACAAGACATACAGTTTATCTAAGCAGAGGTCACAGCTCCCTGAGGGTGGACCTTCCAAAATCTTTGGCATCACACTCCTGGCTCCAGCCTCAAAATGATAAAATCATAGAATCCTTACGGTTGCAAGGGACTCCTGAAGGCCATCTAATCCAAATCTTCTGCAATGAACAGGGACAAGATCAGGTTGCCCAGAGTTTGATCCAGCCTTGCCTTGGGACAACCAGGGACAGAGCACCTTACATTCTTCATCAGTAGAGGAATGCAGACAGGCAGGTAAGAATCAGAGTACTTTAACTTGGTCAGCTGAGTGCCATTAGAAGAAAGACTACCTCAAGAAGTCAAGTGTGTTATCTTGGACTGTCAAATCCCAGCCCACGTAGGGTTTTATGGGTCAATCTAGGAGAAACAAGTGGCAAGCTGTAGAGCCAGCTGACACAAATGAGCAGAGCTCCATTACATTTCCAGTAGGTACATAACGAGGAGACTTGACCCAGCTGTGGGATGAACAGCAAATGGCTATGAAGTTAAAATCTTATGCTATTGATCTTTAGAAACAAAGCTGAAATTTTTTTCCTCTTAGTTCTGTTGTGTTTTTCCTCACAACAAATAGGACATACACTTTCAACTATCAGTCAAACAGTGAGTTCAAAAATGCCCCTTCTGAGAGTGCAAAAGCCAAAGAGATTCAGCCAGGCACTTGAGTCCCAGGGGATTACCGCTAAGGGCAGGGTGGGATAGTCAGCAGGTGAAAAGTGGCTTTCATCCCCTGAAGCCACCTACCTCCACTTTTGGAGGCCATTCTTCTCCAAGTCTCCCATTAGCTGCTTAGGACCTGCTGATAGGATCACAGAACATCCCTGAGTTTTCTGAAGCTCAGAGGTAGCATAGAACAAATAAGCAAATCTGGGAGCAGCCTTCCCCTTCCTGCTGAATGTGCAGAGGCCAGAGAAAGAGGGAATAAGCAGCAACCTCGTTTTTACTGACAAGGAGCAGAGCTGGAAATAGATGGCCTCAAATGTGACAAAGTCTCCAAGAGACACAAAACAGCTTTTGGCAACAGCCTGAAATTGTCTCATGGCAGCAGCATCCTCACTTTGCCCGAACAGCTGACAAAACTGCATGGCAACAGCTCACTGTGCTCTGCAGGCTGTCCTCATACCTTCTGCCTGCACTGCGCTACAGCACTGGGACAGTGGAAGGCCAACCTCTTAGCTGTCCCAAACTGACATAGCACCACTACCTTCCCCTGATTCAGAGCAGACGAAACTCTGGCCCCTGTAATGCTTAAAATCCAAGGCAGGCTTTCAGTGGATGCAAAAGAATACTCTGAGACACTTTGAAACCTGCGCTGTGTGCTAGCGAGGAGCTAAGCGATTCCCAAGACCTTCAGTCAGACATGTCCAAACACACAGCATACCCCATGCTCCCCCAGACACACAGATACCAAATACGCTTCCTGAGATGCACCGGGATGAAGAAGAGCTTTCTAAGTCACTTCGTTTTTACTGGAAACTCTGCACCAATCCTCCCACATACGACACGCCGTGTGCTCCTCGTAACCAGCATTGTCTGAACTTGTGGTATTTTCATAAAGGCTCCTGCCAAGCCAAAGGCACTCTAAGACACATCACCTTTGTCCAAAGGAGGATCCCAGCCGGAGCGAAGCGCAGAGAGCGTGACCTCTTCTACCAACAGGCACACAGGGATGTGAAATGAGTTCCTATTAAAAACCGCCACTCTGCCCACTTCCTGCAGCAGAAGGGGCACAGAGAGCGCAGGCGACAGCAGGCAATACAAAAAATCCTTTCACTGTACTCACAGGGAAATGGGGAGGTACAAATGAAGGCCTCTTTTTTTATTTTGTAAGACGGGTTGGCAGAAGCAGGTTATTGGGCTTGCACTGCGTGCAAAAGGAGGATTTTCCCTTTTTCTGGAATCCTGATTCATCTTCATTACTCAGTCATTCAAGCTTCCTTGGAAACAGAGTGCCACTGAGTTATTATGGCAGTCATAGATGAATTCAGCAGAAAAATATACATACAGCAACGAAAGAAAGTAAAACTGCTCTCCTTGTGCAGCCCTACAGAGAGACAGCCAGACAAAAGCATGAAAAAATTGACTGTCTGGCCAAGAATGAAATTGCTGGCAAGTCTAGTTTCAACCCTGCTATTAGCTCTCTCGCAGCTGCTCCAGCTATCCAAGCAGTGCTGAGATAAGTGCCTTCTCTCAAGTCTTTTTTTTTTTTTTTTTTCTAATTGGGGGTAGTAGATTTATTTGCATACTAGCCTGCTTCTGATTAATACTTAAGGGCTAAGTCAGGTACCTTAAATAAATAAATAAATAAATAAGCACAAAAAGAGAGAGAAAAAAAAGCTCTCAGAAGCATTCCTATGCCAAGGGATGAATGTCATCCTTCCTCTGCGGGCAGCGTGCTCCCCAGATGCATCACACATGGGGCAATACATCTGTGCCAAAGGGGCAGGACACGGCAGCTGTGCAAGGGAGGGGAGCTGGGGGAGGCCACATGCACTGCTGAATTGCCCACTCAGGGCAATGGTAGGCAGAAAAGAGCAGTTGGGGGGGGAAGAGGGTGCACGGGGTGAGGCTGGCATCCTCTGCTGAGCAGTGATGGATGGGGTCAGGGCAGGTGACACTTGGGTCCAGACTGCTGGGATCCATGCTGGACCATGCATGCCCAATGCATGACACTGCGCTCAACTTCAGGCTCATGGCAAGGTTTCCTCTCACTTTGGAGGTGTGTAAAGCACTTCTTTTGCAAACCCAGAAAAAGAAGGCACTGTGTATGGGTGGAACAGAAAAAGTTATGGAAGATTTGCCAAGAAAGTGCCTGCGCTCTTCTCGTTCCAATACATGGCAGGCTTAGAAAAACTGAAAAATACCAAAAGGCACCCAGGGATTGTTTTTTAGGAAACAAAAGAAGCACTTATGGGTTAGCTTTTCCACGTTGCCACATTAGTAGATATACCAAACAGACAGCTTGATCCAGATGAGTCATGCTGCAGAAGAGGAACAATGACCCTTGTGTTCCTCCAGTACAAATTATTCATTTTCCTCTGTCAATAAAGCCTTTATATATATATATATATATATTTTTTTTTTCATATATATACACACACACACAATTGCTCCCAGGCAGCAAATGGGGAAGGTGTGGCTATCAGAAGATCACCCCCTCCCCTGGGGAGTCACATCTATTTGGCGGGGCGTCCGAACTCTGTGATGCCCTCAGGCAGGCCACAGCACCTTAAAATAACTTCAACACACCTCGTGCCGTGCCTGCATGCTGAATCAGCCCAGAGGTGTCAATCACATCCTGCCCTGCTTTCAGGTAGGATCACCTCAGCTGCTCCTATCCTCACTTTTGAACTTACAACTTCCTTTTGCAGAAATCAGAATGGGGTGTGTGTGTGTGTGTGCTTGTAATTCCTCAGTCTCCACAATAACAATTCCACCCTTTGAGCCTCCCTATTGGGAAACAGACCCTGCAGAACAGCAAGTTCCTCTTTCACAACAGCCAGTTGCTGAAAGGAGGCAGCGCAGCTTGGCAGCTAGAGCAGGAGACAGCAAACCTGGGCCATCCTCTTAGGAACGTATAGGAATTTTTCTACCAACAAGCATGCCAGTGTGATTTAACTCCACTGAATTAACTTGGCTCCTCAATCTTTTGCAAAAGTATCTGCTCATCTCAAAGGTATCAGTGCTCTGAGAGCTCATCTTGAGAGGCCAGGCCTCATTTTCAGATTGTCTGTACTGTTGCTGCGGTACACCCAGAATCCTAGAATAGATTAGGTTTGAAGGGACCCCAAATCCCACCCAGTTACAACCCCTGCTCTGGGCAGGGCTGCCACCACCAGCTCAGGCTGCCCAGGGCCCTATCCAACCTTGAACACCTCCAGGGATGGGGCACCCACAGCTTCTTTGGGCAGCTCTGCCAGTGCCTCACACTCTCTGAGTAAAGAATTTCTTCTTAATATCTCACCTAAGCCTCCCCTCTTTTAATTTATGGTTCCAAGTAGGTACTATTTGTTACAGTACCTGTTGCAGTCCCTCATGCCTCATTTTCTACACCTGTAAACTGAGAGTAGAAAGAATGACCTTTGCAAAACACGTTGAGTTGCATGTGCAAAGCACAGCACTGCATCCCGCTGCTCTTCAATTTAGGAGCACACACTTCTTTGCTGCACCTTGCTGCCAGGGGGTCCCTGAGCTTGCAAGCTAAGTTACTGTATGGATTGCTAGCGGCTTAAGTAAAAGGCTGGGTGTGGCTCTGGGCAGCCTGGTCTAGTGGTTGGACCCTGCACATAGCAAGGGGGTTGAAACTAGATGATATTGTGGTCCTTTTCAACCCAGGCCGTTCTGTGATTCTATGATTCAAGGAATAAAAAAGAAGAAAAAAAAAAAAAACAGAAAATGATAAAAAGATATTTTTTTTTTTAAAGGAGGGAGAAGAAAAAAAAGGAAAAAAAAAAAAAAGTGTTGCTGTTTGATGGTTCCTGGGATAGCAGCCCGTTTCTGCGTTGCCCGTGGCAGCCGCAGGGTGGCGCTGCTGCTCCACGCCGCCCCGGCGCCCCGCCGCTGTATCGCCATCGGAGGCGGTCTGCGGTGAAGCTCCGCGGCGGAGCTCACGGCAGCGGGGCGTGACACTATGTGCCTTCGGGAGGGACGGATGGGTTGTCAAGCATGCTGTAACACAGGCCTTTTGTGAATGATTAGTAATTTATAACGTGCTTTTTGGAGAGAACCTAGGGAAACAAACGTGTTTCCTTGGCTTTCTCTCCGATGACAAATGTCTTCTTTACTCTGCTTGCTCCCTCCCGACTCCCGGCTTTCACTCTCACCCCTGAGCCCGCTGAGCACTCTGTAACCCTATACCTGTCCGCTCCTCTCGAAGTGAAATATCTCCCACAGCAGCTTCCTGGAGGGTAGGCTCAGGGGTGAAGCCCTTCCCTACATTCATCTAGACAACAATCTCTGCTCTGCAGCATACCCAGAGCTGACCTGGTAACATCAGGCAAGCAACTCCATCCCGCTCCCCTATTTCTTCTCCTTCACCCCATCTAGTTGGGTTTTGTTCACCCTGAACACCTGAAACCGCTTCTGTCTATGGACCGAGTGCTGTGCAGGGCAGTCCTGGAGGAAGGAAGAAGAAAAACGGCAGCGCAGCAGGGCCAAGGGCAGGCTGAGCCTAGCAAGCATCGTCTAGACTTTCAGTCTCATGATTCAGTGTGTCTGATGTAAAACTATTTAAATAAGAGTTATGTAAATAACGTGGCAGACAGATAGATTATTTAATATAATCAAAGTGAGATAAGGCCTGGGCCCCAATCCTTCCCTGAAGTACGGCTGCTTTGTGCCATCCTCACAACACAAACAGCCCTGAGGCCAAGAGACCCAGCCAAGGGAGGATCACCCCAGTGCAAGGAGATAGCCTCTTGGCTTGCAATCGGCTCCTGCATGGCTTCTCCATTCCTGAAGCCAAACAGAGGGGCAGCCACAAGAAATCTCAGCACTCGGCAGGCCTCTGCCACCATAACAACACCTCAGAACCACTTCTGTTCAGGATCCATCCTTCAAGGTGTGCTGGAGAGGACCTGCCTTCCCCTGCACCAGCCAGGGACTGTGACAAGGGTGTGAAGTGGCTGGATAACAAGATGAACAAACTTTTTCCTCAACTCCTCGCCTTCCAGCAAGGCTATCCTCAAAAACAGAGCTGAAAACAGCGCTTCAGCTAAAGTAGCACTTCCCTCTCATTACCACGTTATCACCTTTAGCATATTTGTCTGGGTTTTACTCTTTTCTAAACTTCCCAGGGAACATCTGCACCGCAGCAACTGCAACCAGGGCAGGTCCATCTGAGCTAGCTCCAAGCCAGCGTTCTCAGAGACTGGTAGCAATGCACAGGGCTGCACAACTCGCTTGGTGCTCCAGTGGACAGTGCCCACGGGGCTGTGGGCAAGCACAGGGCCAAGCTTGTGTTTGGTGACGTGTGCGAGAGCTGCTGCAGTGCAAATGCTCCCTTACGTAACACGATTTCCAGCAGCTCCCCCAGGACACCAGGTTTCCCACTAACTCAGTTTGTTTGCTTTTCACAGTGAGGTAACTGCACTTTCTTGACATTTCCCCTCTCTTGTCCTTTAAGCACAGAGGCCTGACTGGACCGTCCTTATACTAAAATCAACACGCGGGCAAGCCTAGGTAAAGTTTAAGTCAGGCTGTGCTGTTGGCACTTTCTGCAGCACCACACCCTTTGCCTCTTCTTCCCATCCAGGTCACTCACCCTTCTCCTGACTGCACCTTTTTGGTTTTTTCTCCCATAAGTCTCACAGTACACGCTCACCATAACCTTCTCACCCACTTCAGAGGGGAACATCCAGCCCTGCCTCCAGACGTGGCCTGACCCATGTACAATCTTTGTGGTTGCGTGATCATGTCAGTTCAGGACAGCTCGTTTGTAAGCCAAGAAAGCTGAACAGGACTAGACCTCCTATGGGCAGATTTACTTAGGTACAAATATGCTTTGCACAGCTGCAGCGTTCTCCCACCTGGAAACGCAGGGTAGTTAGAGCAGTGCAGCTGCAACCAGTACTGGTGGTTTTTTTTACACACACACATCAAGCAAGTGTGGCTTTAGCACATGCAGAAACCAAGGAAAGCAAATATGTCACTCTTCCTCACTGTCACCACAGTGGGCAACAATTCAGTGCATCCCCCCTCATCTCACAGACGGCAGTAACCACCTACAGACAACTTGAATAAGGAACAGATTTACTCAGACTTCCTCCACTCCTACCTTCTACCCAAATTAATGTTGGAGTAGATAAGGCTGTGGAGCATTTCCCTTCCCTTTTTCAAACCTTTCCTTAGTTTAAACAGTCTGACTCATCAGCAACACAAAGATGACAAAATGTCTATTCTCCTCCCCCCTACCTCAAATGTTTTGGCATGATTTTGCTATCAAATTAGGGTACTCAATCCATGCCAGTTGGATGGAAAAAAAAAAAAAAAAAAAAAAGACTCCTAGAACACTTATTGTATATGATTAGGATTCGGGGAGGGTGCGGAGCATAACATAATAGGCAGAAAGTGAAAACAGCCAAAGGAAACGCCTACACTCTTCCTTTACAAAAGCTGCTTGTTGTGTCTGTCTGAACAATTGTTCAGAAACCTGGAGGGGAACGAGAAGGAAAAAGATAACTGACTTTATTAAGAGCAAAAGATTGATTGAGCAATTGATTGCATTTAATTGGAAATGCACAAAGAACGGAGAGGATTTCAGGTTATTTTCCCAGCCCTGCAAAGCAGTGCAGGCAGCAGCCCCAGCTCCCCAGCACTGAGCTTGTCCCGGGCAGCGCTCCTGGAAGCAGCTGGCTCTGGGAGCTGACCCCTTGCACAGCCCTGCCAACAGCAATGTCTGAGGCCTCAGGAAGGAGTAGGAACTCCAGAGTCGTGAGGTTAACCTCTGAGGTTGGTTTGCGCATGTGTTTCTTTCCAGACCATTTTTTATTTCGTGTCTCAGGAAAGCTGGGAATTGAGCCTGATGGGATGCTTTCCTCTGGAACAACAAGGCCTAGAAGGCTTATCGTTTCTATTTTGCCTTTATTTCCTCTTCTTCCCCCCCCCTCCCTCCCCCCCCCCGCTTCTTTTTAAGAGAACAGCAAGATTCAAGATTCTTATCTCATCAATTAATTTCAGGACAGGGGCCTTCAAAAGAAAAGTGTAATCCATTTCTTAACTACCAGCTATGTGGTTGAACTTCACAAATCAAAGGGACAGAAACAGCACATTAATGGGGTATATTTTCACAAAGCAAAGGTTTTATTTCCCAGAGTCACATGCGTAATAATGAAGCTGCAGCACAAGAGAGAACTAGCTCAGAGTTTCACAATCCTTTTCCCCCCCCCATAACAATCCTCAAGGGGAAAAACGATAACGTGAATAAACAGCTAAAATAAAACTGAATGCAAGCTAACCACTTGGGAGTAACCAATTCCTCTTAATGTACTGTCATTACTGTACTGTATGTAGTACCTTATTTTTCCTCTTAAACAGCAGGAAGAACAGTTACTCATACTACACAGATAAGAGTGTGATTTCCAGGGAAAACAAAAGTTCCAGCAGTTGGAGTTGGATTTGCTTTTGTTTAAAATCAAATTGCAAGGTACATGGGCCTCAAAGTTATCTAAACAGAACGGTCAGCACATAGAGGAGGCTGGAAGGGACCTCTCACAAACATCTCATCCAACACAGACGTCATTTATTTGCCTGGGAATGGTCTAGGTTAATAAATACAGAGGTTTGTTGCCTGTGAAGGCAAGGTGCTGAGCTGGATGGCCAGGATGCCCCGTGCAGGGCTGTTCTCTGGCTTCCCAGATGCAGGCAGCAATACCCTGCAAGCTCTGTGCTCTGATGACACATTTCACATCCACCGACTCCGAAATCCACCATTTCCGACTCTAAGCAGAGAGAGCTTTACCTGAATGCTTTCAGATAAGCAGACTTTGTAAGAAAGCAAAGGGAGAGAGAAGACAGGAGAAGTGCTGCTATTCCTTCCAGTGCGAGCCAAAAGTCACATGAACATGACGAGGAAACAAATAAAACCTTTTACATTGGGGCCAATGCCAAGCCCATGCTAAGTTCCTCAGGATGGGGAGACAGACTCAGAGAAGGAGGAATCAGCATGGGCTTGCCTCCCTTTCTCAGATACACACCTCCTGCAAGCCTCTCACTGTCACCTTATTTTCTGCCAGGAGTCACTGCTTTCCCAGCTCTGCCCACTGAGCCACTCATCCCTCGTCAGCTCCACTCCAAACAAGCCAAGTCATAGAGTCAGTCATATAGACCAACCGGGTCACATAGAACAGCTAGCCATATAGTCAGTCCATTGGGACTGAAACGGGATGGGGAAGCTCAACCTGAGCAACCCCACCTGCACACTCAGAGTCAGTGACCCCTGGCAGGACGGTGGTGACAAGCAGTGGAAAAAAGCATCCCTGGGGCCCAAGAGGTCCCTGTCACTGAGCCTGTGTTGGCTTGCTCCCTGTGCACAGGGCTGCTGGAGCAGGGGTGCACACAGTTCTTCCCTTTTTGCAAACAGACCCATCACTCTGCAGCTACAATTACCTGTAGCTAGCACTCGTTAAGTGCTTTGAAGATTAAAAGTGCAGATACAAGTGTTAAATATTGTAATTATTCTTACTACATAACATCGCTGTACCGAAAGCAGGGAGGGGTTGTTTTTCCATGTTTGTATGTGGGAATACCATGACAGCTGCTCCTTTCTGTAAGTGAATTGCTGCCAATAACCTTGATAAGGAGTTGTGCTTGAAGGAAAAGGACCGAGTCGGGGAGTTTTCTTGGAGTGCTACATACCACAGTGAAATTAAACGGAGCTCTTACCAGGGCTCCTCTGTCAGAGCTTATTGCTCTACGTGCTGATCACCTGAGATGCCTCTGGCTCCGGGAGGAGCAGCACTGACTCTCAGCACCTCACCACAGCACCCTCACCCTCCACTAATCCCAAGCAGTTTGAACCTCACTTCAGGATGGCCCCACATCCTAAGGGTCACTATTGCCCATTTTCTTTCACTGCAAGGCAGCTTCTGCTATGGAAACTTAGAGAAAGCATTAAATCAGATGCATAATGTTGGAAAAGACCTCTGAGATCATCCAGTCCAACCATGAGCCCATCACCACCACATCCACTAAACGATGCCCGTGGTGCAAGAGGACCCACTTTGCTTCTCCTTTTGCACTCTTGGGCACACGGAGCTGAAGCCACGAAGAAGGTTATTTCCACCCAAATATAAAGTACTCAGTTGAAGCAAGCACCTGAAGACTGCACTTATCCCCCTCAGAGGAGATAAGCAGAGGTGATTGCTGCAGCTGATAGCACACAGAGGAGGTGTGGGCAGGTAGCAGGCTGAGAGGGCCTGGGTTACAGTTATTCATTTACTGCAGCTCCTCAGGCTCCCAGGGGGCTTGCAGGTGCCTGGCACATATCTGGGAACTCATGGAGCAAGTTCTTGCCTAATCCAAAACCTACTGACAGCAACAGCACAAAATCTGGGATCAGTGAGACGGTTTGCAAGAGCCATGTTCTTACATCTTCATTTTATGTTGTTGAAAAAATACATTAAAAAAAAAAACACTAAAAACATATTTATTCTAGAATTTTAAAGCACATTTGGTGGTATGGCAGAAGGTGCAAAGGTGGCACAGGATGAAGGACTACTGAGAGAGAAGCTTGGGTGTGTCACAGGGGAAGGCAAAGGTAGGAGGAAGTGTAGGAGGTGATGCAGACAAGCTCACTAAATTGCAAGGCAAAATGTAGATTCTGTCCCCAAGCAAAACACCTCTGCACTGCTGTCAGGTCAAGCTAATAAAGCCAGCTCTTCAGAGCCTCCGCCATTTGGCTGCATTTCCTCTCTCACCAAGAGGAAAAATAATTAATGAGCAGCTTCTGTCTGGCAATCAGCAACTGTTTGTGTCATCATATATGGAGATGGCAGCCTTCCTGATCGCAGAACACACCTTCTTAAGTGGTGCAGCTTCTCCTCATTCAGCCTTGTGCATCGTGCCATCCACAGCACTCCTGCTGTGAAGGCTCCAGCAAAGAACTCCTCCAAGGAGGGGATGCAGGTGGGCACAACCTATAAGATGTAGCTTGCTGAGCTCACTCAAGTCTTGGTACGTTGGCCACAGCCAGGAAGACCATGCTCCAATGTTTGCAGTCCTCACAGTGTGGGATTTGCAATAGAACATGAACATCACTGGCAAAATGCATAGTCATACTGGATTTAGTAACTAATAGAACAACTTCCTTTGTTTACTATGCAAAGAACACGAGAAAATTAAGCTGATCTGGGAGTAGTCCAAGTCTCCGCTAAAAATGCCTTTGACAAAAGCTAACTTCTCTGCTTCTGAATACATATTAGCAATTTGTTTGTGCATTGTTCAGCCAGTTTTGTAGATAGGCAAAGACAGACGAGTAGAGAACTTGGTCATTTCCCCCCTCTCACACCAATTGTCAAATAAATTATTCACAAATACACGCTTCCATCATTCATCTAGCACTAGACTAAACACTTTCTACTAAACTTGGTTTTCAGCATCATGTTTCAGTTTATGGTTACATTTTTCCCTGGGCAAAGCAAGTCAGTCATTAGACAGCTCTCGTAGGTTTCCGCTAAACATGTTTGATTAAGTCTTTTACAAAGGAGGAGGTGGAGGAAATTGCATTTTAAAGTTAATAGGGACATCTCCATTCACTTCAGTGGGAACCATACTAGAAGACATAACATTATTTTGAAGATGCATATACTTAGTTCTGAAAAAAATCCCCCGAACCCAACAACCATGCCACCAAATGCCACATTTTATAACGGCCAGTCTTCAAACTGAACAGAATAAGAAACCAATCTCACCGCTAAGGCTGCCCAAAGAAGCAGCTCTCCCAAGGACACTACCTAGCACATAGCACGCACCTGATCCACCAGCACCACTAAGGCTCCAGCCTTGTTCGCTTTCCAGTGACTTAACTTCTTCTACGTGCTCATGCACTGTGGTGATGCTGAGCTGGCACAGGTGTTCACCTTTAATTTCCCCAAGCCAGAGCCACAGCTGATGCAATTCAGCCTAATGGCTTGAGGAGCTGGCCTCGTTTGAAAGGAAAAGCAGAATTTGGAAAGAAAAATGAAGAAGAAGAGATTCAGAGATGGATTTCTGTACTGATTGACTGCGTGCCACGCAGCCATACGAGGTCAGGATGAGACACTTGGAGGGGACCTCTGAAATGAAATAACTGCATGAAGCTGCTACATTTAGAATTCATATAGGTAGGCAAATTGAAAAGCAGGCACACCTCGAGAGTACACCTTTGCTTCAGGTCAGCAAGAAAACTCTGTGTCATCTTTTTCTTCAAAGAGGTTTAGACGGCTGCTGCCATCCCCTAAGCTTAGAAGAAAGAGGGACCTGGTGTGCTATTCACTGTATGCAAATCTGTGACAAACATCACTGAAAGCAACACCTGTGTTCATCCCTGCAGAGAGCGATCGTTTTAATCAAGTGGTTACTGTAAGCCCTCCTCTTCCAAAGGAACTGGTACATTTCCAGCTCAATCCATTTTAGAGCAATCCACAAAGAGAACCCCCCAGATAATTGTGCTTATTCATTGTTAGCACATCAGCCCAAGATCCTGGACACAACCAGGAGCTAGATGGTATAGAAACACAGAAGAGGAGGCAGTCCCTACCTTGCCAAGATTACAATCTCAAAAGTCACAGGGGAAAAAAAAAAATAATAGACAAACAAGCTCAGCAAATGTTGAAAGCTAGAGGTGTGGTGGAGGGCTCACATTCCTTGCCTTATTCAGCGTGGGGATGTGAGACAAGGCAGGGCTCTGGAGCAAAAAAGTTGCATGAGGAGACACAAACCTCTCCCCAGAAGCTCATTCACTGCAGGCTCTTTTCAGAGGTCTCCTACCAGAAGAGCAGTTTGGATGTTAAGAGCAGAGTGGATGTTAAGAGGGGCATCAGCACTGGACTTCAGTGTAGGGCCCTTCTTTCTTCACCTAGCTCACGTGGCAGGCGCAGCTCAGGGCTTTAAGAAGGACCAGTGTCTGCAAGACTTGCTGCCTGTGTTTTCTTCCTCCCCAACCTGCCCTTCAGCCCTACTGCCAGAGCATGTCACCTGGAGTCCCTCCACCTGAAAACTATGCAAGTCTGACCTCTAAAACTCAGAAATATCCAGTGCAGAGCTGATGAGGATCTTCCTTTCAGATTCATCCCAAATCCCAAGCCATTATCTGTCGGATCAGCCCCCGCAGGCTCTCAGATACCACTCTGCCTCCTTCTCAGCACCCAGTGGGATTTTGGCAGAGCACAGGTGCCAAGGTGCTCTGATGCAGGTGGCTGTGGGCATGACTAGCAGCACTGCTCCCTGTGCTGGGAGCACAGGCAGAGGGTGGAGGTGGGATGGTCACACAGCCCCAGGCATGGGCAGCACTGTGGGTTTGAGGTTAGCGGTCCAAGCTCTGTGTCAGTGGAGGTGACACAGTGCCCATGAAGTTGGCCCATACAAGAGCTCTTCCACATTTCCTCCATGCAGTTCTCTCCACTTAATTTAAGTGCACCTAATCAGGAAATCTGTTTCATTGGCATATCTCACTTAGAAATCAGGGATGCTTACTAACAATGACTGCATCTTGATCGAGATGGTAATATCGCTTAATTGGGATGCCTTCAGGTATCTTAGTGGTTTGAGTTCTTTATGTCTCAAGCTCAAGCTAGTCTTGTCTGTCTGCTCCTCATAAAACAGCTTTCAGTTCCTCCTTGATAATGATACAGGCAAACGATGATGTAAGCTGCCCGAACATTTCTTGCTCCTGGCTGTCAGTTGCTGTGGGAGGGGCACATTACCTGCTGCTGTGGGTGTTCTTGCCACAGGGACAGCTGCGGGAGCCTTGGTCACCATTTCATGCAGAGCTTCCTGCTGTCCGCAAAGGCCTCTTGCCAGCCCTGTGGCCTCCTGCTGTCCCCACAGACCTTCTGCTGTCCCCACTGTAACCAAGAGGAAAGAGCACGTGTAGAAGGAGAGCTGAAACGTGCCCCTGTGCCCAGCCAGCCACACAGGTACCCCACAGTCAGACATGTAATTACTTCTAAATGTAAGCCTCAGCTGATAATCTCTGCTTCTCCTTCAGGAATTATCAAGTTAAACAGATAACTTCAATAACTTTTATAAATAATCCCTCAAGTGTCTCTTCTTTCCTAAAAAACCTGTGCTTGTGGTTAGCAAGTGAAGCACTCCTAGTGCAATCACTCAGCATGGGACAGAAGCTTGTGGCCTCTGCTGCTTTGCAGGACAGGGACTTGGCCCTACTTGGCCTGGATGGGACAGATGGGACATTGCCTCATTTGGAAACAGGGACCTACAGAACACCTGAGGTCAGTGCCAGTGGGACCCCAGGTCCCACTAATTTGTGCATGGCTTTTTCTTTGTGGAAAACAGCACCTACACCCTAAAGTTTCTGTTCTTTAAAGCCTTCTTTCCCCTCTGCTTATTGCATTGTAGCACTGCTCCTTTCTGCATGCAAACAGCTGTAGCGCATTACATCTGGCAGCGCACGAATAACTGTGCAGAGAGCATTTGTAGCCTCATAAAAGCACGTATGCAGATAGCAGAGCCTTACGACCTGCACTGCCTTTGCTCCTAGAGCCCTAAAGGAACACAGAGCTCCTTGGTGCGTTTGTGCTTACTGTACGTCAATGCCTCGTAACACTCCGAAATCCGCACACTCATCGAGCTGCGCGTGTGCGTCTTCGCACCTCCTCTGCAGCCATACGGAGGTGCAAAAGCCTGTGCTTCGAGTTTACGGGCAGCTTTATGGAGCCGTTTCGTCGGAGGCCGAGCAGGGCAGTAACGAGACAGAAAAGGGCAGCTTAAAAAAAAAAAAAACAAAAAAAAAAAACCAGGAGCGCTTTTCCTGGAAACCGGCACTGTTTCATTCGCAGGTTTTACGGGCAAGCCTGGCAACCCATAAAGACATTCCTTGGCACGGCCGGAGAAATAGCGGCCCCGGCAGAGCTGGCATCGCGTAGCCGCGCACCGCACAGACCCGGCACTGCGCGGGGCTCCCGGGGGCCCGGCAGGTGCGCGGAGCGGCGCGGAGCGGTCGGTAGGGGGCGCCCGCGTCTCGCGTAGCGCCCGGTGTCGCGCAGGTGGCCGGAGGGTGCGGCGCGGGAGCTGCGCGGGCGCGGAGAAGCCATTGCCCCCCATCTGCCTGCCGCGGGGCAGCGCAGCCCTCCCGCAAACTCATTCTTGTGCTCAGCCCTCGGAATACTCGAGAGAAGGGAATGATGAGCGCGGAGTCTGATCCCTATCGGGTGCGTGATGAATCGCCAAGCGCTTATCGCTGCCCAGAGAGGAGCTGCCGCCTCGTTCTGGAGTAAATAAATCCTTTCTACAAATCGGTCTCTCTCCTCCCGCATACATGGCAGTAGATGGGGATGGAGCAGGAGTCTCCCTCTCGCTCCCCGCTCTGCCGCCCCGCGAGGTTCCATTTGTGCGGTTCCAGAGAAGCCGGTGGGCTCAGCACCGCTCCAGCCTCGCCGCCCCTCCCGCAGAAAGGAAGGAAACAAGGGAGGAAAAGGAACACAAAAGGGACAAGGGACCTTGGAAAGAAAAAGAAAGAAAAAAATTAAATCAAATCCGTGTCAGGCTGTCTCCTTTGTCGTTTTAGGAGAGAGTTTTTAACCCCCACACCCCCTCAGTCCTCAAACGTTGTTTTTTCCGTGAGATGCCGGAGCTGTTGGGGACCCACTAGATTAAAGGGATTTATGCGGCTGCGGGTCGGTTTGGTCTTAGTGTTTTCTGTGTGACACCGCTCTGCCCCGAGTGCAGAAAGAACGCGAGCCGTTCCTCTCAGCGCGATTTTGTTTGCGCTCCTGGTGCCGCGACACCTGTGTGTCACACGGACGGGACGAGGAACCTCGCGGGTTCCGACCGGTCCATGGCCCCGGCTCTGCTCTGGGAATTAAATGCAAAATTCGCCTTTAGACACCAAAGGTGAAACGAAGGCGTTGCGTTCGTGAAATACACGAAGCCGATGAGCGCTGCCGCATTTACGGTGAAGGGCAATTCATTTCCCATTCAAGAATGAGAGCCTAAAGGATGCCGGAGGGATGGAGAGTTCATTTTCGTATTAAGTTGTGTTGTTTATGTCTTAAAGACAAAAGCCACCCGGGACTGGAATAGTGCTCCGACTCAGCTGTGAAGTCGTCAGCCTACGGTAACAGAAACAAAAATACGAACACAAACGCAAGCACAAATAAAGTACAAAACGCGCACACAGCCCCTGAGCTCGGGCCGCGCAGCACTGCAAGGGCAGAAGGTACAGTGCTGCCAAACCGGAGTGGGTGGGTCTGGCATAGAGCTGAGCACAGATTTCGGGGAGATGGCCTCTCTCCTGCTCCCCCCTCCCCGAAAAGATGAGAGCTGCTCTCCCTGCCCTCCGTTTGCGGAACGCGGAAAGCCGCATCCTGAGATGCGAAGAGCCGGGTTGGGTGGCTGGGCTCGGAGTTGCAGGGCTGCCGCTGTGATGTGGGAGCCAAAAGAAAGAGAGAAATGCAGCTCTGACTCCGTCTAAACACAAACAGCCCGGGGCCGGCGGGCGGGTCACCCCCGGGTCTCCCAGAGCGAGTCGGGGGGGCCCACCTGGCTTTGCCCAGGTCAGACGGCGGCCCCTCCGCCCAGCGCTCCGCTGCCATCCTTCTTACTGACATCTCCGTAAATACGGCCGCCAGCGGCCACACACGCGCCGAGCCCCGCGGCGCGGCTCCCCCGGCCCGACGCTGCCCGGCGGGGTCCCCGAGCCCGGCCCCGGCCCCTCCGGCTCCAGCCCCGCTCCGTGTGGGGCACCGAGCGATGCCGGCAGCCGGAGGCCGCGTTGGGTGCGCTTTCTGGAGCCCTTCGGGGAGGCGAAAGCCCAGCGCCGAGACCTCTTTCTGGGTGGTATCCCGAGAAAGCGGTGGGAAAGGCGCCCTTCCTGCCGCCCTCGCACCAAATATCACCGTAAGAACATGCCACTCTCGCTCCTCACAATGGTGACTTTTGTGCCCCGCATGCAGAAACCAGAGTCGCGCTGCTGCGAGGTATGTAGCTTAGCACGCAGCCGGCAATTGCGTCAGTTCACAATTATAGAATCAGAGGGGCTATTGCAAAACGGGTTGAATGCAAACCACGCCGGATTAATGCCCCCCTTTCCTTCTTCCCTGAGCTGAAACCTCCGGGTGTTGGCACAGCCCCGCACATCGCCGGAGGAGCAAAGGGTCCACCGCGCAGTGAGCGCGCAGCGAATGGGAACGGCTGTGTCCGCGGTAACGCCGTGGGAACATCGCACGGCCCGGGAGCGTGGGGACGCGCTCACAGATCCTTTATTCCCCCCCTTTCTTTCTGCCTTTTCTTTTCTCTCTCTCTCTTTTTTTTTTTCTTCAGCAAAATAAGAGAGAGCTTTTGAAAATACCGAGTGTTGGGACGGACACACGGTTTTTGAAAATACCAAGTGTTGGGATGGATAAACAGCGCAGTGCTCGCACGTTTATTCGTTCTGCAGTCGTGAAGGAAAGGGGGAAACGCGCAGTGGGGCAGCAGCAGGTGAGCGACTGCAGACGGTGAAACACCACGGCTGTGTAGGACCGGGTATTCCCTTTTACAGCGCTGACATTTATTACCAAGAGGAGACCCGCGACGTTTGAATGTGAAAAGGAGCAGATATCAGCCCGTATAAATTACTTCTTTGGTTCCTTGCACTGAAAGCACGCGTGTGCCTATTGAATAACCAACGGCTCTGTGCTGTGTGAGGAACGAACCGAGCGAAGGATGCGTCCCCACAGCAAAAGGCTGTGAAAGGGGCTCGGAACCGGGGGAACCCCGGGGTCCTCGGCCCGACGGGCGCTGTCACACGCTCGGGTGAGCGATGCCTCGCACCAACTCGCTCTCAGCGTCTTTCCCCCCACATATGCCGCCCCACAAAACAGATTTCGGCTCCTTCCCCCGGCCGACCGGTTCCGAACGCCAGCGGGGTCCCGGCTGGCAGCGGCCGAGGGCAGCGGAACGGGCTTCGGGTCCCCGCGGGGCTGCCGGGACTTGTCCCGCAGGACACGGACGCGGTTCTCCCGGGTTTAAACGGCGAAATGAAATCCTCCTCTCTCCGATGGAGCAACGACCGGGGAGAGGGAGGGGGATGCTGGAAAAGAACGAACCGAGCCCTCACCCCTCGCCGCCTCTGCGCTCCCGTTGAAGAGTTATTCCCAACATCCCGTTACAGCCCATGTACGCTCTCAGACATTTCAACAAAGGCAGCAGCAATACGAATCAATTCTAGCCACGAGGTCCGGCCAAACGGTATCAGGAGCATCCCCTTTCCCGCGCCTATTTCTTTTCGTTCCCGTGACACACACCTGACACGCACGGAGCAGAAAGCGGCACCGCAGTTGGGCACAAACGCCGCACCCCGGGCTCTGCGCAGGGTCCCCCCCCCCCCCCAGGGAGAGCAGAGCCACGCACCGCACCGCACCGCGTCCGTACACCGTGCGAATATTCCCTCCGCGCCCACGGGCGTGGGGAGAGGAAGAGGATCCGGGATGCGGGAAGGGGGAAAGGCCAGCGGGAGGGGGGTGAGCAGAGAAAATAATAATAACAAATTGAGGGAAAGCGGGGGGCGAACAGAGAACATAATAACAATGAATTGAGGGGAGGGGAAGAAACACGCGTGGCGGAGAGCTCCGCGTGTGTGTGTGTGCATCGGTGAAACGCATGGACCTGTCCGCGCTCGTACGGCGCACGGGTGGGCGCTCACGCGGCCTTGGTGCTCTCCTTCCCCCCCTCCACCCCCCGCGCACAAAATGTGCGCAAAATGCGCGCAGGCTACGGGGCCCCGCTCAAGCCCCAGACTCGGCGTGTGTGGCCGTAGCCGAGAGCCGCGGCTGCCGGCGCTGCGCGGGAGCTCTTTTCCCGTCTCTCTTTCTCCCTCTCTCCTTTTTTTTTTCCCTCTCTCTCTCTCTCTTTTTTTTTTTTTCAGCCCGGTCTCGTTTTTTTTCCCTCCTCATTCAGAGCCGCGGGTGTTTCCCGGCCCCTATTGGCCGTCCGGACTCGGCGGGGCGGGGCCGAGCCGCTGCAAAAGGAGGAAAAGAAAAAAAAAAGAGAGAGAGAGAGCAAGAGAGAGAGCGGAGAGAGAGGGGAGGAAAAAAAAAAAAAAAGAAAGAAAGAAAAAAAAAAAAAGGAGAAAACCGTAAGTGCGTAAAAAAGTTCTCGCGGCGGTGACGGATGCTCAAAAGTTCAGGAGTTTTTCCGATGCGTCCCAAGGCAGCCCGGCACCGAGAAAGAGACTGAAAAAAAGAGAGAGGAGAGAAAGCGCGGAGCTCCGCCGGCGGAGCGGACGGTGGATTTTTTCTTGCTGCTGCTCGCTTCAAAAAGCCCCACAGAACCCATCCCCGAGCCGGGTCCCCGCTGCAGACAGCTCGCTGCGGAACGCGGAGCCGGGAGCTGCGTCGCAAAGGTTTTCTTTCCTTAATCCCCCTCCTGCGTTGGGAGCTGCCTTCTCCGCTGCGATTGCTGGTTTTTTGTTGTTTTTTTTTTTTTTCCTTTTTTCATTTTTTTTTTTCCTCCCCCGTTTCTCTTTTTTCGCAGCCCTTTTTGCCCCCTCCCCGCTTTTTTGACCTCCCCCCCCGCCTCGCGCGGAGCAGACCGAGAGCGGAGCCCGGCGCCTCCGTCCCTCGCTCCGCCGGGGGGGGCGGGGGGTGCCGCACGGCCGCCGGGCGCTGCTCGGCCCCGCGGAGCGGCGGAGGGTGGAGGGGGAAGGGCCGCGCTGCTCGCCGCGGCGGGAGGGAGGGAGGGGGACGGCTGCCGGGCGGCCATGCAGGCGCGCTACTCCGTGTCCAGCCCCAACTCCCTGGGCGTGGTGCCGTACCTCGGCGGGGAGCAGAGCTACTACCGAGCGGCGGCGGCGGCGGCCGGCGGGGGCTACGCGGCCATGCCGGCCCCCATGAGCGTGTATTCGCACCCGGCCCACGAGCAGTACCCCGCCGGCATGGCCCGCGCCTACGGGCCCTACACGCCGCCGCCGCAGCCCAAGGATATGGTGAAGCCGCCCTACAGCTACATCGCGCTCATCACCATGGCCATCCAGAACGCGCCCGATAAGAAGATCACCCTCAACGGGATCTACCAGTTCATCATGGAGCGCTTCCCTTTCTACCGGGACAACAAGCAGGGCTGGCAAAACTCCATCCGCCACAACCTGTCCCTCAACGAGTGCTTCGTCAAAGTGCCCCGCGACGACAAGAAGCCCGGCAAGGGCAGCTACTGGACGCTGGACCCCGATTCCTACAACATGTTCGAGAACGGCAGCTTCCTGCGCCGCCGCCGCCGCTTCAAGAAGAAGGACGCCGTCAAGGACAAGGAGGAGAAGGACCGCCTGCACCTCAAGGACCATGCCCCGCCGCCGCCGCGCCCGCCGCCCACCGCCGCCACCGGCGCCGAGCCCGAGGGCGGGGGCCCTCCCGCGGCCGGGGCCGCTCCGCCGCCGGTGCGCATCCAGGACATCAAGACGGAGAACGGCACGGCCTCCCCGCCGCAGGCCGTGTCCCCGCCGGGCGCCGCGCCGCCGCTGGGCGCCGTGCCCAAGATCGAGAGCCCCGACAGCAGCAGCAGCCTCTCGAGCGGCGGCAGCCCCCGCGGCGGAGCGCTCCCCGCCGCCCGCTCCCTCGGCATGGAGGGCCCCGAGCCGCCTCCTCCACCTCCTCCACCTCCTCCTCCTCCCCCCCCTCCGCACCATCACGGGCCGGGCTTCAGCGTGGACAACATCATGACCTCGCTGCGGGGCTCCCCGCAGGCGGCCGAGCTGGGCGCCGGCCTGCTGCCCCCCGCCGCCGCCGCCCCGCGCAGCTCGCTGCCGCCCGCCCTCTCGCTCGGCGCCTACTCCCCGGGCCACAGCTCCGCGGTATACGGCTCGCCCTGCGGCCAGCCCGCTGCCGCCGCCGCCGGCTCCTACCACTGCAACATGCAGGCCATGAGCCTGTACGCGGCGGCGGGGGGCAACGAGCGGCCCGGCGGCCACCTGCCCGCAGCCAGCCCCGCCGAGGAACCGCTGCCCGACTACGCCATGCCCGGAGGGGGCGGCGGCGGAGCGGCCAACGGCGGCGCGGGGAGCGGCGGCGGCCCCGGCGGCGGCGGCGGCGGCGGCGGCGGGGCAGGGGGCGGCCACCAGGAGGGGCACCACCCGCACCCGCACCCGCACCAGGGCCGCTTGGCTTCCTGGTACCTCAACCAGGCGGCTGCGGCGGCGGCGGCGGCGGCGGCGGCGGCGGGGGAGCTGGGCTACGCGGGGCCGCAACAGAGCTTCGCCGCCGGTCCGCGGGACGTCTTCGAAGCGCCGCGGATGGGGCTCAGCGCCTCGCCCGGAGGCGGAGGAGGCGGCGGCAACGCGGGGAGCGGCGGAGGAGCGGGGGGCGGTGGCAGCTGTCAGATGGCGTTCCCCGGCAGCCAGCCGCTGTACCGCGCCTCCGGGGCCTTCGTCTACGACTGCGGCAAGTTCTGAGCGCGGCCCGCCGCCCGCCGCCCGCGTGCGGGGCGGTGAGAGGACGGCGGTGCCCGCTCCCACGTAAGTGTCGCTTTTTTTTTGGTTGATCGCTTCCCAGCAGTGCTCTCCCCCCGCGTCCCGTCCCGTGAGGTATCGCCGCGCCCCGCTTCTGCACCCCCACCCGCCCTCCCCCCCGGACAAGGACTTGTTTGAAAGTGTAAATTGCCACATAGTAATTTATTTTTAATTTGTAGTTGGATGGTGCGGACCAAACGCCACAAAGTGTTTCCCCTTCCCCGAGAAGTGTCGTTAACACGGACTGAAACGCTGATATTTTTTTTTCACTCTATATATATAAAAAAAGGGAAACTGTATTAATCTTATTCTATCAATATTTTTTCCTGTTTTTTTTTTTTTCGTTGAAAATATCCCGAAGGTATCGCGTTGTTTGTTTATTAATAAATTACCGTTCAGTTGGAATGACCCTGCCCACGTCTGCATACTTTCACGCTTTGCTTTGAGAGGGGAAGAAAAGGGTTCCGTGGCTCCCGCGGGGCGACGGCACTGCGCGTCCCCTCCGCGCAAACCCCGGGCACCCCAGGTCCAAAAATCCCATTTCTGTCCCTTCCGCGCTGTGTTCCCCTCTCTCGGCTTGTCCCATTCACTGGGAACAAATTCCTCCCGGAGCAGCTCGGGGCTGGCGAGCAAACAGACGCGTTTTCTCCTCAATAAATGGCCGATAACGGCGGTGCGGCCCCGGCCCGGTCCCTGCGCTGCTGTCGGTGCACGCACATGGGGCGGCCCCTACGCGTTACCCCGATGTTTGTAAGCGGGATTTGAATGTGGATCTCTGTTTAAAGAAGGCTCGCGTATTTATTTCTAGAAACGCACCGCGTGTGTTTCTAAACCCCGCGGTGGATCTTAGATGGCTGATAGTCTCTAATGTGCGTTTTCTTAAGTGTGCCGTGGGCACAGAAATCGCTGCTTTGCGCAGTTGGCAGAGGGGCCGCTCCTGTAGAGCAGCGCTTGATCTCCGAAGAGAACGAAGCTCTGGGTCGCACTGCCGTGGCTCTGCCCGGCTCCTGTCCTTTGGGGACCTTTCCACTCCGCTGGGACGGCCCCACTGCTCCGCTGCGGATCCGTTTAGGAAAAGTTGGAGGGGAGAATTTTTCCTATGTGGTTTTTAAGTTTTTTTTTTTTTTTTTTTTTTTTTTTTCTTTCTTTCCGTCTCTCCCCTTCCTCTTTATTCTTTAAACCTGAAAAAAATATATTTCCACGGCCACCGTAGACGAATGGGTCGCAGACTGACATTCTGTCCGGGCAGGAATGTCACCTTCTGCTCAATTTGCAATTAAGAACCTACGGGCATTGAGGATTGCCTCCCCCTTTGCAAACAGCCACCAAACTGCCGTAAATTCATTAAGTTGAAAGGCTGTGCCCTGTCAGTCAGATCTGGGGAGAAGGCGATTCGATTGCAGATATTTAAGGCCTAAAGTTTGCTCGCAAGATAATGCCGTTTCCTATCAGTGCCTCTTATCAGGAGGCGACACTCAGCAGTAATTGCTGCCGCATTGCTGAGTTTGCACTGTAAATAAATACAGAGGTGTTCACCTCAGTGCCCCGCTTTTGGGCAGCTCTTCCTCTCCGGAGCAGCGATAATCACAGCGCACCTTCAAGCACACCGACTTTGGGAGTTACTGCACGAAGCTGCTTAGAAATCGGTTTCTTTAAATAGCTCACTGTCTTTTAAATTGTTTTGTGTAATTCTTTGATATTATTTTGTTTTTCCTGTGATAGTACCAGTGAAGAAATTATCGGCACTATTTCTATCTATGTGTTTATTGAGTTGGGTCCGAAAAGCCCCCCTCCCACCCCCACCCCCCCGCAACCCGCCGTCTCCCCTCCCGCCCCGTCGCACCGTTGTGTTATCGTTGGAGCGAAGGAGAAATGGAGCGGAGCGCTCCGGGCCGTTTCTGATGGCGGACCCCCGCTCCCAGCGCCGTGCGCTGCACCCTGCTCCTGTTTTCGCCCTTTTCTCCTCCCAAAATGAAGCTCCGGCGGCGACCGGAGTCTGTCCCCGCGGTGCCTGCGTGGGATCGGTGTTTCTCTCGAGATTAAACTCCAAAATCAAAGTTAAGGCGCGGGGAGGGCAGAGCGGCGATTGCATGTAATGGTTGGGTAATATTTTCGGTGCTAAGAGACACCGATCTCCCCGCACCCCCAGTTTTCTCAGCGGCGGGGGGAAGAAACAGCGAGGAGAGTGGGGCTCGTTTCGTGCCGCTGCTCTGCCGGGGGAGAACGGGGCCGTGAGGCGTTCCAACGAGTGCCGCCCGTACCTTCCACTGTCCCTGCGCGGGGGGCAGGGACACGTCCCGCCAGGTTCCCGGTTCTTTCTGGCGACCCTCCCGCACCCGAAAGTCCTGCGGGGAGGCGCAGCAGAGGGCACGCGCGGGGTTCGTTATTTCGTATTTATTTTTTGTTAATTATGATTATTTTTTTTCTCCCCCCTCCGCACAGAACCCTAACGCGGAGAACGGAAATGGCGCTGCGCGGGTTCTGAGTGGGTCTCCCCGCGGAACCGGGCCTGCCCCATCACCACGGAGCAGCCATCTGACCCTGCGCGCAGCGCGCATCTCCTCGCGGAACTCCTGCGGCACCGGGTAGAGGGACGGGGCTGCTCGGCCCTGTTCTGCCGCGGGGCACTCCGCGGGTGAGGGGGCAGCGCGCAGCTCCAGTGTTTCAGCCTGAGCCGAATCTCAAAGCTGTTGCTTTGCGTGTTGTCCAAGGGAAGAAAAAATCTCGCCTTAAAACTGTTGCTAATTTGAGGGACCGCTCCATTTGGCCGGCCGCAGTGATTTCTTATTTTGTGTTTAATTATCTGCCACCGAAATTGAGGGGAGTGTGAGGTCTGAATTCCCCCAGGCAGAAGAGGAATATTCTTCCCTCTGCCCGAATTTCCTCCATAGAATTTCTTCTTAAAGTGAGTGACAGTTTGCATTACGTTCTGCAAAGGTCACAACCGAATATGTGGATTTAAAGCCCTTCCGCACCTCCGCGGCCCCTGACGGAGGGAGAATGTGGTGCGACTGTTTGTGTCGCGGCTGGAGGCCTTACGGGGAGTGTTACCAAACGTGCGTTTTATGAAAGCGGGGCCCTTTCTGAAATATCATTGAAAGAGCCCCGAGGTGAGTACGGACGTATTTTCAAAATAGAGCCCAGCTCCGTGGCACGACGGGTGACCTCCGGGCTGCACTCCGGCTGCACGCTGCCCTCTGCGTGTGTCCCCACGAAACGGCACTGTCTGAGGCGAACGCGGTTGGATTTGCGCTGCCGGGGCTTTTGCTACGCTCAGGGGGCAGCGGCGGCGAAGGGCCGGGGCCCACGTGAAGAGGAACGGGAGGTAACGATGCGAGGGGTTTCATGTGTCGTCCTCACGGAGTGAGCAGGAGCGGAACGCCGGACCCGCGTGGGGACGGATGGACCCGCATCCTCGTCGGAGATCACCGATTTCGGGAATAACCGCTAATTGAACGTTAGCTTTCAATTAATCTCAGTGCGAGGTCATTTAAATGTCGGCGCAGTCACTCTGTTCCCCCTCGATTGCCCGACGGCTCGGTTATTTTAATATGCGAGGATTTTGGAAGGACTGCGAGACGCGCAGCAGAGGGCAGGGGCAGCGGCGGTGCCGTCGGGGCGCCTGAGGCCGAGTTGTCGCTGCGCGGGCGCGCAGGTGGCGTGCGGAGGAGCACAGCGGGGCAGCGCGCAGAGCAGGTTGCGCGAGTTTTAGTCCGCCGGACCTCGACCCGAGCCCACGTGCCGGGAGGGTCCCCCTCGCCCTTCCCGTGTGGATTTTGTTTCTTTCCCCCCCACCCCCCTTTTTTTATTTCCCCCTCTCCTTTTCCTGCCCGACGGCGCGTCCTCCCCGAAGGTGGTGCGGTGCCGCGGTGCGCGGAGCCCTCCCGACTTCATGACGGCGGCGCTCATAAAGCCATTCGCTTCTTTCCAAAGCCATAAACAAACGTCGTGTTAGGTCAAGATTGATGGTGTCCATGCAATAAAACCGGGCCAGGTCAGGAAGGAATAAAATTCAATCAGAGCGCGCGGAATCATTTTTCAGGGGACAGAAAGACAGAAAAGGAGACGGGGGTCAGGGGAGGCGATGCCGCCGTTCCCAGCGCACCGCCGCCGGGGGGAGGGCGGGGGTTAACGAGCGATTGTTTTTTATCAAGCGCAGAACAATGGCAGCGGAGGGGGGAGCGGTTCTGTGTCGGGGCGAAGGCCCCGCGAGCGGCCCCGGGGTGCGAACGGCGTGAGGGGCAGGGACTCCCCTAGGCACCGAGAGTCGCCCGCGGCTCGCTCGGCTTGTAACCTCTCTCGATACTCGCGTGCGGCAAAAATAAGAGATATTAGAAAGCATGGGGAAGTGGAGGAAAGGCGGACCCGGCTGGAGGCCCGCGGGCTGCGTGGGAATGGGGAGGTCGGCAGTTTTCTGCCACCTCAATCAGCGCAGCTCGGGGCGCTCTGGGTGGGCAGAGCGGAGCCGTGCGTGGGGCCGCCCGGGAGCGGCCCTACCTGCGCCGGGGGTCGGGGCTGCGCGTAGCGGAGTGACACCGCCAACAACGAGATCCTGACTGGAATCCCCCCTCCTCCTTTCGCCGCCGCCGCTGGGGAGAACGCAGGAAAACCGGCACGTTTAGAGCCATTAGCTCTGAAAATAGCCGAATTTCCTCCAGTCGGGAAAGAAAACAATAAATAAAAAAGAAAGAAAGAACAAATGATGATACTCGGGATATTTATGTTCGATATGATGTTATGTATTCATCAATCGATAGATACTGAGGTCGGATCGGCACAGCGACGGAGCAGAAGGGCTCGAGATAGAGAAGCGCCGTAGCCACTCTCTGTTCCTGTAGTTTATTTTCCGAGCGTTCAAACTTCGAGTTTATTATTATCATTATTGTTAATAAGTACCTGAAATAAGGGGAAAAAAAAGGAGAACGTTTCCCACTGAACGATAACGTAACAGCGCTGACAGTGCCGCCCGGAGCAGAGCGCTGTTCGGGCAGTGCCGGCGCAGCGCGGGGCGAGGAGGGGGGGGGGGGGGGGGGGGGGGGGGGAGGCCGGAGCGGGCTCATTAACAAAGCAAAGGTCGCAATTAGCGCCCGCCGCCTCGCACCGACCTCTCCCCCGCCCGCAGTCCCCCCCTCGCCCCCAGCACCGGATTGTTGCGAGGAATCTGTTGATGTTTTTCTTCCACCCGTCAAAACGTTGGAGCTCTGCCGGCCGCACCGCTCCGGGCCGCGTTTGTTGTGTCTGCGGGCGGCGGAGCACCGGCGCTCAATAGGGGGTCACGGGGCAGAGATCGGCCCCCGCCCCACAAACCACGACCCCCGGCCCCGAGGGGAGGGAGGGAAAGGGGGGAAGGTGTGACCCTCGCGATGGCGCTGGTGGCTTCGCTTCGCCATCCCGGGGAACAACCCGGCGCGCTGCGGACGGCGTCGGGGGCAGCGGGGAAGCGCCCCCCCCTTTCCCCCCGGGAATGGAGCGGGGTCGGACTCGTGTGGGGCCGCCGCCTGCGGGAACGGGCACCCGCGGGTGGCTCCGGGGAAAGGGTTTCGGGAGAGGGAAGAGTAATGATTTCCCAACCTCCTTCAAAAAAAAAAAAAGGAAAAAAAAGAAAGAAAAAAAAGGAAAAAAAAGAAAGAAAAAAAAATCAAAAAGAAAGGAAAAATTAAAAAAAAAAAAAGAAAAAGGAAAAAAAGAAAAAAAGGAAAAGAAAAAAGAAAAAAGGGGGAAAAATAAAAGAAGAAAAAAAGAAAAAAGAAAAAAGAAAAAATCCAAAGAAGAGAGGGAAAAAAAAAAAAAAAAAAAAAAGAGGGAGAAGAAAGCCTTTTTTGTTTGCTTGGTTTTGTTTTGCTTTGCGGCAACACTGCCTCGGCCCGGCTCGGTTCGCAGCCGCCCTCGGAGCTGCGCGGAGCCGCGGTGCGCCCGACGGCGCGGTCGGAGCGACGGCGTGCGGGAGGGACGGATGGGGCTGCGCTGCGCCCGACTTGGGCGATGAACGGGCGTTGGGAACGTGGGTCTGCGAGCGGTGCATTGATTCCGTATAGAGGGATCGTCTGCTCACTTCGCCGTGCGTTTGTATTTTATTTTTTCATTGTTTTATTTTATTTTACTTTGTTTTGCTTTGTTCCGTTTCTAAAACGTGATCCCGTGGTCGTTGCAAAGAGTCCGGCTGGCAGAGGAACTGCAAATCGCCCTGAGGGAACCTTTGGTTTAGGATCCGTTTTGTCTGCCGCTCCCCCACTTTGCCCCCAACACAAAGGCTGAACACCAACTGGCTCTAAAGCAGCGCGGTTGGGGCGAGCAGAGAACAACACCGAGGGCTAAGGAGCGCTGGCGACACACAGGAGGGGCTGCAAGCCGATATTATACTGCGAACATCCCAGGGCATCACTGTATGCAAAAATAGTTCCCAGAAATACGTCGTCGGGAAAGTGCTTTAGGGTTGAGTTATCTTGTTCCTTTTTTTCCCTTTAAATGATGATGATTATTAATTGTTATTATTACACGTGCCACGGTGATCTGCCAGCAACAGCCTTTTGCACGAGTGCTGTGGCTCAGGGTGAGCAGAGCAGAGCAGCTCCCATCCCTTCCTCTCTCTCCCCCTCTGCTCTTGCAGCCCCACAACCCCAGGCTCGCACTCTACTCACCTGCACAAAGTGGCCCCAAAGGGCTGTGCCACAATAGTGCTCTTTCCCTGTGCCCCACAGCACCCTACACATTTTCCATTGCATCTCTGTCAGCTGCCAGAGTGCACAAGGAGCCCTCTCTCCCTGCAGCCTCCATCGTGTCCCCCCCTGTTTTCTGCAAAACGGTGCCCCATCCAGCACCAAGCACAACTCCCCCGTGAGAGCTCCCTCTGGTCGGCTGCAGGATGGCCCCATTCGTGTTTGGGGCACCTGGCTGAAGTGATGGCCACGATCAGTAGTGGAAGATCCCAAACCAATGGGAAACAGACGGGCTCAGCGACCTCTGGATAACCCAGGCACCTTGGCACGAAGAGTGCAAAAATATTTACTCACCTTGAAGTTGCTTTTTAAAAAAAAAAACAACAAAAACCAACAACCATGCTTCTTTTTATTTTTTTTATTTTTTTTTAATTTTTTAATTTCTTAAGCCATCTTTTGAGATGGTTCAAGCTCCAGTCCAAGGTTTAATCATAGTATGCAGGAAGAAGGTGGGTGGGGAATGAGATGATTCTGGGGGAAAAAAAAAGGGGAAAAAATTACCCAAACCCCAGGGCTGGGAAGGTACTTTGGGAAGGAGGGGCTGGGAAGGACTGAAAGGCTCTCTGTGACCCCTTACACCCTGCAATGAAGATCTGAAGCGTGCGTGCAAACCCCCTCTGCCTGATCTGAAAGCGATTCCAGCAATTAGGAATTAATTTGGCATGGTCAAAAGGCGATTTCACTGCAAGTTAGATCGAGTTATCTGAATTTTTACAGAGTTCAAGTGCTGGAAATGGGTCGCTGGGGTGGAGGGAAGCTGCAGGAAGGGAAAACAAGGAGTGCTCAGAAAAGGAAGGCAGGAGGATGCGGTGGAGCAGGGACTGGAGGGCACACACAGCACCAGGGGTGTGCTGCTGCTGTTGCTGGGGGGTGCTGGCATTCAGATGGGAGAAAGTACTAAAAATGCGCTGGAGGTCGCATTAAGTAATAGAAAGACAAGTTTTAATTAAAAAGTAAGTCGGTGGGCTCTCTGGCCAATGGCTCCTCTAGGTAAAGTAGTGTGGCAGGCACCAGAGGTGGCCTGGGTGGAGGAGCGGGGCTGCCCCCGATGTGTGGGGCCTGAGGCACTGGGGGAATGGAGGAAGGACAAAACCGGCCTTGCACACACAGGCTGCTAGCATAGAGCCACCGGGGCTGGGGGTGGCCCCCAGCACGGCCCCCATGTAGCTGTGCCATGGCTGGGTCCCAGAG
Source organism: Lagopus muta (assembly GCF_023343835.1). Taxonomy (NCBI): domain Eukaryota; kingdom Metazoa; phylum Chordata; class Aves; order Galliformes; family Phasianidae; genus Lagopus; species Lagopus muta. The sequence goes on along the minus strand of NC_064435.1, from coordinate 80,253,683 downwards.
GGCTCAGGCGTTGGGGTTGCTCCTCATGAGCTCCACGTCGGCATCCACCATCTCCCTCACCAGCTCCTGTGAAGGAGAAGAAAGACAGGTGAGGGCCCTGGGGTCAGGGATGAACCCTGCAGCGTGATGAGCCCCCCGCCCAACGCAGGAGGGGGAGGAGATGTGGTTCCCCCAGTGCTTGCCGGTATACTCCCCTATTCATGCCCTCCTTTGCTTCCCTCCATGAGTACACACTCCTTTCCCAGGGTGAACAGTCAGACATGCCACTGAAGTGGCTGCTGCCATCCAAGGAACAACAGCCCAGGGTGGTCACTGATCATGACAAACCCCCCCACCCCGGGTGGCTCCTGGAGGACATGAACCCCTGGTAGGCACAAAGCTCCTCACTCACATCAAATGTGACTCTGGGCTTCCAGTTCAGCTTTTGCCTGGCTTTGGTACAGTCCCCTTGAAGGAAATCCTGTGGAGAAGAGAAAATCACTGTGAGAATGGCTCCCTCTCACCAGTGCACAGCATCAGTGCTGGGCTCTGTGCCGCTGCAGCCCAAAGCCCTCCAGACACAACCTGTCTGAGGAAGGAAACTTGGGGGAACCCTCAGAAGCAGCACCCAGTGGTCGGTGGGCACCAGGTGAGATGCGCACATCCATGCGGGCTGAGCACGGCTCTCAGAGCCGGCTGCCTTCTGAGGGCAAAATATTTAAGATGTAATTGTTGTGGAAGTTCATATGCCTATAAATCACCAGGAGGCAGCATCCTTTCACCAGGCTATTTCAGAGCAAAAGAGTTATTCTTTGTTTTTGTGTATGTGCCTTACTGCCTTATAATGGTGAACGCTTTATAATAAGTTGTCATACATCTTAGTCATGCTATTGAATGAGCTGCTTCAAATTCCTTTTCCCCCTGCTTGTTTAAATAATGTAAATCACAGAGCAAACATGACAACTGTTCTCTTTCAAATAAAAATGTGATCACAGACAGATGATGCTGAAAGACTGTTGTGAATATGGGTAACCACATGCAGCAGTAGTAAACAGCCAGCTTTTGAATTGCCTGCATCTAAATTTCTTAAGAATTTCCAGCATCCCCATGGAAAGAAAAGTCCAAACACCTCATAAATGAAAACAAATGATCTCAAAACTGTTACAGAAAACAAGACTTTGTTCACATTCACCTCACTGGTTAAGTGCTTTTAAAAGTGCTACCACACCAAAACAATCCCACAACCGGCCATCAAAACTAGCAACATTAAGCAAGGAGAAAACTCCTGTGACTGCATCTCTAAATGAAGACGAAGGAACTGACTGCATCTTCCTGTAATACCCAGTTGGCTTTTGCAACTTGCTTTGTATGCAACGGTTTCTAATAAAGTGTCATCTCTCCATGCAAGTTTAGTTTCTCTGTAGTGAAGACCAAAATTATATCTGCATGTGTTTAGGGAGCAGCAAAACAAACTTTAGTACAGAACTATAAAGCTGAGGCTGAATGCTGCCACTGCCCTCGACTTGAGGAGTCTCCACTTGATGGTGGCAGAATGGCAAGGCTCTGCCCTACACCTGGGCCAGGCTTCTTCTTCTCTACACTGTGCCCATTGGTGGGGCTGATGGATGCATCGGGGTTGACTTAGGAGGAAGTTTTTCACTCAGAGGGCGGTGATGCACTGGAACAGGTTGCCCAAGGAGTTTGTGGATGCCCCATCCCTGGAGGCATTCAAGGCCAGGCTGGATGTGGCTCTGGGCAGCCTGGTCTGGTGGTTGGTGACCCTGCACATAGCAGGGGGGTTGAAACTAGATGATCTTTGTGGTCCTTTTCAACCCAGGCCATTCTGTGATGGACACATTGCAGTTGATGGGCACATTGGATTTTGTATCCTGCTGCTGTTATCTTTTGTGCAAGTGTGGTTCAGGTTGTGATAAAATCCAAAATCACCTCATCCTGTGCAGTAAAATGTAGGAAATTCTTCTCTGTAATTGTGTTGCAGAAAGCTAGACAGCTCGCTTCCAGCAGCAGAGGAAATCCACCAAAGGAAATATTGCAGAAGGGGATGTGGAACAAACACGTCTGCTGAGGCTGTTCCAGGCAGCATTTGTAATACTTCAGTCTTTATGCTGAAAGCATTCCAGTGTGCCTTCAGAAAAGAGCAAATGGATGCATAGGAACAAAATGATATGAAAATAAAAATGCAGTGATTTCCTTAAATTAGACTAAATGATTTCCTACTGCAGCCCTGCACTGGGTTGTTAGAAACTGCCGCAGACATTTGGGGCCAAGTCATGTAAAACCATGTCAGCTTGTGGGATCCCCCAGAGGGTCGTGTGAATATGGATTGCAAAATCTGGTTTGAAATGAGAAAGGCTCCCACTAACTTTGATAAAATTTGGATCGGGCCCTAACGCACTCACAGAGGTATGCCTTTTATCTGGGGTTCAGCTTAGTTCACATTAATACGTGTGTATGTATGTGCCTGCAAACAAGGAAATCCTTCTTAAAATAATAATTTCATTATGAAAACAACTGCCTTTTATTCAGTTCTAATTCGAGCCACGAGCTAGAAGTTGCGTTTTAATACCACCTCGTTTTAAGTCGTAAAAGCCGTATCATAAAACTTGTTTTCATTTTTGGAAATGCTGTTTAAGCAATAATTTCACATCCACAATCTTTGTAGCAAAAATATCCTTTGAATCAAATCCTATCAAGGATACAGCTTTCCCAGCTAAGAAATGGACCAGGAACAAGCAAACAAATTGCCGTTGCTCGCTGTATGTGGCTGCATTCTGCTTTCGAGCAGCTTGGGAGCAGTCTTTTAGCTTTCTTGGACAAATGCTTTTTGTTAAAACAGTTCAGATTTAAAAAAAAACCAACACCTTAATTCCAGTCTTTAATTCAAAAACATAAACATTCGGCTGCTGAATAGGTCAAAATAAAATGTGGGGAAGGAAGATTTGAAATCAGTAGTAAAATGATTTTGCAGCACAGGATTACACATAGAGGTAGGACAAATAACCAGTGTATCAAATTCATGTACATATTAAAAAAAATGGATTTTTTTTTCTTAAAAAGCTCTCATGCTTTAACAATGATGTAGTAAATGCATTCTGGCATAATCTGTGAGCAAAAGGAAAAAAAAAAAGAGAGGGAGAAAAGAGAAGATTTAATATATATGATAATACAAATTCCCCAGCTGATTCAGGTTAAAAGATTTTTAAGTGGCTCTCTTGAAGAAGTTTATGTACTTTTGAGAAGCACTACTCTGTAGTAAGATTTACTCGAAAACACCTTGTGCACAGAAAAACCCTTATAAACTTTTTAAAAGGTTCTCTTACAGAAGTTCTCATGTCCAGAGATAAAATGCTATGTGATACCACAGTATTAATGCTGTATTACATCTAAATTCAAGGTTTGGTTTTGCTCTTGTTAGGCGAGGTTTCAACACTGAATAGAAATGAAGACTGGAACAAAGCTACTCCTGATTAAAGGATTGTATCGCAGTCGTGTTTCCTGTATTTTTCTACAAGTAGCTCATAATATGAAAACAATAAGGTAATTACAATAAAATAAGAATATTACAAAAAGCTCCTCTTGGAACAGAGTGACTGCTTGTTTATATTATCCCAGCCTTTCACTGAAACCAGAGATGCGTTTGTCAGGCTTCCAAAAATATATACATATATATTCCAAAAACCTCTGGCACACTGATCCATAAAGTGTGTAGGTTCTGCAGCGCTGGGGCTCCACTTTCTGCAGGTGCCATCAGCCAAGAAAGAAGAGGTGAGCTGTCACTGGAGAAGCTGTGGATGTTTTTGGGTGCTGCTGCTGAACGCAGGCTGCCAGTATCCCCGTGTGGCGTGGAAATGATGGAATGACTGCACTCTGTGCTTTGTGCCCCCGCAGGAGAGCTTTGTCCACAGCGCTGCACTTTATGTACTGACAGGAAAACAAAGCCCTCTGACTTCACAAGGGATTTAGATACTGAGCTGAGAGTCTGCATACCCGAAAACACCGGTTAAGGCTTTCTGTTGTTCTTACGGTGCTCAGGTCACAAAGATGAAACTAAGTCTTCACTCTTGGTTAATCATTTTGGAAGGAACATTCCCTTATTTCCCATGCAAATATAGTTAGCATAAGTGAATACTTATGACAAGTTTTGCCTGGAAGCTGTCTAAGAGTTGGAAACAGCATCCAGGTAAATATTTAAAGTGAAGGAAGGTGGAAAACACAACTGTATGTTAGGCTGCTTAACTGCATAGAACATACCTCACTATTACTAAATCTGCTTTTATGATTCAGTTTCATCGTCCAAATGCACACATGCCAATACAGACAGATAAGCAGGGAGAAATTTGTTATGCAGAGCATCAGGGCATTTTAAAATTAGGTTTTAAAGCCATGAGACAAAAATGTAGAATATTTTGATGTAAATATCACATTTCCCAAGCTCTTGTTCTGGGTGTCATCGCTGCTTTTATTTTGAGTCATGCAGTGATTGATCTGGTTTCAGCGTACAATGCATCACTGTCTCATTCAATTAGCCTTAGCTGAAAATGTAAAGCTTCAAGACAATGTGAGAAAAAGGAGATAGTGTGGCCTGAAAGAAATCCAAGGTTTCCTTAATTGCTACAGCTCAGCTGATTGCCTTTAAAATGTTCCTTCGCTTAAGCCAGCACTGAGAGCCAGCTTTTGCTCGCTGCTACAGCAGAATAAAATGCAGACTGAATCCTCAGAAAACACCTGCGATGGAATCATGCCCAGCTACATTCGCTGCGGCAGAGACAAGGCTTTACCTCTAAAAATAAACAGACTTGATCTAAGCACACAACAGTTTTACTGCATCTGAAAAGTGGCCAGGGTTAGGTTCACAATCAGCAAGGCTGCTTGGAAGATGATTTGTTACAGCAGAGCTCCCACAAGTACGAAGTGCAGACCCAGCTCAGCACAGGCTCTGGCTTACGTGTTTAGTCTTGCACTGTTCCTCAAGGAGTTTTGTCAAGAAGGATTTCAAGAGAATAGAGGCAAACATCTCCTGCAAACGCTGCTTGTCTTCTACTTTCCTTGTCTCCTACTTAAGACCCTTCCCTTAACTTGTCCCATTAGAAAAAAAACTAATAAACAACTTTTGAAGCCAGCAACATTAGCTTACAGCTTTGCATTTTTATCTCAGTAAACTTCATTTTATGAAGCAATGCCTCCTTTCATGCTCTTTTTGTAGTGTTTTTTTTTTCACAGCAAGTTTTATTGAGCACATCTCTGTAACAGCATTGCTGCACTGTACTCCTGGGCCTCTGCTGCAGATCATTCCCCCTGCTGCTGCAGGGGAACAGCCTTGCTACAGTGCTTGCAGCAGACAGCAGGCTGCACATGCAGCTCACCACCCAGTTCTGCCTGCATTTCTCCAGTTCCCTGCTTGCCACCAGGCCCTGGGATGCTGTGTCCCAACAGAGATGCAAAGACAGAGAGCAGTTGCTGTGACTTCAGTTGAGCTGTTCCCAGTGTGCTGTTAGGAAAAGCAGCAAGACCTCACTGGACAGGAGCTGCAGGGCCTGAAAACGTGCATCTTGCTGGTACAGAACCCAGTGCCCAGCTGAGCTGAGCTCTCACCAGCACCCTGAAGGAGTCCCAGACACAAGCACTGCGCCTGCTGGGCTATGGGCCCTGCTCTGCAAGTACAGAGAGTTCTGGCTCCACGTCTGCAAAGGATACTGTTTGGTATAATATCTATAGTAACGGGGAAAAAAAATGTGCAATTTTAAAGAAATAGGCTCCTATCACCACAATAAATATGAGGAGAGTGGAGAGAAAACACATCCGTGAGCAATGCCTAAGGCTAGTGACAACACAGTAAACATCTTCAGGAATTTCAGAGGAGCCGTAATGTGTCGCTCCGTTTTCACTTTTTCTTTCCTCTGTTCTTAGAAAAGCAAAGTTGTGGAGCAGCCAGGGTGCCGAGGGAATAGAGGAATGCCAGTGAATTTGGTTCCTGATCTAAATTTGTTTTAATGCAGCATGAACAGACTGCTTTCCACTCTTGGGTCAGCAGTCTTTAGCAGAAAGACAGCATTGTTTGCAAAGAACCACAGGAAAAGGCAAAAGGCAAAAAGCAACCGATAGGTTGAGACTCACATATAACAAAATATCACTCAAAATAAGAGGCACGCTTTTTTTCTCCTCCCCCCCCCCCCCCCCCCCCCCCCCCCCGCATATTTTCATGCGCAAATCCCCTCCCTGCTCAGAAAAGCTCCGATTTTAATAAACCCATGGCAAGGGGAAAGGAAGGGGAGGGAGAGGAAAACCAGAGGGCCGTGCTGACACTGTGAGGCGCTGGGCACCTGCGCTTCTGAGGGCCCTTGCAGGCTGCAGGCGCTGGGCACCTCCAGGGCACGCAACCCAGCACAAGGGGCCACCGCAGCCACGCTGCCTGTACAACCTGGGCACCATCCCTGCTTTTTCACAGGTGTTAGAGCAGCGGTTTTACCTTATCTGTTTGATAATCTTCAGTGTCACCAGCTTCCAAAGGGTTAAGGCAAATGAGCTTGGTGCAGCAATAAACATCAGGGCGATAATAACAGCAAGAGAGATCGTCTCCCTCCTCCTCCTTCTCCCTACATCCCTTTCCTCCCCTCCCTCCCGCGCCTTTTCCACTTCACCGCTGCCTATCAGCATGAACTGCAGCGAGGCCAGGCCTGTCCTGCAATGACAGGGGTGATAAGAGACGAGAAGAAAACAGCAATCCATCTGGCCTGCTCAGGAAGTCGGAGTTCGGCAGCACCGTCCATCAGCGGGGCCAAACGGCGGCAGGCAGCGACGCCTCGCTTGGCTCCATCAGCACGGCTCTGCCCGACCCACCGGCACCAATAACACAGCACGTAGAGCTCAGCTGGGCCCAGGGCTGTGGCAGCCTCGTGGTCAGGCATGGCGGTTTTGGGGGCAGCAGGGCTGCAGCAGGCTGGCATGGCAGGCGGCTTGGGGAGAGCATGTGCAGGCCTTGTGTTTCAGTGCCAAGCAAAGCCTCAGAAGACGTCTCAGCCAGTGCTGTCCCTTGAGTCAGACAACACCCCTTCCGATTTACAGCCTGATATCCCCTACAAGGCAGTAATGGATCTAACTTGCCTTGAATCAGGAGTGGAGCACCCTACAGCAGGCCTGGCTATGGCTACTTTCTAGGATCAGCCATGGGGCAGGCTGGAGGATGCTCCCAGAATCAGGGAACAGCAAAACTCCCTCCTTGCTTACACTCCTCCTGATCTGCCCCAAAGCAATACCAGATTCCTGGAAGGTGTTCCCAGCTTGGATGGAAGCAAAGCTGCAACCTCAGCTCACAGCTCTGCAGAAGGGTCTTTCAGATAATAATGTGGCTCTTAGTTTACAGAAACTTGTTGGTGAATAGGCAGAGCGCCTACGAGAGTGAAGGAGAAGGATAAACCACTCCTTCTGCTATTCATTGTACGGATCATAGTCACAGAATCATAGAATAATTAAGGTGGGAAAAGACCACTAAGATCATCTATCCCAACTGTCGACCAAACGCCACCATGCCCACTTACCATGTCCCCCAGTGCTACATTTACAGGTTTCTTGAACGCCTCCAAGGAAGGTTACTCCACCCCTCTTCCCCCCCAGGCAGCCTATGTCAGTGCCTCACCACCCTTTCAGAGAAGAAACGTTTCCAATATCCAGTCTGACAGTAGTTCAGATCTTAGCACTGGGCATATTAACACACTAATTCTGATACGGCACGTGCAGTCACGTAAAAACATTAATCACAGCTAAAAACCTTAAGCATTTTGCTAAAATAGAAAATAATTATCACACGCTACACGTTACTACGAGCCAAGCTATTCCTCTTGCCCCTTAAAATGCAGTCCCTCTTTGAAAATGGCAGTGAAGGACAGTACAACACCTGTTGGCTGTTGCTGCCCTGTAGTGAAGCTGCTGGTCGGAAATGAGGTGTGAGCTGCCCTTTGTGTGCATCATGCTAACTTGTGGATAAAGAAGCCCCTGAATAACCCATGTTGTAATGATGGAGTTCAGAAACGTTCATGCATTTTCTCTTTCCAGCTGAGGTGCTGGGGTGGTTGTATGCCAAGCTGCCTAGTCAGACAGTAGAGAGAATGGCAGTGCATGACCTTCATGTCACCAAAACAAGACCTGTGAGGGTAGAGATCAGCTGCAACATAGTGAAGAAGAAGGTTTCTCCTCTTTTCCCTGCCACTTCTGGGCCTTGAAAGGCTTTTGCTTCTTTAGAATTACTGAATGCAGCTCTCACAGTTTTGTTCATTAATCCAATCATTATTCTCATCATTCCTTACTTTTTACATTATTGGAAACATTGGGAAATCACCCTGTAAAGCTGTTTAATTTCTGCAGGGTTACTGTGCAGTAATAGCTGCATTTCTGACTGGAAGAGGAATATGGCCCCCAGGCTAGCTGTCTTCACTGACTGACATGTCAAGATGAACAGGAAGACAGATAACCCCACAAATCCGTACTGCTAGGTTACTTAGTTTCTTCTCTGCTTCCTCTGAAAAGACACTTCATTTATAACAAATTATATGTTTGTAGGTTTAATTTTCATTGCCAGTTGAATACCAGAAGATAAGCAACAAACCTGTAAACATTAGGACAGTGAGTACGTACTCTACTTACAGATATTTATCTATGTAACTTCAGAGCATTAAGCAGAAATTTAGTGATCAGCATAATATTATTACTGCAGAGTGCGATTTTCTCTATCGTGTCGAAGATTGGTGATTTTACTAGCCCTAAGAACATTCATTTCTGAGAAAGTCAAGGTCCTTTAACATAAAGTTACATTAACTTCCTCAAAAGGTCATTTTTCATCTAAAAAACATGTCACTGGAAAACTCTAACTCACCTATGATCTGCAATTGCTTTATTTGACCTGCGTTCAGTGCTCATTTCACTGCTCTGTGAATCAGGGCTGACAGGAGAGATGACGCTCCCTTCCTGGCACGTTTATAGCAATGTATGAACCTCTGCCACTCTGAAACCTACAGTAAGACTATGGGTGAAAAGGACAGAGAGGGGATGGATACCTCCCTCTTCCTGTCTTCTTCCCCAGTACAGATTAAGAAGCATGAAAGACTTAGCATGGAGCAGTTAGTCATTTCTCATTGATGAAAAACCTGCTGTTGTAAATACTCCCTCCCTTGGACTAAGCGGGGTGAAGAACAGAGCTATCACTTCTCTGGGCAAAACAGCATCATACTGCCCTTAACTGCTGGCTTTTTTTCTAGAAACAGCCTCCCTCTGCACAGTCATAAACCTGACCTAATTTATGGGGCACATCACCTTCCCCCAACCACTGACCACATTCCAATTTCTCACTAAAACCCCCATCAGAATCAAAAACCCTTTTGAAGACACAATATACGGGAAGAATTTAAGCTGTGAAAGGTTTAAAGGGAGCTCATGAGCTGAGGCTTTGCTACCCATGGAAAAAGACAGAATACCATGGGACTTCTGTCTGTGAAACTGATGAAATCATTGCCCAAGCTCTTCCACTTACAAAGCCAACAATGAACTGCGAAAGGGTTACTATAAAACAAAGTAGGATCATTTCTGAATCTGAGTACATCCCAAATGTATTCTTCAGTACACTTGATGGAGAAGGAAGTCCAAGCAGCGGCCTTTCACATGACATCATAAAAGCCTAATTTATCACCAGCCACCAAACATCTAGAAAATCATAACATCCTTTCAGGAAAACCATGTGCAAAATAATCAGATTTACTTTGATGAAAGCTTTAGTGTTTGAGTCCAAGTAGGACACTACAAAGAATAACCCTTTGCAGGTACTGGCACACAACAAAACAGGTCACATTTAATGCTTTAAACTCATGCTTTATCCATTAAAAGCCTTTTGCATTTCCTGTCCGTAAAGAAATATATTTCTATGCTGCATGTGTATTCAACCTAGACTCCCAAGATAAAACACTGGCCACTGTTAAGTCCAAGCAAAGTAGGCAGCTGAGTATTTCCTTTACGGATGAAAAAAGCTATCGCTGCAAACACAGGCATGCTCCCCACTGCCCTGTCTCACAGTCTCTTGCAAATGTGTTAGGGATGTGGGCTGAGTATGGTATCTTACAGATTTTGAAAGGATGCTCTGCAAGTCACTGCAGCCTCTAGAAGTTTGGAAGCACAAACCTGGTTGAAAGGTAGACTTCTCTTCCTCTTGCCTTTTTTGAAACCCCAAGAAGTGCCACTCAGAATGAACTGTGAAGCATGTTCACTTCATTTTCCCTGCAAAGCATCTGAAGCTTTTGGCTATCTGTGTTAGATGTTGTGCATACTGCCATTTTCAGTAAGGATGAAAGACAGTTGGGGTGCACATCTTCGTCACCAAGACTAGCGGAGGGTTGCTATCACATTGCTATGCAAAGAGATGATGCCCCATGGAGCAGGGCTCCATGACATTCACTTGAGCTATGAGCATATGAGCCATGTGCTGTTCAGGATGGTTTTTGCCTGTGATGGAAGTGGATTGCTAAGTATCTGAAGAAATGCAGATTCCAGCAAATCCTGCTGCTTAATAATTTGAGCCTTGGGCTCTTACTGGTCAATGGTCACAGGTCCTTCTTGTCCGGACTGGAAAAATAACTGGATTTTCCACAACATTCTTGGTAGTTTGCTATTGCGTGTTCTCTCATCTTGGTTAATAAAAACAACTTCCTATTAGATTTCCTTTCATTTGTTGTTCTAGAAAATGTCGTTTTTCTCCTTTCGCTTTCAGACATTTTTCTTTCCTAATCTGGGGTCTTTCCCAGTTTTTCTTGCATTTAAGCTCCCGTTTCTCTTTTGAGCATCATTCTCTACAAACACTCTCTTAAACCTGGCGTTCCCTCATCATCTCTCATCTACCCTCAAAATGCATCACCTCCCAATGAGACTTTGCCCTCCTCTTTTCTGCTATAGTGATCTTTTCCCTTGAATGTTTTTCCATTATTTTTCCAGGTGTTCTCTATGTATCTTTACAGACTCGTCCCTTTTTCAGTGGTTCTTTAGCACACACAAGTGCCAGCTTTCTTTTTGCTCAGGTTTGAACACTGTGCAGAATGTTGCAGGGTTTGGGAGACAATTTAAAGTACCACTAACACAGCAGAGGTTTGCTGACAGGGCTGAAACTTTGTTGAAATAAGCTTTAAAAGGCACAAAGATCTCCTAAAGCTTACAGTGCCAGTTTCTGTAGGGGTAAAACCAGACTCATTTATTGCTACTGATGTTCACAGTAGTTGCCTATAAAATTCCACAGATTTGGCAGCACATTCATCGTATATACTTTAAAAGCATGCATAATATGCTCTCTTTCTTTCCAAAGCATCACCAAATGCAAATAACACTTCTTTAAATCTGTCCTCTCCGTGACCTTCTAAGCTTAAACACCTTCAATTAAACAAGAAAGGAATTTTTGATCAGTTACCAAAAAATGCTTCATTATTTCACCCTGCAGCAATCAAATATGAATAAGCATTGTAGAAGGGATAAAGTTAGCATTTTCTAGTGGTCCTGCCCTACTTGCTAAACCTCCTTTAGTTCCACAGCTAAAGAACAAGCAAGCTACCCAGACACACACAGTAATAGGCACAAGCTCAGAATAGCCCAGAGCTTTCACCAGTATTATGTATAAAACGTGAGATGCCTCATCCATCACTTTCCTACAAGGAAGGTGTCTCATGAGACCATTCACACAGTATGTCTTCTGCCAAGTTTCACTACGAAAGAAAGAGCTGTTCCTCAGACAAGAAATCCTATTTTTCATTCACACTGGCAGCACAGGGACACCAGGTAAGGGACCTTTTTACACTGCACGAGCACAAAAATGGCAGTCTTTTCTCTGGAAATCTATCAAAGTCAAGTATCGCCTCATTGATTAAACTGTTAGGATCCATCTGCAGCTCACAGCTCTTTCCCAGTGCAAGTCAAAGATAAACCCTGTGGTTTAGTTTACTTTGTTTGATGTAATTCAACCTAACAGGCAATATATGTGAACACATAAAGCCACGAATGACAGAATTGTCATGTAGCTATTGAGAATCTAACCATCAGCTGAAGAAAGCTAGATAAATATCTTGGCATCTATTTCACTTGTAACCTCAGCAAGACTTCAAGAGGACATAATACCATTAAGACAAAATAAAGCTGTTCTACAGCAGCACTACAATGACTGGAGGACCTACAGAGAAGAAAAATACAGATTTTATAGAATCAAGCAACAGTAATGACATTACAATGGCAAGAACACATTGCCACCTCCATTTTAGAAAGCTGAGAGGCACGAAGATTTGGAGACTTATCCAATACCTTGGATTGTGAGAGAGGGGAAGAGCCTCCAGGCTGTATCCCACTGCTTCCGTCTGATAAATGTGTGATTTATTACAGACTGAACAGCCAAAGTATTCGAGTCACAGTGCATCCGGCCAAAAATGATTTGCCCCAAGTACGTCCTTGCTTTTGTGAGGTGAGCACAGACCCTCAGCAGCAAACAGCTCTGAGGATGAGTGGACATACAGCACCTGGACACAGTAGGTGAATTACTCAATTTCATATCCCTTGCTTGTCTAAACTGTCATTTCTACTTATGTCCCTGGATTTTATTCTATAGCTTCTCTCACTCAAACCAAATGCTTACCCTAGTAATGCTATAAAATGATTATTGCTTGCTCCACCTTTCCCCTCCAGGCCCTATAACTGACCTGGGAGTAACAGAACTCATGAGTTTATTGATTTACTTGTCTCCTGTGCTCTGAAGATTTAACGTTCTTCTTTTCAAAGACTTTCTCTTCAAATACTACATTAGAGCAAAAACTTCATGTGTCAAAAAGCTGAGATTTATGTGCAACCACGAGACTCCAGTACTTTCTGGTTTATGAAAACAAAATAATTGAGAAGGGTAATAGGTAATACAATTTTCATGATAGCCTGGCTTCAGGGAACATAAACTTATTCCACTTCACTGTCTTTCAGGAATTCATTATATCACTTCCATGGAAGGACCCTGCAGCACACTGATGCCACAGCCAACAGCAGCATTTTTGTTTTCCCCTGATTTCCTTTTCACTCCAAGAGAAATTGGACCATCAAATCGCTTTCACAGAATCATAGAATGGCTTGGGTTGGAAGGGATCTCAAGGATGATGAATCTCCAACCCCCCTGCCACACACAGGGCCACCAACCTCCCCATTTAATACCAGACCAGGCTGCCCAGGGCCACATCCAACCTGGCCTTGACCACTTCCAGGGACGGGGCATCCACAACCTTTCTGGGCAGCCTGTTCCAGCACCTCGCCACTCTCATAATAAAGAATTTCCCCTGATACCCAATCTAAATCTTCCCTCCTTCAATTAAAAAACATTTCCCCTTGTCCTGCTGTTATCTGCCCTTTTAAAGAGTTGATTCCCCTCCTGTTTATAGACTCCCTTTAGGTACTGGAAGGAGTGCTTTAGCAGTGCATAATTCAATGCACTTTTAAAAAGTATGAAAGCCTTCAAACATATTGCAACAGCAACCTTTACAAACCATTACCAAGATATCCACAATTAGTAATTTTACCTCCATGTATTATTTGAATAACCCAAGAAGACTTCATGTTCTGATGACCTCTCATCTGTTCAGCAGTGCTGCCTCCAGTGTGTCACTGCAGTACCACACAACTGAAGCGTGAAATAACCCAAAGGTGTAGTAACCAGAAAATCCCAATCCAGCATGGTACTATTGCTTCCAAATGAGATTCACAATACACTAGCACACGGTGTATGACACTACTAATGTCTGTGATCTCGTGGTTTGATTTGAAAATGTTAAGACTGACACTGTCCACTGATAATAAAAGGAGTTATATTGGTATAGATGGGCTGCCTGGAAGCTTCTAGTAGAAAGATCCAAATAAACTAATTTTATCTTTTGAAAGTAAACCTTTGAAGAGCACATACTGCAGTGAAGTCCCATGAACTTACTATTCCTTATAGGGAGTGAACAGAGTGCTCTGACTTCCTATAGCGCCTCTTGGCATCACTTATATTTAAATAATAACAGTCAGGATCATTTTCATCAACATAAAAAAGAAGTTCAGATCTAATCAAGAGATGACACTGCTTGCTCTATGCTTGCCTGAGCACGTAGGCAGCAGCTGGCACTTCCACAGCTTGATCATTACTATTGCTCTTCAAATTACGCCTGTCACACGGGTTAGGAAAACATGAGTAATTAAACATAAACAACACCATAAAATAATAGTAAGAAAAAAATTAATAATCCAAAACAGTGTTTGAGGCACTTCCCTAAGCACCTTGGATTTCTGCCTCTTCTGCTCAGACAGTTTTCCTCTCTGTACTTTTTAATTATTTCCTTCATGAGTCCTTTAAGGCAAAGAAGTTTACTGAGGAGGAAAAAAAGTATTAGAGCTGATGAGAAAAATGATATGCAAAGAAGAGAAACACCAATTAAGTATTCTCTGAACTACTGCAGCCTGTTCTAATAGCTTTATGGCAAAGATTCAGCCTTCCCTGTGACACTGCTAGTTCAAGATTCATGCACTGGAAATGCAAAATTTCAGAAGCTGCTTGTTGCTTACTTGAACTGTTGCCACTGGCTGTACTATATTTCTTCTGGTACATTAGTTCCCTTTATCAAGTTCAATATTTAAAGCAAAAATTCTGCAGTCCTGTAGCCCCACACATGTACACGTATGCCTCCTCTGGCTTGAACAGCCAACAACCGATCTCATGTTTATCTCAGTTATCTTACAAAAAACTGCATAAAACAACACAGCAGTGAACACTGAGGTTTTGGGCCATACTATTAAAAATCCTGAAAACCTTGCTGCAGCCATTTTTGTGCACGTGGTTACTGGAACTGAGCATGCAATTCTGGGAATCGCATATAAAAACAATCAACTACACAACAGGGCATTTTTCAAAAGCAGTTCTTGTTTTGCAGGATCCATGTGAAATATGTGATGCTTCATGCCAGCAGGCATGCAAATACTAGGTAAGAAGAGCATCATTTTCAACTGCTTTACATCCTGAATAGTTATTCATATATCTAACAAAAAGATGCAATCAACTCAATTTACCCCTGGTCTGTCTCGCATGCGCATGAATTAGACAAAGTACAATGAATACAATATAGTGAAGACTTGTGCCTGTCTACATAAGAAAAGAAATAAATGCAACAACATACCCAACATTTAGCACATTCAAATCCACATATGAAAAGCACATTTAGAGACGGTTCTTGCTCTTGTTGGGTATTTTTTTCCTCATATATACTTCATCATCTCCCTGAAATAAAACTCTTCTTCCCACAAATCTAAGAGCTTCACTTTCTCTATTGGAGATGGAATGCGTTCAGCTTTCTCTCAGAAACGGTGACCAGTGTACTAAAAGCATGCCAGCAATTCAATACACCTGCTCAACCTATCTAGAGGAATACCTTGTTTTGAGATTTCCATTTCTGGTGAGGAGGCACTTGCACGTCCTCATGCAAACTCCCACTCCTGGCCAGGTAGGTGCTGAGTAGGCTAAATACATCCAAGCTTTCCAACCTTCATCATTATTGCTGGTAGCACCCCAACAGGCTAAACTCATGAATTTGACTATAAAACAAAATAAACTATCTGCAACTGCTGTCATTCCTGCTCTTTACAATGCGTCCTTTATTCAGTCCTCTTATTAGCTTGATATAAAGACCCTAAATTCAACAGCAGATTCTTTCCTTGATATCAGGCTTTGCGTTAAGCTTTTCTTTCTCATTGTGAACAGATAATACTGGATGCATACGCAGCTTCATTATACCCTAGAATGAGCATTCTTGGATATTCTCAGCATCTTCAATTTATCAAAGTTCTCTTAGATTTTTCTTCTACTACACTTTTTTCCCTTTTCATTGTTGCCTTCCTCCCCAGTCACATAAAAGCTTCACCCTTGTCCTCCTATTCCCCAGCCCACCATAATGCCCTCCTACAGCTTTTCTACCTTCCCCACACATTAATATATATAGTTCAATCATTGGTCCCACCTGTGGAGCAGGTGTTCTGTTAAATTTGCTCCCACCACTAATCAGCTTTCTAACACAGTTTGTCAGGACTGAGGCAAATTATACTCAGATTCATTAATTCAGATACAATAAACTCCAGTTTACCAATTTCCCACACATGAGGAAGAAAGTATATGAAAGGAGGAGACCCTCTGGCTAGTTTATGGACCCAAAGTCTTTCAGGGAAGGCCACAAATCTCTAAGATATCTCTGAGCATTAGGTTTTGCACTTGGATTTCTAATTTAGCTGAAAGATGTGTAAAAACACATGCAGCCAGACAGCTCTTTGGCTATACATCTAAGAAAGCTCCAAGTGTAAGTTATTACTTCCAAAGTCAATTGTAACTTATGCTCACTAAATTGGCTCCAGATCCATCCTCTTCAGACAGTAGTATAGGAATAATTTATTATTTTGGTGAAAAGCACCCATTTTAGCTAAACCACACCCCCAGCTGGGAGTCTCACCAGCAGAATTGCCAAGGGCAGAGAGATTCACGGATGCACAGAACTTTCAGAGGCTGGTGGAACTGAGGTGAACAAGGGACAATATGTAATAGTGTCTGTCAGCACTCTGAAACATATAACCTCTCTCAAACACAGGGGAGTCTGCAGCACAGATTTGAGAGGAAAGTTTGCTCCTGTGGTTCAGTCACCACGTTAGATGAGGAGGTTGCCTTGCTTTTAACATCCAGGCAATTTATACAGAAGAAATCTTATGGATTGTAGTGAAACCACAGCTTTCTGGGGACCTGATGTTTTGATCTATGCCCTCAAATGTCTATCTTGTGTTCTCTCATAAAGAACGTGTCATACGTAAATAAGACAGTAGGGGTTTGAAAGCTGTAATTTTAGACATCTATCTGGATGCCAAGGGCCTAACCAAGGAAACCTACATAAGTTAGGAGCTATTCTCTCACTAATTACACTGCGTTATATGACATACATGAATTCAGCCCCTTTCGGTGGCAGCAGTGATTTGAAGTACGTTGCTTCACCAGAGAGGTAACTTCTCAATGACAGATTGCTTTACCAGATGTCTACAGAAATACTGACCCACATACCTTGCAAAGATGTCTCTTTCCTCAGGTGAACTCCTGCATCACCAGCTATCCAACTGCAGCCAACTCATATGAGATCTCTAATAGCACCAGCTGCTGAAGGAAAGGGAGCTACAGAAAAACACTTGTTGCCAAACTGCACATTTGAATGGAAGGAGGAGAAACAGATGGGGAAATCATTCTTCAGACAGTGTTTACTAGCACAATCAGCACCTGAGGCGGCACTTATTCAGGTGCTGAAATTACAGAGGTAAGTTTTATGATGAGAAATCTATTCCTCTTATGACAGCTACATTTCTCATCATGGATCATAAAAAGCAGCTGATCCATCAGATAACTACTTGATTGTAACGTTCATCACAATAAAACCGTCAACTTTCCATTTTGTTTTACGACCCTGGTTTCATCTGGAATGCTTTCAAGATGGATACTGATGTTTGCTTTGGGTACGAACCTACTCAAGCACTTTTGGATTGCTGCTTATGCAATAGTAGACAATAATGAGAAATGATAGCAGAATTACCTCCAATTTTTCTACCGGGGAGAACATCACCAATATGACTTTATTGAATATTTTTCTTGGACTGAACCATAAAGAAAATATTTAATTGTCTGACACCTTCCTCTTCCTTTTAAGCCAAACAAATTCTTTCTTTTAGTCCTCTGTTTTCCACTTATGTTACAGATCTTCATTACTACTAACTTAATAATAGTAAGAATTTAAAAAAAAATAAATGAACAAGTGTTTGTAATAATGTATAAATTTCCATCTTTCTAAAATGACAACAGTAACTTTTTTATCTTTATGTAGTATCTGTTTTTAGGTCATTTCTAATTCTTGTCCTCTCTGAGGCAGACAAAAAGTTGAAACTATTTTTCGAAAGTTGCAGAGCAAAACTCAGGCCAAATTTCTGATTTATCTAAGGCTATATAATGGATATATGAGCTTTGTTGTAACTCAACACCCCAAGAAGACATGTTATCCAAAGTAATTTTTAAAAAGATCTGTTCTCTTGAAGATTGTTGTGATCTCAATGAAACTCTACAGTTCAAAAAAGGCTTACTGACGTGTAGTCTGCCTCTTTATTTGGCAAGGTTACAGCCCCATTAAACAAAACAAAACAAAATAACCCTCTGCTCTTGCATAACTTTGCCAGGAGAGCTTGTATAGTCTGTGGACTATTGAGGCTGCTACTAAATTGTGGGGTTGATCCATCACATGATGAAACCAACAATGCTGAACCATAGCTCAAGATTCAAAACAGTTCTGTGTGGAGAAAGAGTAATTCTCTAACCGGTCCAGACACTGAATTAGTTCATTCTTGACCTTAGCCAAACGGAACAAAAGCAACATATGCTTCATGTTGCTTTGGAAAAGCTCAACTGTGCTTGGTACTAGTGACAGTTTTTGTTCATTCTGAGCACCAGACTTTGGCCTTTTTTTTTTTTTAACTCCATAATAAAATTCAGATGACTTATAAAGATACCGGTTCCCTGCACCAGCAGCAGGATTTCTGCTAAAACCCAACGATGAAATTTACCTTTGGAAAAAGACCAAGCACGGAAAACTTTAGTGTAAATAATCAGAAAATTATGAGTGGACCAGCCTGGGGTAGGGGAGTTGCAATGGAACATATTTTGTCAGCTTGAATTTAACAGATCTTATAACGCTCCTACCTTCTTAATGTACCATGAGAACAGATCCTTAAGTCTTATTTTATATCCAGACCTTCTCTACTGCAGTTATGGTGGTCTGACCAGCCCTTCAGCCCAAATCTTACCCTTCCTCCAAATGGCAGCAAAGAAGGACTGTGCAACCTGCATCTGCAATCTTCCTTCTGCCCAGGCTGATGGGGTCCAAGCTGCTGTACTTGTGTGTGCCCTCGGCTAAACACCAAACTCCTACTGCATTTTGCCAGAATCTTAAGGGGACTCTAGGTGGCAAGTTTCTTGCCTCAAAAGTCAATTGTGTCTATGTGTCTATGTGTCTTTAAAATCACTGAGCTACTAATGCCAAGTAGCAAGAAATGGAAAGGAAGAGAATGAGCCTATGTTTTTCATTCATGTTTGATACACTGGGGAAAAGCACAGAGGAAGAGAAATGATGAAGTGCTGTGTTTTGGATCCATAACGACAAAATCGGCAGGACTAGGGACTGCACTTACAAAATAAATAGGATGACTCCTTGGGTAGGTGTTCTCACTGAAGATTCTTATGTGTCATTAGTGTGTTGAAAGGAGCTTTAACACCTGCCTAGCTGTGTGCAAACACTACCCCCATTTAGGCCTACATCATGCTACATGTTTGTTATAAAGCACTTGTCAGATGGAAACAGATGTACTAGGGGGATGAAGTAGAGCCTGAATTGCAGAACAAAAGACTGGAAAACACCTTCCTTCTCCTTTTTTTGGTTAGAATTACTGTATTTAAATTAAGAGATGTAACTAAAAACTGTGAGTAAAAAAAAAAAAAAAAAAGAGAGCAAGAAATACCTTACCTGTATCTACAAGCAAAATTCATGCAAATTGTATCTACTATTTCTACAGTCTTCAGGGTATCTAATAGGGCTGTGGATGAGGCACTACTATTTCAAGAAATATTTCCATTTAGAAATTCATAATTATAAAGATAAGCTCTGAGAAGCAGACCTGTGTGCACGATATTAAGGAATACATTAGAAACATATCTCAGATGCTTTTATAAGCACCAGCTTTCAGAAAAGAGAAGAAAAACAGTCACCTTTCTTCTTTACAATAGTTAATAATTTTTGCATTTGAGTAGTACTCTACGACATATAAGTATTGTCTTCACATGCAGGAAGGCAGAGGTTCCAGTGTCTTGTAAGGAGAAATTCCTTCTGGCGAAGTCTTCCTGTACTCTAAAACAGTTTAACTAGGATTTGATAGCTGTTCCACAACACCTCTAGGGAGCTAGCCTCCATTTATCTGCTTATGTCTTCAATTGTTGGTATGATAAAAGTGTGAATACTCTCTAACAATCTAAATCTCAAAATTTCTCTTCCATGATAGTTAATTTCAATAACAAAGTCTACATTTTATAATGAGGAGATCTTGTACTAGGGTTTAATCCTACACTTTCTCCTTGAAGGCACTCTTCCCACCCCTGCAGCAGCATCTCTGTGCCAAATCAGTCCAATGTTCTCATATTTTAATTGGAGCTAACCGGATACATCTGCCACATGACTCGGGGTTACTCTGAACCTCAGAGAAAAATCCATTCTTATGCCAGGCCTCAGAGATTTCAGCCCTGTTATAAGATAATGGATTCTGTTAAAATTTGTATAAAGGAAATTTAAGTTTTAATGCAGATATTGCACAGCAATAAAGAGCTGAATGAGATGCTTGATGACACATCTCTGCAAAGGACTTTGAAATCAAAGGTAATGAAATGCATGGCTGCTGACTTCTCTGCTTCACAGCTGACTTGCTGCTACTCATGATGCTAGAAGGTCAGTATGCATTTTTACAACGTACTACACTTTGGCCCTGAAAGTATGCATTGGCTATTGCAAAGATTGTTGCTGTCCTTCCATATAATGATTGATAGTGTTTACAAACATTTGAAATACTTAGGCTGAGGAAGCGTTTAAAATGGGTACCAGTGTGAGGAGGTTTTTCAACTTCTCACTGCTGGCAGCCAAAAAGAAGGCAATGTTTAATAAGCAGCACTTGTGAGTGGGTGAATGTGTGGGGAGAAAAATGCTCAAACAAACTGGAGCATATGATTACTTTTTTACTGGTGACTGAAGAATCACAGTATCATCTTGATACAGCTTGGCCACTGGCATATTTTTAACTTCATAATATCACATTACTTCAACTGCATACAATTAACTCCTGCTGATTTAACAGTGTTAGAAAAGAATAATATAGTATTTGTCTCCATGGAATAAGAGTTTTTGAGATCCTAGCAAATCCTAGCAATTAGTTGAATGAAGCAACAGAAGTAAAAGAAAACAGTGAAAGTGCTAAATAACTAATGGGAACCAAATCCAAGCAGCTTTCTCTATGCCAAGAACCATAGGAACCTGATCTTAATTTCTGACAGTTCTGCCTTTAACAGAGCTCCTAGTAGCTTATATTAGTCTAAAAATGAGCATCTGCTTCCCTAGTTCTTAAAATGCAGTTTGAAACCAGCAGGGAATCCAAACAAATCATACAATATCATCTAGAACAGAATCAGCTATAAGAAGTTTGAGGATTTTGGTACATGCTGCTAAATGCCTCGGACTGGAGAAATCACAGGTGAAGAATTTTTGAGTCACTGTCAAGTTCTAAACTATTCCACTCAGCACTAGAAATCTGCCTTACACATTCTCCAAAAGGCTGAGGTGTGATGACAAAGCATGACAGGCCTCTCCAAATATTTAAGCAATAGAGAACAATGGCATGAGACAATGCTGCAAGATAGGGTTGCATGTAGGGAGTGTTGCGAGTGTTGCTGGCCTTGAAGCAAAAGGCCTCTTAAAGCATGGTAACACCCTAGGGTGTCTCTGCCATTGTGTCATTCAAATATGAACTGGGCAAAAGACACACAAAATCTTTAAGGAAACTTATTTTCAGGTAAGAATTATTAATAAATGGAAGTTGGTAAAGAATAGGCTCTGACCTCTGCAGCTTCAATTCCTAGCTGAGTTCCATGCATTTTCCAAAAGGTGGCATCTCCCAAAAGAAAAGCAGCAATGTGTCAAGTCATTGCTTACCTTACAGTCACTTCATCTTTCTAGTGAGCACGCCCAGCTTTGAGGTCATACGCTGACAACTCCCCGAAGCAAAGTTGATTTTGGTCACTTTTCCCCATGTCCCTTGCATGGTCTGTGGGTATCTGTGGCTCTGATCCACCATGAGGTTTACACTGGAGCTAGTATAAACCCTAAGGTGAATCTAGCCAAGTATTTTAAATGTCTTCATTCCACTGAGCAAATATTTTCAGATATCTTCCTAGCTCCAAAGTTTTCCATGTTTGATTCCAAACGAACCTTTTCTGGAATAGTGTTTACATTTGGCTACCTGCCGAATCAGGCCAATGGGTTTCTGTGCAGCTATGTTGGGAAGGAATTTGGCCTATTCTCTTTAAAACATATTGTGCTTGGAAAGACGTGACATGTGATGCCAACTGGCTGTATTTTATCTTGAGTTGTTTTAGATAAATTGAGCCTGTTTTCTACTAGGATGAAGGATATCCATGAGACCACTGCTTCCAAGTGGAGTGGAACAGAAACGCTTCCCTTTTGATTGCAGCCATCTTATTGTGTTGAAATCCAAACACTACAAAGGACACTGTAATCAGAAACAGCAGATGCACAACTTTAAATTATGTGTCAGATTTGAAATAGATGTGCAGTGGATCACTTTGATTAAGAGTCGTATTTCATCTGCTAGCAACTGAGGATTGCATTCTCCATTCTGGTGCAAAGAGATCCTGACCGCACCTTACATTTGCTGAAATAATTACAAAGAACACCTACTGCATTAATGGGATATTATTGCACACGGGCTGGAAGGTAAACTGTGGCTTCATCATGGCTGTCCGCTGCTTGGAAAGGCACACAGCATAAAGCTCCCGCTGCTGTGAATAGCACTGTTATCTGATAGTGCAAGACGTGACGCAACCAGTCACAGACAGGGAATAAATGTTTCATCAAACACCATGAGTACACCTAATAAAGTAGAGTAAATGCTAAGATGTCTGTTTAAGTGTGATTTTTAAACTAGATTTTTAAGAATGTGAGGACCTGGTTTCACTTTGCTGACATTTGTAAGAGATGCAGGTTACCATCCAAAGTCAAACGCGTACAAGATCAGCAAGTTTTGCTCTGTTACCCTCACACAACCAGGTGAGTCTAACACTGTGCTGCAGACCTGGAAATGAACTAAGCTAATCAATACCCAGTGGGCAGGAATCAAGTGGATGGGGCCAGGCTCTTTTCAGTGGTGCCTGGTGACAGAACAAGGGGTAATGGGCACAAACTGGAACACAAGAAGTTCCACGTGAACATGAGGAAAACCTTTTTCACTTTGAAGGTTATAAAGCAGTGGAACAGGCTGCCCAAAGAGGTTGTGGAGTCTCCTTCTTTGGAGATACTCAAAACCTGCCTCAAAAATAGCTTTTCAGTGCAAACTACTGTAGGCAACTGCTTTAGCAGGAGTGTTGGACTGGATGATCACCAGAGGTCCCTTTCAACCCCTATGATTCTTGTTGTATGGACTGCAACAGGTCTAGATGCTGGCTTGAATTTAATACAAGAATACAAAGATTGTAGGACTTGTAGATATTTCATATTGTAGTCTGTTTGTATTGTTTGTATTATAATCTTACATATTACACATGAGCTCTAGCAGTTGGAGCACTGCACCAAATTCCTTCTCTAAAAGTGACTCAAAATGTTATATAAAGATACTTCATGGTACTGATTGACTTTTAAAAATCTTTAAAGTGGTTTAAAACAGTGTAATTTCTTGTTAGGTTAAAAGGAAAAATCAAAGACCAATAGGTCTTCCATTTAATACACTACATTAACACGAGTGAAAGAAGAAATACACCCTCTATCAGAGTCACATGAGGATACAGTCAGAGATATCATCAAAGTAGTAAAATGATACAAGCATGTTTTAGCATATTTCTGTTTCACATTTCAGGTTGACTGAACATCAACTGTGTATACAATGAAAATAAATTGCTTGGCTTCTGTCTTCATTAGCTAATGAAATATGCTATGTTGATATAAAGCCATTGGAGTGTGCGAAATGCATATACATCTTAGATTGAAAACAACTATAGTATCACAACAGTAGAAGATTGTAGGCGATACTTACATGATAAGAAAATACATGATGTTGACCTGAAGTTGTAATAGCTCAGTAGTGCTCTATAAGGGGGCTCTGGGAAGAGTTGAAATATTACTTATTATTTGCAATTGTGCACATAGCTGATAGAAACTTCTCGTAATTATTTTTATGATTTTTCAATTGTCAATTGTAAATAAATTACGAATAAAAGCTTGCAAAATATAGCTGTCTGTGGATTTTTGCTATTACCATTTAGAAGATGTATGTAGAGGCATTCCTATTTACAGAGAAAGTGCTTGAAGAAAACATGAGAATTGTTTAACCATCTTTGGCATGAGAAAAAACAATCGCCACGAATTCTAACATTTATTTGCAAACACGTGGGCAGTCTTGCATGACTATTCTGTGTATGACGTTAGCATGCTTTTAAATTGTAAAAGATACGAATGACTTAGCATACAAAACAACCCCAAGATGTCATTAGGAAGTTATGACAGTCATTCCCCTTTAATTTTCCACATAAAACACCAACAGCCAAAATGGTTCTGAAGCAGACAGCTATGAAAACAGAGTGGCAGTGGGAAAGCCCTCCTTTTGAACTCCTGTGAGATAAAACATAATTATAGTGGCTGCACTGTTGTTTTGTTTTACCTGCTTGCTTAGCATACAAATAGTGCAGCTGGAACGAGGCTCACTGTCACATTCATAGGCAGACAGGTACATCAGCTGCAGAAAGCACACAGCTCCTGGCCTGTCTGCTTGGATTAAGATGGCTCAGTGCATGTTGAGACCTGCGCAGTCTTGAGGACACACCTTTGTGGTAATGCCAAGGGTGGCAATATGCATCATTTCATGTAAATTTAATACAGCCCTTGGGTTTTCTGGCAAGCTCTCAGGGCAGCCCACAGCTCTCTTATGAAGATAATACTGCTGTGATATTCTTCAGAAATAAATCAAAACTCAGCAGCCACTTCAGTGTCATCTGCAGCGCGTGGGATCCCCTAACCTGGAATTCGTAAGTATGATCAAGATTTATATATTTATTGCAGCCACATGTACGTATGCATGGAAGAGCTGGAGCTGTGTCAGTGTTTTCTGCTGAGTGAAAACTGAAAAAAATGAAAAGATAAATGGAAACACTTGGAACTGAATTTTAACTGTATTGTGCAACAAGTTAGTGAGACCACCTTCGCCACTGACAAAAAAGTCCAGCCCTGCAAATCTGTCTTGCTCACTGTAGTTCTAGCAATTCTCATGTGATATGGTAGGCTAATAGTTTCTGTTTGCTTCTTCTTCAAGTAAAGCCATAAAGTCCTCTAATATCACAGTAGGTTGTCACAGAAATTAACATACTATAAAATGAGGATGGCAAATAACTTCATTTCCAAATGCTAGGTTCAGCACCCAAGTGTATTAGCAAATTTGGCAGCATTTGCCAACTCCTTTGCACATGAATAACTCTGTTCACATGGTTTAAACAAGTAAGACTTGGATACATTAGATTAATTTGCCAATAGCAAATTACATTCTATTTTAAAATATGAATAAACCTGTACAAATCCACAAGCTTTTTGACGATTCTCATTTAATTTACATGCATGGAAACACTCCAGCAGACTACAGAGAATGCAAGATGCAGTACACTCAAGTAAGCCAAAATGAGAGCCCTTTCCACTAGCCTGGACACCACAGAAAGGCATGCAGCAGGGATCTGGCCCAAAGAGAAAAAGTATCCATCAGCCTCTGGTGCACCTCCTGCCACTATGTGTTACAGCAGTCTCAGTCAACGTGCCCAGCTCATACTGAGGGGAGCACAAAGTTGAATTAATCTATACTTGTAGATTTTGTTCTGTATGAAGCCACAAATGGGGATACTTTTCTATTTGATCCTGAAGCAGGCAGATTCTACGTTAAATGAAACCTGGATGATTATTTCCCATACTGTTTCCTTGTCTATTGTGTATATTCAAACTGGTCAACCAAAATCCATTTTGTTCTCAATTACTGCATCCCTCAAATTGCCATATAAAAATCTGCCATCTCTCAATAATGGATAGTGAAGGTTTTACTTCAATACCACAGATAATTTGTTAAAAATGTCCTAATTCGTCTAGCTAACGTCTTCATTTGTCTTTCCTTTCATGATCTCTATCTTCCCTTGGCTTTCTTGTTTCATTCATCACACAGATCTTTTTCACTTGCCATATTCCTCTCTAAAACACCTTTCTACTTGCTTTGCATCATATGCCTTTCTTTTGCTCTTTATTCCATTCATCCTACTGGGACTTGCAGACTTGTGACTATTCTTCCATTTCCCATTTCTCTGAAGGGTTCTTTGTTTCCCCTTATCCACTGGGATTTCTCCTCCCACCATGGCTTTTTTTTCCCCATCACCTTATTTAGGAAGACCATGTGGTAATTACTTCCTCTCCCATGTTCAAAGCCTTCAAGATGGGGCCAAAAACTAGCAGAGGCAGAGGGAGTATGAAGGCTTCCTTCCAGCCTTGTACAGTCACCAAGGAAGAGACACGTGGAGTACAGAAATATGAAAAATGTCAACATGGTCTTCTTACTTGGACCTGACAGATTGGATTAGACCATCCTTCCAATGGATAGTTGAATGGGACTGTCCAGAAAGGATCCATTTACAAGACCATCTGTCACAAGCTAAGGAGAAAGGTAATTGAGCATGCACTGACTCCCTCTAGTGATAAGTCCTTCTATACCTTTCAGGACTGGCAAGATCTGGGGAGGGATGGTGGATGTTTTGCTTGATTAAGTTAACTAACTTGAGGGTGGGGCCAAAGCATCCTTATCTTCAAAGAAAAATAAAAAATATGTCTGTTTAAAAGGTTATCACTTAACACCAGGAAAATTGCATTCTGCCTATTGAGAGATGTCTTCTTGAACTGCAATAAAAAACATAGCAGAAAAGTGATGTCATTTCTGACATTGTCAGTGTGGAAGCCCCCTATAGGAAGTATTGTAAACCGTTTCCCAATCTGCTTTTATACAGGCCTAGGAATTAAAAAGAAATCTTAAGTGCTTAATGCTTAAACCAAATGTTTAATTTTGAACATCCCAACAGAGTCACACTGTAGTTTGGAGATTGCAGTTAAAAGCCTGGGTTCCTTCATCTTCCCGACTCTGAAACTACAGTGTAACAAAAACATTTTGAAACTAATGTAGAAGCAGTTCTAACTGGAGCATTAACATAATTTACTCCAGTCATGTTCATCAGGATCATTTATGTCTTACACATGCAATGTGTAAATACTCACCCTCCCTATACATATACAGTTGGATTTTATGTATTATATATAAAAACACTCCTTTGCAAAGCATGATTCATTGGCTTAACAGTTGGTATTTTAGCTTTTCTAATATGTTCAAAAGCAGTTTATACATTTAGGAGTATGATGTATATAATCATTACTGCTTTAAGTAGGTATCATTGCATCTACATGAGATGACACATTACATGTGCTAAGCTAGGCACTGAAAACCACGGGGACAATTCAAAGCTGTGGAAAAACTGTGAGCCAAGCTTTGGCTGGCTGTTTTCTGTGCGACTAGAAACTGTTTTACTACATGATTTATAATGATACACAATAAAATACACTTATCAAGATAAAAGAGCTTGAGATGCTACCCATTACCAAGTAATCAGTTCCAATTTTCATTTGATATGAATGAAAGGCACAAGAAATACGTAGCACCATTGGAACAGGTCCAGAGGAGTGCCACGATGATCAGAGGGCTGGAGCACCTCTCCTGTGAAGACAGACTGAGAGAGCTGGGCTTGCTCAGCCCGGATAAGAGAAGGCTCCAGAGAGACCTCACTGCAGCCTAAAGAGAACATCCGTGGAGGTGTTCAAGACCAGGTTGGATGGGGCTCTGAACTGGTGGTGGCAGCCCTGCCCACAGCAGGGAACTGGAATTGGCTGGGCTTTAATGTCTTTTCCAGCCCAAACCATTCTGTGATTCTAAGAAGGGCAGCACCTACTGAACACCAATATTGAGTATCACCAGAACCAATGTAAACACATTATATAGAGCATATTTACACAAACATGGAAAGAGTCTACTCTACATACATGAGCTACTTTACAGAGAAAATCAAAGACTGTATACCCCTAACCACAGTAAAGCTTGTGCCATGTATAATTACAAGGGCTTGTAGGTTGATGTGAGAAATATGAAGTGCCCTGGGTATATTCAACATCTGGGTTTCAGTGTGGCTTTTATGGATCATTTTACTGATGCCACTCACAAAGAACCCACCCACATGTGTTCTCAGTGACAAATGAGAGTATGCTCCTCCTTTAGGTGACACATAACCATGAAGCTACTTTTTTTCTTCTTTTTTTTTGCGTGCAACCAAATAAACTTTTCATGGGACCTTTTGCTGAAAACACTTAGGACAGAAAATCACCAGTCTACTAGGTTTTGAGGTCTATTCTGCTTCAACATAAGCAGCATATTTGGAAAAAGAGACAGTCTGACCTTCTGTACCAACTGGTCCATCCAGTCACAGAGAATGCCATTGGCTCAGGCCAATTCCATTTATCCTGATGGTGTTTGTAGGGTGAAGGGAGCATGCTTGACCACTGGAAATAATTCAGCTCATTTAGCACCAACAGAAGATTGAACTCGTAATACAGGAATTAAACATTCCATGTGTATCAATGACATACAAGGCACAGCACTGCCATACTTGAGGCTCCCAGTATGAAACAGGGCATTACAGATGTCCGTTGACACCCACCCATTTCAGTTTTTGATTTGTTTTGGTTTTTTGTTTTTTTATTCCCTGTACAAAGACTGTACAAGACTGGAAACCATTTTGGCTCAAATTTCCCAAATCCTTCAGCCTGGTGCAGACAGGAAAATTTTAGCCACCATGGATCAAAATCTAGAAACTAAATTGGAAAAGAAATCAAAAAGATATGATAGGAAATTCTGTAGAGCACAAGCAACAGAAAGGCAATACCTTACTGCTGACAGGCTGATTTGGCTGGCAAAACCAGACATATTCTGTATGCACAAGCCCTTCTTTGGGTCTGAATTGACATCAGCAGACGAGACTTGTCTATGATTAAACTCCCCAAGGATGTCAAAGGTACCTACTGTCTCCTAACAAGGATATATTTTGGGACATGCTTGGCAGTAATTTTAAATAGTTAAGTTGCAAAACACCAATCTGGATGGTTCAATATTGGAAATGTATGACCCAACACTGTGCTTTTTCACATTGGAGGAGCAGCCCAATTCATTATTTTATCACATTTCATCAACAATATCCCAGGTCGGTGTCACTCGCTGAAAGCCATACCTGATCATGGCAGTCAGTCTCACATATACACACTAAGAAACCCTGCAACTTTATCCTGAACTTGTCACCTTTGCAAAGCTCTTACAGGGTGCACTTCTTCACTGGAGGAAGACTTCTGTATCCAGGTTCTGTTGGAGAAAGGTTCTTCATCAAGTGAATTGATAACGGGTGATCAAAGTCTGGCAGTTGTACCTTATCTATCTGGGATCATAATTCAGGAACGAAGCTGCCGTTCCCTTTGCTCCTCCCCACCATTAAATTACATTCAATCACTGTATGGCCTGCATGCAGCCAGATGTTATCATTACAGGCCTTTTCTTATAAACTGATGCTGAAACCCGAGTGGTTGATGAGACTGGCTAAGCAGTTGTACCTTTGACCTGATTGCATTAAACTTGCCCTATCAATTTAAGCTTAGTATAAACACCATTTCCCAGAGTCCCTCATGACTTCAGTAGTGAGAAGAAGCTGACTAAGCCTAAACATTTTTTAACAGCAATCTTGTCTTACAACACCAAGGGGATTTGCCATGTATCTGGGGCTTTATAAAACCATATGAACATGCTGAAAGAATTAAAGTCCTTTAAAAATGCAAAATTGATGGTGACAGTCCTTTTAGAAAACCAGTTTGTAGAATGTCAGCACAAGAGGAGTTGGAAACAGGATGAAAATAGTTTTTAAAAATGCAACTGATTTGTGTTTATTTCACACAATTGCTTCCAAATACTGAGATTTAGAGTTAAAAGACGAAATAAAGAAAAAAATCTCTCAAACTTAATTCACCACCAACTAAAAAGAACCCCAGAGCTCCATGACTCAAAGCCCTCTCAGATGTATCACTCTTATTAGATTTCCCATAAAACACAGAGCATCTTTGCCCAGCTAATTCAGATTTACTTTTTTTTTTTTTTTTTTTTTTAATAAAGCTTGGTCTCTTTCACATAATGCATAACTCAGTTAATCCTATCAAAAGATTCTGTTTAGCAGCACATGAGCTATAGCATATGGTATAGCATATGGCTAACAAACTGGCTAGCCTGAAGAAAGGAGAATATGCTTATAACTATAAGAATAAAAGTAGCATTCTGCTTTAGATAGTTGTATTGTCTCCTACAAGAGACCAGTTAGGTACTGCAAATACTGGCAGAAAAACTGGAGATAGAGCAGTAAAGTCTGGATATCTTCACCTTGCCAGGTTGCAAGTCCTCTAGCCCAGAAGCAGAAAAACACACTAGAAGTTAAGCAGATGAGTACTCCTGTTAATTCTAGCAGAAGTGCAGAAGCAGTCAATGCTCTGTGAAGTTGAATATTCAATTCAATATTCAATATTCATTTTAGAACAGAAGTTTTGTGCTGCCTGCTGGTTACAACCAGCTACCAGAGCTCTTGCTGGAAGTGCAAATAGGAAGTTTTCAGAGGGACCTGGACAGGCTTGAGAGGTGAGCCCATGCCAATCTCATGAAGTTCAGCAAGGCCAAGTGCAAGGTCCTGCATCTGGGTCAGGGCAATCCCAACCACAGATATAGGTTGGGTGGAGAATGGCTTGAAAGCAGCCCTGAGGAGAAAGATTTGGGAGTGTCGGTTGATGAAAGACTCAGCATAAGCCAGCAATGTGTGCTTGCAGCCCAGAAAAGCCAATAATATCCTGGGTTGCATCAAGAGAAAAGTGTGACAGCAGGTCGAGGGGGGTGATTCTGACCCTCTACTTTGCCCTCATGAGACCCCACCTGGAGTACTGCATCCAGTTCTGGAGCTATCAACACAAGGAGGACATGGAGCTGTTGGAGTGGGTCTGTAGGAAGGCCATGAAGATGATCAGAGGGCTGGAGCATCTCCTCTACAAGGACAGGCTGAGAGAGCAAGGGCTCTTCAGCCTGGAAAAGAGAAGGCTCCAGGGGGACTTTATAGTGGCTTTCCAGTATTTGAAGGGGCCTACAGCAAAGCTGGGGAAGGACTTTTTATAAGGGCATGTAATGACAGGACAAGGGTAAATGGTTTTAAACTGGAAGAGGGTAGATGTAGATATTAGGAAGAAATTCTTTACTGTGTGGGTGGTGAGACACTGGAACGCGTTGTCCAGTGAGGTTTCAGCTGCCCTCCCTGGAGGCATCCAAGGCCAGGCTGGATGGGGCTTTGAACAACCTGGTCTAGAGGGAGGTGTCTAGAGGGAGGGGCTGGAACAAGATCATCTTAAAGGTCCTTTCCAACCCAAATCATTCTATGATTCCATGATTTCATGAAAATGTAATGATTTCAGGCTTATGGATATTCATGCAGAACTTGACTCAGAGCACTGAAACTTAAAACAAATTAATTTTATTTTTTTTTAAATTACTGACTTATTTTTACTCTTTTGAAATCGAACAAAGCAAGAATATGCATGTAAAAACAAAAACAAAACAAAACAAGCACAAAATGAAACAAAAAACCCACAAAATAAAAGCCAAAAAAGCAGTACAACCAGCAATGACAGCTACTTAAATAATTACAAGACTTAATTTACATGAGTTACTCTTAGCAGCAACAATATCTAACTTTGGTTAAATTAAACAAATGCCAGCATTCCAGTGTGGGAAGAAAATGTGAATGAGAACAAAAGAAACGTGGTGTATAATTTTACACAGCACAGAAGAAGTAATCTAGAACTTGCTACTGAGTTCTACTGTGATACAAATTAAAGTAGCGTCCTTTTTTGCAAGTAAGTAAAGCACATGTTTAAATGATGAAAACTAACACCAATGTTAAAAGAAGATTTGCACAAATAGCTTGCCTTGCATAAAGCATCTCTGTTTGCTTCATTCCTTTTAGGATCGCATGAGACAGAACAGACCCAGTGACCCTGACTATAAATATCCATCCAGAGAGAGCAGGAAAAAAAAGAAAAAAAGTATAAGCTCTTTCATCCAAATTTGCTAAAGCTTTTACCTAACCATGCCCATCACTATAAAAGACACTTGTGTCTCATGGCCTGGAGCATAATGTGGAAGTACTCGAGCTAGCTTTCCCACCATATTTGCTATGAAGAGTGAACTAGCTGTGACATGGCAAGGCACAACATAGGGTAATTTCCCCTTCCAAGAGCTATGGTAACAGCTGAGCTGTAGATGAAGAGGTACAGCAGAGCAATAATGATGTGTATGAAGGGGGAAGATGACAGGTCAAAAAAGTAAAGTCATAGGGGCTGCCATGATGGGGACTACCATCCCCAGAATTATTATAGGTGCTTTCTATAATGTCAAAAATACTGCAAACAAGTTGGAGAAATTTGGTAATAGCTTAAATTTGAAAAATAGTGGAGAAGTGTCTCAGGTCAATAGAAAGAAAATTGGCTCAGTATGAAGGTAGGGAATTGAGAATAAAGGGGGAAAAAGCATGAGAAAGCACATAGAAAACAAACTGAAAGAATATGCACATTGAAAGTCACTTCATGGTCTCTTCTCATGAAGGGAAATGGCCCGAAGTTGCACCAGGGTAAGTTTAAGTTGGATGTCAGGAAAAACTTCTTTACTAAAAGGGTTGTTAAGCACTGGAATAGGCTTTCCAGGGAGGTGGCCAAGTCACCATCCCTGCATGTGTTTAAAAACCATCTGGATGTGGTGCTCATGGACATGATTTATCAGAGGGTTGTTAGGGTAATATAGTTAGGCTGTGGTTGGACTCGATGATCTTTAAGGTCTTTTCCAAGCTGAGAATTCTATGATTCTATGTGATAATTTACATTGAGACTAAAAACAAAAGGTTTGCTATGTTTTGAAATAACTGGTGTAAATAGAAACCTGGAGGTACCAGTTCATCACGGGTGACTGTGAATCATAAGTGTGATGCAGTGATAAAGAGAAACATGCATAGTATGCACAGCATGATGTGTTTCCAGCCAAGGTAGGGAAATATTGTTGTTACTAGTGTGAGACTGCTGATATGTCTGCTACTTCAAATACTGTGTTTACTCTTGGTAGTGCTGTTAAAACAAAACAAAAAAACCCTGGAATTTGAGCAGATACAGAGAAAACTTACAAAGATGGTCAAGGGAGTGTGTTCTCGTAAGAACACAGGGAAGAATTTTGTTTGTTTAATCAACCATACTAAAACATGAGAGGCAATATGACTGCATGCTACACAGTCACATGGGAGAACCTATAGCATCGCCAAAGGAAAGAACTATTTAAGTCAAGGCCAATGGAATAAGATCGGATGAACATAAGCTTGCTAAAAATGCCAGTATGCTGGGATGCTAGAAGAAATTTCCTAACTATAAGGTCAGGCAGGTTCTGGATGGCTACACAGTTGGATTAGCTGGGGTTAAACATCTTTCTGACTTTCAATGTGCAATTAATGAAGAGGGTTTTGTGGTGTGATACTTGCATCAGTATCCTTTCCAGCTTTGACTTGCTGTTAACAACATGAGCTTTGACATCTGGTAATGCTCTTATTCCTCTTAATGATTTAACATCTTCAATTTATACCACACTTTTCATCCCAAAGGATCCCAAAGCACGTTAAAAATTGCAATTGATGTGCACTCCATGGAGAGAAGGCGTCATTCACTCCAGAAATGGAGCTGAAGCACAGGTGAGAGGCAGCAGCTGTTTAAAGTGTGGTTATACTCAAACTATAAAGAAATGTTTACATTTTCTAACAGAGAAGACCAAAGCGGTCTTTGGGGGATGAAAGTATTTTTGCTGAAAAAAAAAAAAAAAGTAAGCATTCTGTATTTCCTATCTTCTTCTCTGGGCAAGAGTTCTGATGTTGATGCCGTGGAAGGATCGAGGTGAAGAAATCTTAGCAGAATGATGACAAAAATGTTTTCCCCGTTCATGGTTCTAACACTCATGAAAATAATTTTTGTTTGTGCAATGTTGCAAACTCGTCGCTTACTCTCTTCTTTTAGGAACTTTCCTGACTTCTTCAGAGAATATTATCTCAGGAGATTCATTAGGGATGATCAAATGAATCCCTGTACATTGAAGAGGATATTGAAGTGTGTTCGGTTTGTGGGACAATGGTGGGCTACATTCCATGCCACACAGTAGTTTCACTCATGAAAAAAAAAGAACAAAATTGGAAAAGACTCTTGCAGCCACATATGAAAGCTTGGCTAGCTGTCAAACCTGAGCATTCAAAAATTGCGAGCCTGGATTAAGCATCTGGATCTGTGAGCAGATCAAGGCTGTGCTCCCTCTCCCTTGACTTTGGGATTGTTTTGAATTGTCTGTACTGATAAAAACTAAGAAATCTTTTTTTTTTTTCTCTCAATGAATGATACCATGACATATGATCAGATTCTGAGTAAAATATAGGCACCACTCAAAGGACTGGCATAGGTGGCTATCTGTCACCAACAGTAACTGAAAAGAAGGGTATGAATTTATAAGAATAGTAGTGTGGGAGTTAAAACTTAGCCCCACTAGATTCAGTTTGGCTTTGGAAAACAGTCAGGATAGCACACTGGTCATCCCATTATCAGATACAAGTAAAAAAAGATTATTATTAAAGTCAAGTCAGTTATCCATAAGAAGAAAACCCAGTGCAATTGTGATTCTTTACAGCTATAAAACAGAAGTAGCACCTAGAAAGTGAAGAGAGAGGACTACTGTCACTGGTAACACCTGAAATATCAGGCAAACTACTAGCTATTGTTGGCTCCAGGTCGACTGTTTGGGAAGCTGCAAAATGAGCAGCAAAAACAATAAAAAAGAAAAACTGTTCTAAAGGAGTTTACAGTAAAAGTTCAGCATACTTGAACATTTCAGAAAAATCTGAAATTCTGATAAGAAGGATCCCATGCCATGCAAAGCTTGGAAATAGCTTTCTAAAAAATAAACCAAATAAGGACGTTTCCCTTTTAATTGAAAGGAACGAAAATTTGTCTGCAGAGCAGCAGAAACAGTCATGGATGATCATTTTATCTGCATCTCTTCCACTGCTTTCTTCCTTTTTTTTTTTTTTTTTTCTCCTCCTCCTTTATTCTGCATTCCACAGCTCCAAATGAAGAAGTCATCTGCAGGCCACACCACTGCCTGAGGTGTTACTTGAACAGTTTTTAAAAATGTATCTCCATACGGCTACGCACACCCAACCCGTGTAGGCTGGATTTCCACTGGTTGTCATCTGAACCCAGCACTGCTCCTCCGCCCCCCTGCCCCTCTCCCCTTCCACTTCCTCCTCTCCCCCTCTCAAGGCAGACTGTGGTGGGGCTCTGGGAAACTGTAGACAAACACACTCATTTCCATGAAGCTCTCCTTCCAATGAATGCACACTTCTGACATGACCGCAGGCCATAGGCTCACCCTAAGTATCTGACATGGGCTTTCTTGTCAGCAATAGCAGTTGATGTGATGCTCGTAAGGACGGTACAAACTAGTGTGTCACTCAGCAGGTTACTGAGGAACTCTGACAGGAAAGTGCTTGTTTCAGGCTGCTGGTGTGCTTTTATTTTTGGAATGCACAGAGATGACACAGATGACATATTCAGGTGTAAATAAGAAAAAAAAAAGGCAGCTTGCTGGAGGACGCATGTCCACCCATGCCTCCTTTGCCCGTTCCTCCCAGGGCACTGGGAGAAAAGTTCCCTCCCACAACTTAATTCCTTGGTGCCCTGCATCAGAAACATCCCTCCTGCCCCCTGGCCCCTTTTTGCGCAGGCCTAGATGGTGCAGAACGATGGGGCCCACGCGTGGCTCTGTCCCAGGGCCCCCGACATCCCCAGGGTATTGTTTCTCCACATGGCCTCTGCTGCTGCCAGATGAAAACTGAGGCATGTTTAGAAAGCTGCAGCTCTCCCAGATTTTACAGCCAGGACTCGAAATGAAGCAAGATTTTGGCAGCTTTGCCAGGTGCATGTGCTCCGCCATCCTGGTGAAAGTTCACTCAAGCCTGGCCAACTCAAGTGCCTTCATTAAAAAGAAATGCATTGGTCTGCACATGCCCAGCAGAGACTAGCAGGGCCTGATAGCTTCAATTTCTAGACAGTCCAACCTCTTATAGGCACTAGGTATTGGCTAGACAATCAACCGGGCCAAATTAACTTGCTGCTGTGTCTGCATTGCCTAACTTACAAATAAATAATGGTCTTTTAACTTGAGTGTGGTTTCTATTCTGTTTTTCTGTTCTTAGTGCATAATATTGTGTTCATAGACAGACTCTCAAGCAGTTCATTTCCATTTTGTCAAATGGGAAGATTCCTGTATGCTCTGATCCCATTGAAAATAATCCATGTTAAAGAATGATCCTGCAGACAGTTCAGTTTGTAGATTTGCAGTATAAATGGATGGCAAGGGGAAATTAGGATGTCAGTGATTTTGTCTGAAGGGGAAAGAGAAAAATAAAGGGAAAACAGATAAATAAGCTTTAGAAACATTAATTTTAAAACACGAAAAAGAAAAGTTGCTCTAAACCATCTATTACAGAAGTGTTCAAATACTACTTAGAAGACAACATTTTAAAATTCAAAAAATGAAATAACCTGGATCTAATTTTAAACAAGTTTTGCATGGTGTAACACCATTGATGTCAGCAGAATAATTTCCAAGTTATAAATTTGTTAACATAATGTTAGTTCAAGGTTGCAGTACAGCAGATGAGAATCACTTTGAAAGTACAGTAAGAGATGGAAGACTATACGCTAATGTTGAATAATCTGCTAGGAGATGATTTGCTTTCTGCCTACACACCCAAGCTACATATTAACTAATGCTACCGCAGAGACTGCCATTTCCTAAGG
The DNA here is from genome assembly GCF_023343835.1 of Lagopus muta. NCBI lineage: Eukaryota > Metazoa > Chordata > Aves > Galliformes > Phasianidae > Lagopus > Lagopus muta. The sequence goes on along the minus strand of NC_064435.1, from coordinate 80,216,712 downwards.
CATAAAGTGAAATAATAACATTCTGACATTAAGAATAATTAATATTTTCTCTTATGAATATTGTTCAAATAAAAGGATGTTGTATTTTAATATACACGTTTACCAAGACCGTACAAAAAACAAAACTCCTATTTTACTTGCTGCTCTTTTGCCAAGCACAGATAATGATTAGTAAATACCTTCAAGCTGATGAACAAAGATAGGGAGTTACATCTTTAAAAAGCAATAGCAACCTCCTCAGAAGTGTAATCTATCTGTAGTTCAAAATCCAAAGTAAACAGCTTGGACACCTATCGTAAACAAGGCAAACTGGCACTTTCAGACAACAAGCGCTGATGAAATAGTCTTTAACAGACTTGTTTTGTTTTCTCAGGTAGACGCACACATACATGCAGACTCAGTAGTTAAATACACAGTGGCAGCCTTGGCCAACGTAGGGTCAGGAAGCATTTCTGTACCACATGCATCAACCAAGCAGGTGCTTCATAGGCTGCTTCACTCCTTCAGGTAACCATTGAACATATACTCCAAATAAAACCTTTGCAGCAATACTGAACACAGCGAGTCAAGCTGGACCATGATCTGCTGCTCAGCTCCAGGGCCATGAGGTGAAGACTGAGCGTGGGACAAATACTAGGTCACAGAAACCAAATTAAGAATGGAAAGTGGAACAGAAGCTCAAAGCTTGGTTGTTACCTATGTAAATGAGGGCTGTGCTTATTATTTAGGAACAAGGAAGGAGGTGGATGGACTACATCTGCATCAGTGCAACAACAAGCAGAACAGGGTAAAGAGAATTGACCTTGCAGGGTAAAACATGCATGGCAGCATGGAGCAGAGGGAATTCTAGTAGGTGAGTGCTCACAGAAAGAGTGCAGGAATTAAAAACATAGAGCAGTTTATGCAAAGTGAGAGGGAAAAGCAAAAGAACAAATATCTGACACTGATGCCATGTAAGTTAACAGTAACCTCCAGAAGAGTTGCGTGTGAAGCTGAATTGAAGAAGAGTTATATGACAAAATAATGTAGTAGTTTTCATATGATGATTATGACATTTGAAATAAAAGAGTTGCTGACAGAACAGTACATTTAACTGTAGCACTTTGAAAAAATCAGAGGACATCTAAATGAAGGACATCTTGTGAAGAACAAAAATTGAAATGCTAGTACTACAGAGGTCAGGATGCTGGAATATGATGGAAGACATTGGAGAAGGCACTGCCTGCAAAAAAAATTCTTCAGAACTTAAAAACCTCAGAAAAAGAACTAATTAATAAGGGGAGGGCTATGAGAAAAAATAATGCTCTCACAGGAGATTTGAAAAGGACAATAGTTTTTTTGGATAGTGATACACTAGATCTTAAGGAATGAAAAGTAAAGGGAGCTTCAAGTAGCAATGGATAAAAGTGATGAATAATGGCATGTAGTACAAAGGCATAGAGATGCACAATGCTACAAATTGGAGAGAAGGCAGAAAGCAGTGGCAGCATTTCATTTACACCCACTGCTACCACAAGCGGTAATTGAAATAAACAAACAAACAAACCCCTGTTCAATTATTCAGGCCAGATAATTTAGAGTTGTTTGTTTGTGGCAGATCTTTTGTTGATAGAGCTGAAATCATGCCAGTTAAAGGTTAAATCCTGCCTGCTAGACATAGCTTGGGGTATGGGGCATCATGTTACACGTCTCAGAGGAAACTCAGGCCTCCCAAAACCCCTCAGAAATCCCATGGCTAGTTAATCCATGCTGCTGCACTCTTCTGCTGAATTCGTGCTGTAGACTATGCTTCAAAAATGCCACAATCTCATGTCTTTCTGAAGCCTCACAATCTCATACTTCCTGCAGTACAGAGATTGCAGTTTATCCTAGCAATGAGACGGTTAAAATACATTTATTTTTTGCATTCCCTGAATTGTATTTTAGTGTGGCTTGAAGTTACTATTCAGACTTACTTTCTCTCTGCCTCATCTCTTCTACACACAACAGTATACTCCATAGGCCACGCACTGGGCAAAATAAAGCCAGGATTATATTCAGTACTGTCTTCGACTGCAGGACCATGCTCTGCTTTATCAGCCAAATCAAATTTCTACTTTGTAATTTCCAATTTCTAGTTACAGACTACTGATGCATATCTTCTTTTTGCACTGTGAGACATGGTTGGATGAGTAAATCTCAGATTTCTTCCAAATTGCTAAAAATAGCAAAGAATGTTTGACACTGCCTAGCAGGGTCACCCCATTCTGCTGAGTCTTTCATCCGAGAAACCTCCCTGAAGGCAAAGGGACAACTCCTGTATGTTCTCTATGGACTTGTTAGTGGGCGTGATTCAGCACTTCTCCATTCCATCCTTGTGTCAGTACAATTAAGTCAATGGTGATAATGCCAAGAAAAAACTGAAGAGCTTAATGCAAAGGTGAGTCAGCTCCCACATGCTATAAAATGTAAAAGGACCGTTTCATAGCAGGATGATGAGGGGTTGGAACTCGCTTATCAGAAAATATATGCTTCAAAGCCATTCTTGATCATTTTGGAATTGCCATTACAAAATCAGCATAGGTTCTATTGTTAGTCAGATCATAATTGGGCAGGAAACATGCCAATGCAAACTTGCTGAAAAATATTTCATATTTGCTCTTGAACAATGAATTGGTCTGCCAGAGTGAAAATATATATATATATTTATATATTTATATGTATAAGACTGACAATGGACTACATTGTTTTTGATGTTGCAGCATGGACAAATCACAGGTGTATTACGTAAATAACTGTCAAACTGACAATTAATATCAATTACTCTTTAATCTGACATATTACATTGGGTGCAGCGAATGCAAAATCTGTCCAGAATAGATCATAGATATGTACCCTTCAATTAGACATGGGGGAGGAGGAAATTCTGTTCTCTGGGAAAGCAGAGCATTTAACTCCTGAACTGCTAAACATTCTCTGCGGATGAAACTCAGCCCTTTGAAAGGAACTTGTCCAAACCTCTTCTGAGTCCTACTGATTTCAAAAGCATAAGTGGCATTTAAGTAGCCAGAAGGACTTGTTCGTCTTCTTTCTATACATATGCACGCTCAAGTGCACACAGTGTTTATCAGTATCTTTCTCTGACACAAAAAGAGTAGAGGAAACAGGAGAGGGATCTGGATCTGACCTCCTGAAACAATGCCTTTGGAGTCAGAAAGTGAGAGAGCACTCACAAAGCTACACAGGAGATAGAAGCAGGCACTTTCATGGCATCTCAGCACTGGGACTTAACTGGACTGGAAGAACATGCAACTCTTTGTCTATGCAGAGAAAAACTACAGGCACTAGCTTCCTTAGGCTAAGTATGTATATGGTGTGTGTACCTCTGAGATCTTTTTTCAGGCTTTAAGACATTGAACAGATCCCTAAGACTCAAAATAGCACTCAAAATAGCAATACGACAGTCTCCTTGAAAAGACAAACTGCAAAAACATCATCAGCATTAACCCAATAGACTATCTTGAGATAAATTAGACAGTAGATAGAGTCTCAGCAAGATTTTCAAGCAATACATAAATGCTGTCATGACAATACCTCAAAACCTCAAAAGAAAGCAAGCATGGCTATGACAGTCTGTGGCTTACAAAGAATACATGAAGGAAGCAAAAAGCACATCACTTGCTCTTCTGAAGAAAACACCTGATCTGTGCCATAATATTTCTACTGTTATATAGCTTTCCTTCACATACATTGCAACTGCTTCCAGATTTTGAATTTACTTTTCGTTTTATTTATTGTCTCCTGTATTGACTCAAAATAGGATACTATCTTAGTTCTATCTTAATTAACCGTTTTTATGCCTTGTGAAGCTTCTCCTATTTGTTGACTTCTCAGAGAGACGGCTGAAGGAAAATGCCTACCTAACTTCTCATTAGTCATTAAATATGCAGTCAGAATTCTCCCTCTTGCCAGCCACCAACACATACTAAAAATTTCACTGATACGACATCTCAATATCATGAGACTCATATCTGTGTCTCAAATTCATACGGGCTTTCTAAATGCAAATATTTATCAAGATACCTTGAAGTCAGCAAATAATGCTCTGAGACATAGATTTGCAGAACAAAACAAAACAAAAACAAAAACCCAAAAACATTTTAAATAACTCCATTTTCACTTAATATGCATTAAACACAATAAATATTATTGAAAATATCCCCATTTGTTTGAGAACATAAGCATCCACTCCTCTACCCAGTGACTTCATGACTTCATACTCAGAGATGGTGCTTCATATTGCTTTCTGAGCTCAAGAGTTAGAATGACTTTGTGTCTCTCAGTTCAGAAGACAGAAAGGGGAAAATGTCAGAAAATGGTGTCTTTACGTTCACTTGAAAAAAAAAAAAAGAAGGAGAAAAGGAATGTGACTACCTGCAAGTAATTGGTAGTATCTATCAGATGGAAACTAGATTAAAAAAAAATAAATTAAGAACTTCACGCCTGAACAAGAAAGCCCCTGTTATTCAGGAACATGGGACCCATTTTCAGTTTTGAGTTTCCACAACTAAGGCCAAGTTTTAATTCCCTTGCTTGTGCAATGAAGTACTGTTGACTTTGGTGACCTCCTTATGTGAAGGAAGTAAAGAATTTAGCAATTCCCATGGATGTCTCTGGAGAAGTTCAACTTATGCCACGGATAACTCAGACAATCGTCGTTCTGACGGAGATTATGTTAACAATATTATCTCAAGACTCGTTGTTCCACTGCATTAGGTACACAAAGGCTTTCTTTTAACATTATAGTAAGCCACCTACCACTGTCATGTGCCAATGAATCTTTGATGAAACATTCAGGAACAAGAAAATCCCTCTCCCTTCTTCAACTTGGCATTCTAACTTCATTGCTGACTTTCATTATGGTACTACACCTACTGAGATACTAATCTTTCTGCCTTTTAGGTTGTAAAGCATTGGAATATTCATGCAACTGCCAAGGGAATATGCCTACACCCACGCAACACCAGTGGCACTGGGGTAATTCTTGGTACCACCTTTTGGAGACATCCGTACTGCAGCGCTTGAAAAGCAATGGGATCGGCTTTTCATTTCATTTTGTGCTTTCACAAAGCATCTCAAGTTGCTGCCCTGACATGTCTGAGTAAAGCAGGAGGCCTCCTGCCAGTAAGCTACCCTGAGGTATGCAGGCCCGCCGCTCCCAGCTCTGGGGCCACAGTTACACAGGCGGATAGCTGGCTGCTGCCAGTGCTCTGCACGCCTCCCAGGGTGTACAGATCAGTGTGTGCACAAGGAAGGAGAAACCAGCCATCGTTTGCTTCTGCAGTAAATTCATGCATACAAAAATAAGGAAGAAGTGGGGAAAAAGAAGAGACTGTAATACAAACAGACACATCATAAGAGTCCCTTTCAAAGAAAAATCCCATTCAAATCAGCACTGAGTAACCAAGCGGATATTTGCAAGAAAAGTTCTTGCAAACTTTCTTTCTATAAGAAAAGTTCTGTTTAGTCACATGGTCCCAGTCCTGGTCACACCACAGCTAATGGCTGAGAGTAGTAGCAACTATGTCAGCAGCATTCCTGAAAGCGAGTATAGTTCTCCAATATGGTGGTTGTGCTATAACCAATCCAACTTATACGAAAGCTAAGCCACACATACTTTATAGTACTTAGATGTTATGTGAAGAGAAGTTACATGACACTGAACTATGAAAATAGTCTCATGGAAACAAAACTCAACGTTTTGCTATATTTACTAGAGCGAGATGCGGCATCATATACATCTATTTTTATTATGTAGTTCCACGGCCAAAAAGTAACCTGAGGAGGATTCATACCACACAGTTCAAAAGAAATACAAGCACAAGTCTAGGTAATATCCACCTTTCTACTCCATGAAGAATTAAAATTCTGGGATTCCCAGAGGTTTTTGAGCTTTGCTTGCAAGCTCAAAGTCCAAAGCAAATTACATTCCCACAACAAAGACCAGGCAGCCTGGCCTGATGCCATTCCATCACAGTCTCAGATATATGTCAATGTCACAACTGTGGTGAATATGCCATACTCATTGAGGGTGTCACAGGGAGACAGGCAGGCCTGTCACAAGAAGAGGAGATTTGATAATTTTGGGGAGGAAAATGATTCTTCAGGCAAAAGAGATCACGGACCACCTATCATCAATTCATCAGAAACACAGCCAATTCCTCCAACCAACAATGTGTTCAGTGTCTGTCCTTCATATGAACTCAGCATGGCTCAATGCACATTCGGTTGTTACAGTGTTATTGGTACATAATGCAGGAGCACAAGCAACACAGTGCTCCTGACTGGCTTTGTAATGTGTCCATAGGCTGCTGTCTGTGTCAGGCATGAACTGGACTTTGTAGTTGTTCACCAAAAATATCAACAGTCCAACATGGTTGTTCTTTTATGCATATTTCCAGTAGATGTGGCATACAAGTCAACTGGGTTATTTATCACCGTTTCTTGGCTTTTTAAGTCCTTGCTCTACAGTCCACTCAATAACTTCATTGCTGGCTTCCCCAGTTAACTGAGGGAAAAATCCACGAACATGCCCTTCCTAAAGAGACTTTAGGAGATGCTTCTATGTAACTCAGGGTTCACTTAGAGCGATTGATGCTGCTTCCGCAGAGACCTGCTGCACCTAAAACAGCAGGCAAAGTGGTCATCTTATCAGAAACAAAATCATCTTTCCCTGTTTGTTAAGAACTTCATCTTCTGATGAACTGAAACTTAGCATCTAATGCTAAGACTTCTAATAATCTTTTAGCTGCCAGAAACTTACTGCATAATTTCTGACTGCATGAGTCTATCAGGACACAATCTAAAATGATAGATTTACAACAGCTCATGGATTACCATCCACCAAGCTGAGTAGTGGTTCCCAGTTCTGTTCATGATCCTAGCCTACATAATTCCTAGCTGAGATACTTTCATATATGCCACTTTCACATTCTGATACGTAAATAAATAAATGAAAGAAAACCTGGTTACAGTTGTTACAATTAAGTTCCACCTCAACACATTTAACGCATGCTAGTGGGTAATCCTGAACTACTTAACTGGCACCACCAGTTCAAACTATCACCAGTTGTGTGGTTTGCACGCATATCCCATATCCCTCCAAAGCTTTTAACCTTTTACTAGTTATTATTTTAGAGGAATGTGATACATAAATTTAAACATGTCAGACACAGTGTTCAACACTTCTAATGATCTATTACCCTCATATTATTGAAGTCCCTGAGGAAGTTTGGCAGACGTCATTCAATCATCAAGCTATCATTACTATGTTCTAGCTTTAATCTAAAGTGCCTAAGAGCTTTTGTGCTTCTTAATTCATATTCTATCACTGTAAGGGGAAAAAGAATAAAAAGTGGGGAGGAATGAGTAGAAATACATAGTTCACCTTAGTTGGCCTACAGTTTGTCATGTTTGGAGAATAGATTTTGGTTTTCCAAAATAGATTACTTGCTCTCATGATAGCTATAAATGTATTTCTACTAAAGTTCCAGAGTTATCTGACTAATTTACTCAATATACATCTGGATCATATTATAGTAAAAGCAACAGACTACAGTAAAAATGAAATACTTCAGAAAACAAGAGTTGTTGATTCAACTCTTTCTAGTATAGGAAAAGAAGCAGAAAGACAACAGCTTGTACACAAATACATTATTCTTCATGACTCTGCCTCACAGTACCACTGTGTTATTGGTACCTCAGTTTCTGATTATCTCTCCCTGGCAATTCAGAAGCATAACTGATTAAGTAGCAGTATGGTTTTATGATTGCCTCATTGTTTGGGTAACTTGCTGCATCTGCTAAGGACAAGATTCAGGCTATTTATTGTGAGCAGCAACAACTCAAGGAGTGATTCAGGTTGTCAATCCAGAGAACTGCCTACAGTCTTCCTTATTATGTTATCCTTCATATTCCAAGGCTTATATCATGCCTTTTCTCCGTACTAAGCAATCTAGTAACCCCTGTCTTTCTTTAAAATTTGTTTTCTAAATTTCCAGTCATTTTGGTTGATTCTCCCTGATTAAATCAGTGCATGTCCTCTTGCAATGTGGTACACAAAACCAGGCACCATCTTCTTGTTGGATGCCTTGCCAGCACTGAGCAGAAGGATCGCTTCATGAGTTTCAGACACAGTGTTCCCATTCATCACATCCAGTAGGACGCCTGTTATTCCAAAACAGCACAACAAAGCTGGCAAGTTTTTAGATGGCAGTTCTGTATGATATCCATAAACTCTTTTCTGGAAAATGGCTTTTTAGCTCGTTTTTAATCCTATTAATCCTGATCTACTAGATATCTCTTACTTAAGCATAGTACTTGGCATGCATTCTCATTCAACAGTACCTTATTCATGTCAGACCATTTGTGCACTGGTGAAGATCACTTTGAACTCTGAGCCTTTCCTCCCAATTTGGTTTCAGTTGGCTTTCTTGTCTTGAGTGTTAAGCAAATCCTATCTAACACTCTTCAGATTCTACAAATATTGCCTGTCCTGTCACCCTTAAAATACTGAAAAGGCTTCTGTAAAACCCCGTCTGAAATTTGTCCTAGGTTGAAACTCTTTGTACAAAGGCAGAGTATTGCTTAAATATTTCTTTGTATAGATTCTCTTTAAGATAATACAACCTCTTCAGCAAATCCTCTTCAAACGTACACCCTCGCCTAATCACAAATGAGTCAGGATGCCAGTTAGTCAACCAAATAACAGATTCTGGCAAAAAGAGAAGGATTTATTTTTTCTGGATGGAGAGCATTCCTATGCAGGGTAGAAAGCTAAGTCAACAGAACAGTACAAAAGCCCAGCTCTTACCCACAACTATCCTTTAAATACAGACAACTGACAGCGGGGTGTGATTCCCAGGAACAGCCCAGCGGTTTTGGCTCCTGTCCGAGCCCAAGGAGGTACAAACACTGCTCATCCACCCTGTCTTCCAGAACAGCATACACACAGGCAGTGCTTCACAGATCCTCCCTTGCCACCATCGCTTCCTCTCAAACAACTATCTTAGTCTGATCTCCTAACAGGTAAAGTGAGCGGATTTGAGACACGTAGACTAACAACCCCAAAATAATGTGTGAAAAGTTGAAGACCTCTTCCCATGCTCACTGGATATAATGGTAGCGCTCCCACTGACCTTAGGGGAAAGTCTGCAGAGCCTTTAAAGTTAGCTTTGATTTTTAAATTTCATTCTAAATGGAAAGAGTAAGGCTGGCAGAGTGTTAAAGACCAGCTCTAACTCCACCTGCAGCAATTAGAAAGGACATGATGCAAGGGAAGGGAAGCAAAATCCAAGTGCAAGCTGCTTTCCAGCAGCAAACTATACAAGTCATGAGAGTCCTTGGGGGTCTGATGATTTCCAGTACTCTTTACGGTGATTTAATTAATTGGAAAATGAAAGAAATTAAGAATCATTATTTGAATTGCTGAAAAAAAAGAAGAAAAAAGGAATTGAAGAGAATGGATTGAGTGTTTTTTTCTCTTTAAGTTGATGAGTCTGAGTAAGGCAGAGTCTTCAGTTTGCTTTTGACATTCAGCCCTTTGAAGTTTTTTTTTTTTTTTTACGATAAAATATTGCATTTGGATTTTGAAACCAATTAGAATGTATTACAGCATTAGATTATTGGGAGCTGAAACCTAGCTAGGGCCGTAGAGAATTTATTCACACAGAGTGTAATTTTACCATAATTTACATTTGACTGCAATACTTCCTACATGTCCCTTCGTATAACATGTTACTTTTGTCTGCTTTCATACCAGAAGTTCCTTAGGATGAAGACATTCTTTACTTTTGCCTTATGCGGTGCCAAATACATTGCCAGTACTTAAAATAAATAGCAGCAATACAAGCTCGTTATCATGCAATTTAAGCCCTGGCAATCTATACTTGATCCAGGAAAGCCAGTTTTTTTCTGACACTATCTGTGCTATCTGGGGAGGGACTGTGCTAATACCTTCCATGTGTGTTAAAACAGCCTTTGCTAAGAAGGTTTTCATGCTGTCTGTGACTCTGATTTCACATACCCCTTTCCACACTGATGTAACTGTTGTCTTCAGTACAGTTGCACTTCATACAGGACCTTCTCCGAGAGACTCCATGAGGAAGAGGAGAAAATATGAACTATTGTTTCTTGAGCCAATGCATACAAACCTTGCATGACTTTACTTTTTATATATTTTAGTAATAGGCATCGCAGTTTTGAGCTTACTTTCCAAACACCAGCTCACTATTTTGCTTGGGGCCAGAAGAGATTTGTCTTTAATTCTTTTACTATTCCACCTCCCATCCAATACATAGGCAGTTTAGGCAAAAATTGCCTTTGTGGTATTTAATTTAAACAACCAGAAATGGGTCTGTGCTGTCTGAATTGTGTTGGAGCACAATCTTGTTGGCAAGAAAACAGTCTTCACAGTGCTTTGGGTGCCCTGCAGCCACTGACTCCTTGTACAGTAAATCACAGAAAGGACCCGATCATCAAGCTACACACACCCGTGTGCCACAGGACTCCTGGTATTCTAAGTGAAAAGCAAAGGCAATTGAAAGAGATTCAAATACAATGATCTGGAAAGCCAGAAGAAATTTGTCTCATGCATCTCTCGTTGTATGCACATATGTCTACAGACATAACATATACAGATGTATGCCTACAGAACGATGTTCTTTCTGTAAACAAATATGGATGACAAAGACAAACAGATTTCCAACTCTGCATTCTGAAATGGTCCGTATTATCTTGTGGAGTGGCAATGTATTATTTATTAGTGATATAAAATGATACATGCTCGCAAAGAAAGCTGCTCCTGGAGTCAGATGCATGCATTACATCACTTGTGGCCACATGTGAATGTTATTTGTGTATGTACTCTGAAACAAAATAAGGGGGGTAGACAAAGAGATATTCCTCCCACACCCTGCATGCCAGAATCTCGTTTCCTATCCTCAGCTGGTGCTCAAGAGTCTGACTCCAGCAATAACAGTCTCCCACTGAGATTAAAGCACTGGCAAACACAGCTTATCTTGGTTAATGTATACTTAAGTTTTGTGTGTATTATACATACATATATTTACATATATAGGCACACACACATATGTATATATTTATAGCTATCTCTCTCTACTGATACACGTATTGTGTTTATGCACTTTTATAAATATGATATGTAAGAAATCTTTTGCAGAGAGGAAACAGTCCCCGGGTGGGAATATACTAGTAAATTTGAGTCCAAGTCATATGAAATTGGACTTCAGCAGCAGCCCCCTGCCTCTTCTGTAGCTAGAGGGACACAAACACTGCCCGAAATCCCTGGCTCCCTCCCACAGAGGATGCTGGGCTCAGCTCCTGTTGCAATGCTGTGGCTCCCACCTGGCTGATCCTGGCCACTCTTGCTAGTACTGTTCGTTCTTCCACCTCACATGAACTATACTGTACTGTGAACCTAAAACGCTCGCAGACATGTGGGAGCCAAAGCAACAGAACACATTTTTGTGAGGTAAGCCATCAGCTGTGTCTGAAGCATGTGGGAAAGACCCTGTAAATGGTGCAGGTTGACTCTTTTGTTCAGCATTTCTTGAGGCACTGCAGTATTTACCAAACTTCTCTGTGGGAACAATCATGTTGGTGAATGTGGTTCACAAGACCATCGGTTTTAAGTTTAAATTCATCTGGGCAGACACATTTAGAAAGGGAAAAGAAAAAAGAAAGGAATCCAAATGTTGTGGATCATAAACAAGCTGAGACCAGTAGAAAGGCTAGTGGGACGCTATCAGCTCTTACCTGTACCATCATAAAGCAACAATAAACCTCCCAGAAAAAAAAACATAAAATGCCCTTGCTGGGAAATGAAAATTCATTAGTAGGGTGACCGAACACAAATAAATGCACATATGCAATCACGTCTGTATAGCTGCCAGCCGTGAAGGGTTTATACTTCAGATTTGTGTGACATCTGTTGATTACCGAGCAAATTAGTTTCACCTGAAAACTAAATGGATCCATACAATCCAAGCATGCTGGTGCTTAGAGGACACAAACAGACCAGAAGCCTTCCTACAAGGGAAATGCTAAAACTGCCAATTTTTACTATTGCATCATTTTGGCACAGAAAAAGGGAAGGACGGGATGTACATAAACAAAAGCTGTTATTTTAAATCTACCAAAAAACTCATGTGTAAATATATAACAGTGAGTCAGAAAAGTGAGAAGTAGGTGGAGTTTGATCATGTCCTGTTTTAGGTGGATACAAATGACTTGGAAGTAGGGAAGTTAAGCTTGTAAAGTGCCTGAAATTCCAAGACTGAGTTGCAGACACATAAAGAAGTGAGCCAAAGAAACCATGCAAGCAAACCTGCTGGCAAGAGAAACATCATAGAGCAACTGTCTGCTAGGATCAGCAGATGTAGAAAAGTTGTTAACGACACAAAAATGGAAATGCTGTGGAAAGGTACTGATAAAAGAGTGAAGGGGTCATGGGGAACAACTGTTGTTTAAAATCAACAATGCAAGTCATTAAAACAGCTGAGGTTCCTCTGACTTTGTGATGTGCAATATAAATAGTATTGTCTGGGGGTAAATTGCACATGAAGCACTTTTATGGAGCAAAACAATTTTTTTGCTAGGTCAGATACCTACATATGCATAATAATTTCAGTAGGAGGCAGACACATAATTGGAGAGTATATAAAATGAACAACATGAAATGCACTGGCATAAAACAACAAAAGCAAAGTAGGTGTACCTCGAGTCCAAACCCAAATCTATCAACCTCTTGAACCAGCTTCTCCTCAGCATCTGGTCACTGTGCTTCCAGTTTCTTTAGATGCAGCCTTAAGTCCAGCTTAAGGGCACTATTCCATTCGAACTACCATCCTGGCTCATTCACATTAGTGGACATTTAAGCACAGACCAAAGGCAGCTGTTGCACATGGGGATGAAACTTGTGTTTCCAAACTGATCCTCACTGCCCATCAAAATCTCTGATTCCCAAACCTCCTGCCCCTTAATATTTTCCACAGAATTTTTATGCCCATGAACTTGTTTCAGTTGGGCTCTGAAATCTAAGCTTGGCCTGATGCACATTACTTCCTCATGACATCTGGGGACAGACTTTCTCAGGGTGTGACCTCAGGCAACTCCTTAACTAACATGGATATTGCTGACAAGTCCCAGCAGTTGCCTCCCCTCTATCCAGTGTCAGTTTTCTTCTGCCTTGTTGTATACCAGCTTTTCCCCATTATTTGACACAGGTGAACAGCTGTTCCAATTCTTCAAATGATAAAGTGAAGCTGTAGAAGAGAAAGGCCACATGGTACTTAAAATCCTAGCAGTGATAAGCAGAAGATGAACAGCAGCATACACATGCACAAGCTCAACGGCACACAGAGGCAGGCAGGTTTGGTCCTGCTTCCCAAAGGCTGCAGGTGCATTAAGCACAAACACTCACAGTCAACCTCAGTTGGATGCAAATTTATCAGCACATCACAATTCAACTAAAGGATAGCTTTAACTTTGGTTGTTGAGGGGTCTTCTGCCCCCTGCACAGCACTTCACTCCAAGGCTGAAAATGTGGAAGGATACCTCCCAAACACTGTCATTTTAAATCGATTGATTGATTAACTGATTGATTAACTTATTTCAGTCTGAGAACTGGAAATCTGACAGTATTAGCACATTTACGAAATTAATTGGATAAATGCAGCAAGGCCCAGCAAGGATGGAAATGGCCCACCCTTTTAATAAATCTTAGTGACAAAAGCAGAATCTGTGAAAGATGTTTAATGCTGTCCCTTTGGTGTGCACAGCTAAACCATACAAGAGGCAACTTTCAGTTTTACAGTGGGCTTTGTGCCACCAAAGATATGATGGAAGGGAGTGGGAGTGAGAAATGAAGCTTAGCTAACTAATGAGTTGGGGCTATCCGCTGTTTTTGGCTTGAAGAGCTGTTGCTTGGTTAAATACAGCAGTTATTCTCCCGGCAGTGCAGAAATGAACACCTCATGAAATGAATTAGTGACATTCCTATGGTTTGATTTCTCATGATCTGTAAAATTTTAAAACTGATCCTAATTCCCAGATCTTAGTTTTTGTGCCAGACTCACCAGACAGGAAAATATTAATCTCCTGGGATTTCTCAAGGAATTTTCTGCATCTAGGGATGCTGCAAATGTGTTCCTCTAGAATCAAAAATAGCAATACTGCTCTCCTCCTTGCCCTCAAAAACACTCTTAACCTCTGCAAGTCTATAGTGCCCGTACCACTTACTCTACAATGACTTTTGAAGGACAAGACTGGAGTTAAAGCTATACCAGCCTCCTCTTTTAAACCAAACATACACAAACCCTATTGTTCTCTGCTTTCTTCTCTCAAGACTGATGACAACTTTCTGTGAGATCTTCTTGGTCCTCAGTCCACAGGACTGGAAAAACCTTGTATGTGAAGAATACAAGCACTGCAACCTCACTGAGACTGACTGAGTCCTGCTTGGATTTTGTGTCACTCCTTCCTCCTGGGTATGACTGGCTCCTGAGAAGAATCAGAACATGTAGAGGGAGTATGCAGCTCAGCATGCATTTCTGCAGGCTGAGAGTGGAAGGAAAGTGCTCTCAGAACACAAAGGACAAGTTGAATATAGTACAACATTCTGAACATCAGAGAGTCAGACTGATTCCCATGCTCAGAACCTGCTTAAGAAAAAGTGAAAAGCAAACATGTAAGTCCTTTGGAACTGTGACTGTCTTTATCATCGTATAGCTACTTGAGATCCCAAATACATACAATAAGGTTTTTTTTTAATGTATATATAAATAAATATGGAAGTAATGGATGCTTAACTCTTGCAAGGAGAACACATCCAATAAACCCAAGTGACACTAACATCAGTGCAACTGAGAGGAGATGTTTCTCAGTGAGGTTCATGAATATTGCTCAGCTTGGATATTCTCCAAGAAAAGAAGCTCTGAATAGAATATGATTCTATGATTCTATGATTCTATATGTCAACAAATCTGTATCCCAAATCCTTATGTCTGCCTTCAAAACCGCAATGGAAAACAACAAAAATCAAGGAAGGCACAACAATTAATACCAGGTAAGCTTTCAGCTCTCAGACGTCTCTGAACTTGATTGCATTTTGCATATTTATGCCTACAATGATATTCAAATGCTGCTGTCCACACAGTATTGAGAGTTAACACAGAGTGGTAGTCAGGCTGACTTGGATCAAACACACTCTTCTGAAAACACAAAATAACACAAAAAAGCAGTTAAAGACAAATCCTGATAACAAGATTTTGCCTCCTCAAGGCAGACATGATGTTATAAATGTAAAATTTCCAAGTTTTGTGGGGTGTGGGGGATTCCTTAAAACTGACGCATCCCTTCCCTTGGGCATTGTCAAATCTCAAACTGAACTGGGAAGCCAACACTACTCTTCCAACACTAGACAGACTCAAATGAGAGAAGATTCTGCTGGAAACATCAATGTGAAGCTGTGCCAAGAAAGCGTGTTTTCTCAGCAAGAAACGACACTCTCTATTTGCTTTGTCCCAGACAAATAAGCAAATTATTGACTCAGTTATTCTGCATTTTGGACATGGCACCAATCACAGTGTTGATAATGAAACTCTATTACACTCTGTGGCTTTTAGGTTGAGGTCAAGCTCAGGAGGCCCATGAAATGCATAATAAATACTCAGAAGCTGTAGAGGGAATTCAGCACAGCAAATACCTGGAGCAAAGATTATAATCTGTTTCCCCTGCACAGAGTCAACAAGACTAAAGACTGCCCACTTGATTGTGTCTCTTTCCTCAGGGCAAGTCAAAGCCACTTGCTGGACAGAAAACATGAGGACAGAGAAAAAATAGCCTCAATTTGCAGTCTGGATGAGTCGTGTCTGGTGGCAGATGTGGTTGGCTGGTGGTGTATGGCATTTCTGACCGTCTGACTTTGCTTGTGTCAAGGCTAAGATCCCAAAGTCTGGACCTCTTTCTGTGCAAGTCAAATTATGTTTAACCACACAGCCATACTGCCCCATCTGTGACCTCTTCTCCCACATCCGGAAGGACCCACCCTCTCTGTAAAGACAGTTAATTGCACAGCCATGATAATTTAGCCTGAAGACTGCTAGTAAGTAGAGGCTATCAATTGTGTTGAAGTATGACTGCTGCTTTTTGTGTTCCAGATTACTATCCACCAAGGATTTCCTAATGCTGTTGGACTCCAGCCCATATATGCAAAGACAATTTGAAGTGTTAAATGAGATGCTTGAATTGAATTGCAGCTCTTGCTATGGCCAATGCAGATTATTTCCACTGAGGAAACCAACTCCTTTTATAATTGCAGGGAGGTGCTTCACATGCTCATTTTACAGCCAATGCTTGTATCGTGCGCAGAGATAGCTGTGAACTTACAAATGTAAAGTAAGAATTAAATGCTTCCAAGGTTGCAGAGAGCACAGTAATCTCATAAAAACGTGTTTAAGAAGCCAAGCCATAATGTATGTCATGTTACACCAGTCCTAGATCAAGAGTTTAGGACTGAACACACCAGAAAACTTTGAAGTCACTAAAAGCTTCCTAAGTTGAAGATCTGGCTGAAGCAGTAATTACTGTTTTACTTTCCCAAAGAACATTTTATTTTGGAGAAATAATATCACTTTCACCTCAAAACACAAATAACTGGGACACTGAAAAACTTCAGTAATTTAACTCTGAAAATGTACAATGACTCCTTTCTGCTTGTTTGCACAGATGTCACATTTCTCCAGCCCAAGGTCAGAATTGTTATGGAATACATGGATGAATTTGTACTTGTACTTTTCCATGTCACATAAGTAGGATTTGTTATTCTCGACTCATCGTACCCCTAAATAAACCATCAGCTTTTTATCCAGAGAAACTGAACAGGGTAATTAACAGTAAACACCACTTAGCTGCCACCTTGGTCACTGCTGAAGATAGTCATGCTTGGGCAAGGTTACTTGCAGTAAATACACTTTCCTTTATCATGTCAGCAATGCCAGCCTGCCAGCCAGGCAGTACTAACTGATTTGGAGAACGAAGGTCATTTCTGGCATGCTTATATCATGAGCTTCTAAACAGGGTGAGATTGATGAAATAAAATCCTTGCTTTCTCAAGGGTGAGGATTTACATCTAAAGCAAGCCCTCCCTCAGCATGTCTCTCTTTGCACTGATTCTAGCTGAGGGGGACTATTTGTACCATAACCCTGTTAAACTTCAGACCTTTCCATTGGGCTCCAGCTTTGCCAGTAAGCATTTAAACGTTATGGGCCAAGACACCAGCTGTCCTTCACTTCCTCTGCAAATAATCTCAGAGGGGAAACCTAGCTGATAAATCCTCCGTGAGACAGCCCTCAGGATCCCAGGGGCCTGTGTGCAACAACAGTGGCAAAGATTTACAAACTGACATGTCAAGACAACATGTGGGGCAAATCCTGAAGTTGCCTTAATAGAAAAAAGGAGACTGTAATTCCTACTCCCTCTTGTCTCTCAGTCACCTCACTTCCAACCCTTACTATAGGGCATAAAGCTTTCTGATGGGACTTTGCTTTCCAACAATCCCTGTTGTGGCGATATACAGTGCAAGAGGAACATGGGTTCCAGTGAAGACCACACCTGTCATTTCAGTGTGCCTCACTGGGATCATCTCCATACTTGATCACTTCAGTTGCTGTACATGCTGCACTGTACTCTATCACAGGCACCAGCACCATAATACATTAAAATGAATTCCATCTCAAGAACCAATGACCTCATTTGTTTTATATTTCAAGTGTTAAGAGATTTGCTTCACAGCCCACAGCTTACAATTGTATCAGTTTAACATAATTTTCTAAGAGAAGGTACACCACTGGGAAGGCTACCTCTTCCCATTTTCCATTAACAACTGTTCCCAAGGTTCCCATTTCACTAACCTTTGAGAACACATCCTTGGCAAATGGCTACAAGCAGGAAGGGGAAATAACAGTATGTACTTAACTCAAAGATGCCAAAACCCAAATATCTTTGTAGCCAGGATGTAACTCACAGCATCATCAAACATTCCCTAGATTTGCTTTGCTACAACACAGATCCCAATTACCTTGTTATTTTTGGGAAGAACACCAAGGAAACCAATGCAATAAAAAATAATAGTATTAACAAGTATGATATACCACTTATAATTATCTAATGTAATTTATCGTTGCTGTTGCTGAATGTGTTCCTGCTTAGCATCTTTTTTAGCATTTCCCTCACTAGCAAACACCCATAAACAGAGGTATTTATTGAAATAGCATTCCCTATTAAAATTCCTGCGTAAAAATTGTATGGTTTTCTACCCTAACAATCCCTAGCACTTTGTTTTATAGAAGTGCTAGGAAAACGCTCTGGGTAACTACTCAGTAGTATCACAGAGTCCAGGAGTGTTAACCTATGGCACAGAATCAGAAAAGCTAGAAGTATACCCTACTTCACTACTGAATTAAAAGAATGGAAAACTTCCAAATATCCGTGCTGCTTCAGATACCCTTCCACAAATACAGGCAAGGACTTTAAAGTTGGGTAAAGAAAATACATCAGAAATAGACAGCTAACAAGAAATATTCACGCTGTTGGTGATTCTGGCAGGAGAAAAAAATTCCTTTGAAAGAGAATAAATAATGTTGATTTTCTATCTGTGTAAAAAATAGGTTTCTATAGGTGCTTTCAGTCTGCAGGCTATGGAAACCACATGCAAACTTATCAAGCAAATCTGAGGAAGTACTGATTTGTCTGTGAAGTTTTGTCATTTTCTGTTTTGTAACCTTGCCTCTCACCACATGTAAGAAACTATACAGAGATTTTTTAGCTCATTAGAGTGTAAGAAATGCTTTCTGAAAGACACTGGCTCAGTCCTCATGAATCCCTTCTCCCCTTTTTTATGATTCCTCAGCTGCAAAGCATTCTGCACAGCAGTCCCTTCAGTTGGTGTTTGCTGCATGACAGACCTGCACCTGGATTACAACTCCCAGCAATAACCAAGCACTGTTTAAATGGTGTTTAAACAGAGAAGAAAGAGACAAAGCACATGTATGTGCACAGCACATGCATCTTACCAAGAATGAATACCAAATCAGGTTCTGTTTCTGTGTTATCAATATCAGGGGATCAAAAATATTGGACCCACTCTTTCATTTTTGCATGGTAAGCACAAGGTAGGATTCTTGAGGCTTTTTAAAAGACATCTTCCAGAATCTTTCTTCCAGAAAGATTGAGAAGGAGTTGTGTTTAGCTAGTTGTATAGCAAAAGCTGAGAGAGCAGAAGGTATTGGGGACCAGTGGGACTCGGGGTAAGGGCAGGCAGAAATAGGGAAAGTACAAAAGAGGTCAGGGAAAGCCCAAGCAATCCTGGAATTGGGGAATTTCAGTCCTGGGGCAATGGTATAATATTTCTTTAAAATAAAAATAAAAATAATAATAATAATAAAAAAAAACACAACAACAACAACAAAATCAAAACAAAACCCAAACAAATAAAACCTGTGTAAAGATGTAATGAATAAATACATTTCAAAAGGTAGAAGTGAGTGATAACAGGCAATTGTGGGGAAGGAAGAAGGAAAATACTGGAATAACTAGTGGCCATACAATGAGATGGTTTAGATGAGATTAGATGATCATGGTACAGTGACTTAAAATGGAAAGATAGGGCAAGAAATCAATATCAAGACAATGTATTTCAAGAGGGATGAATAGTCCCTCTATGCAGAAGAACATGTTGAGAAGAAACAGGGTAGGAGACAACGTCTAACATTTTTTTTCCCTAATTCAGGTTGTATTTGTAAAAGTTTGCTTATGAGCTGATAGAGGAGATCATGGCCTTATGTCAGATACTCTCATTTTCTTTGGATCTTCTTTAAGCTGCAGGCACACACACAAGACCTTAATAAATATGTGTCAGTACAAATACGTAAGTCTGCAACTGCAGACCATTAATTTGAAATGCTAATGCAAAGAAGGAAGGGCTTAACATTTCAGAGCAGGCTTCCACTGATTCACCAAACAGTGGAAAGTACTAATGTGAAAACAGAGCAAAATGTTTGAAGGTGGTATCCAAGGAGTTTCTACTAAGAGGATGAGTTCCTGGGGTCTAAAGACTCTGAAATGCTGTCCTGTTATCCAGCCAGTGAAGAAGGTTTGCTTACTTCAGCCTTCACATGCAGATGGAAGTCTGCATTTATGGGTCAGAACTTTAATAGATGCAGTAAGCAGGATCCCAAAGACATTCCTCTAAACTAAAGCAAGATATATCTGTGATCATTGCAAGTCTCTAAAGACATCTGCCATCAACAAGGATCTTCCTGTTCTACTTCTGCTGAAACCCTGGACCAGAAGATCTTTGCCAGCAAAAAAAGTTCACAATCCGAGGCCATGCTGCACATTGCTGAGCTAGACAATGACATGAAGCCTTAATGCTACTGTGACAGACAAGCATTTCAGATGAGCTAATTTAACTTGCATGCTTTCTTTACTCAACACAGCTCATTAGCTCAAGCTGCATGCATGCATTCTTCAGATGTGAAGCAGGGCACAACAGATACAGGGCACGAAGAGGATACAACAACACAAACCAACAGCGCTCACCACGATGCACAATAAGTTATAACATATTAGTAGTATTATGATTTTTGTGGACATCAAAGAAAAGAGTTTTCAGGAGGGATTTGAGGTTACATAGCAAGGAGTCTGTTTGCTTTCTTTGAGTCAACAATCAGTGGGATGTTTTGGAGAAGGGGTGAAAAAGAAGCAGCAAACCAGCAGAAGGCTTTTAAGCTCCCCCTCCCCAAGGCATCACCTTATTAGGGAAAAGTACAATGAATTTGGGGGATGAGAACAGACAATATCTGGGACATGAGCAAACCATTTTGTCAGCATGCCTGGAATTCAGCTTAGCCATCTTTATATTCATGCTTACGGCCATGTGAACATGCAAGGTCACTTCCATGATATTTAGTGTAAGTGTTTTAGTTCAGGTCTATGAGAGTTCTATCAGGCTTGAGACCTTATATATAAAGCAGCTGAAACATATTCAGTTTGACAGAAAAGCAACACAGGAAGAGTCTATCAAAAAAAGTGTATTAGTTCTTTTCACAGTGTGAAGCTTAACTGTACAAGTGTTTCTGGAAATGTTTAATAGAACAAATGTCTATTAAAAAAAAAAAAGACAAAGACACAGGCACAGCTGATGTAAATGTCTTCCCCCCCCCCCCCCCCCCCCCCCCCCCCCCTTTTAATAACCATTTTTATATTGCCTAAATCCCTAAAGTCAGTGTCTGGACTCTGTCTGGAGGCTTCCCAAAAATCACTGCTTGTCAACACCCCTTCCACAGAAATGAGTCTGTTTACCTCCACCAGTGCACTGTCAAGTTGTCTCATCCCATTTGCATTACAGTCCAAACTGGTATTCTTACAGAAAAGTCTAACCCTCCCTTTTCTTATCCAGCTCTTTCTCTAATATATCTATAGCTTACATTAAAACAATTTATATAAAATGAAGGCCTGTTTTCAACATGCATCTCTACAGAGATTACTATAAATGTTTAGATGGTACTGATATGGAGGAGGTCAAAATTTGGCCAGTCGATATCAATGAATGAAAGGGAAACAGAAAAATAATAATTGGATATTCACACATTTGGAATCCTGAACAAAAATGAACATTTTCCCACATAGGAATGTGCTAAAAAGTTCCTTCCTCCATTTCAACAATACCTTTAAGGTTTTTGGAAGAGAGACACAGGTATGATACATTTCCCAGATTGTGCCAATGTCTGGCATTGTCCTTGCCTGATTACACAGGGCCTCTGAGAAAGTCTACACATCACCAAATGTATGTGAGTAGCTAAATTGAGTATATCAGCATCTTGTGAAGTTCTGCTCGTAGACAACTGCAAACAGCATCATGCTGAGTTCCTGGTATTAAAAATACAGCACTGGAATACCTGATGGACAACTTCCTGAAGCTTTACAGATTAAACAGTCAGCAACAAGGGGAAAATTGACAAACTAAGGCTGTATTTACTTCTAATGTGTTTATCCTGTTCTGTCTCTAGCAGTCACTGGCGATCTAACCACTGGGCATACCTGTTCAGCAAACCCCTTCCACTCACCGCTTTGACAGCTCCTGTGAAAAGGAACAGTGAATCCCACTGCTTTGCCGCATCTCTACATTGTCCTTCTCACCCAAGGCCCTTGTAACTTACATGTTAACTTATGTATGGCCCTTGTAACAGAAATACGAATGGCAGATGTGCGGTTCCAGTGCTGTTGTAAAACTTTCCAGTCAGTTGTCTACGTGTCAATCTACAAAATACTCATGTGATGAATTCTGGCACATAATTGCTGATCCTTGCAAAAATCTCAGCAAGCACATCAGCTGCCACCTCTCACACACCTGTGCACGTGGCGGGCTCCTCCCAGAGTCTTCTCCCCTGGCTCTCGTCCTTAACATCTGCTTCTCCTGCAAGCAATTCCCGAGCTGAGCAGCTGCTAGACATAGTGCTTGCATCCAGTCACAGCAAGCTATGGTACCAAGGGTATCAAAGATTACTGTTCCAGGCATTAGTCCGGAGTAGGAAATCCTTCACGGAGCCATATTTTAGAACTTAATTAAGCCCTTTTTAAAAAGAAAACTCCATCCAGCAGCTAAGCCAAAGTAAAACTAATTGTGGTTGCTAATACTAGAAAGCAAAAATAAGAATATTTCTTGTGAGCATTCTGGCACACAAAGTGCCTGTCATCCATCACCAGCTCCCCTTGGCTGTTCTTCGAGTGCACATAAGTCTTCACTGTTGTGAATCTCTACTATAGTGAATAATGTGCTTTCCTGCATTTTCACTCCCGCGTCCAGCTTTCCCTTGCTTTCTCTATGCCACACAGCTTTGGAGTTATGATACAGGTGGGTGGCTTACCTTTAGGGCTAATCAGATCCTAATCATGCCAACTTTTTGTTTACAGTGCCTGAGCTGCCTGTCTGTTTCAGATTCACTTCATCAGTCAAGATTCTTTTTTTTTTTTTTAATTTGAAGCTCAGGAGACTTGCAAAAAGTCTCTGACAAATACATGAAATGCAGAGATTCCTCACAGAGCACCTTAGGAAGGAGACACAGAAATAAAAGTAATGAAAAACCAAAATACTACCCGGGATAGTCATCTGCGAGCCCTTTAAGCCAGCTGTGTGAGGATAAAAGACTGTTAACCATAAAGCACTAGCACTACAGAAGCACTGTTTAGGGTGAGGAGTGAATGTCACAACATCTGATGAGTGGTGATGCTGAACTGTAAGGAGAGGCCCCCAGAGGCTTTGTTTCACAGAACAAACTTGGTCATATCACTCTCACCTGAGCTTTTCTGAAAACCTCACATTTCTTCTGCTTCCTATTTCACCTTCGTAACCAACCTTTTAATCTCCCCCAACGCATGGAAAGAGAAACTTGGATCAAGAAGGAAATGCTGCCAAAGATTAGAGGCTTAGGAATTTACAACTGTTATCAAAGGGAAAACTATAGTGGGAGCCAATTGCTTTAGTCAGAAGCCTTTGTTATTGTAAAGAAGCTTTAATATACATGCTTTTGCTTTCTAAATCGGAAGGTGGAAGTGTAGTGTTTTATGGGTCACTCAGAAGAAAAAATAAAAACAAAAGCAATTCAACTCCTAGTCACCCAATCTAGCAATTTGTAAAACTGAAGTCTGCAAAGCACTCGATAGCAGATGTAGTGAATTATAAACATGAACTTGTCAGAGATTACTGTTAAAAAGAAAAAAGAAAAAAAAAAAAAAGAGCAGGCAGGCGTCCTGTGTTAAAACACATTTTTTGTTTTCATTATCGTTAATCCACCTTTCCCCTTGCAGCTATTCAATATGAAGCATGACTGTGGAGTAGCGCCAGTTCAGCAGCATGGATGAAGGGAAAAGAGTTTTCAAAAATTACGGATCAAGGTTCCGAGAAGAAAATTTCATTTAAAAAGACATTTCTGTTCAGCAGTCGAGCAATCTGTTTCAGATTTCAATGTCTATCTGTAGCACTGAGGTTTCTGTGTCATTGCACATGGAAAGAGCTGACGATGAATGGTGCTGTCATACTCTGTTCCTGACCACAACCCAGCAGATAAAGTCTGAAGTCACAAGTCAGCTGTGAGCTCTACCAATACTATTAAAATGCACTGCCAAGGCTGGAAGGAAGAAATTTAAATGAAGCCCGGTTAGATGTTTCAAAGGGATGAGTGACTGATCCTGTTTTATGTCATGCCAGGCAATACCAGTAGTTTAAACACTAGCTCTGTCAAGGGAGAAATAGATGTATTATTGTCTGTGAATTATTAAAATTGACTTCACCTACTCACCTTCAGACTCTTCTGTCTGAAAGGAAAAAAAAACACAAGCAAAAAAAGTCTTGCAGGGGAGGCATACACTCTTAATCTATTACTAATGTCTCCTTGAATCCTGTTAATATTTTTCATATTGTCTGCTTTGGTGAGCTCAGACTCTATATGTGAGGAATGAGCAAAAATTCCAGCTAATCCTAGGCATAAAGCTTTTTAATGTTTAAGTCCCTCCCGCCTTGCAGATAAATACTGTCTCCTGTTTCACCCATCCAGCTGGGGTATCAGACAATCTGGGGAGCATCCAAGATGGGCACGAAGATCTGTTTCCTGGTTCATGCTAACTACAGTAGATACTTGTGCCAAAAAGTTCATTTTCTAGCATTTTATTCAACAACAAAATTTAAAAGGTTGCTTAGACCCACCAGGCTCAGTTTCCCCTGCAACTCAGTCACACAAGCTATTCTTAAACACTAGAGAAGTATTAAGAATGATAGAAATAGAACAGTTAGGGTTGGAAGGGATCTGTAAGATCATCTAGTTCCAACCCCCTGCTATAGGCAAGGACACCTCTCACTAGACCAGGTTGCTCAAAGCCCCATCCAGCCTGGCCTTGAACACCTCCAGGGAGGGGGCAGGGATATTTAAAGGAGCGGGAGATATTTAAAAGTAATACAGAATGTAAAATCCTTCAAGTTTTGACAAGGGCAACATCATCACTACAGGTTTTTAATATGGAACAAGACAAGAGGATAGGGAAGGTGGTTCAGCACTGATTAGCATCATCATCACAGGGTGGCAACAGTAACAGAGGTCCCACCTTGTCATGCCTCCATCACAAAGTTGTTAATTTACAAATGATGACTCCAAAAGTGACGGAGGGGAAAAGTGAAGGTTTGTTTATTTTGTAAACAACCAGTTCCAAGCCTCCACTTTCTGCCAACCATTTGCTCCTCTGAGAGAAACTGCTAATAGTGAAGGAAATAGAAGAGTCTAAACAAAAACTTCATGTGGATTTTTTGTGAGACAGATGACCTCTAGGATCTATATGAAACAAGCCCGATTACGTTCAGAAAAAAGTACTTTCCTTGAATATTAAGTTTGCATTAGAAATAACTGAAAACCTGTTTTTTCCTTCTCTCCCCTCCCCTTCCCTCCCCTCCAAATCTAGACATTTGGACTAGATGATCTTAGAAGTCTTTTCCAACCTCAGTGATTCTGTGATTTTATGATAACAACTTCAGCAACAAGAAAGCAATGGTGACACACATTCTATAGGAGGTGGATATTGGGAATTGGTAGCTTGAAGAACCATCCTTCAAATAGACAAAACTATCATATGCCACAGCATATCCAGGCTGGGGACAGCTATGCTGACTGGAAGACAATATTGAAAAGGCTGATGTCAAGACATCTGCTGACTCAAACTTAGCAGAAGCTATTTTACGGCACTAAAGTCATCTTGTGGCTTCTTGGATGAAACACACTAGAAGTCTGTGGCTGTTCTCTTCCTTTGTGCACCCACTCACCCATAAAATGAAACAGCATACAGCAGGCAAGCTCTTGAAAATGCTGGAGAAATTGGAGAGAAAGGAGTCTAATTCACATTTGCTGGAGGAAACCTCACCTCTGTCTCATATCCGCTGTATTCAAAAGCCATTTTTATTGTCATATAAATCATGTCATTTATGGTGCTGTGCTGCCACTCTAAAACCATTGCAAATGTGTTGGCAGAGCATACTTAGAAGGTTACAACACGGTGGGAACCACAGTCGCAATGTCAGCAGTATTATTAACATATTGCTTGACTTTTACTTTTAAAATCCCATTGTAAAATAACATAAAATGCTTCTTACAGGGAGACAGATCTTCAGACATGCTTCCACTTCTGCATGCCAACAGGCAACCAGGTCTGTATGTGACCTCAATCACCTCTGACATCAAGGTCTTTGGAAAGCCCTGGTGGGAACAGATTTCTGCTGAGTCCTCCACCAGACCTCGAGTCTCACCCACAACACTGGGCACTCCAAAACGTGGTCTGAACCATAGTTTAGCTCTTTGGAGCATCTAGCTTCACACAAGAAATGGGGAAGGGCTGTAGGTAAAAGGCTGCAGGTAGTGGGAACCAGTGCTGGGATGGAATATTCAGCAGTTGTGACAAATGTGTCTTTGGTGCTGCCTGAGCCTGGACTTCTGCTGTGACTTTTGTCCGTTCCAGGCTTTCTCCCACCTCTGTGACTTCCCTTCAGGGGCTCTGCATTTCCCACAACAGCTGCTGGAGCACAGGGAGTGTTTGTGTGAGACAGGCATGGGATAGGCGGTGATAAGAAAACAAGGCAAGACAACAGACAGAGATAAAAAGGGGGAGGAGGAGGCCAAATGGCAGTCCAAGGGAAGGGGGAGGCAAAGGGATAAGAGGTGAGATAAAGAGAGACTTTCTGTGCATGAATAAGCATGAATAAGTGAAGAGGTGGTATTAAGACCCCCTACTGTCAGAAAGGCAAAGAAGAATTACAGGCAGGAAACACCATTGCAGGAGCAGTTGATTCAAACTAAATGAACTTGGTCTCATTCCTTCTTGCCTGCAAAGCCATCCTAAGAGAATCTGGCTAAAGAAAGTATTTCAGTACCTGAGTATTGTGCTCATGGACCATGGGGTAGGCAAACAAGAATAATCATCTGGCACTTCCCTAGTTCCCACAACCATTTGTTCTGACCATCTTAGTTCCCATCACAGATGAGTTGCTTTACTTCACATTAAGATGCAGCAACGCACGTAAGCATGCCCATAGCTCCAAGTATGGAAACTATCCCTATTATGTATTCATGCCCTTGAAGTGAAGCACTTGCTTGGATGCTTGGCTGAATCAGGACCTAATTAAGGACTAAACAGCCTTCTATCCTCATTCACCTCTCCCTCAGTCTTAATCCTCCAGTCAACTAAGTTTAATTTAAAAGTCTGTTTTCGGGAGTTGAGCCTGGATCTGTCACATCCAAGATTGCCACTAATTGCTATGTGTCAGCATCATTTAGAAAAATGAGCAATGAATTAAAACCACCAACCCTTCTGCCTGGATGACAGCTTTATCTTTGCGCAAGCTTTTCAATGGGATTGCAATCTCTTCACCTACCCACAGTGGAAAATTGCTTTGCCCAAAGTCAGTCACAGATTTCATTTTCATTTCTTCAGTCCAATATTTCTGAAGAAAAACTACAGATCTTGTAAATGCACATATGGCACAGCAGCCAGAGTGCAAAGCCATTCCAACTCAGACCCCAGGAGGTAAAGTCACCCTCTTCCCCTGGCTACTCTTGCGGGATAGTTGTGGCATTAGGAGATCAGAGAGCAGACTCAGAGACACGCTGATGTTCTCAGGAAGATCATTGAAGATGTGAAGGTCACAGATGACACATGGCTGGCTTCAAAACCTCAGGAATGACAGCAGGGAAAGAGGTGGTGAAGGAAGAGGGGGAACAGAGCCAGCTGTAGAAGTTGCCAGAGAAATATTTAGTTGGAGGCACAGCAGAGGAGGAGCAGGATGACGCAAAGAGAAGCAACTGAGTAAAGGACTGCAAAGAGAAGTGTCCAGAGGGATTCCTTTACTGGATGCGGCTGTTTAATACTGATGTAATGAGCTAGTTATGAAGTGAAAAGTCAGAAATGTGTGTGGGAGCGTTGGAGGGGAGTATCAGAGGTAGCTGCTCCCAAAAGAAAGGAGGTACAGTAGGGCTCCCGCTAGCTCTTTGCAAGGAATTAAACAGGTAAGCAAGCAAGGCTGGTCATAAATCCAATTAGGTTCTCAGATGACCTACTGAGGGGAAAACCTGAGAGCAAAAGTGATCCTCCTGTCTTTCAAGGCACTGCTAACAAAAGCAAAGTCAGGATGAGACAAAGAAGTAGTGTGATTCCCATGGAAGAATGCCTTCACCAAAGATGGCAGCTTCTGTGCCAAGCATAGTGCCACTAGCTCTCCCCTAATGCCCTCATATAGCACAGCCCATCTCCCCTGCCATACTTGTGGGCCACAAGCAGAAATGCAGCAATACTACTTTCTACTTCTTTCTCATGCTCGTTGAGAAGCATTTGAAGTATGTTAAGTGCTTAGTGCCTTGGAGAGGCCACACAGAGAGAAGTTCTTATTAATCATTATTTTACTTGGCTGAATTTGACGTGTGTTTTCAGAGATACCTCTGAAAGGCCTGGTACATAAGGCCTGTAGCTAAAGCCAAAAAAAAAAAAAAAAAAAAAAAATCTACCATGGGCTTTATTAGCAGGAGAGACAAAGAAAAGGAAGAGCGTAGCAAAGGAACACGGAGATAATGTTGAGTCTGAAGCAAGGAATGATATAAGTATTTTGACTGACATAGCAGCAAAGCCAGCTTGGAGGAGAATTAAGGACATCAGAGGTAATCATTTACCAAGGCAGTAGTTTTCAGACGTTGACATGCATTTTCATAGCAAGAAAAAAAGAACAATCAAATGCAGGAGAAGACTGTCAGAGTTATGGCAACTAGCAACTCCTTCACCTGGCTGCTACTGAGGAAAATTGACAGGAAAACCATCTGAAGATTATTCTTCCTTGAATACTCCCACTTCATTTTTGTGAGTATTAATACAGTCCACATATTGACTCAGATGAGCATAAAGATCCTTGAGGAAGGGAAGCACATGTTTCCTCATATGAACATCTGAACAGTTTACAGGCACGGCTGCTCTGAAGTCAAGAGTAGGAAATGAAGCTGTATGGAAACTGAAGTGGAAGCGTGTGGCAGTCAGAGCTTTGTGATCATAGTTTCATCCTAAATGAGATCCTAAATGCTCTTCACGGCAGAAACACTCAGATGGAGCTCAGAAATGTTTTTGACTTTAAGAAAGCTGACTTTGGGAAAATGTGATATACCCCAAGGAATTTTTTTACTGGAATCCTGTGAAACATGGGAAACATGGAGCTGAATTTTTTAAAAACATCTAAGAGACTGAAATTTAAAGCTGTTCTGCTTAATTCCGAAGAGAAAAAAAGGGCAACTGGGGCCAACTGTAGTTAAGTAAAGATATAAAGTTTAGCACAAGCAATACAGAGAGAATCTGGCAAATTTCTCTTTACGGGAACTTCTGTAGATATTTGGATACAACAAGCCATCCTTTGAGAAGTAAGCAACCTGGTATGGAGGGATATGGAACTTCTTAAAGTTAGAGCAGTTTGAACGATACAATCCCAAGAGGACAAAGCATCCTTGGACATTTTGCTGCTAAGAATTTTTCTGCTGAGCATTGCATGGAGTTTCATTTATATCAGTGCTAAGAAGGACTGGGAGAAAAATGCTTAATTGCTTAGGGCATATAACAAAAGGAAGAAGTTAGCATACTCGTTTTTCTTTGAAGAATAATAATAAGAGGCCATATGAATGCTTAAACATTTGCATCACATTGTGACAGAGCTTCTAGGACTTGCATAAAGGAAGGAAATTTGCATTGATGTATGTACATCCTCAGAATTACAGCCATGTCAGTCCATAACAATCATGATGAATGAATATAAGCTACAGCCCTCACCCTAAGAAAGCTGTAGGACACCTACAGAAACAGGTGGGAAAGGAGGAGAAAGATTCCCTGTAACACCAGCAAAGTATTAGATACAGATTAAAAACCCAACACTTTCATATGATTGAAGGTTTCTTGGAACATTTTTTTCCCTTAAAAAAATTAAGGTAGAATTAATTAAATTCCTAACTGAGACATGTACATCTTAAATTCTCTGATAACAGGATGCACCATTGAGACATGGGGTTGATCTTCATTGTAGAAGTAAAGGGCAAAAAAATGAAACAGACACCAGTAAAAATTTTTAGCTCACTATCTGCTATATCAAAATACTAGAAGCAATTTTACTAAAGCATGTCAACATACTTAAATTCATTAGAAGCGATGACTGGAATTCTTGGAGAGAAATACCTGCTTGACCATCACACTTGAATTCTTCAAGTATCATTTTCCTGTTGCTCGTTTTGAGATCTTTTTTTGTTGTTTTTTTTCCTCCCAATATATGTAAGTAAGATGGAAGAAAGAACAGCAAGTTAACACTAATTATCTTGCTGAAAGATAAGAAAAACTAAAGACAGGCTCAAGTTCTCTACAAATCACCCAACTTCAGGGACTGAGAGATGGGATGCTTCCAGCACGCTGTGCTGCAGGGTTGCTTGTTTCCAACTGAATTGGATGGCTCACAGAATTTCATAATTTCATTAAATTAAAAAGAAATTTTTTTTTTGCTTTTTATGCAAAGCAAGAATGTTATTTGACTCCAAGTATAGACTCCAGTTGCCTACCTGCTATTTGAGTATTCTGATTGTAATAAAATCATAAAAGTTTGGTGAGGTGATTTTTGAAGGATCTAAATTTTACAGGCGAGTAAACTGTAGTGACATCTATACGTATCAAAAGCAGCAAATGAATGTAAGGTACAGCCTTCTCAGCCACGTGCTAAATACACCTATGAAATACATGAAAAAATCTTTCACACTACATCAGCTTAGTATATAAAGCGAGCTGGTGATGAAGCTCCTGTGAAAACTGCTGATTCTAAGAAAGGCAAAGTAAACATATTTTCCCATGCCATGCAGCAGTTTATAATCTCCAAATTCAGTTGGAAAAGAAAAGCCAAAAAGAATACTGTTAGGAATACGATTCAGGCTGAAAGAAATGACAGCAATAGGTTTGTAGTCAGAAAGAAAGAAGAAATGAAAGAGAGAGACAGGCATTAGAGGAATTAACAGGAAGAATTCCCAAGGCCAGTAAATATCAGGGGCTACAAAGCAGTCAAAAGCAGAGTGAAGAGATTTAGAGTCAAGCCATTCAAAGGGTCTACTTAGTTTGACCAGAAGACAGTCTCACATTTCAAGGTTTCCTCTTCGGTACAGCTAAGCTTTTCAATGGGAGGCCTTGACCCCAGGGATCGCTAACTAAGAAAACAAATATGTTTTCAAATGAATGTATTGGCACTGTCAGAACTGACTGTATACAAGATTAAATGATATTTATTTTCACTTTCCAGAATACTGCATTAAATTTTAGAGAGACAGACAGAAACGTTTCCAAATAAGACATGAGAATCTAAGCATCAGATTTTCTGCATCAGCTAGGATTCAACAGCAGAATTCCTGTTAACTGATCTGGCTAAGCCTCCCATGAAAATGTCAACCTGAGGCTTTCTTGACTTCTGTAGCCTTGCTGAGGATAGTGGGAAGGGACATGTGCTGTCAGTCCATTTTGGCTCTCTCATGGCATTTACTTTGTTTCTGGGAACGGATTAGATTTGGATCTGGCATTTTGGATTTGCGCTGCCGTGTCTCCCTGACTGAAATAGAGAGGTTTGCTTTCTTTTGATAAAGAACAGAAATAATTCTGTAATGTATATTAAAAAGGGAGAAGAAAGCAACTCTGGATAGCCATCCTGAGATTGTCTACATTTTCCTATGTAAAAACTTGGTTCCAAGAAGTAGATGCCAGGCTAATTGCCAAGAACCATGGCACTCAAACCAACAGCTGCAAGTCCTGGAACAGCCCTGCTCCACTCTTCCATGTGGATGAAACAGGCTCAAGAACTACTTAGCTCTGAATCTTACCACCTTTGAGAAACTTGCATACTTTAGGGTCTAGGCTGGACTTTCTTTGTATCAAGTAAATTAAATGAAAGTTATAAGCAGATTGAGTATCTCCACTGCTTCCCATGGGAGAAATATTGCCAAAGAAATCTCTCTTCAGAAGCTACATGATTGACAACACTGTTCAAGAAATGTGGTCAGCATACAATCATAAAGAACTGTTCAGAAACCAGTCTGTTGTTGCCAGTCAAGAATAACCCTTATTTTTCAGTCTCTTTAGATGTTTTTAAAAAAATTCAGCTCCATGTTTCCCATGTTTCACAGGATTCCAGTAAAAAAGACATAATGAGGATTTCACAGTTGGTGTCCCTTCTCCTTCATGTCACAAATCAGTAGTCTTGCCTAAACTACCTGAACACACATGCCTTGCAGTTTCTGACTATGTAGATACTACAGATTTAATTTATGTAAGAAGTGAAATAAAACGCTGTAAATCCGAACAGGTTAAGCTGGCTTGGAACTAAACCAAAGATACACCAACAAATAACAATTCTGTATCCTCCAACAAGCTCATCACAACTTCTGATAGGTTCTGCTTTGTCTCTATTCACATAGGAATTTGCCAACAGCTCATCTGCATATTCCTTAAGACAATGATACTTCAAAAATAATTTTTGTGCTTCTTATCCTTTCTTGTGTTCATATGTGGACCCATTAGCAATTGCACAAACATTCCTGAAGAACCTCTGTTACGTACTGTCCCAAAATGGACAAGCATGAGCTTGCGAGCTGAATGTAAAATCCGGAAATTGTGTCCCAAAAACAGACCAATAAAGACAAATAGAAGACTGTAGGCAACTCTATTTCAGCAGAAGTCTGAGGATGTGAATAAGGTGGAACTACGGTGAGGGCTCCAGAACAGCTACCAGTGGATACTGAAGCAAAGGTACCTGTCAGTATGACAAAGCAGGAAAGTGGCTCTCACAAAGCACAGACTTGTTGGGTCAAGTGTCCTTTTCCTGTTTGGCAAGTCCTTTTGTCTTTGTGTCCTTATCGTCCTGATACCTTACCAAAGTGCAGAATGATGGACAGCTCTTAACAACATACTAGGGCTTAATTTTGGTACATGAACCAAGCCCTTTTCTGCACAGCACTGAAGTCTCTACTCCCATCTGAATTCCCTCTTCAGAACCCAAGTCCACTTCAACGCATGCAGCTCCCCAATCCCTCCTTGCAACCTGTCTCAAGACAAACATGCTCGGCACACTATCACAGAGCTGAAGCCAGCACTTTCAAACAGGCTGACTGACAGGCGATGCTGCATCAGCATCGGCAGGGCCAATGTCCGATCCCCAGAAGAGCAGAACATCCTCTCCTGGGCACACCCACACCACTCAATCAGGGCCACTGTGTCCAGAAACCAGGCTCCATCCTGTAGGCTGCCACCATCCTGCTCAAGTTTGCAGTACACTTTTTTTTTCTCTCCTAGGAGGCTCAGTGGGTAATTGGAGCACACCTATCAGACTTCACTGAGGCACTCCTAGGGGTGAAGATGTCTTCGGTGAATGAGGGTTTACTAAATAGGACCCCACAAAATACTCAAGAAAGCAAAACACAAAAGGATGCCTGCACTTCTGTGCTGAGCTCATTGCCAAGATTTAAGCTGAGCAGTGCACAAACACTGGATGGAACTGAGACATTGTCATGAAAACCGGAAGGAGGAATTTCAAAAATCAAACCAATTAGTGCCCTCCTTCTTCTGCTTTCCCATCTGGTAGCCAGAGGAGAGCTGACCACATATGAATTCAGGACCAAAAGAAACAAGAAGTTGTTCTGCACTTTGTTTTGTTTCCCACGGGTGACATCACCCTGCTAAGCCTCCCCTCTGCCACTCAGAGAGGGTGACAGAAGCAGAGCAGCATGTCTGGCAGTGCTGCCTCTTACAGTGCTGCTTGCTCCCAGGTAGCTGGCGTTGAGGGGGCCAGCAAGCAGGCTAATTTAGAGCTCTAAAAGCTAGCAGTAGGAGTGCAATTAAGCCGTTTTCACAGACTGCTGGCCAAATGCAGCAATTTATTGGCTGAGTGATTGGATTATTCATTTGCAAAGCTAAGAGAGGGCATTTTCTTACCACTTCAGTTGGTCTGTAGTACTTGTGATTGACTGTCACATGAATCTTGCCAGTCTCTTTGCATCGCCCAACTTCATTTTCATTCTTTCCTTCCCACCTGTAAAGAAGATAAACATTTAATCAACCCATAATTACTTTAGTGCTCTGATCTTACCAACATTTGGCCTGCTTTCATTTACTTGAGGCTGGTGTCAATTCTCCCTGCAGGACAGTATAAACTCATTAGCTACAGGAACAAAGGCAGAGTTTAGACTTGAATGTAGCAACAATGGCTTTTGAAGTCTCTTTGTTTTGGTTTTTGAATCAGTGGAAGGTCTAAAATACAGGACTTCCAAATTAAACACATAATGCGAAGGGAAAATAAAACTTCCCAATTTCAGAACGTTTCATGTATCTTCAAATAAATATGACAGTGAACCTTTTCATTTGTGGATTGGTTCAAAGTTGTTTAAAATGGTTCTTAAAATATTTTTAATTCTCGTATTTTGGCCAGCAGTTTCAGGAACACCTTAATCTGTTAATTTTATGGAAGAGGAGCTCTGTTTGAATAGCATTAAGCTGCATAATCTAATTTTTGTCTAACCAGGAAAAGCAAAACAAAAACAATTCTTGAATTTTCAGTCTTAGCTCAACACGGCGCACCAAATACATGTACCGTAAACAGTACTCAATACCTGTGAGATTACAGTCAGCTCCTTTGTCTAAATTATTTTCATATGTGTTGAACAGCCTGAAACTTGCTGTAATTTATGTGATCTGGTTGCATACTGGGCTATTTGGGTAGCAACTGTTCTGGGCAAAAATTTTGGGCAGCCAAAGAGGCACAGTTTGATGGGTGAGTGGCTCTGCCTTTGAAGGGGCAGACTGAAGCCAGGAAGCGTGAGGACAATGCTCCCTCCCAAAACAAATGTTTTGTGGATGAAACATTTAGGAACATACACTGATATCTCAAAACCAATTCACTGAATGTACAGAATGCAGAGTTATGACTGAAGCCCTATCCTCAGCCTCTGAATATACCATGGGACTCTGAGCCAGCCCGGCACAAAAACACTGATGAAATTCTTTACATTTTGTATTCAAGTAAAATATACATAATATGATTCAGCACTGTGATTTAGACTATTTAGCTTCAGTCACCATCAATGACAGACAATTGCCCCTTGCCTTTCTCTTATTAACTGTGCCACCAGTCCTTGGGATTTTGTCACAGATTTGATTTTCCTTTGTTCCCCTGCCCTCTCCTCCAGGCTCCCAGAAGAATTTAATTCTTTGACAATTTCAGCCTTCATTTTTGAGTTTCTAGCCCTAAGGGCCATGGAGGAGAGTTTGCAAATGTGACCTCTGTGTACCCATGAAGGTTAAAATACCAAAAGGCAGAAGGAAATACCAAATATGCATTATTGCTAGTTTTTAAATCATTTTAGATCAAAAACCCATTTTTTTTTAAGCAAAACTCATGCCTTTTGGATGTCAAGCAAAGCCTGTAGGATGATTGCAAACACTTAATATCAAAATAATTTCCAATAGATAATAGCCACGGTAAAGTTGGCTGTAGATAGTCTTGGCATGACACTAAAGATGATTTATAATTTAATTTTTATTTCTTTCTCTTTCACCATTGCTTTTTTGAAGCCTGCACTGTAAAGTTTCCATTCAGAAGCCAAAACTAACATTAGTCCCTCCCTTTAAAGGGCAGAGGGTAAAAATGTGCAGGACTCAAATGAGCTTAATAGAAAACCAACCGCCACCAGTAAAACAACAGGAAGTGCTTAGATCAGGAGACATCAGTTGCTGTTGGAGGTCACTGAGCAGAGAACTCCATTTAACACCCAACAGTCTCCAGAAGGCTCAACCGAGCCAGTAAAGACTCATTTACTGTCACTATCAAAGTTATATAACAATAGAAATAACTTCAGAAGAAAACTCCACCCATTTTGTTCAGCCCAGCAATGTGAAAAGTTCACAGGGAAAAAAGTGCTTCTCATTGTGAACAAAGTAGAACTCGATAGCAACACTTTTAATTACTCCTGGCACCTCTATGCTCACAGCTGGGACACCATACTGCTGATAAAAGGGATAATGCTGAGCCAACCTGACACCAGGAGCAAGGCATTCAGTTAGTTGAGCAGTTCCCCCTCTCCTCTTCTAAGAAAAGGGGAAAAAAAACACCAACACATCCCTTAATTTGTAGCCAAGTTGCAGTCAGAATTATTGTCTGGGAAATGTAATGCCAGACTATTCTGAAGCACGAGTGAGGTCGAAGAGGCATGGGGAATCCTCACATTGTTGTGGTTTTAGATAGATCCAGCCACATGGACTACTGAGTTGTCTGCTCCAAGTGGGCAAGAAAACAGCCTTGTGTACTTTGGGAGAAATGCAATGGGGCCAGAATTAAAGGATGTTTGTCTCATCAGGGCTGTGCTAAATTCAAGGAGATTGGGGAGCAGATCCCAGCTGGTGGTGGAGCCCAGAGCTTTCAGGCAGCTGTAGGCTTTTGACAGAAGGTCGGTCCTGGAGCCTGAAGGCAATGAGCCTCTACAGCGAGACCACTGCCAGCCCACTGCTGGGGGGCTGCACACCAATCAGCAGCCACATAAGTTTCCATAGAATTCAAGAACTTTTGCACTCTGGATTTCCATTAAATTTAAAGCTAATTTTGTATCTGCAAATCACTATTGCTATAATACTTTTCATCAGCTGTAATGAATGTTCCCTTCCCTCTTTGACTGTGAAGATGTCAATTATTTTCCATTTCTTATTACTATTTTGTAAGACATCAAGCTTCAAGCTATAAAAACATCCATGGGTACAGAGGATCTCCTGAGGGTGAGGAGTTGAGATACTTGAATGGGGTGTGAGGAGAGAAAGGAGTCACCAGGGGAGTCCTGATAATCAGGGGGTGAAAGAATAGCACCACAAAGGACCAAGTGGTCCAAATGGCTGTAACTGAATAGCAAACAAGGCAAAGTGTGGATATTTTTGAGGTGGGCAAGAAATCAACTATAAGTGAAACTTTCCACAGAAGCATAGACACTCAACTCACATATGCATTTTTTTTTTCATCCCCTCGCTTAACCTTTATGGAGAGGTAAAGAACTAAGAGAACTTCAGGAAATATTGCAAATCATTATCCCAAACTGTTTACGGGAAAAAAGTCCTATCATATACTCCTTAAAAATCAGAAAGTGTATTACTAGAAAACATTTTCATATTTGAAATATTGCTTAAAATTGTTAGGAAGATTTTGCTTACTCTCCAAAGCTAATGTAGGTATCACTTGTGTAGACTTCAGAGATTTGTGACCTGAGTGCCAATACACATGATTAGCCAGAGCAGTTCATCTGTCTTGATGCTTTATAAACAGCAAAACTGGCATCATACAACAGAGCATGGATGTCTTATCTTGCAAGTAATTTCTTGTAGGGAGATTTTAAGCATGACTCATAGTATGCTCCTTTGCTACCACCTCAAACTTAGATACAACAAAACATTTAAGGATTCAGCTATTGCTTAGCCACTCCCTTGTGCTTGGATCAAAAGAATAAGTATGGTACCACACAGGGAAGCACTCACACATTTGCTCAAGAGCTGTGATGAATCAGGCCTTCAAATTCTTCACTAAAGGAGCACAACTAAAACAATACAATTGTTAGTATTAAACTTCCAGCGTTGCCAAGCTCAAGTTGCAAAAACCTAAATCATGACTCCCCACATTCTGCCACTTTAATAGAGAATATATGTTACGTGGCCTTTTTTTTTTCTTTTTTTTCTTTTTTTTTTTCTGATTTCATTTTTTTTTTTCAGTCTGCTGGAAATCTTTTCAAGCTGAAAAATGTGAAAGTTGGTGATAATGTTTCCTTTCAAGAAGGTTTTTGTTCACAGGAAAATGTTTTCTAAAAGAATACTAATGCTTCTGTGTAAATCAAAACATGCTGGGAAGAAAAGCTGAAGTTTCAAATAAGTATGCTATTGACAACTTGCAAGAAAAATGTATTAATAAAATTGAAGGATGAAGCTTTGACACCTTCAGAAGGAAAAGATTTTGTATTTTCTTTCAGAACGGCTTTTAAAATTCTTTTTACATTAGTCTTTCTTTAATAGAAAAGTACAAAAGGAACAAAACATTCCTGCTGATTTGAAATCAGGCATTTTTCTAAACTACATTTGTGAGAATTATTTTCATCCCATTTGGAGAAAAGATATGGAATTTCTTACAGAATACCACACTTAATTCTCACCCTGTCTCCCCACAAGAGAAACTCTCACACCTCAGGATGTAGGAAATCAGATAATTAAATTGTTACCATCTTCAAATCTGAGCACTGGAACAGTTAGTAGATGTGCCAACAGATAAAAGCTTGTATCAATAGGAAAGTAAATTAGTCAGCTCAGCTGGAAGAGTTAATCCTCTGGCTGCATTGGGTTAAATGCTACACAATGCCATATTTTCTACTGTGAGGACAGCAAGAAAAGTGGTTCTGTCATGTGAGGACCTTGTTTGTGGGTCCACTCAGGCCAGCATTCTTCACTGGCCTGGCTGGGCTCCTTTCCCCTGTCGCTGCTCGAAATGTCTCTAATTTACTTTTGAGATTCTGCTCCCTTCTTCCCCATCTGAGCACTGTAAAATACAATGCACATCACCGGTCAGACAGCAGTGTTTGGTGGGCAAAAGGCAGACTGGAGGACAGCAGTTGCTTTGATGAAGGCTTTTGATGGCTCGTCTTCCACCATGACCAGCACACTGTCAGCTTTCCATTCTTTCTGCACTATTTCAAACCTCATATATTTCTGCCACCATATGTTCCATTTTAAGGTTGGAAAAAAAAAGAAAGAAAATCCCCTTCTCCCTCAGTTCATCTTTTGCTGCTGCTGCTAGTAGTTCACCTCATTAGACCTTACAGCTAATCTGCAAACTTCTCCTTTTTGGGGTGATCTTTTTTAAAGAAGACCAACTGGTTAGCCAAGATAAAATTCGTGTTTAGAGCCAAGTGACTGGCATAAAATATTCATTTTTCATGAATTAATTTTGATCCTGGAAGCAACGAATACTTCTGTAACAAATGTGCACGTATTTTTATATTCATAAAAAACACAATAAATCTTTCCAGTGCTCAAACTTTTTTTTCCCCCCACATTGCAGACAGCAGCCTTTGTAGCATTCTGCAAAGAACTACGAGTGCTCTAGTGGTTTCGGGCTATCTTTGCAATCCTGTTCTAATTTAATAAGATTAATGACAGAAAATTAGTCAAGACAAGCATTTGCCTGTTTCATTTACCCTGCTGTAGTTCAAATTATAGGCGGGAAGTGTTTCCCCCAAGTACTACTTAATTAGTAATAAGTAGCAGGGAAAGTAAAAGAAAAAAAGTGTAACCCTTACAGGGGGGAAATATTTGTAGCTCTGAGGCTTTCCTGTTAGTACAAAGGACTGGATTTGAATGATACTGAGGATTATATAAATATAATTTTAAATTTCTCCCTTGAAAAATGATGTTAGAAAAAGAAAAAATACAGTGTAAGATAAACCTCAGTGTATACTTTAGAGTCAATTTCAGAGGGCAATCAGTCAGTCTTACTGCAGCTGTACATTTCATTACTCAAAAAATACGGTAAAGTTTCTCATCTCTCATTTTGGTGAAAAGATACGGTCCTGACATAAGCTAACGATTGATTATGACACAGTATTATGCTATCTTTTTGGAAACACTTTTCAGGCTGCCCTGGATGTTCAGTTGTAGAAGCTAATGGGAATTGTTTGGAAGACAAAAAAACATTAAAAATATATATTTTTAGTTAGTTGATGTGGCAAGTAGGAATGGTTTTCTTCCTGTTCTTTATAGCAGTATTAAGATTTGACAGCTAAGATGCAACACTTTCTGCTAAAGAACAAAGTAGGGAAGGTTAAGAGCCCCTTCACACATGCCTAGTGTTTTCAGGTTATGGGCTCTGCCAATTGCTGCTTACCCTTTCATTGATTTTGGTTATTTGCTCCATCATTCTGTTGATTCTGAAAAGTGCATTTTGATGTTAAAGATATAGGAATATTGTGAAGCTGTGCCATCACTTACAACAGTGAAAAAGGCTGATGGAAACAGCCTAGGTAAGTTTTGGGGATTGAAACCAACCAAACAAACAAAAAACGCACACAAAAACAACACACCACCCTGAAACAGCACAACCAAATTTTCAGGAAGGGCGATAAGAGGAACGGAGCCATGCCTGTATGTTCAATTAGAACTCTGGTGCACTGTTCTTAGATGCCTCATCATAAATTGCAAGGAAACAAATCAGTGGGACTCACCAATGGGGACCCACGACACTAAATGAAGGACTTTGCTGCCAGCTATTTCCTGAAGAAGATATAAGAAGATATATTCAAACTGGAGGAGGTGGGAGTAGAAAGCCCCTGGGGGTTTCAAGGAATGTGAGAGGTTACCAGCCGTCCAGCCAAGAGGACAGCGAAGGTAAGGAGTGCATGCATGCCTTCTGTAAAAGCACGGACTGCACTGATACCTACACAAAGGATGTGGGGTTTTTAATAAAACTTCCCAAGTGCTCAAAAATGCTTTAACATTTGGTGCAATTTGAAAGATGAATGATGGCTACAGGATGAGTAGCAGGTCAGCTGTGACACTATCCCACCCCAGGAGCACAGAGAATGAACAGCTGGCTTATTTGGCTAGGCTAAAATGACCAGATTTACATTGGTCTCAAAATAATCAGCAACAAAATTATTACTGGCACCTAAAATGTCCCCTCAGTCCCCATGTGTACAGCTATTTACACAACACCCATGAATGACTTAAGAAGTTGATAATATATTACAGTAAGAAATACTTCAAAAGAACTGCAGTGATTAGCAGTCAAAGTTCCATTTTTAAAGTGATTAGACACTTAGGCTCCAAAAAATTGACGTCACTAGATGGCATGTGGATTCTCATGCAACTTGGAAAATTACTTTTATTAATTAAAAAAAAATATGTATGTGAATAAGCCCTTGTATACACAGAATACCTGCCCTGCCTCATCAGCTGCAGTAATACTGCACAGTTTCCCCAAGAGTGAAACTTAGGACTGATTAATTCAGTCCAAACACTGAATCTACTAATCACCACTATGAATGATATGCAGCCCACCGCATGAAACTGTATGTGAGTAAAAAATCAGTAAAGAGTGTGTTAGGACCAGCTAAATCTAAAATAAGCCTTTAGGATCCTCTATAATAGAAGCTGTTCATAAATACTTTCACTTGTATTTGATTAGTTAGTTTTTTGGGTTTTTTTTAATTTTTTATTTTGTTTTCTCATGGGTTTCCTTCCTGAAAGGCATATGCTGATTTGTCATCCTTGGTACATGCTGGGATTTCTCTGGCCAAATACAGAGCAGGGAACTTAATTTTAAACTAATAGTTAAATGTATTGGCATAAAAAGAAACTGTGGTGATGAAAATATCTGCAAAAAAGATATCCAGCTAGGATAATCACAAGAATTCTTATTTAAATAGAGTAAGTGCATATATATTATATTAATTTCAATGCTTGTTAGGGAGAATTAGCTTACAAATGCAAGAGGCAAAAATACAGAAGAAGGGGAAAAAGAAGAAAGGGAAAGCATACTAGAATTCTGCTACCCTTTTGTCCTGTTAAACCTCACTACTACTGTTGAGGAATACGGGACAACGTGTGATCATAAAGGGACATCTCACAGTAAAGGGTTGTTAAAAATATCAAGATAAACTTTTTCCCAAAATTGAGCTTTTGGGCTAGAAATTCTATTCATACAGTCTTTCCCTCTATCAAAGGTTTTTTGTTTTTTTTTTTTCCCTGGAAGTTGATGCCAAAAATTGAAAACAGACTAAAAAGTCATTGAGGAGAAAATGTTATTACCTCCCCAGCCACACACTGGCTGTTCAAATAATACTGTATCTATCTGTGCACTTCTGCATATTTATTGAATTTGTCAAGTTTTTGTTCCCAAGTAAAACTTATTGGCCCTGTCAAAAGTTCACCAGCTGCACAAGTGACTTTGATGGCCTGAGGAACAGCCCTAGCGCTAGCGTCATGGAAGAGCCTGTGGCTTTCCTCTCCCTTTTCCAGCTGAGATTGGTATGTTGATGCATGGGGCCCAGAGAAGATACAGAAGGAGGGAAATTGAAAAAATAATAAACAATAAAAATATAAATTACGGAAAGCGCTCACCAAGCCATCCTGATTTTATTATATGGCCTTGAGAAGGAATTTTGTCTTTTCAATCAAACTATGTGGAATATGCATTGTAAACATTCTGTACCCACTGCTCAACATTTTTATGGCTTGGTAGGGGCAGAGCTAATAGGAATGCAGAGTGAGCTGCTACATAACCCTTGTTGTATGGCTGCGGCGTGGAAGGACTGGCATCAGCAGGTGACACCTGCAGAGAGTAAGAGCAGAACTGTGGAGATATCTGGGGTGTGGGGACACAAAATGAAGAACTGGGCAGAAACAAGAAGGGAAATGTATGAACAGAACCATGAAGATTCAGAAATAAAATGGAAGATATACCCTCCTACAGTTTTTTCTCATTATCAGTACTGGATATACCCACTGTGGCAGCCGTTTATGTCTTGGAAACTCTCATGTTACAGAAGTAGAATGTGAGAGGAAAAAAAGAAGTGTACAGAAACAATGCTCTGTAACTCACGCGATGCAAAAAAGCTCCAAAAGTTCAGCCTGTGGCTACTATCTCATGTTCATACTTACACAATGGTTTTTCCAATGTGCTTAAATGACTTCTCCACAAATTCACGGACGCTATGGACCTCCCCAGTGGCAATGACAAAGTCCTCTGGCTCATCCGTTTGCAGCATCAGCCACATGGCCTGCGGGAAAACAAACAGACAGATGCAGTGCAAATGTAAGTGGCCTCTTTGGTACATGATATTATATTGCTGCATTTTTGATTTGAAGATAACACACACACGCACGCTCCCAGATTGGGAAATTAGCACTTTCCTAATTTGGCGGCTATTAACCAGTTCAGTGCAACTTTGAAAAGAGTTCAATTATTTCTTATTACGGAAAACAATGCTATATTTGATTTTCAATTTGTTTCACAGCAGGGATTTTTTCAGGGGAGACTTTAATATGTTTACTTTTGAACTCTGAGGCTTGCTTCAGCGCTTAAGAGCATGGATTCATTTACTTAAAACACTGCAGGCATTGAGACAGATATGGCGGACGAGAACAAAGTTTTATAATGTTTCCATCCAAAGCGC
Organism: Lagopus muta; assembly: GCF_023343835.1. Classification (NCBI taxonomy): domain Eukaryota; kingdom Metazoa; phylum Chordata; class Aves; order Galliformes; family Phasianidae; genus Lagopus; species Lagopus muta. The sequence continues at coordinate 80,173,332 of NC_064435.1, read as the reverse complement.
TGTTGTCTGTTTGTCATAGAATGATGCCAAACACTGAATCACGACAGGAGTCCTTCCGCTTCTTTTTTGTTCTGCCTTGTTTGTTTTGGCTAAATAGGGATTTTAATTACAAATAAGTAATTAGAAAAGTATCTAAGAATAGTCAACACCGTATTTTAACACATTAGTCTGTTTTGCCTGCTGAATATGTGTTGAATATAACATATTATGGGACTGCAACAGAAAATTTTTCTTCTGACAGAAGAATACGAACAATACAGATAGAACAATGAGACAACGGTTAACTCTTCTCTTTCAGAGAACCTTTTGGAGAGTGACAAAGATCACAATGGCTTTTGAAGCACAACTTCACGTGTTCACCAACACAGGATTTTTCAGGGGGATCTTTACTTCCCATGACTGTCTCTCTCCCACAGACACACAGATGAGCACCACTGTTTAGATGGCCAGCTAAATCAACATGAAAGCAGGCAAGCAGATGGAAAAAGTGGCACACAAGGACACATGTGGCATGTCTGAGGTGTCACAACAGGTACATTTCGGTTTTCTGACACTGCTCTAACCATTAGATGACTGCCTAGGACCTGTAGGCGGACAGAATAATTATTACTTTAGATCAATCAAAATGATCTAAACATTTCATTTCCTTTAGAAAGGAAAAGGGAATACCTGTACGGCATGATCCTCATTTAATAAATAACCAGAAGAGGAAAACAAAATAATTCAACTTTCTTGCCATATGGTAAAAAGGACTGTCATCTTCTCACAGTGTAATCCACAACGCTATTTGCACTGACCTTTTCACATCAGCTTTAAAGAAAACAACTTTAGTAGGTCCCTTGACGGTAGTGGATACTCTGCAAATCAGATTAATAAAAGCTTTGGGACAGCTCAGTTTCTCTTTGTAAATACCACCTGAAATACTCAATTCTGCCCCCCACCCCTCAATAAATCAAGTATAGCAAGGCAACGCATTCCACTTCAATGGTTCTATTTGCAAGTCATTTTTCTTCCCAGTTATTATTTTATGCATCTCCCAAAGTTTTGACAAGATTTTATTAACATGTTCCTTTTGAACCTTTCTGCTTTTTGAATGTGCAGGGCAGGACGGGTTTTGAGCAACTGCTGTGTAAGTCCTTGACATTAATTGTGCTTCAGGGATATGACCTGCTGGGCAGGACAATGGCAGCAACTTTATTTTTCCTTTCCAGGGCTGAACATCCTAGCCAATGACGCAGAAATACCCGACTGGCTGATGAAACTCCTCTGGTGGGGAGGAGATGTCTTAACTCGTATCTCTCCTATTAGCTTTCTTGGAACATTGGGGTTTCCCTGCTGATCTGAGAGGTCGTGCTAAATCGCCAACGCCTGTTTCTTCATGACTGGACGAACTTGTGAGATTCGCAGTGGTAACAACATTATAGGAAGGCAAAAGGAATATTTTAAATACGTAATTGGCAGTTCTGGTTCTGCTACCCTAGTCCCTGATTTCACAGACCGGTTTATATTAAGCAGCCCGGAAAACAACGAAGCTTCCTTGTATGCAAAGGCACTGTTTGGGTGAATAAGGATTTCCAGGACAAACAGTCAGAGTCAACATTTATAGTGGTTCTCCTCCTGACTTTAGGGGATGTTTGCTGTGCATAATGAATTCAAGATCTGCTCCTTTATTTTTGCTGAGATTGTACACAGCACAACTGTAACAACCAAACCTCACTTATCGATAAGAAAAATTCCCCCCACCTGAAATACCACGTAGGACCTAATATACCAAACTGGCACAAAGACATCTTATTTAGAATGCACTTCCATAAAACAGTATGTGTAAGGAAAAGGATGGGACTTTTGATAACATTTGTCTATACTTCTGCTTTTAAACACCTTAATACTGTAATTCATTGGACGCAGTTTTAGTACAGGTGCTTCTGCTGAGACATTCTACAATCCAGTGAGTACTTCAAATATTTGATGTTAATTTTGTCTAACAATACTAAATAGCATTGGAACCTTGCCCCTTTTTACTCAAACACACGCAATGCATTGAAGGAGACAGCTACAAAACAGAAACCGAAAAACAGCCTCTGACAATGGGTCCTGCCAGGTTTCATGCATTCAGATGTATCAACTCTCGTCTCCAATTCAAATAGCAAGCAATCACTGTCCTAGAAAAAAAACTTGCACTGCAGGGCCAGCTTAGCAACGATCAAATACAGATACAGTTGCTAAAAGCAATTTTTGCTTCTTTTCCTACCAGGAAAGAATGCTTAGATTAATGATTAATTGAGAATCTATCGCTGCTGGTTCTTTTTATTTTTTCTGGCACTCATAACTGTTGGCACTTAGAATTACCTCAGTCAAAATCAGGTATGAAAGAAATGAATGTGCTTAAAATCACAAAGCAAGCGATAGTTCTGTTTGCTTTGAGGAAGGCAACCAAATGCTGTTGCTTTGAATGGGCCTGCATGAACACTTTGTAAAAAACGCAAAGACAAGTTAAAGGATCGAAATATTTTTGATCAAACTCTGCATTCAAATCTTATTTTCCACAGGTAGAGCCTGTGTAACCAATGAGAAACTTGTGTGCAAGCAGTAGCTGTACATTTTCCCTACAGTAAGTGCCAGGAATGTGCTTCCCCCCCATCAGACTAATAAAGGCCCTTGACCTATCAATTCCTAGGCATTTCCTCCAGGAGTTCATATTGTACCAGACTCCAGGCTGAGAATGAGAGGAAAGGGGGAGATACAGCTCCAGGTTTATTTGTCATTACTGAATGGCTTACTGGTTTTAACAGAGGGGAAAAGCTTTGTTTAAATTTCCACTGAAAGTAATTAATGGTTATTGACTGGTAAATGAAGAACAGGTGACACTCTGAATTAGAAGATAAATGATCTCATGTTCTAGCGTGATAATGGGTTAGTAATTGCTACAAAACCTCAGCCTAGCGCGTCCCATCATAATGCTAGATCATGTCCAGAACACAAAGGACTCTGTGTGAGAGGTATTCAGCCGTTCACCTCCTTATACAGCTGCGGAGTGATTTGGTCCATTTATTCTCTGATGGACTGCACGGCTGAGGCAAAAGTTCACCCATTCTCACCTTCCTGTTCACATGCTGAACCACATGACCCATGACATGGCTGAACTGGGATAAAAACACTGCCCAGCTTTGGCTCTTGGCTATCTTTTAACCACCACAAGGTAGGATATTTTAGGAATTTTTGATGCAGAAATGGAAAATCATGGATTTTCCTGTATTTCTCTGTGAAGGCTTTTCTGGATGGGCTGATGGCAAGTCAAGAAGTGTTGCCACTCTGGCCTTAATTGTCAGCTTCACTCAGTTAACAAAATGCGGGCAAAGGCTGAAAAAAGGAGAAAATTACGATGGAAGCAATTCAGGCTTTGGATCTCTTAAAATGATACTGTTCCTTTAATGGCAAATGTAGCAAAACATATTTTTCATATTTGAACTCTTCTTGGCTCTGGTCTAGTGACTCACAAAGTCTAAAGGCAATGCTATGTCATTTACATTTAAAGACAGAAAGCCAACTGCAGAGATACGTAGCAAGTCTTGCACGCGGACACACTTTTATGATTATGCGGACTAGCGTATCTATTCTGCATGCCTGAACTACAACTTCTGCCAAAACCTTTCCTCTTTCATCTTTTCTTCTTTCCTTTTCTGTATATAAGCCCTTGCCAGCGCTAAGCACCGTTTTCAAGTAACATATTCAAAATATAAACCAGTCTTTTTCCTGCCCAAATTTCTTAGTTCACACAGCATTTGCACTTGGGCTAGCAAAGGGAGAAACCCAGTCCGGACTAAGCAACCCTCCTATAGATACATGCTGTGCATGCCACTGCCATTATGGTTGAGATGGGTCTGCTTGTCTTGAGCATCTGGAGTATGTTGAAGCTGTGTTTCAACATTAACTTCCAGTCCTGCATTGCAGTGAGAAAACATTTATTAACTGGGCCGTCATCCATGGATAACAAAGACTTGTTAGTTGAGGTTGTGTTTAACTCTATTTATTTGATAACTTTTTTTTCCTGTCTGCTGTAGTACTGCGTATTGTTAAAAAGGGATCAGGGATCAGTAATCAGATATCTGTCTATTTAAGAGAAAAAAGAAATACAAATCCAACACTGAGGCTTTAAAGTATAACTGATGATTTCTGCTCTCAAAATAAAAATTGATTTTTCAAGAGAAGGAGTGAAGCTGAGAAGACCCAAAGCAGATATGACTGAATGTGATACACATTCAGAGACACACAATGTGATCAGTGGAAAATATTCCTGTTGGTACAATTACTATTGCCTTGTGCTGCTACCCAGCATTTTTTCCAAGTCCTATAATGTAAAAAAAATACTTCACACATACTTCTAAGTATTATGCAGAAAACTTCTGACTTCCCTGTATTTCTCACACACATACAAAAACTCAAACCAAATCAGTAACGTTTACTTTAGGAGATGGGATAGATAGTTGCAGCCTGATGCAGGGTGCATTGTCCGTGTGTAGCAGAGACAAAACAGCAGTGACTGGTGAATGTCTAGCTCTACTTACTTATCACTTGCATAGGGCATGGGTTACCTCAAGGCTGTCAACAATTAAGGAGCAATTTCTGACTAAGTCAGAAAACATTACCACCCAGGGAGACCCAAGAGTATATTATCACCATTTATAGAAATTCTGCCTTTATAGTATTCCATACTCTATTGTCTAGAAGTGGGCAGAGGAATTTGGTGGGTTGGATATGGTACTCTCCAGTGATCCCAAACCTAGCTATCCTGCTGAGGTCACCACTGAGAAGGAGAATTGAACGGTCTGGGCCAAAGCATGATGGATGTGACAGCAAGGAGAACCTTCTCCCCATATGGTGAGCACAAAGGCCTGGCACAACTGCTGTTCCTGCATGCATCATGAGCGACTACTCCCTCTATGCCACAAGGGACAAGGCTATTTTATCACCTCTCTCTCTGCATTGTCCTAACTCAATTGCTCTGGCACGGAAAGAAGCTGCTCAGCGTGTTCTGTGCAGTGTGACATGGGGAGATGTCATACCCACACACTTCCTGCCTGCCTGGATGTGAAGTAGTCCCAAATGGCATCGCCCAGCTCCTCCTGACACAGCCAGGCTGACTGACTGTGGTTTCTCAAGCTGCTACAGAAATGACCACAATTGATGTCTGTGCCTTGGAAAAGTGAGACTGGGGACACAAACTCAGAGCTCTGAACCCTCACTGACTTCCAGTTTATCTATTTATTTACTTTTGGAAGGGTGGGGAAGGAAGAAGTGCTATGCTGGATGACTCACCCACAACTGATTGAATTCTGCAACTGTTAAAAGGCTAGGTGTGTACTGGGTGTACCTGGTAGGCATGAGAGCATGTTATATAAGGAGATTATACAAAGAGATGGTGATATGTGCACAATAATACTCAACATGCTGAAAAGAGTATCCATACACATATTTGGCACACAATAGGGGCATAGCACACATGGCTGAAAAGCAGTAAAGAAGCTTGAGTGCAGCAAAAAAAGCTCTTCTGGTGGGAGCAAAGTGAAAAGCTTCTGCCTGAAAGCCAACACAAAACCATCGGGCATGATTCCCTGCTCCCTACCACAATGGGAGTTCAGTCTAAGTAATGACTGTTGCTTTAGTACTTGTTTCTGACAGTATTATAAGGCAAACGAGGCATGGAGACTCCTGCCAAAGAAAACCACAAGGATGTGCTTCCAGGCATGCTGATACTCCCAAGAAGCCAGTGGCAGCAGGGATATGGGAGTATGCACAATCAGTGTATTCCTATGCTCTTTTTCCTGAAATACAACTCTTTGTGTTTAGTTAGAAAAATAATGTTGCACACCTAACAAACAAGAACCCTACTGCAAGATTAATAGTTTGCACTTGAGAGATAAAGTGAAGTTCACAACTGAGATCGATGCCCATCATAGCAACAAGAGTGATGTTTAGGGACGCAGGATGCACAACTCTTCCTCACCCTGATGAGCAACCATCCTGCACTCTTAGATCACCAATAATCAAAGCATCAGTGCAAGATGTCTTGTTCAGACAGCCTCCATTCATGAAAAATCTCCTCTGAACACCACTGAAGTATCTATCAGGTCTCATTAGTTTAAATACATTTTGATATGCTGCTTCTTCAAGAGTGTAATGCTAAACACAAGGACTTCAACTGCTACAAAGCTTTCCCTCAGCACTGTCCTTTCTACTCAGGAAGAGGAGACACTGAGTGCTCACGACACAGCAGCTGCTTCCATTCAGAGAAGAGACAGACGGCTACATCAACGACTCAAAGATACAAAATGAGAACAGATTCAAGATGAAAACATTTTCCTATGAGAACAAAAATGCCTCATTTGATTAAAAAAAAAAAATATGAGAAATTTATATTAGAAATCTCAAGAGAATAAACAAACAAATAAACAAACCCAACCTAAATGCTTTTACTGATATATACACTGGAAGACTCCTGGGCTACAGTTACAGAGATAATATATCACAACTCATTTTATAAACATTCCCATAGATGTTAGAAGTCGCAGGTGATAAATTGGCCCAGAAATGGTCTGAAGCCTGCTTGCTGATTGAGCCAAATTGCACAGTTTGGCTGTCGATGTGAACCTGTTCTGAGTTGAACTGTGTTCTGTTCCACAGTTTCTTTCTTTCAAGTTAAAAGGGTATGGCTGATATATCTAAAGATAATAATCCAACAATTATAAAGTTACTAAGATAATAAAACACCTGATAATCTTTGTGGAGCATCTTGAATGAAAACAATATCAATGTCTTCTGAAACAAAAGCCCTCACATCTGTAGGAAATACTAGGAAATACTGTCTAACTTTTCTCTTGTAAGCAGATAGCCCAATTGTTTTACAGAAATCAGTGAGGCCTTATGAAACTTTTGCAGGCGGTTTTATTAATAAAAACCACAAGAATTATAATTCAGATAAACTTCAAAGGTCAGCCTGCTCTGCTAGGACAGCACGATGTTTCCCATATGCACCTCAGGTGAACAGCTGAATACAAAGATCTCATTGTGTTACCAAAACTATGCTGTCCTTTTTTTTTTTTTTTTCCTCTCTTTTTTTTTTTTGCTTGTGTCACTCAGTGTCAAAATATTGTCCTTTAAGTACATGGAAATATTTGTATACAGTTTTACAGCCAATCTTTAGTTGCTAGCTGAAGGCAAAAAGAAACAGCAAAGCTGTTTGTTGGGAAACCTCACCAACAACGAAAATTAATACTGCTTTTTCTTCCTGCCAAAAAATTTTGAACAGATTTTTTTAGGTCCACAATGGTTTGTTTATTCTTCAAATGGTTAAATTGAAAGTGACACGCGTGACACAAAGTAATTTAAATGAAAAGATACAGAAAGGATGCATATATGCTCTGTTTCTTTCATTTTAATTTTGGAGGATATCGTCACAATTGCTAACGAAGGGCTGCTTTAAATTCTGTCGAATCAAAAAAGGAAAGGAACTCAAAGTTAAGCAGAGAAAAATGAGATAAATTTGAAAGTACGTGTGAGTTAGAAGCACTCAAACTCGCATTACCTAGACAAAACGACAGAACAAGTACACGTTTCCCAGGCTCCACCTAGCAGACAATTCTGAAAGATATTTGACCCACTTCCCCCTCCCTTTTTTCCTTCCAGAATTAATTTTCCCTGCTATTTTTATATGAATGAAAGACAAAATGCCTCTTCACAAAGCAGCACTCCCATCTGACAGGATTACTCACCGCTAAAGTAAAGGGTTGTACCCGGGTTGCGGTGAGGGTAGAGCAGCCTTAGGGATCCATGCCAGGATCCCGGCTGGGGCCATGATCTAACCACAAGAAAACAGACGAGGCTTTCAAGTCAAGCACCAGCGTGTTTACTGTAGCCAAATGATCAGCCCCAAAATAGTGATCGCAGGGTAGATATCGATCACAATATGTTTACAGTGCAATATTTGACTATAAAAAGATCTCAGGTCATGCTTCTGACACCTGTTTGCCTTCTGTTGCCTTCCTGGAGTGCACAGACACCTACAGCTAAGTGCAAGCTGAGGCGCTTTCATTGAAAGAAGGTCAGAGGAGCTGCACAACGTACAGTTCAAAGTGCTGCAGATCCCAGCGCGCTCAGAGACACTGCTGATCTGTAGTGTGATCCTGGCGACGAGTTTCTCTCTCCCAACCTCCATTTCCCTTCCTCTCATTGGCGACAAGCACTCCTTCAGCTTGCTGGCATCTCGAGATGCGGGGGCCTGCAGGGATCTGCCCGGTGCCTATCAGGAGTGGGCCCTGGCAGGGTTAAACCGCTCGTATTGCTGTAGGAAAGCACTGAGAGCCTCAGGGAGCTGCCAGAGCACAGGCAGATAGGATTAGAGATAATAAATCAGCACTTCATAATGTTTATACATATTTGAGGGTACAATTGGGAAGGAAGAAGAGCAAGCCTTTATAGTAGGTAGTATAGGTAACAAAACAAGAGCGCTGCGATAAAATGTATGCAGGTTTGTTGCCTGTTTGTTTTGTTAAAGAGATACAGGGAGATAGGCAAATCCAAATCCTCTCATAATCTGCATCTCCTCCAAATTTCCAGAACTCTAATGTCATGCTTTTGAATAGTAAGATGTTTTCTTCTCAGACTGCTACCAGTACCCTAATGATGATGCACCTCCGAACAACATTCTAAAACAGTTAGCTTGAAACGTTAATTTGCTCATGCTGAGGAAAATGTTTCCTATTCATTGAATTCTTATAAAATCAGAGTTGCCATTGTCAGAATAATCTATGTAAATAAAGAGTGTGCTACCTTTAGCATATCACTGATGCTTTTTACTTTCTAATTTCAGTCCAGTTCTCAGTCCACTGGAGTTGGAAGCAGAAGTTTTTCACATTTAAGTCATGGTTACATATATGGCAATGGTAAAAATACAAATCCAGCAGTGTATTATTAACTATGAAAAGCAGAAAATAAACCTCAAAAAACATCAAGATGCTGAAGTAGTCTCACTTCTGATTCTGTGGAAGTTTCCATCTCCTTTACCAGAACAGGTGACAGCCCTTTGGAATTTGATGCTGTATTTTCCAGGTTGAGCACAGAGACAAGGGCACAACCTTGATGCCTCAGGGATATAATAATGCAATACAGTGGGATTTCTTTTCATTTTTACCCCATGTCACAAGTTCAATTTTAGGCCAAGAGTACCCAAACCCGCCACCATGTGATCTTGCAGCTTATGCAATGAGCCTGGTGGCTTTTACCCAAGCCCTCAGACACAGGAACGCATGCATCTCTCAGATCTGTGGCCATGGTGGCAGTGGTACTGTCCAGGACTGTGGGTTGGACCCCAGCTGGCAGCCTGTGCCATCTCAGACTGGGGCATGGGAACTTCTGCTAGAAAGTCAATGGTAAAATGATCCCAGAAAGTAAGGAATGTATTTTAGATGTCTGGCTGTGCAGCGCAGATGTCAAAAGACAACGGGAAGTTTTTGTTCAAGCATGCTCAAAATACATTTGATGGTCACTTCACATTGACCTTCCCTCAGCTTGCTCTGGTCATTCTAATTCCACCACTATTAGTAATGGCTGCTTCTGCAATGGCTGTTAATCACACTGAATCCTAAGTCAGGGAATGGGAAGGGTCTGCATTAAAACTGGAGATACGGCTGCTCTCCGTGGGCTAGTGTCAAAATGGAACAGAAAATTTTATTCAGTTTGTTCCCAGCAATAAATACAGTTCTGGCATCCTGGATAAATCCTTCACATAACAGCATGTGTTCTTTCATGCACCCTGGGAGCGATTCTATTTAAAGCCATGGAATTGTGGGTGTGAGACTGTAAGCACATCCACTTACCCAAAACAAAATTAAAACCTGTCTTATACGAGAGTCAGGAGAGCTGTTACTAAAAATGCAAACCATATGAAGTTTTAAGCATACTTATGTTTTTTATCTGTCTCTGTGTAGCATATACAATTGACTTTCACTGCCTGAGATGAAGTGCTGACAAGTGTTTTACCATATTATTACAGAATACCCCAGTAGCATTATCACACTTCAGCTTTCGCTTGCAATAAATCTGCTCCAGAGGCACGTCAGAAGTCATCACTCCTATCACATCCAGACAGAGCAAGGACCCTCCCTCCTCAGTGGGTATGAAGGAGGCTCCTTGCTAGGTAGGCTGCTGCTAGGGCTGCAATAGCCTCCGTGGGCCAGACACCAGAAACAACATTCCCACAAGTGACTTGGCGAGGCCAGAAGTCTGTTCTTGGGCAAATAACAGTGGCACAGGCATGAGTCATTACAGAACAAAACAGATTTATCGCCACAACGACATTATCATCTGTTATGTGCCTGTTTCCATGTGCAAGTCTGCACTCTCATTTTTTCTCCTCGTTTCAAAGATTTATAACTCCACTGCTGAAAGGTATTTCAGGCTGAGGCAGAAAATGAACACCATTTTCTGCTCTGAACATATTTATATTTTAATAGCTGTACTTCACAGGTCCAGCTTTAGGTCCTGCCTGTTTCTTAGTTTGGGTTTGGTAAAAGTGAATGACGAGCAAGACTATCTATCTCTAACCCTAATCTCAGCAGGGACAATGATCGTCTCCATAGCTCTGATTAAAGCATTTAACCTTATGTCCTAAATTTTGCTGTCTGTGAAGCTGGGGTGGTGATATTTATGTGATCAGAGCGCTGTAAGAAAGTTAAGGGCAACACAGGCATTTTACAATGAAATGCGTTATTTCTTAATTAATTAGATGCCTTTATCCATGCGTTTATGAAAAATAAAACTATTTTTCCCTCTAGAAGCGGGAATCAAAACATTATTCCTTAATGCTGATTAGCTATAGACTAATTAAGGAGTAAAATAAAGGGGTAAAGAAACCTATGGATGAGAACATGCAGAAATGACTGTTGGATTACACATTCCACAACTCAATTAAATAGCCATTTCTTCAGATACTGCACATTTCACTTGTGGACTAAAAGAAGTGAGATAACTGCTCAGGAAATCCAAATACTAGCAAGCGAGTCACAGTGGTTACATTCTGTCTTTTTCTGTCTTGCCTAACCTTCAGCAAATTTACCTTTTTTTCCCCCATTGCACAATAATTGAGGGAAACCTGAAAATAAGCTCTTTGGCTCTTTCCCCACAGAAAGGAGCTTCATCCTGCCAACTCTGCCTGATCCTGACTTCACAGGAGAGTCATTTCATGGACTCCTACAGCCTGGCAGTAGATGCACAAGAAAGGAAAATCAGGGCCACACTACAGTAATATAAGCAGCTCTCTGTGATCACAGTGTTTTCTGGATCAGGCCCAAGAGGTGGTCATAAACCCAGGCAAGAAACAAACCATTGCATCAAATGGTGAAATAATTACTAAACTTCTTATTAAACTTCATCACTTAGCATGCTTCCCCTTTCCAGCACAAAGAAAAAGACCAAAGAACTCGAAAGGACCGGGAAAGAAGGAAATAAAACCAGCTAGCTGCATGTCCCACAGGCACATCTCAAGCTCAGGACCGCCGCAGTCGGACCTCCCTCAAACCCTGCTCTTTCTAGCTGCCACCTCTCCTCAGTCCCCATGCTGACCCCCTGAATCAAGCCAGATGGGACTAGTGGAGACATGTCAAGGAAGTGCTGAAAAGGTGACTTGGGTCTCTGGCAGCTAGTCTGGAGCTAGTTTCAATGCAAAATCTCTGGGGGCTGCTGCTTTGCAATTTCTCAGGAATGTTTAATTCTCCTCATCCCTTTACTGAGTCTCTCTGGAGAGGTCACAGAGGCCTGTGACATCCCTGGAGGGCACTGCCTAACTAAATTAGCATGAGATAACTTTGGACTCTCTTCCAAACAAGAAAATACAAGAGAGAGAATTTCATTAAAAGCAGAAGACTAGGTGATCCAAGTTAATCCCAGCCCAGAGCTGCTGCAGAAACGTTCTCTGTTTATATTTTGACTTTACTCTCTGTTACAGAGTTCACTGACTATAATGGAAGCTGTGTTAAGTGCACAACTTGACCTCAGTTGACCAAATCTTAGTTTCATAATAAAGACAAAAAGTGGGTTTGGCGGCTCTAAAAGGTCTGATTAGTAGCTGTTTTGCCTGTGGATGTGTAACTATGTAGGGCACTAAGTGAACGGTAAACTCTGATGTACCTTCAGCCTTTATGCCCACTTTTTAATCAGGAAATATGAACTCTAATATGCAATTCTTTAGCAGAGCAAATACTACTGAATTCCAAACACGTATTTTTTTAAAAACTTCTGTACATAAAGCTTTGTTCAGGATCCCTCAGTGAAGAGAGGACAAAAACTATCTCAGGGCATGCAAAGAAAAAAGAAGATTTAGAGAGAGAAGGAATGCTGAGATCCGCATACACTTCTGACACAGCGCATCTCCAGTGTGACCCGAGGGCAGGGTGAAACACAAAGGTAGCTCAGCACACCCTTCAATATCCCATCTCACCTTCACCAGAGATAGACTTGCAGCTCATGCCACACCAGACACCTCTGAAATGAGGATCTGATGCTCTGTATGCAAACAGGATGTGGAGAGAACAAGAAACATTTTGCTCAGGCTGAGGTTATAGTAGCTGACTCTAAGGAAACAGAAGATGAAATAAAAATGTATGGAGAAAACTTGTTGCCTGAGCCAGATCTTTTGGAAATACAAGGCTTTTCCAAAAGAGAAATTCATGCTTCAAAGCATTAAATGTACTGGTAGTCATAAGTGGCAATCACCTAACAATGCACTGTGAATGAAAAACATCCCTATAAACCTGAAGACGCAAAATCTTGATTTATTGAATGCTGTTGATAAGTCAATCCAGCATAATAGCATGTTTTGGATATTTTGGAACAAATTCTTCTCCCTCTGAGAAGGCAAGAAGAAAAGGAAAAGGCACAAAAGTTTGTACAGTTCATGGCAAGGACAAGCCAGTGAGCTCTCTCTTCAGGAAGGAAATATTAGCACAGCCTCTTAGCGACGCTCCAAGGGCAACAACTCATTGGGAACCATGATTTCAAGTTAACAGATCGTGGCACATCAACAGGATCTCCTAGATTTCTTGCTCCTGTCCTAATTGTCTCCTTTTCACAAAACAACTTACATGGCTGCCACAGAATTTGTACACGTCCAAAATTAACACAATCTTTCCACTGAGCTTTTTGAGAAGTGTCTGTTCAGCAGGTGCCTTTGCAATCTTCCTTAGAAAGAAGAATAGATAGACCAAAGGAAGGAGTTATGACTGCATGGGAGCGAGACCAGAGAAAATGCATGAAAATCAGCTCTTCCTTCCACAGTGAATACTCCCTACCCCTCCCCTAAAAACTATTTTGTCACCAAAATCATACCCTGAAATCAGGCATGTGGGCCCAAATCCTGCCCCTCCTTGAGCCACTCAAATCTTTGCCATAGACTTGTATGAGAATGGAATTTCATTTCTATTGCAGGAGCCTGTCACGGCCAAAGGCAAAAAAGAGGGTGTTTTCCATACAGGCTCTGCTTTTCTACTTTTATGCCCCTCGGGAAACTGGTGCAATTAGATCCCTATTATTATATTTTGGAAGGGCACATTTGAGTTTACGTACTTCAAAAAGATTATGTACTCAGAAAAAAAAAAAAAGAAAAAGAAAAACACAGAAGGAAATTTAAAATATAAGTTACTGTCTTTCAAGCACCAGACTTTACATATAAACATTTCAGAGCTGCTACAGTCTGGTAGGTGAATAATTAGGAAAAAAATATGCATGAGAACTGCATGATAAGCTGGCAGGGGATGATTGCTAAACAAGATTCTTGCCTTCCATTAGTAACAAAACAAGAGATAACAATTCGTATTTGCGTCCAAAAAATAATCATGCAAACTTCAAATATTTGAATGAGAACCATAAGGAGGAGACCTACATTTTCCTTAAAAACCTGCCTTCTCCTCCCTAGGTTTGAACTGGATGCACTGATGCTTACTGTCCTAAATTATGAACAATAGTACTTAGAAGTATTTACAAAACAATGTGCTTTGTCTCTTGAGAAAGCAGCAAGTCAGTGGTAAAGAAATTCCTTGAATTTTCAAATGCAGCATGCATGGAAGGACACGCACACACTGCTCATCCACCCTCATTTATCATACATCTATCTTCATATGTCTGTCAGTCTGTAATATGCTTTCAGATATTTCTGGGTAAAGCTGCAACATAAACCTTTAATTATTTTCATAATATCCAAGCTTTTATATGCCTGATCAGGACAGACCTACACGTGAGAAAGGATTTTGTCAGAGGACAAGAAAGGAAGATGCTTCTTTTCCAGCTCCCCCACAATTCAATGCCTGGAGGAGCAACAGGAAAGAAAGCATGGTGACCCCTCTGAACTTGTGGAAGCAGCTGCCAGCTCAGCAGGGGAACTGCTGATGGAGTGTAGTACCTACTTCTGGAAGAAGCCCTTAAGCCAGTTCACTCTGTCTTTTTTCACACCCTTTACCCCCAAACTATAAGAATGGAGGAGGAAAAGAAGAGTTTCAGAAACTTCAGGAGTCCGTTTGCTGTTAGAACGGATAAAAAAGTCACCGACTTACTTCCCAGTTGTCCATACAAAATTAAAACAATATAACTGCTGTATCAAGCAAGTAAGAAATAACTTGTATATGATTCATGCATTGCTTCAGCCTTTTGAAGCACTTTGTCATTTGGCACGTTAACATTCTTGCTCTTTGAATTTCAACTTATTAAAAAAAATATTTTATCTTCTGAAAAAAAGATTCAACTTGGCAGATGTGAAACAAACGTATCTCTCATACGTAAAGAAAAATACCACACAAATGGAAATTGCTGACTTTTCCAGTGCTAATGGTAAAGGTATCTCTGAAAGTCTCCCAGCCAGTTACCGCAATGGAGTTCAGCAACAACTTATTCCTTCTTCCTTTGAGAAAATGAGGTCAATTAAAAGAACAGGAAGTAAATCAACCAGACAGATTAAGAAAGATTTTCATTTTTTAAGCTTAAAGGTGTGAGAACATCAGGGAAACCAGAGCGCAGCTGACATTCTTATCCTGAACACCTTATTTATACGCATTTAAGCTTAGGGGTCTCAGGCAGAAATCTGTGAGGGAAATACAGGCTGATGTGGTGATTTTACCAACACCACATGGAGATGCCATGTGGCTCTGAATCACAGCAGCTGGTCAGTTTGGATTTTCTGGCTTGCGTGTCGTAAAGCCGGTGTAAAAAGTATCATGTTAGACCATGCTAGGGAGCTTTAGTGAAAGCATTTCACCTTGTATTTTTGATGGGTTAAGAGCATGCAAAGTCAGATATCCTGGTTCAGCTGAGCACAGCAGTTCTCTAAGCCTTGATAACTTGCATGTGTAACTAACTCCACCACTAAGCATGCCTGCTCTTTTGCTGTTCTTTTTCCCCAGCCAAAACATCGAGGTGAGTCAAACACGGGCCCTGGTTTTGCAAATACTTTGGAAAACACGGTGTAGACCAAATGGGATTACTGGAAAACTGAAATGCTCTGGCCAGAAGCAGGACTTCAGCAAACTCAGATCCCTAACGAGGAAGCTCAGGCTCTGCAGTTAAAAGAGAGAGCTGATACAGAGCACAAAGCAAAAGGCAAAAGAAAAGGAATGGGGAGGAGAGTAGGAGAACGTTTTCAGCATTTGACCCAGCTTTAAAACTGCGTTTCATTTTCTTAAAAAAAACAAAAAACACTCCTCCCCACTTTGGAAAATCCCTAGAAGAGCAACAGAAAAAACACTGTTTCAGAATGCAGTTATGGTTGCTAAAATGACACATCATTTATGAATGGAAGCACTTAGAAGCAAATAAACTAATTCTTAAAGATAATGGCAAACATGCAGTAGGCCTAAGTTTGCTCTTTCACTGGCACTGTTACAATGGCAATTCAATTACTCCAGATTTGCATTACTGTTACAGAAAGCAGAGTTAAGCCCATTATCTGCATCGGTGACAAAAAAAAAAAGAACAAACAAAAAAACCCTGATATTCTAACTATGCAAAAAGTCTTGATCACAGAATGAAGGATTTATTCAGTAAATTAAAATCTAGGCTAACCACAACATTCCTAATAGTAGAAGGGAGAGCAGTAGTAGTAGCAGTAACAATAATAGTAGTAATGTGGCCATAAAATACAGGCACGCCTTGCTCATCTTCAAAAGGAAGCCTGTGTCTGTTACATGATTCAGGAATTTTATAGCTATCCTGTTAAATGATATATACAGAAAACATAGGGCTCCACAGCTGAAAACGTGTTATGGAAAACTCCTGTTGTTAATTGGTAAATTTACAAAGGTTAACGTGTCCTGTTTAGCAGCATCCCAAGAGCACTAATATGGAAACCGAAACAGTAGTCACTAAAAACCAACCCATTCTCAGGTCACACTTAAGACTGTACACTGTAATGAATAACTTCTTTACTACCTGGTAGAAGTAACCTGCTAGTTCATTATCATCATCAGATTTAAGACTTTCCATGCCATCAGCTTTAAGTATTCTGGTTTCGAAAGCAAGTGGATAAATAACATCAAACTGTGCACTTCCCCCTAGAATACATTTCACCTCCTGTTATATATTTGGTATAAAACAGATATAACTCAATTTTCAGTCTTGTTTACTGCTAAGAGGAGGCTCATGCAATCCACCTCCACATGCTTGTATGCTGTACTCCTGATCATTTCAATCAAAATCTGGCAAAGGGATAAGTGCAGCCCACCAGCTGCTCTGTCCTACCAAGACTAACGCAAGGGATGCTTGTGGGGAAACACTTTGTCCCTGACAGTCCGTTGGATAATGCAGCTCCAAGCCCCAGAGAGACCAGACTGGCAGGGGCTGGGGGCAGGACATAGCTAGCACAGGAGGGCCAGAGCGAGAGCAAATTGCTTCCTGCCAGGAGCAAGGGTTAAACCAGGAAACCCGCTGCTGCTGTAGCACTGCAGCTCACACAATTTGTTTGCTCACCCTAATTCAAAGCGGGACTGCGTATCAATGGTGTAGCCCCAAACAGAACACAAGGTGGGCACTCAGTTTGTTGCTTCTCTAAGCAGACTGCCGTATAGAAGTTAGTTTGATCAAGGACATGAGAAAAGGTGGGCTTGCACTTGTGGCTCTGGGGCTGCTCGGCTGGACAGTGAGAGCCTACAATATTCTTCAACCACAAGGGGAGAAAAATTATCTGCCAAAGACCCAAATAAGCTGTCATCAAGGCACTTGTCTTGGATCAGCCCTGATCTCACCAGCAGGCACTGCTACTCAAGTGGAACATAAATTCTTTGTATGTATGCCAGGGCATTTCATCTCGTCATGGAAGTAAAAAATGTCCACATTTGCAGGTTGCTAAAGGAATGCACTTTCCTGTTTCAATCCCAACATACAGGGGTAATTTTGTAATACACCTTCAGTAACAACTCTGATTTGAGAATGGTACTGAGGAAGAGGAAAGATGCAGTGCAGCATAAACACGTGCATATCCAGACAGATTTCTGTGGGCTATCAGGCAGGCAGTTAGACACAAAGGAACATCCGATGTTATAACCAGTTCTCATGGGGACATAAAGCTGGTACAGCTTTTATTTTATATCACTCTGTGGCATTTACCAAAATCCCTTTGAAAATTTCTGCAAGTAGATGCTAATAATACTTAACCATACATTTACACAGTGAACATAAAGTATTTATAGTTGTTTGGAACAGTAGGTTCTGCTGGTCCATTGAAAAGCATCCTGCCATCGTCCTTTCACAGCGATTTCACAACTAGGAACATGAGCATTTTTCTTTAGATGCTGCCTGCGTGCATTCAGTTTGCAACTCCATGTCATTATAAGTATACAGATGTTCTGCCTCTTGGTAAATACTATGTAAATTTGTTCTTACGATTATAATGCTTGCTGAAATGAGCACAATAATTAGGAGGCAATCCTCGCTTTATGAATTTTCCATAGTAGGTTTGATGCTCTAAGATAAATCTCCAGTTCATCAAAATAGCTGTGCATGCGCTTAATTTTAAACATACTCTTACTCTGCCACAATTAAGCAAAATACTTAAGTACATGCATGTTGCTTGGAGGAGTTTAAATCTGTTCACTTTAATTAGATTTACATCCAGACTGAAGTTCTTTCCTGAAGAGAAGCCTCTGAAGTGCACTGCTTTGAAACAGGAAGCATTGAATGAAAATGAAGAGAGCTTATTCTGATTACCATCTCAATATGAAATACTACTTTGTATTTTTATATACATTAGCTGTTCAAGACCTACAACTTCACCAATAAATAAGAGAAAATGTTTTCACTTTTACTTTATATTATCCAACTCCACTGTAAAAAAAATCTCACACTTATCCGAAGCCCATTAAATAGCTATTCAAGCTGCAGAAAACAAACTCTTTTCCTTGTGAATTAGTCCTGGGAGGGCAGACAAAGACTGTTGTAGATAATAATCATATGTTTCCTATGCAATTACTTGTAACATTCTGGGATGGTGTTTTTATGGTTCTATGCATAAACTTTAAATGGTTCAGTGCTAATTTTCCTAAGTACATACCGTATTAGATCTTCCTAACAATTTTCTTTTATAAAGAATGACCAGTGAAGCAATCTTCATAAAAGAAGTGCATACTAATCGTGATTTCAAATCAGACAGACGGGAAATTGCCACACCCTACGTTAGTGAATGCATCCAGGTCCCATGGTAATCTTTATGGTAAGTTTAGATTGTCTATGGGAAATGAAATCATGTGCCAAAGGCCAAGTAAACCCAAAATTAAAATGCAGAGTAATGTCTCCCAGTTGCATTCATAATCCTGCTTATTACCTCTTACATCATTATAAAGCGTTCTCCAGAATAAAACAACCCACTGCTGTGCTATGTATACCACTGATACAGTACAGGCTGTCCAAATTCTGCTCCAAAGGCCAAACATCATCTACTCAGTTTTGAAAATTTTGCTTAGGGTCATCATTCATGTCTATGGGGTGGTCAAACTCTTGGATATGGGGGCTTGGAACTATCAGCTGCTAATTCCCAAGCATGTTTTATTGCAGGTCTTCAAATTCACTTTCCCGTGTTTTATTCTGTACGATGGCGACAGCAAACTACAATCTACACTGTTGAAGAAAACAGGGAGTAACTTTTCAATTACTAGGAAGTTATCACTGCAATTACTTGCTGTGCTATTTTTGGGCAGTGTTTTCATAGACACATGCATATTTTTTAAATGGTTTGGTGCTAGCTTGTCTTTCACACGGGTTTGTAAAACCTAATGTCTCTCCCAAGTTCATATTGAGTAGTCTCAATTCCTTTCACTGTTACTTGCAAGAAAAGGAATTAGAGACTTTGATGACCAGGTGAAATCACTCACTCAAGAAATTAAACCAAATGATAAAACTAAGTAGCCTAAATACTGTTCAGCAGAAATGTGGCACCTGCAACCCATTACTGAAAGAAGAACTCACTACCATAGAACACAGTGATCAAGTTTTCAGATTGCACAAAAGATGTTAGTGAAGAATGAAAATAGGGTACATTTATTTTCTTCTGGTTTCTACATTCACTGAGCTTTTGTAGTTGGCAGCATGTCAGGACCAACAGGCTTCCGGCAGGAGGTCATTATTTTAAAACATTAACTCCCATGTTAATGTTTGATTTTGCTAATGTTTAAATTGGGATATATTTCTGAACAGGAGAATGGAAGGGAAAAGAGATCACACACAGGATGCTTTTCGTCCTGTAAAAGTAGCCAGAGGTGGGTTAAAAAAAAAAAAGCCCCTGATCCTGATTTCTTCCCTCCTTTTTAAGAGACATTGTCTATTTAAAATTAATTGCTGACATAACACTCAATTCCACTTTTAAAATATACTTGAAAGACACATTACATTTGCACAAATGGAGACATAATACAATTCATAGAAGTGACTGCTAAATTGAGATTGCAAAAAAGATGTGAGAACCCAGAGAGTGAATTTAGCATCAGAGCTGAAAGAGTATGTCATGAGAGGAGCAGTGTTCTGTGTGAGACCTAAAGCTCAGCCCTTCGCTATGGGAAGTCATCAGAGATTGCACCATATTTGTGATGAGAAGAGAGGGATCAGGATCTGGTCAAGTAGTACCTGGGTTAAGTAATCACCTATTTGGCATTGGGAGGGTGGGACTGCAAAACAAAAATGAATCACAAGTAAAGGCACATTGTACAAATGGTAATTCTTGCCTCTTGGATTATCCTCAAGATTAGCTTCATAGTTGATGATCTCACATAAATTCAGTAATTCACTTTTCAAAATAAAAGATTAAATATCTAAGAAACCTGCCTTGACTGGAGAGAGACACAAATAGGCACCAAGGGACTCAGATTTATCTGACCTGAGTTGGGTATCTCAGGCATCTGAGTACACAGGATCCACTGTGTGTAGTTCCCTAATCCACCATCCACTCCCACAGCCACACTTAGCCCTGTCTTCTCTACAGTTCCAACTGCACTGCATGTACTTCACTCTCTATTGATAGTCTTGTGTAATACTACTGTCATGCCCTAAACTTCAGCTCACACTTCATTTAGTTTCCACATTTTTTCATAACAGGAAATGTGATTCATACATATCTTTAATTACACATATCAATGTAAAAACATTATGCTGTTGCAATAGCAAAGTCTGGGTATCAAAACTTTTCCAAAATTTCAGAGTGGCTCTGAAGAAGGAAGGAAGATTTCATGCTATGATTCTCCAGTGACGCTCAATGGGCTCTTCAAGAAGAACATGTCTCCAGTATTACATCCAGCTACAACACTGATCATGAACTTTCGTTCTCAGAAAGGAAGATTTTGGTCAGAATTTCCTACTTTTCTTTCCATAAGATGGCAACTTGCAGAGATATGCTAGATTTAGATACAACTGAGGCTTCACCAGGTTACAGAGGGCAGCTGTTACCAAAGCAGCCTTATGGGCAATCTAAAGTGTAAAAACAGCAAGTTACAAGAAAATGACTTCGGAGATGACATGCATTATTCCCACTAGTGTAGTCAGCTTGATGGAAATCACAGATAAACTTACATTACTCATATGAGAGGAAAAAGAGTAAATACAGCAGTTTTCTGGTTTACGATCTGAAAGCAAAATGCTTATGTTCATTCCAGTTGTGCACTTGCTAAATGAGGTGACTGTTTGTTGCATGAAATAGTGGGAAATTACAGAAATAAAATTACAGAATAGAAATCAGATAAATAAAGAGCAATGTCATTTTTCAGGACTTGACTGCCAGAGGTGCATCGCTAACAGCCTGCCTCTACCATAAAACAATTGATTTGAATAAATGCATTTTGTTAACTAGTCACTAGCAATTATTTCTTCATTATCTTGGGTTTAAATTATGGAAGTAGATGTGTAACTTAAAACAAGAAGTATCTGTCAAGCAGGAAAGCTCAAGATACCTTTTAATAATATACCAGAGAGCTGCTTTACTGTGTTTCTTCTTTTGAACTCCAAGATAGTATCAGCTGGGGAACATTCTACTGTTCTATGTACATTTCCCTCATCACCACAGTATCTGAAAAGCTTCCAGTAGTTCATTAAACAACATGACTAACCTCCCTCATTTGTGGTTTCTTCATTCTCTCTCATCCTCTCCCCAAGGGAAGAGCTGTGTGTGTGTGCAGCAATGTTTTCATTTACTGCTGTTTCTTTTTTTTTTCCTCCTTTCTTTTTCTTTTCTTTTTTTTTTTTTTTTTTTAATAATAAATTTGTGCATGCTACTCTGCATTTATAGCAAAGAGATGCATGGTTTTTACCTCAATTTCTGACTTTGCTGCTCACATCTTGCTGAGCATAACCTGCACTCCTTGCCCTGTTTCTGTTTCATTACAAACTATACTGCTACTGTTCTGTACGCCTGAAGATGCACAGCAAGTTGATATCAAACACAAAAAACATCAGCTAAGTCATGGGAAGAGAGTGGAAGATCTTGAGTTTGTAAGATGAAATGCCACAAGAGGTGCTGCTGTGTTGTCGCCTTGGACAGCAAGCCTATGTGAGCCCCCAGTAAAGAAGGTGTGAATGAAGCTACATGACTTGTTTACTATGTGTGTGAGGTTTTTGGTTCCCACTGCAGAATTGCATGAGTGGAGACAGCTTTTGAACATACAATATGAAAAACTTTATACATATTAAATAAAAGCCTGCCTTTTGCTCTCCATTACACTAGTATATGCAGAGCATAACTTCACTAGCTTGCCATATGCTTCCGCTAAATAAGAACAGACTACATCTTGGTAGCACATGTCAGTGTTTAAAAAAATATCAGACTGGAAGATGTTATAGTAGGTAAAGTATTACAGTTAGAGAAAGACTGTCTTAAGTATTGTGGTAGGCTATCTCAATTTTTACGTGTTCACCAAGTTACATCCGAACACTGGGAATAATCTCAGTTCCCGTAGCCAACATTTCTAACGCCATCACCTCTTTCAATCTAAGTTCATATTCATGTCTAAGTAGTAGACTCTATTTCTGCAGTGCTTTCACCAATACATCCCAAAATACCACAAGAAGTATCTATTATTATTTAATAGATGAGGAAAGTGAGAGAAAGGAAAACTCATTCTAAATTAGTCAATAGCAGGGATAAGGGTGCAGTGCAACTCCAAAGCTTGTAGACTCCAACATATTGGTCTGTTCCCAAGGCAGTACTGCCACATGAACTTATTCTTCAAAATACATGTCATAATGAAAGGAAAACTACAACAACTTGTGCTTCTGTATACACAAAATTAACTTGATTTCTTTTTTTTTTTTTTTTTTCCTAAGGACACAAATCATCTGTACACATTATCACAGCTCTAGCCCAGTGTCATCTGCTGTTTGACTCCTGTCAGTCAGAATAGCAGCAGCTGGCTTGGGACTCTATGCTTAAGACAGGAAGAGACAGCAACTGAGTGATGGAACCTACAATCGTCTTGAGGACACTGCAATATTCCAATTCCTGGAAAACAAGACAGAATAAAAACTAATAAGCCTTAACATGGAAAAGATTGGAACAGGGCTAGGTTTTAAAATACTCCCTGAATCTGGCAAATACAATTTCTGGCATAAAACCAGCAACTTCAAGGCTAGCCCAATTTCCCTTCACCTTATTACTTCTACTGTAAGCAGATGGGGAAGAGAAGAAGGGCCACCTTTTCCCCTCATGGTGGCTTTTTCGCTTGGGACTCAGCAAACTGCAGCACTGAAGTCAACAACTGCCACAACAGACTCAAGCTTGCTATCTCCAAACAGCCAGCAGCATTATACCTCAGACTAAAGAATATGCAGAAACAACATATTTCTATTCAACTTATTTAGTTGCTCTGAGAATTTTGGCTATGACTCATAATTTGTCATGCTTTTCACCTCAAAACAGTTTTGCATCTGAGATATTCTCCTGACCAAGTCTTTTTTTATGGCTTTAGGCTGTTCTTCATTAGCTGATAACTAAGTGTGGGTTAAATTTAAGACAACTGCTTGTTAGGACAAATATGGATTTTGATGGAGAGCAGGTATGATACAGACTTCCATCATTTTCTTGGGTCTTTTTTAAACAACATGGACATCACTGTGCTTCCCACAGCACTGATAACATCTCAGCCACTTGTGCATTCCTTTGGTCTGCAAAGGCTGCAGAGGTTGGGTGAGTCCTCCCCTTACGCCTGCATCAGACTTTTGCACCTAATGGATAACAAAGCTTTGCCTGCACTGGAGGCACTGGGAAAGGATGTCAGAAAACTGAAGAGCTCAAAGTGATGGAACAGAAAACGTATGTTCCTATGAGGCAACACAGTAACAGATGCAATAGCAATTGTTTTCCTAAAAAGGAATGTACAGAAAGTCCCCAAATATTCTTTTTTTTTTTTTTTTTTTTTTTTTGTAAGAAATGGCAAGTTAAATATTGTCCAGACATATGGTGGCTTAAGCATGAGGGCCTATGTGCAGAGTATTCACACTGGGACTACACTCTCCTCTCTCAATAACATTATTTCAGCTATTGAGTCGTGCTGCCACTGGGAAAATACGCACATTTCAACAAAGAAAAATAAATTGCATTTGTGTTCTCACTTCAACTCCCAGTTTCTTGCTGGAGTGATGCCAGGCCAGTGTTTCAAGGTGCTGACTATCTCCTCCTAGCAAACCAGAACAGATGGGACAGGGAGCGAGGCTGGGACTCGGCAGCCAAGTGTAAACACATTGAAATCCTGTATTGGAGCAAGGCTCTTTTTGCCCCTTGCCTTCCCCACTTTGCATACCTTGAATTTTAGAACACGTACATCCAAATAAATGGGTCACGCATCGCACCACATGCTGCCACCAGGAAAAAATGAGGTTTGCTTCTCTCCTTTGCCATGTCCAACCTCAGGAAGATCACCCCACCACGCAGATATAGCTTAAGGGATGTACCAAAGGTTCTAAGGTGCCGACACCAATTCATCAAGACCCTACAAATAAAGTGAACTCTACAGTCCATGCCTAGGTGCAAGCTCATGTCAAGGCATCCTGCGACTCTGCCACCATTACCAAGATGGGCATCACAACCACATCTGTAGAAATAACCCCAGTGTACAACCACACAAAGTGGTCCCAGAAGCCAGTTAACTGAAACGTGGCATTTGGTGGCTGTGAGCAGCAGAGGCAGGGTGTGAAACATGAGTCTAATCGGAATCGAAGAGCTGGGGTGAAGAAGGTTACAATCCACATTTGCAGAACACTTTCTGAATACCAAAAGCTTTCCCCTTTATAAAACAAAAACTTCGTTCACTTCAGTTCTCTCACCATGAATAATGAACTGGGGAATTAAAAGCTTTAAACCTGTTAAAGAAGTAATATTAACTTAGGTATAAATATAGCTGAAATAATCCAGACAGTTTTATGACCTTACACCCCCAAATGAAGGTGAAATGCAGAATTCTTTCCCCAGGAATAGTGGTAAACACAGCTAACAGATGGAAGAGCTGAATGGAAATTTCAATAAAGTAGGCCACAAAGAAGCATTTGTAAGCACAGGGGTGCTTGCTTAAAAGAAAAAAAAAAGGAAAAAAAAAAAGAAAAAAAAGGAAAAAAAAAAAGAAGGCTAAAAAATGGAACTTTGTTTTATTTTGATAGAGTGCCAAAACAGTACTGCATTCCTTAAAGAGCAGAATAAAGGATCGAGTTAGACTGGCCTTCTCAACACCTCAGCAAAAGCCCCCATGGGTCTCATTTTGCTAGGATGACTATTTATATGACAGGTAAGGGAATAATTTTGTTGGATTCAGTTACACTAGGCCTCCATGACCTCTGGGTCAAAAGAGCAAATGCAAAAGTGACAATGTGGATAATTGCCTGTTTAGGATAATGGAATACTGATTGAGGGTCAATTATTATAACACCTGAAAGATAAATGAGCTGATGTGAAAGGTTCAGCAGAGATAGCAAACAAGGAGAACTGTCTGCATGCACCACGCCGTGGCTAATAATACGGAGTACAGACTGCGGTGTTTGATAGCAGGGAAGCATATTTCCTGAGCTGAGCTACTAAAGCCAAGCAGTTTCCAAGCCCTAAAATATTTTAGTATGTAAAACGTGCCATAAAATAGAAATTCAGCTCAACTGCCCAAAGCTGCAGGATTAAAGTAATATTATTTAACATGCTACCCAATTAATTTCCATTATAGCCCTTGTCTGTGCCTCATGTCCCAGACTCATTCTTTCTCCTGTCTCTGGAGTGAACTTTCTTTCATTGCTATACAAATAAAGAAAACCAGTCTTGACATTTGTGTTTCTAAATTCAAGCAAAGGAGAAATACCATTCAGGCTACTGCTGCAGAGGGGCAGTGTGGTTCATGGAATTTTTAAAGAATTGAATTTTGCCCCTAAAATCTTTGGAACATTTTGTACATGAATCTAGCTCAGTTACCCTGCTCAGTACATCTTTTGGGTGGCGTGATTCGTGACAGGCTCATTTATCGCCTTGGCTTCTCCCTATTTCTTGTGTCCAGCAAAATGATGAGACCCACTGCACACACTGTGATAGAATACAGTTTGGGTTGGGAAAAGATCCAACAAGAGGTCAGTCCCTTATCTCTCTACTGTGTAAAAGCACATCAACTTCTCCTGTGCTTTGAGGGAGCAACATATTTAGGAACTGTCTCCTGTAGAAGCAGACACTTTGTGTCCACACAGCTAGAGAGCTCACATCTGATGGGCCAAAATTTTTTTACATCATACAAAAGGTTCATCTTCATACAGGATCAGATGAATGAGCAGTAAGAAACCCATCTCCACAAATAGCAGAGCACTGACAAGGTGCTCTTGAGGTAAATACTCATCTCAAAAGTGTATGACAGCAAAAACTGTTATTTAGAAGACCTTCCACTCAAGTGAGTTGACAAGGATTCAAGGAATCTTCTCCAATAAATGCACAGCTAAATAAAAATCTTCCCCTCATGCTCCTCCAGAGTAGCATGTAAGGACATCACTTGTTTTTCCTTTGCTCATCAATGTGTGAACATGGATCTTCTAAAGAGAATAAATAAGTCATCTCTGGATCTTCATGTCACCATCAGCAGAATATGTTGTAATACAACAGGCTGCTAAGGATAAGAAACTACATCACCTTGAAGGGTACCAGAACAATTCACAAGTGTATGGCTAAGGGCTATCATCCAGTTTGCCCACAATAATGTAGAACATTACTATTTTTGCCAGATACCACCTTCATCAGAGTAGCTATAAGAATGTTAATCTTCCAAGTTGGTTACCTTGTAGTTTAGCAAAAATTTACCACTGCAAAAATCTCCTGCTATAATAAGTGCAGTAGTACACTATTGTTTTTTTCATCTGCCATATAACAGTATTCCAGTTTATTTGTATTCAGTAAGATAGGAAAAGGTGAATGACTTCACGATGAGAGGAGGTTATGGTTGGTTCTCATTTCCAGTTATTTTGATGGGAACATTGCTACCTTTTCTGCAGTACTGTCAGCTACATGAAGAGCACCTTTGATGCTGACCAAGAGTTCCAAATACACAATGAAACTCCTTCAACTGCAAGATAAAGGCTAACGAAGACAATAAGAACCTAGGTGTCCCAGTAGAACTCTTGATAGGAACAAGGAAGAAGAGTAAGTCACCTGACTTCGGGTAAGAAAACAAAATAAAAAAAAACAGCCCTGGCCCACCGATTGAAAAGTGTCTCACAGTGACTAATATCTGACTAGAACCCTATCACTTTGGTTTTCCTTTCCCTCAGACAAGATGAATCACTGCACACAGGCTGACAGACAGAAAGAGAAGGCATCCTTTTCCTGCAGCTGCCAAAACCTTCATGGTTTTCCTGTATGACAAAAGACCATCCGGCAGTGATGAGAGATTTCTGAAAGTCACTGAGGTTTTCAATGATTAAAAGATTATTGGGATCTCTTCCAGTGTGGAGATAAATTAGCTCTCATTCCAAATATGATGTGTTTTCTTTTCCACCGTATTTAGCTGCTGCAGGGAGCACACCTCTCAGATGTTCCACATTTCAGGAATGGCCCTCATTTTACTCTCAAGGTTATCTTCCATATGAATTTGCCACCTCTGTGCTTTTGTTATGAAAAACTTCACAGCAAGAAAAAAGAATACCCCCCAACTATTACAGGTTGAGCTTGCAGAAAAAGTCCCACACTTATAGGAACAAATCCCATAATATTTTCAGTTCCCATGCAAATGAGTGCTTTCTCTTTTTCCTGTCCCATATTTAGTGCACTCAGAGAGGCATGCACAAAAGTTTATACCAGGGAGACCCAGTGCATGGTTTGTGGAGGCCAAACAGCTGAAGGCAGGGCCCCCCCTCCCCTACACGCTGCTCCTTGGCAAAGCATCCCCAAACAAAGCTTGATCCTAAACACAGTTGTGATGAACCATGCTGGATATTTCAGATTTGCATGAACTGTGCTGTTAAATATGGGCCGGAATTTTCATAAATTACAGGAACTGATTAGCACTGTAAAACAGTGCAGAGCGCTCCGGAAAGCACCATGCAGTTTCATTCTGCACAAGTCACACAAGAGAATTCTTGTTCTGAGGCGGCTTGTGCAGCATAATCGAGCCTTCAAGAGAAGCTCTATGCGTGGCAAATGAATAACCAGGTAAGATACAGAAAGCAACAGTTAGCACTGCACAGATCTCTTAAAAGAAATGCCACTGCTGAACGAACAGAAAAACAAGTTTGAGGGCAACCAATTCACTAGCATGCATGCAGAAGCTGTGAACCAAACATTCCTTCACTAGCGAGACAAGTAGTTCAGCTGCAAAAGAGCTGAGCAGTGATTTTGATTGATTTTGCAAAAGGTGAGGGAGCTGGTGGGTCTCTGCGTCGTGCAGCTGCCTTTAGAATAGCCATCCTACCTCACAGCCTGACCTGAAAATGCTACATTGACCTGGATAAATGGGATGTGTGAGAAGCTTGCAAAACCTCAGACTTGGCTGGTTCTCTCAGAGCCAACTCTAACACCTAGCAGGGCTCTTTGTTTTCCCTACTGTTAGATTCTGCATCCTTACATCTTAGTTCCCATTTGTACAACTCAGGAGGGACACTTCTTAAGCTGTGGTCAAGCCCTGATCCAGGAGCCTCTTGCTTCTTCTCAGCAGATAAGATCCCTTGAGGATCCCATCAGGAAAACTCATGGAGACAGTTCCAAACCACTGTATCAGTCTATCAGAAAAAAAGATGAAGAGGTCTCTAAAGAGATTCAGTAGAGACTGTGCTGAGACTGCTTTCTTACCCGAAGCCATGTGACTTCTTCCTTGTTGTTTCCAGCAAGAAAAAGAAAAAAAAAAAGCCCTACAAAATAAGGGAAAGAAAATCTGAGGTGATACTGAGATAGAAACCTGGGAGCTCAGGATGCATGGATAGATAAAAGAGCAAATGAGCCCTTGAGTTGGATGTTTTGAAAGCTGAAAAATATCTGCCACTTTACTGAGAATGAAAGAGGAATGTGATCTGTTGTATACAAAATCCAACTCAAATGAGTAACTTAGGAAGAGTTTGACAGCAAACACATCTGCAGAAACAGGTGGTAATAACTAAGACAGACCAACTGCTGAAGACCTGCAGGAAAAAGGAGGAGACATTCTACGTAATAGAAATAAATGTTTAATGTTATCCCATCTTCAACTAACTCACATAGCTTGAAAGATGGGAATAAATCAAAATCAAACAAGATCTTTATCACTGAAGAAGTTGATAAGTCTACTCTGTAGAATGCTAAAATACTAAAAATCATGCCTGAGGATTTACCTAGGCATCAACTTAAAGTAGCCTCATGTTTGAGTGTTTGCTGATTATGCTGCAAATTGCTTAATGCAATTCTGGAGGAGATTGTGTAGAAAGATGGAAAGGTAAAAGAGGCTTTTGCCTTAGGTAGCAGACTGGGAGAACTTTCCAATAATTATTTGAACGCTGCTGAGCTTCACTGCAATACCAACTGTCATAGTGCCAGGAGTGTCTTTTTCTTCTTGTTCATGTGTTCTCACTACCATTTACATTTCAGTAAAGGCAAAAATTTTGGAGTCATACAATGATAGAACGGCCTGGGTTGAAAAGGACCACAATGCCCATCTAGTTTCAAGCCCTCCTGCTATGTGCAGGGTCACCAACCAGCAGACCAGGCTGCCCAGAGCCACATCCAGCCTGGCCTTGAATGCCTCCAGGGATGGGTCATCCACAGCCTCCTTGGGCAACCTGTTCCATTGTGTCAAGAACTTCACAGTGATTGAGATGGAAAATACTGCAAGTCAAAAATGAACTCAGTGGAAGGAGCCCAAAACCAAGATGTTTAGAGCTGCTTAGATAATTTCTCATTTTCTTACACACACAACACCGCTGAAAAATATGACTTTTGTTTCCAGTACCTTTTGTCTTTCATGGCTTTCCTCCTGGAAAGAATAATTTTTCTGGCCACAGCTATGCTACTGAAGCTTCGCAGTCTGTGTAAAAGCACTGCATTTTTAAATTAAAAAGAAACTTAGAAGCTGATTCCTAAATTAAAAGCATACTATATTTATTAAAATGAATAAGAATTGGAGACAAAGGAGCATTCACATTGTTTTTAGATAGTTTGTCAATACTCCACATTTTCTTGTTTTTTTTTGGATAAACTGTTCAGGTGACGTTTTTATGTTAAGCTGCTAACACGACCATGACACAGAGGAAAAATGTATGCCTGACTCAAATGATTCTTAACCTTCACACTCCTTGTGTGAAACCAAAAAGTTAACTCCAGGCTGCAATCACCATGAGGCTTCTCAGCCATCATCATCACAAACAGCACAGACACCCTGACAGCTCTCAGATGCTTCTTCATAGAAAAGCCAGACATATAAACAGAGAGAGATATCTGAAACATCACCTCAACTTAACTTTGCAGCTTCACATTTGTCTTAGTGCTGGCCCCAGGCTCCTGTGATACTATAAATTTCCCTTCTCATTCTGATCCCTAAAACCATGTACCCTGCATGCCCACACCAAGCTTTTCTCCATGATCCCTCCACAAATGAGGAATCCAGAAGCCAGGTTGATTAGATGGGGCTGGCAAAGGAGTGCTGGCCTTGCTAAGATTTAGAAAAATCCAGAGAAATAACCCAAATGTGAAGTGCTGGAGAAGGGAACATCTCAAACCAAGCTTTCTGTGAAGTTACTTTGTGGTATCTTAGGGGGCTGGGGAGTATGATGACTGTGAGAAGAGGGAAGGAAAATGAAATACGACAATTCAGAGAAAAAAACAACAAAATAAACTAATGGCAATAGCTAAACTCTCTGATTAAAGGGTGGCTTGCGAGGAGAAACATTAATTAGCAGTTTAAGTGAGCACTTGAGACTTTCAAGTTCTAATACATAGATTATAATGAAGTCATCTTTCCTGCTATTCTTCATGAGTTTAATATTCACAGAGCTTAAAAAAACGGTGACCTACTCCTGCCTTGGATATGCCATGCAAATGATGAGAAAATACAGGACAGGGGAAAGAGGTAATTAGCACTGAGGGAGACAGTAACAGCAATGGAAGAGTTCTCTGAAGCACGGGCTTAGATTTGCACCGAGAAAAGGTGAACGCTGCTGTCTTCTTTCTTTTTCAAAGCAGTTCCTGTAAATGGCTTCTGGAATAAGTAGAAGATTGTGACATGAGCGGTGTGAGCAGTGAGTGGTCACTACTGAACTAGACAGGACATTTGAAATCAGTAGGCACGAGTTATTTGGCATGCCAAGAGGGAGCGACCCACTGTGGGTGCTGCCATGCTAACTTAAACTTCCTGCAGCACTTAATCTGCTATACCACAAAAGGGATGCCTAGTTTTCCCCTAAAGAGAAAAACATGTATTTTAACAATAGTCATTTTATTCAACAGGTCTGTATCAATCCCTTTCCTTATTTACAGAGAAGTAAACTGCTTGCTGTTTAGATAACATTCTCTCAGGGGCAGGCCCAGCTTATCGGAGCTGCCTGCTGGGAGCACAGAGCAGGGCACAAACAATGCACGTTCACCAGCTCCACTGCCTTGAAATTCGACAACGTGAGATAAAGCATAGATTGCTTTCCGAGCCTTTCTTTGGCTTTCCTCAGCATCATCTGCAGAGGCTCGGCCCACTTGTACTAAAAGTCCAAGAGAACAAGACTATGAGACTGCCAATGAGCTCCTCCAGAGAAAACTTTGACCACAGGTTGGGCTTCCTGTCTAGAAACGTCCCCGGGCTTTTACTGCTGTGTAACATACTCTTCCAATGGGCTTTTATCTATTCACTCAATAGCACACACAGAGACGAAGCCAGCAGAAGCTATGAGCAAGAAATCAGTAAATTCTGCCACTCTCCCACCATCTGCCATTCACACATCTGCAACTTACCCTTTCCTACTGGCTTAACTTTATCACCACAGTAAGTTCAAGGCACACTTAATACAAGTGAATCAGCTTCTCTCATTGCTGTGTATTTGTATGCACACACAAAAATGCTGATTTTGTCATTTGCCTTAGAGGACCTGCCCTCCCTGCCAGCGCCTTGACCTGCTGTGAGCCACAGGAAACACATTGCAGACAAACTCCATGCAAGCAAATGGCAATACATGAGCTATCTGATGGGCCTGCCTTTTTTGTTTTCTCTTTCATATCATGATTCAGAAGAGGTTGACAGTATTAATTACCATTTTCCCTTGCAGTCAGCTCAGCCTTGAGGCATCCTTCTGGAGTAATTCCTAGGTTTCACAAGAAGCCCACCTCTCTACAGCTCACCTCTTTTCAAGTTGTTTCGGGGGAAAAAAATAGACTAAAATAGTTGACATTCTGGAAGAATAATGAAAGAGATTGCTAGTACCGTGGCTATTAAAACTAAAACACGCAGACTTTCATGCCAGAGAATTCCAGCTCTCAAGCCCCTGGAGGTCCTGCAGCAGGAGACACTGCAGCAGGGCCATGTGCAGCAAGCAAGTGCAGCCACTCTGCAGACTTTTCCTCCTCGCTTTGACAAACACTTCAGTCTCTGCAGCTCCTGTACAAAGCTAATAAACTTTATAAAACACCAAAATTACCATTACCAGGGGATACATCAATGATCCACAGGGATTTCTCTGCTGGCTGTGTAGTGGCTTGGTGTACTGTGACCCATCGCCCCAAAAATTCTAATCCCTTCACTGAATGAGAGACAATTAAAAATAATATAATATTTCAAAGGTCTAAGTGCTCCCATATGGAGATCAGTTCTTTAAGTGCTGTAATTTGCCAACTATAAATATTACTGGAATTGTTTTAATGAAATATCCTGTGCTATTATGTAAGTACAGTATTGTTTCCATTCACACTTCTTCCCTACACAATTATTCCAGATGTTCTACCCACCATCTTGAGATACTGCTTTGAAAAAAATAAAAGGATACACACACATTTAAACATAGATGTATATTGTTGTACAAATATATATATGCATAAAAATCAACTTAGTAAGATAAAAACTGACATTAAACACCAACATTTAATCATTTAATAGAGGTTCTCCAGGCATGTCTTAATCTTCTTTTAATAAACTTGCAATTGTATAACTCAAACTTTTAAATTTTCATGATCCTAAAGTGTAATAAAAACAATAATAAAAGTCTACCATTAGATCAAAAACTGTCAAGGGCAAGCAAGAGAAAATAGAGAGATGCCAAAGAAGCAGAGGTCAAGTGCTTCCAAAAAAATTCAGGTACTGTACCTTCAAGTATATTGCAGTGGGAGGTGACTGGTTACTGCTGTTTTATTTAATAAGGCTTCACATAAATTCCAGCTGCTAACCATGTGATAAGTCATTTCAGAACACAAGGGCTTCTATTCTCCTGCCATGGGGTGATTCTGACTTCCACCCACCTCGCTGGGAGCTACAGCCACATGAGGTCTGAATAGATCCCATGCACCATTTTCCTGGGCTGACTTTTGATTGCAACACACAGGTTGTGTGAATGAACGACCTTCAGATTTAAGGAAGAAATAGCTTATTTTAGGTAACCCTATACAGGGTATGATAATATTCCTGGGGCTTCACTACAGGAAGCGTCTCAGTGCTTTAATGCAGTGATGGCACTTTTTAAAAACAATAAGAAAGGGGAAAAAGAAAGAGAAAAAAAGAAAGAAAGAAAATGCACTCAGGAAGAAAAAGGAGATGAAAAAATTCATCTTTCTTGCTCAGTTTTACAAAAGGAAAGTACTGCTCTTCTGGACAGACTCTGCAGCTGCTCCATAACTCTTACTGGTGATGGTGGTTCTGCAATAGCAGCAAATATTTCCCCACACAAGGAGGAGGAAGAAGATGGAAAGATTCATATGACCTATTGCTGTTCAGCCCTGGCAATATATGAACAGGAATGGGAGAAGATAAGCACTTCAGCTGCTAGTTCATCCACAAAAAACTGCTACTTAATTTGCCTCCATCCCCAAATAAATAAATAAACAAACAAACAAATAAATAAAATATAGTAAATAAACAAAGACATTTCTTCTGATATTTTTCATGGTTTCCAGACTCCTGTTGTTGTCTCCCCAACACTATGTTTCCTCTCTCTCCATTACAGACTTTGTACTTTTGGATAAAACCAGATACCCTTATTTTAATTGAGGTATTTGAAACCCTTTCTGTGTAGGTTGCTCTGAAAGTAATGCCTTCTATTCATTTCCATGGAAACCACAATAGATACAAAGAGCAGAATAACACTATTTGATAGTGTTATTCTGGCCTGACTCTGGAAGTTCAAAGGTTCAGCTTAGTGTCACAATGTAGCAGTCTGAGTTGATGGTCTGCCTGGGCTCCAGCAAATCCAGAAAGATAGAATCATAGAACTGCTCAGGTTGGAAAAGACCTTAAAGATTACAAAGTCCTACCACAACTAACCATACCACCCTATCTCTAACAACCCTCTGCTAAATCACATCCCTAAGTATAAATACCCTTCTGGTACTGGAAGGGAGTAATAAGGTCTCCCCTAAGCCACCTTTCCCCCAGACTAAATAGATAACCCCTTTCCTATCCCAAAGGACAGTGCACATCACTTCACCTGTTGAGGGCTGTGTCATGAACTCAGTGATGGACCTTTGTTTCATATACACTTCCATGTCAGACAGCATTTTGTCAGACCGCCCCCCTGCTGCCATCTGTCACACAGAAACAAAGTGTTACAGGATACTGGTGGGAATTTCAACCTCTACTGCCATACCACCAACATCTGACGTCATGGACCAGCATCATAAAATAGGTGAAATTACTATCAGAGCTGC
Source organism: Lagopus muta (assembly GCF_023343835.1). Taxonomy (NCBI): domain Eukaryota; kingdom Metazoa; phylum Chordata; class Aves; order Galliformes; family Phasianidae; genus Lagopus; species Lagopus muta. Next base: position 80,138,522 of record NC_064435.1, on the reverse strand, counting down.
CCTTGTATTAACGGGCTAGCTGTGATAAAACTGTTTTTGAAAGGGAATATTTGCTATTAGTGAGTATGCATTTTTAGAAGAAACGAAAGGTATTAAAAAAATTCATTTTCTCTATACAATTGTATGGACAATACTGTCTATTAAAGCAGCATGCAGTGGTTCTACGCTTAAACTTTTCAAATCTCTTTGCAATATTCTTCTAAAAGGAGAACTTAACCATACAGTCTATGAGCCTCTCTCCAGAGGCCTACATCAAGTACCTGTAACACAAGCTGAAACTACATTTAATATCCTTCACTGGACCAGATTTACTCTTCAAAAAAGCAAACGCTTTAAAATCATTACAGAATGAGTGTTCAGAAAGCATGTACAAATGGCAGGCCTTTTAAAACTCTAAGCATTGCACACATAAGTAGTCAAGAAGGAATGTGACAGCCCAGGCTAGAGGTGTAAAGGCGAGCACATATCTGACCAGGTCCCATGCAGTCACAGAGAAATCCTGACCCAGAGACTTGTCTGGAGCCTACAAGGTGAAGCATGCTGAACATGCAGCAGGGAACTAACCAGGCAAAAATAGAACTCCAGCTATTTGTAACGTAAAAAAAAAAAAAAAAAGTCCAGGTGCTGTTTCAAATTAATTTTTCTCTGCTGAAACCTCAGTTAAGCTACAGTTTCTGCCTGCAGCGTCAGCATCAAGGCTGCTCTGCTCGAACACGGGAGCAGCTTGAACTTGATTCTCTCAGCACCTCAAGCTGGGGGGCTTGAGCTTTTTGGCCAGGATGGGGCACGATCCTCTTTGAATTTTTTCCCAGGGTCTGCATGTTGAGCAACTGCAGCCTGTGCAAAGGAGACGTGGAGGGAGGGGGTGGGAAAGCTGAAGGAGGCTCACTGAAAGGGTGACCATGGTAGCTTGGGATGATTACACAAACGGCTGCACATCTTTTGATGTTTCTCTTTTTTTTTTTCTAATAATAAGATGGTCATCTGCATGCTTTGGTTTCTGAGAAATGCGGCTTCATTTCTCTCTCATAAAAATGGCCTGTTTCCTCTTAGCAAACAAATTAGAGGAAGAAACCTACAATAATTTACAGTATATTAGACAGTTATTACCGTGCAGTGATATAACATGGTGATTATTGTAAGTGAGAACTTTGCTACAATTCACATACCGGCAACGGAAGTGCAATTTTAGGCCTGGTATAGACTTCTGAAGTCAAATCATCTGGGGCAACATCTAAATTCCAAATCCCAATCCCCTGACTCATTCCTATAGTTTCATCATGATTATTCAAGCACTGCCGGTGTGTTTGTGTCATAATAAATAGCAAGGAGGAGAAATTACAAGGTTGACTCGTGTGAAGGTGATAGGCACAATTAGTTGTTTCGAGCCAATGTTTCATAGCGAGACTCCAGGTCTTGCTATCACAACCTCTGCACATACCGAGCATTTCTCTGCAGAACTTAAAACAGGAAAATGAAGAGAGAAAACTTGTTAGTTCCTGCTTACACCCGAAACACGAGAGGCAGAGCTCTGTGAAATGGGACCTATTTCACTGAGCTGATAAAATTCAAGAGTTCAACAATGTCACAGCCTGGCATCCGCATTAAACTTTATTCTTTATTAGACAGTGTGTTCTATGTTTTAATGGATGTTAATGTAAATAGATGTGCATATAATGACTTCAGTGCAGTCACATAGGCTTAATAAAGCGTTTTTATTGTCATCGTTTATTGCCACATTGTTTTCGCACTTAAGAGTGGTGTAAGTCCAAATTCATCCCACAGAACTCACTGCTTTACCTGAGTGTAAATCTGTAGTTACTTTAGATGTTTATCGGCCTGAAAGGAGGCTCTGGCTCACAGAAACTAAATATCACCTTCATTTGAGCACTGCTGAGTGTAAGCAGACTGTAACCAGATCCTGGAGAATCACTCCAGCGCAGGAGGAGAGTAGCAATCATTTTAAGTAGGGGAGAACCCAATTCCACTACATAGCTTTTATTTATTTATTTTAAAATAAGGTGGTCTAGTTTCACATTAAATACTATGAAGGAAAGCTATTCTTCAGAAGGTTATCAAACAATTTATTCTCAGCTTGAAGCTCCTCTGCACCTCTTGCCTTCCCTTTTGCTAACTTTTCCCTTGAGAATGCAATCTGCCACATTTTCTCCTCATTTTTGAGACAAGTTATCAATATTGTTAACATTCCAACACATTAAAGCACTGAAAATTGTTTTGCATACAAGAATACATAATAAAGGACATGGTTATGGCACAAAGCACAGCTGAGACAGAACTGTACCTGAGGAGCACAGCCAGGTTTCAGAGGGTATGTAAATATCAGAGAGCACATTATGGAAATGGAAGAGAAACAGTGGGACTTCTCGTTTGCATGGGGAAGTCCAGAGAGAGGGGTGTAAGGAATGGGAGAACATACACATCTGCAGCTGCAGCAACAAAACCGGCCTGACGTTTCACAAAGGGTCATCAGATGGCAAGCACATAGAAATTGCTATTTATATATCACAGAGAAAAAAAAGACAACTCCAGGAACGTTGTTCACTGGACACAAAGCCAGAGTGCTGGTCAAGAGAACTTAGTGCCAGAAGACCATGTGCTACAGCAGATGGCACCTCGCTGACAGCATGACTTAACTATGGCTGTGCATGCTTCTTGGTGGACATAACCCACCAGAGCTGAAATGAAGAGCTAAGCATGGTCATGAAATCTTTAATAGTACAAAGGGAGATAGATAGTGGAAAACCTTGGTGTAAACGAGGGCATGGCTTCATGGCATGCCAGTGAGACCTTTACAACAGCACAAGCGCAGAAAACGTTGCACTGAATTTATCACAGTCAAAAAAGAAACCTCACATGGAGGCATTTACTTTGAAATGCCTCAGGTATCTTCTGGAGATGCACTGTATACCTGGGACTGATGATTTCCCCAAACAGACCTTCTTTGTGTTAGCAAGCTCAGACATGAGAATAAGTTTTCGCTCTGCCCAGTTACAGATGCTTTGTTGCCTTCTTTCCGTCCAAGCTCACTCAACTTAATAGGTCTCCCTTCCAGTTTTTTGCCATGACTCAAAATTTATGAGGGAAGTTTTCTAAGGTAAAAGGGCAAGCAGGTGCTTGGTTTCCACTGACGACCAGCACCTTGCTCCTACATGTGCTGCTGAACATCTCCCCAAACTGGCTCTGTAAGTGCCTGCGAGCAGGAGGCTGAAGAACAAGCAACCCAGGTGGCATTATCTTCAGCTAGCATGCTCACAGAGACAGCAAGAACTTTTGCAATGAATTCCCAAGTATCCTCTGGATTTTGGCTTCATCACAAACCTGAATTTCAGGCCAAGTTCACCAAAAGGATCACAAAGATCCATGTGATTTTCTGCAAACATAGATTTTATGACTTCAGGTAAAAGCCACAAAAAAAAAAAAACAAAAAAAAAAAAACCCACAACCCACCCAAAAAAAACAACCACCAGGGTTGGCTGTGTTTCTTCCAGAAGCCAAGCAACTGCTGGCAGTTTGGCACCAGCACTCCCAGTCAAACACAAAATGCAAGACGGGAACAGTAACCGTAGGAATTTTTCCTACAAACTTCTGCAGGCAAAAGCTGCCTATTGTTACATGCCTAGGAACACCAATTTGGAAGGCAGGGATAATAATGAGATACAAAAGAAAGACAGGAAGCTGGGGTGAGAATCTCCTGATGTACTAATTAATTCTTGATTCATTCTTTCGCTGTAGGCGTATAAGAAACTATTAAGGAATTGCACAAATGTCTATGCAAGCTGTGGGCTCAAATTCTGCTTTTTGTGAATGTGGCAGAAAACTTTTATGCTGACTGTGGTTAAAAATTACTTTAAGCGATGTGAACAGAGGAGTATCTGTGAGGTGCAAACATGCCTTACCCGTGACTGAAAAGAACCAACCAATTTAAAACTTTTTTTTTTTTAAAGTTCAGAATCTAGAATATGATGTAATTATTGATGATGGGTGGATGGTTGGACTGGGTGATCTTATGGGTTTTTTCCAACCTTGGTGACTCTATGATTTTGTGATTTTAAGTGGCATAAAGCAATGGGAAACTCAGAAAAGAAAAAAAAAAGAATATATATATTTTAAAAAGGATCCCCATGATCCCCTCCATTCAGCGAGCTCAGATTAATCTTTCAAGGAAGCTAGCATTGAAACGAGACTGAACTGAAACTTCTATTTTTCCGAGGCAACACAGGAATACTGGGCAAATGGAGAATACTGCAAATGCTCAAGCACGTTCAGCTCGGCAGCAGTTGGAGTTACACCCAGATCTTTTCTTTGTTGGTGCACTGGTGCCGCACATCTCATTGATCACAAGTCTTATCACCCCATGGCAGTCAGCCATCTGTCAGCACTGCAGAAGGTCACACCTCCCATCTATCTGGGAGTGATGAGCCTGAGAATTTCTCCAACCAAACGATCTCCAGTCACCCAGCGTCGCTTTGAACAGGACTGCTGTTTTGTTTCTATCCCCCATGCAAGGTTCCTCATCCCTGGTGCCACACATGGTTTGGATGTGACTCTGAACTCAAATCTTGGGCCTTGCATTTGGATGCTGCACGACTTGCAATGCACCCAGTGTCTCCACCTGCAAATGTTCTCCTTGGCAGAAAACCAAAATGCCACTATCCCACAGCACAATTAACAGATTCAGGGTGAAAATTTTGGAATTGATTTTCCTCTCTCACACCTACACAACCATTAAGTGGCTGTAAGTTACTGAAGTTCTGCCTCCCCATGGAAACAGTCCGTGGCTGAAACCGGAGCTGCCTCAGAGGCACTTCACTTCCTCAAAGACCTTGCAAAGAGCCAGCATAGCTATGCCCACACAGAGCTACGGGCACTCCCTAAGTCTTTGGGAATCCTGGCGTTGGTATGGCTTTGTACAGCAGTTCTCAGGAAGGCTGGCACCACAATGGAGCACTCCCTTGCCAGAGATCCAAGCCAGGACCTGAAGAAATAGATCTTGTTCTATGGTTTGTGCCCTGGCAGAACTCTGAATATATGGCTGCTACATCCCACAGAACATAAGCACAGCTCGCGTTTCACAGAACTGTTTTGCTCACAGGAACAAAATAAAACTTTTTTTCCTCCCACCCTCCCAGATTCTGCAATTACAACTCCCTAGAAGTCTACTTTGTGGCATCATGCATTGTCCCTGCATAGTCAGTTGTGATCTGAAGCAATGGAAATGTTTGCTGAAGTGCCTGCTTTCAAAATACTTCCCTGGATGACTACAGATCAAAACAGACTATTGAGGCATCTTCATAACATAAGGTATCTTTCAGCACAGCCACGTGTTTTCAAGTCCTTTTTTTCAAGTAATTTTAGCAGCAAAGGCAGATGGTGTGATATCCTTTATTTCTAAGATAAAAAAAAAGGGATGGCCACATAGGGACTCCTGAATTATGTAATTCCACAAGCATGCGTGCATATTAAATCACATCTAGGTAAAACTAAGCCAAAGAAAAATGCCTTTTCCATCTCCCATCTATCTCATATTTACATATATGTGTGAATAAGAGTATCTATTTATATATATACAAAACCAAACAAAACCCACTGAACCCAAGCCATCTGCCTTCAAGTATTCCTTGTCCCCAACATTTAGCAGCAAGAATTCAACCAAACATTCTAGTTTTCTCCCATGACTAGGCAGGCTTCCAAAACTCCTATGCTCAACAGGTGAGTTTTAGTCCCTTCCAGGTTGCACACCTTTTTGCTCTCATCTCTTTCCTTCCTGCTTCACCTTTGGATAAACTATAAAAGCAGTTTCAATGAAAGATTCCTTCATACAATGGTGCTGCAGTGCTGTCACGAAAAACATTGATATGATTACAAAAGATTAAAATAAATTGCAAACTGAGCCATAGATACACCTTTATTTAACTGATTGATTTCTCATTTAAAATAATTTCCCCAACTCAACCTATCAAATGCTTCCCCTGACCAAGAATGCAAAACATTCTACCAAGTTTTACCTCCTTGTCATTTGATTATTCTGGGATCTCCTCAGCTCTTGTGCATGGATATAAAAAGGGTAGCACACAAGGAGGCTGGCAAAAAGATGGAAAGATCAAATGATCTTATTTTTACAAGAGTGAACAATCTACACTGCTCAAAGGAAGAAAATATTTAAAAATCAATTCTTTACCTTGGAACAGCTCTAATTTTTGTAGAGAAGCAAAACCCACACAGAAACATAAACACAGCTAAGGAATTTATTCCATCTCATGATTCATCTAGTTTCTCTCTTCTACTCCTCCAGCTTTCTTATCACACTTCCACGTGCCTGTTTCATTATTTGAATGTCCAGTTGTTCCAAGAAAAAGCTTTTTGTTTACAGACTGAATGCTTTTTATTTATTTATTTTTAATCACATGGAAAAAAAAAAAAAAAACAAACAGGAAAAAAGTACATTTTCCTATATCCATTTGCTTCTAAGATACTTCTTAATCTTTGTAATGGTTCTTTTCTAATCCAAAACCCTTGAGGCATTTTAGAAGGTGAGCGATTAGAGGCATTCCTGCTGTAATTTATATGCTTTGTAAACCCTAATTGTTGTGAGTCAAAGATTTCATTTTTCCTAAAGAGGCAAGTTCAGTAGGCTTGGCGGCGCACAGCAAGATGTATCCCCTTGGTCAGCCCTTAACAGATGCTGGCCCACCTCAGTGTTTTGCTTCATACTTTAAAATACAGATATTTCTGTTTGCCAGGGAATAACTCCAGTTGTTGAAATAAACAGCAGCTTTTCAATTTTACAGGAAAAGTGTTTTTTCATCAAGAAAGAAAACTATGTTTTGAATTATAAAAAATGTGACTTGCTGTACAGTCATTACCCGAGGTCTTTTTAGATATTTCTGAAACCTGAAATATTTTAAAGTGAGAACAAAAAGTACAAATAGTTGGTAAAATAATTTGTTAATGAATGGTAGAAATCAATCAAAGAAAACCAGCTCCAAACCTAAAACGTTTGTCACAGATTCACTGACTGTATGATGGCACAGTACAGTATGGTGGTACTTTTGGTGGTACTTTCTTGGACTGACCATAGAACTCACATGTGGCCACTAAAGGGTAACATGTTCATTTGAAGCTCTGAGCTACCAAAAAATCTTTGGATAGTTTGCTATCAAAAACTATGCACATTCACATACAAGTGAATAAGGAGAAAATTCCACAAGCATGATAAAGCTGTGCAAGTCAGCCATACTAGGTGGTGGCTGCACGGCAAGAAGAAACTAGCCTGAATGGATGAAACATAATATAATTTATGGATGCAAGCATGTACTGCGTACGGAGAGATGTAATAAGCATATCTTAAACTAATGCATGGGAAATGCATCCATTTAAAGTTTTCGCTTTAAGCACAACATACTTTCCTAACTACTGAGCAGCTGAAATCTTGTTTCTTCAGCCCGATGTAATTTCATGCTTAATTTACAGAAAGAGAATATCTCAGGACTGTCTGAAGGAGGAGAAAATAGGGACAGCCTAACCCTAATAGGGACCTGTTACTCTGCTGTTTGGCAAGCAGAGGGGCCTGTGTAGTTTCTACCCTTCAGAGCATCAGAGCAAGATTCCAGCAAAAACACATATTAAAGAGAAGGGAAGAAGGGAGGGCTGGGTGTTCAGCTGAATGAACTTACTGTTACCTTTTTTTTCTAACATAAGTCTTCTTTTTCCTGATACTGTCTGAATTTGAAACATCTAATTTAATCCATTGAAGGGCCCCGTCTTCCTTTTATTTCCTGTCTGTACTGGAGCAGTCGCCTGTTTCAATTATGACTTTCTCCAGCTCCTACATTTTTCGTGCTCCAGCTGGCTCAAAGTGCACTTTCTTGGAAGGTAAAATGCACTAACTGTGCTGATTGGAGACTGATAGCTGGAAAGCCACAATATTTAATAGCTGAGCTGATAAGAGGAGGGGTTAACTGTAAAACAACAACAACAAAAAAACCACTCAGAAAACCCCTAGCCCTCAAAAGTCACCCAATACAACTTAAAGTCTAAACAAAAGGATATTATATAGCTGCGTAGTCAATTAAGGCCCATTTAAAAATACGTATACGTGGAGGACTGCAGACTGCTTACATAAATTCATACTTTTATGGTAAATTTCATCCATTTCCATGCATGTGTGCTAAATGCTCCTTTCCTGCTTTGCCATCAGTGCTGACTGGGGACTAACCCAGTGCAATTACTTCCAGGAAGAGGATTGTGGGATTGATATGGCACTGCTGCAAAACCCTGCTCAGCTAAAAATAAGATTGTTTTGTAGTCAGGACAGCAAAAGGAAAAAAGCTCTGGGCTGCAAACACCAGTGAACGTATTTTTCTCTGCTCTATGAAAACCACAAATCCTCCCCCCCCCCCCCTTCCTTCTTACTCACAGAGCAGTTTAATTACAGTTTAATCTCTTTCAGTAAGCATCCCTGGAGACCTTATTGTCCTAGCGCTGTATTATCAAGGCTACAGCTACAATTTAGTGGAGTAGGTGGGGGCTCCAAAACCAGGGAAAAAGGGAAAAAGAAAAGAAAAAAAGAAAACAAGAAAAGGAATAAAGAAAAAGTAGTTTGGTTACTTTATTACTAACTAACAGAGCAGAGCTTTACTAGACTCTAGAGGTACTAGTTCAATAATTACAGAAACACTGCAAAGGTGATGGCCAACACTCTCCCTCTTTAACACTCCTGTGTCAGTAAAAATGAGAACTTGAAGGTAACAGAGTTGTTTGGTACTACAGTTGCTGCCACACTTTAGGAGGGGGTGGCAGGGGAATGAAGAAGTTAATGAAGAAGAAAAGCAGCTTGCTAGGTGTGAAATGCAAGGCGTAGGTATTTTGTTTTACAGGGTAAGGTCGAAAAAATGCAGGAACCAGTCAATTAAAGGAAAAAAAAATATCCAGAGGCCTCTGCCAGCTTTGTTTTCAAATGAATTTGAAAATATTTCCCAGAGATGTGAGAATGGGTATAGAAAAAAAAAAAGCTGTTCGGAGCTAGCAGCATGTTGGATATAACAGCCAGTTTCTCCTGCTGTTTGTATGGGTAAAACTGTATGGGTAACTGAGAAGATAACTGATTCAAGTATAAAATTACTCATGCTATTGGAGAAAACGCAGCAATCTCATCTTTCAGGTAGGGCTTAAGCATATGTTTGCACAGCCAACCAAATCGTGTCTCAGGAATACGGCCCACAAACATGGCACAGTGAAAACTAAGTGATGCATTACTAATATCCAGCGATGACACTTTCCCAATTATTTTTTGGTTACAACACTCCGCTCTGTCCTCCTGTCTGTGCTCTCATGACTGCTTTCTGCATGCTGCAGGAACTTGTTGCCAAGCGCACAGATATGATACGGTATGTAGACAGTGACCTAAAGGGAATATTTGTTTCTGTGGAGCATTGTAGGTTATGGTTACAGCTATCAAGCTGTTTCGGTCACTGATTTATTCACCCAGAAGGACAGATACAATATTTTCCAAAATCTGGTTCCTATTAACTCATCCCCCTGCTGCCATGGCCACCCCCTTTCAAGATTCCTAAAATGGATGAAGCCTCTTCTTTTCTCAACCACAAACCAAGGTATACTGTATGTAAGTCCCTCATCCTTGAGGCAACAATCAAGGAACAGGATATCCTGGTTAATACTAATGCGGGAAGAAGGCTTGCTCATTCTCACAGACTTTTTGACCCTCTGGTGCCTTCATAACCAGTTTAAGGCACACTTTCCTTTTTCTTCCCAGGGGTGTGTGGGAGTGGAAGAAGCAGGAATTGCTTCAAAAGCAAAAGCTGCCATGAGATCAGGGGCATGGCACCACCAACTCATAGCCCCTAGCAGCAGTGACAGAAGCAATGATGACAAGACACATTCCAAAATCTGGTTCCAGAATGTAGAGAAACTCACAAATTGTAACTACGGGTAACAGAAGCATAACATGCAAATAAGCCACAAAAGAACAGTAAGTGATATTCCAGCCCCTTTTCTACTTCTGAAACACAGTACCAATCTCTTGATGATGGGAAGGCAGTCAGTACAAAAGAACCGTCAGTAGCGCTCAGCAGTGCAAACACAGATTTACCAAGGCTGTTCCAGAAGTAATGCCTCCTATTTTGTCAGTCCATGACGTCAGAGGCAGATGGTGGTACGGCAGTAGAGGTTGAACATTCCCACCAACATCCCATTACATGTTGTTACTCTGTTTTGGAAGCAGAGGGGCAGTCTGGCAGAATGGTGTCTGACATGGAAGTGCGTATGAAGCAAAAGTGTGGCACTGAATTGCTCAACGTGGAAAAAATGGCAACCAATGACATTAAATGATGCTTGCTGAATGTTTATGGAGGCCAAATTGTGGATGCGAGCACTGTGAGGCAGTGAGTGGTGTGTTTCAGCAGTAGCAATAGTGGGTCATCTCCTCTGGTGCAGATTTTTACAAGCATGGCATGCAAACAAAAATGCATAGCTAGCGGTGGTTACTATGTTGAAAACTTCCGTTTTGTAGCTGAGAATGTGCTCTACCAAATATTGTCACTGTGCTCTTTGCATCTGTTGTAGTTTTCATGGAAATAAAAAGGAAGCATTACTTTTGGAGCAACCTATACTGTTCTGATATCTACTATCTTGTCGTCCCCGACTCCTTTTAAATTACTGTGAATTACGGTAGATGTTGAGGAGATTAAGTTTTTAATAACTGCTTTTATTTCCCAGAGCAAGTTTTTAAGCAAGTACCACATCACCTTGTTCTTTTAGTTGGTTAAGGCATTATGCAAATAGCAAGATCTAATCAATGGCAAACACCTTAGCCACATGAATAACTGAACAGCCTTTGGTCTTACCTCTTTAACACAAGCGATACAGGTGGGTCTTGGTTACATTTGTTTTATATTGGTTTAATCTCACTAATTGAAGGGGAAATCATTCTGATGTATATCCACGTGAGTCAGGAGAGCAACAAGAACCACAATCATTTAGGCATTATAAAATAACAAATAGGAAAGCATTTCCTGCTAGATACAAATCACAGTTGGAGAAATAAAGCCAAACTTATTTACCTACATACACAACTATGAATGCATGCAATGTGATTATATTATATCCCTACTGTGTTACATGGTTTCCTTCTAATGATCAAAATTAGGAGAATTTTGTCAGGGAGAGAAAGAAATTAAGCTTCTACAATTAGCTCAGAAAAAGGCCTGAATTCAGTCTCACCTATCGTAGGTTGGTTTTGCACTTTTTGTATTCCCCCCCCCCCCCCCCCCCCCCCCCTCCGGGCTACATTCTGAGATTATTCTTAAGTCAGTGTGAACCACCAAGATTTTGGCCATTTTCTCCACTGCCTGGACTTACTAAATACCATGCCTCATAAAGCAGGGATTTAAATCTTCTTGGAATAAACGCATTTTATTTCTTGTGCTGCCCCCTCCTTCCCCACCCAAGGTTTCTGCTATAAATGGTTGCTTACAGCCCAATCACAAGCATGAAAGCAATTGAATAAATACAACTATGAAGTAAGTGTAAAATATTAGTGTCCAGACACACAAGATGTATGCAGGTACTATGAAATGTCCACAGCTGTATGGGCCTGGAACTCATGCGGTGCCACAGTTTTAACAGGGCCCGCTACCAATAAGAGTTTTATTTGCTTAATAAATTACATTCAAAAGCACAATAGTTTGGGCTTTCAGCTGCAAAATTGCCAAATATTGTCAATGGCTGCTCTCTGGTTAAAAATAGCAAAATAATGTACAACTCATTAGATTTTTGATTCCCTAAGCAATTCTTTCTAACCATTACTCAGAAACATAAAAAGTGGCTCTACATGACATTTTATAGAGGTTATAAATTGCTATGAGGAGATGACATGGGATAAATTTGTAGGCAGGGTGAAAGGGACCCAGCCAAGTCAAATGTGTAAATTAAGTGCTTGGGCAAAATGTGGGACTACATGAAACAATACTGAAATCATAAAGATAGACGGATAAGGATTAGCTACAGCAAAAAGAGGTTTACACTGATGGAAAAAACACTAATAGACCTCTCCACTGAAGACAGATAAGTTAACTGTGCCTGGTAGTACATAAAAATCTCAAAATTGATTCAATTTCAAGTAACTTTAATGTCCAAAGTAAGATTAATTAGATGTCGAGAAGCACTATAGAATAGCCATTCTCATATGGATGAGCCAAAGTTGTAGGATTTTCTATTTACTTTTCAAGATGAGTCTTGGCAGCTCTACAGTAATTTTACTGGACCATAGGGAAGATAAATGTTTCACTGGACAATGTTCCCAGAAAATTAAACACGTTCCTTCCCCCCCCCTTCAAATAAACAATTTCATTTTTTTTCCTTAAAGATATACATAATGATGCTTTTGCACCATGTATTTAAATACTTAATGAACACATGAAAAAAATGTTCATTAAACTGCCCAGTACAGACTTCACAGGACTCACCACAACCTTTCCTGTTAGCTTTAGGAAATCGGGCAGAGAAGCTGTTCCTTCACTGCATATTTCACTCTCTTTGAGTGACATAAATATCCAGAGGACACTGCACACCAGTTCCGCTGAATGTAACCTTACAAAACTCTGCCTTCACTGACTAACCTCAGCACAGCCGTAGTTGTACAAGAACAAAGCAAGATATGGCTTTTAGAGAGAAGCTGTAAGATTTCTTAGGTCAAACAACATAGTTTTTTTTTAAAAAAAAAAAAATCAAAAAAAAAAAAACAAAAACAAGCTGATATTTTCATACACGAACTTTCATTCAGGTCTTGAACTACTTCAGTTACTGCAGAAGTGGCATTTCACTCTTCTCCCTTCACAAACATGGGCAAGATGCCTTACAGCACTGAATATCTTCCTTTGAAAAATTAACATGGTGTAGGATAATCACAGGTAAACACAGCAGCAGCATAGTCCTGCAACAGAACATTGGACTGAGACACTGCAGTATGTGTAGCCCTGCCACGATCTGACCTTTGTTAAACCATTCCCTTTCATCCTTTATCTGACCTGTCTGTAACAGATTGAAAGTCCTTTGAGACAAAGCCTACTCTCCCTACATTTTTGTGCAGTGCCTAACACAAAGGAATCCCAATCTGCTTTTAGCACTGAGCAAACACACAACTAGAAATGCAGCTTTTTCCTCTGGGACCTTGCAATCTCAGGCAAGAGACAACAGGGAGATACATCAAACAGATGGAAAGCACAAGTTAAAGCAGAGCTCGGAAAGGCCTGTCTGAAAAGAAGGCATCATAAAATGCAGGCTTGCTTTGCAAAATAGAGCTTCTGCCTAACTCTGAAGGCCCCCGTTATAACTCATGGAACTTTTCAGTGGTCAGTTTTCTGTCCTCTTGTGCGAGAACAAACCAACTTCATGGTAGAATAAGAGGCACCTCTTCACAGGAGACTTCTATTGCTTACAAATTGGTATAGCAGAACTCCAAACTACAAAAATGGGATATGGCCAGTCTTTTTTCATTTGAGCAGTTTCATTCCACTGTTGGCCATTGCTTTCATCTGGTGCCTCTCAGAGCTAATCCTCTGAGAAGAGACTATCCTTTGGGCATACTGCACCTACAGACCAGAAGACCTGGTCTGGGAGGCAGGTCCAAAAATACTATTTCAACATAAAAAGATAAAGAGAACATATAAACAAAGTCAGCCAAATACCAGCCCCTGTTCTTGCCCATGTGCATGTGGTAGGGGAACTAAATCAGCTTGGTCTCACGTCAGAGTAGAAGCACAAGCATTTCAATTCCCTGTGAGCTACATTTATTGTAAGCAGCTTAGAAAGCCTGACTTAAGTGACAAAAGAGCTCATGAGGAACATATGATAGATTTATTCTATGAAAAACAAAAAACAAAAAAAAACAACTCCAGCCAAAGATCTAGCATGAGCTGGGACATTTCCTACGTTTATGCACATGTCACAAATCCTGACTGAGTCAAGGGCAGCAGCATGAGTCAAGGGTATTTCTGAGGGATGAATTTTACCATCTCCCAGTCAACTAAGATATTTCTTCATGTCTGAATGAATTTAATCTTGTCACTCACTGTAAGACCTGTAAGAAAATTCAGGACATTGTAGAACTGCCATCTCTCTCATTCATGAAAAGTGTAATCTGCTGGGCCAGTAAATAGCTATAAATATAATTTTTACCCTGCTTCTTATCCATATTACTGGCTTATGGCCACCTGGATTTGAATAAATCCATCACCGGAAGATTCCACATGTTTGCTATTTGAGCAAACATCTGTTGGTTAAGCTGCTGTTCCCTTGGGAGTATGGCCTGGCTGCTCCACCAGTCAGTTTGGTGGCTTGGTTTCCCTTATATGCAAATATGCGTTGCTTTTATTAGCTTCCTTCTTTCCTCTCCAGCTATGGCCGAACTCACGTTGTGCTCTGATGTAAGCCCAAATGCTTGGTGCCCTTTTGTTTCTTTACATAGCTGAGTTCTAATATTCTGTTGGTGGATAGCTAACTTGCTGATTGTCCAGAGGACTTCAATGACAGTTATTTATTCATCAAGTATTTTCTGAAGGATGTTTCCCCCCCCCCCCCCCCCCCAAACATTGGGGTATGATTTAGACCAGGAAAAGTTTTCTTCCATCAACATGATGGATTTCTTTAATTTTATTTATTTTTAATTACCTTGACCTGGGTATGCACCACCCTGAGTGCACTGCTGCTCCTTCTACTGAGATCCTTCTTCTTTTGTTTTACTCATGGCTTTTCCACCCTATTATCTTTCTTCTTCCTCTGCTATCTTGATAGCCTAGCTATTAATGATCTTCCACTATCTTCAATAATTGGTAATAAATAATAAATGCTTACAAAAAAAAAAAAAAATAAAAATCAACAGTTGTATAACAAATCCCAAATGAAAAGCACACACGCAGATATACACACAATAGGTCAAAAAGACATAGGTCTTTTCAAGCTTATAGCTTCAGGCACTTTGCAGACTCAGGAAGACAGCGTGGAATTGGTTATAGGCTGGGCATGCATGAGTCATAACATATCACTGGTCTAGACACCACTGCTTTAAACTTCCCTCTGAGGATTCAGCTGTCTACTAATGAAGTTAGTCTCTGTGTACAGAGCAATAGCAGGAAGAGATACACAGAAAACACCAGTTCTCTGGTAAAAGATATAGGGTCCAGTGGGAAAGAACCACTAATTTTTTTCCACCCAATTGCTTGTCCTCTTTTATTGCACAATGTGTCTATGCTGTCAACCTGCAATTTGTTCCTGCATTCATTCTCCTCCAAATATGCCTTCCTGTTTGAGAAAGCTCTCGGGCAAAGGATCGCATCCAAGTTTCTAAGGATGAAACAGTTACAGCATTGATCTAGACAACAGATTCTCTCTCCAATTCCCCAGCACGATATTTAATTTTAGAAATGTGCTGGAATATTTGCATATTAGAACTGCTCTGGAGTTACTGAGGTTGCATTAAGTGAATAGAAATGTTTGAATATATGATTTTACTGCTAATGAGACAGTGCTGCTTGTCATCATTCTGAGGGAGAAAACAACCAGCTCCCAGAGGTGCTGCTGTTTGATTTTGAACAGCAGTGAAGGGCCTCTTCTGGTGACACCTGCAAGGGTGCAGTTCTCACAACAGAAGTCCCTGCAGATCACCCTGCATGAACAAAGTGGCAGTAAAAAGGCCAGAAATATTGAATGCAGAATTCACTCCATTAATCAGTAGATCAAAACAAACGCTTATCTGAAACTGAAGAGGCAAAAAAGTAGGTTTACCTCTGCCAAAAAAGCTATTTTTGTTTGTTGATTTTTTTAGTAAAGTCAGATGGAAAACAAATCAATTACATTCAAATACCCTTTTATTTTTCCTTTTAAAAATTCAGCTTCTGGATTTCTCAGAAGGGAGAAGCTAACCAAGGAAAAAAATTCAACCAAGTAGAGACTGAGGGGTTCACATTTCTTATAGCTATCAGAAGACATCTGGTAGCAGCCTGGAAAAGTGGGCCTGTGCATCTCTGTGAAGCCTAAAGCCAGTCCCTCCAGGACACGTGTCCCATTGAAAAAAGATGCTCAATCCCTTGTATTCACAGTCCAATCCTGTTCTACAGGCAGGGAGCTGCATCCATCTTTGGTTAATGTCTGCCTGTCACTGTTTTCACATGAGGAGCCAACAGATTTGGCTCTTTGGAGGCATCCTCCCCATTTCCTCTTCTCCATGTTAATTCACTTTTTGGCAAAAGGTCTTATGGCAAAGCAGAAAACAGTGCATTAACCAGATGATTAGCTGAAGTTGAAAATTGACTGAGCAGGCAGAAATGAGAAGTCCTCCCCACCAGCAATGCATCTTGCAAGCTGACTTGTCCATTAAGCAGCACGGCCACCTGGGCTAAACTGCAATGAGTGCTTGCTGCCAGCTGGCCTTGTCATCACTTTCCCTCTGTGGGCCACGGGCTGTGCAGTCAGAGGAACAGACGGATGATAAATTGCAAAAAGAATTAGAGGACCTGTTGTCCTAGCAATTGAATTTTTTCAGACCAAAGAAATGGATATTTTTCTCTTTGAAGGAAGCAAGGCAGTACATCTGCTTGAACCTCTGAGCAAGAATAACTGGAGAAATCTCACACCCTCATCATGCACACATGGCGTGAGGGAAAGGGGGTGTAGCTATCAATCAAACACAGCTGTCTCCAGAGAGGAGGGAAGCTCCAATGGCTGGCTCAGTGAGTCTTCTTCTACATTAGCACAAGGTCTCACATGATTTTAAACAAGACCAGTGTGAGCTGCACAGCTCCATTACCGCTTAGCAATTTCTTCCTCTTTCACCCATTTAAGTCACAGTAAAGCATTTCTGCTTGCCCTTCTTTAAGCACTCACATAGGTCCTTTGAACTCAGCAGACTGTTCCTGGGCTTCAATGCCTTGCTGAACACCAGCTGGAACAGCCCCAGCTCAGCACTGACTCTGAGTGCTGTAGGGGTCTAAGCACATCATGTGTGCTAGCATTCTATCACATGATGCCTGGTCATCTCTGTCTATCCCAAACAAGTCAGAAGATGCACATCAAATGCTTAATTTGTCACTGCTCACACTATGCTTTGCACTGCTGTCAGACTGCTGGTTTTTTTATGGTTTTTTTTTTGCTCAGACTTTTTCCGCTGAAAATGCTCTGGCAGAAAAGCTCGCAGGACGGAAAGAGATGCAGAAGAAGCAGAGCCAAACTCCTCGAATCCAAATTCCTAAAAGGTGTGTTATGGAATGAAATCTTAGAATAACAAATGAGCAGGGCTGCTTTGGAGAACCTTCCCCACAGCTTGAAACAGAGATGCGGGAATGTCTATGCTTGTACTCAAGCTGTTTGCATGTACATTTAGTAGAACACCAATATTCATCACTCGGCAGAAATTGGGTTGATATTAAAGCAAATACTTCAAGAGAAGATTTATGCCCAGATCTGCTTCAACTTAAATTGTTTCTAAAACATGAGTTCATTCACCCCGTGCCTAAAGCAAGGACCAAAACGAAACGGCTGTGGGGTGGACCAGGAGAGAAAGGCACACGCCTGAAGAGATGTGCTGCATCAGCACTCTCATATGCGACTGCACTGGTGAGAGCTTTGTCCTGACACCAGCAGCGTGGATTTAGGTTGTTTATTCTTGCTGCTCTGATGGTGTCAGAAGGCAAGGCCTGGGACTAGAGAGCTGGGAAGGAAGGTGCCACCATCAGCCTCTGTTGCCTAGTTGAGAGCCCAGGCCAGAAAGATTCATACTCTTTGCTAAATGACAGACTTGCACACGCTTCCAGTTGAAACTGATGGGAATGATTTCATCCCCAACAAGCCTTATTCACTCTAAACGAGCAGAAATCACCTCATAACTCCCTTGAAGTGGTGAGATTTACAAAAGAGACATAAAATGCATATGCAGTGCCAGGTTCTTGTTCGTTTATGGAGGACTTATGCCTGGCAAATGGTGCCAGCCAGTTCCTAGGCTTGCTTGCAGGAGAGGGCACATTGTAGAACCAGAAAGTCGCCTCAGCTCCTGCCTTCGAGCGCACAACCACACAGTGCCAAGCGCAGCACCTTCTCCCTCTGCACACCACTGCAAAACCACTGGCTGACCCATCCAAAGTGCAGGCCTTTCTACTATCTCGAGTAAATATTCCCCTCGAAACATCCATCACCACCAAAGATTTTCCAGGTTACAAGTTAACCACCTGCTGAGTGACCAAAATTTTGGCCCCAAACTTCAAACACATTCCATTACTTTCATATGGGAGTAATTTTATGCTTAGGAATAATGTCACATGAGTCATAATATCCTTTGAATTCACTGTCTGAAGGATCAGAGCCCAGAACTATCCTCAATTCATGTTTTCCTCTCTAAGAGAAAAAGAAAAGAATGCACCGTTTGCCTTTTTCATGAGGTAAGATGGCCAGAAATACTGCCTTCTTTATTTTTAGTTTTTTAATATTTGGCATAAAGGCTCATAACTTGCATTTGGATTTTTTTCCCCCTTTCTTATATGGATAAAAAATCTCAAGAAATAACAAACTTGATTCCTTTAACGACATTAATCTCAACTCAGTTTCACTTATTAATGCAGAATTTTTCAAGTGAGGTCAGGCTACCATTTAACTTATAAGTTATCTTGGCATTCTAATATGAAAACTTTTATACCATCACAATACAAATTACTGGAAAAATCAGCTACGCTTGCTCAATACAACTTCTACTTACTTTTAATTTTTTCTGCAATTTATTTAACAAATTGGACTACATCTTAGTCTATCTAAGCTCACAGCAGACATAGATGATGGTTCCTTTTAAAGAAATACCCTGCCAATAATTACTCTTCTCTAAACACGTACACATCCAGTGTTATCTTCAGAAACTTACAAATACAAGTTGCACTGCAAATTTCAGAGCAGTAGTAAGAAACTGAAATTAGTGAAAAAATAAATAGATAGTATTGTTCACATGAGAAAACCATTTCAGCATGACCTGCCCTGCTGTGATTCAATTAAGTCTTTAAACTTGTGTTTATGCACAAGCACAGCTAATATTATAAACAGGAAAGGGGTAAGCTACCCCAGGAGAAATGAGTAAACTTAGCATTGCCCCAAATTAGAAGCACACAGACTGCCTTCACTTTTTACATTTGCCCTGATCTACACCACCTGAACACAGAAGCTGGCTACCTGGCCCTCTGAGCCAGCCAGGTGTCCATAAATCAGATGACCAAGCTAGCCAACAGATCATCATAAGAAAACTTCAAGGCTTAGTGACAGAGCTGTGAGGTTGGACTGTGCTGTTAGAAACCACAGGCTCCTTACAGTAAAAACAACTACACAGCAGCTGCTCATATGAAGAGTTATTCTCCTGGCTCAATTATGCTGTTACCTGGATCAAAGATATGACTTAGAAGTTCATTATCCTCTAAGGGTCAACACATTCTTTTTAATATCTCCTTGACAAGTAGTAATGACAATATTAATAGTTACAATTAAGTTACTTACAGGTTTGAAGCCAGTCTCTCTATCAATCACCTGGAATACACCTCTCTGCTTAATTCACGTGACTCTGGATTTCTTCAATTTAAGGAGCACTGAATTACTTTGCTTCCCTGCAATATGTAACACCTCAAACCAAAATAACTTAAAGATTTCCTTAAATATCTGTTTACTCCTCTTTCACCACAAAGGAAAGAGCACAACCTCATAAAAGGAAGACTTCTCCCCCCCTCCTCCCCAGATGATTACTTGTTATCCAATCATCTGAGACAAGCTGCAAGTGAACTTGCCAAGGTTGAAAAACATGCTAAAACTGCTAATTTAAACGTTCTTCTGTGAAACAATCTTTTTTTTTTCATTTCTGAACTTAACAGTAATTAAATGTTTTCAGAGAGAAATACTTCTGAATTTAAGACAAAATAGCTGCATTTAGGTCATGGCCTTTGCATACAAGCTGAAGTCTTTTCAAGAGGCAATGTGATAGAAGTTAGGGTTTACTCCAACACTTGAAATTGAAACAACTTCCACAAAGATCATGATAATTACCAATAATGAATGGAAATTCACTGCAGGTATTCTACTTGTAGTGGGGCAAGCTGCATAGCTTTTTGCTGCTTGTTTTGAGATGGAGACCCTAGGAGACAGCATTTACCAACTGCACCAGCAGGCACACCTCCTTGGCGTTCATTCTCAGCTATGCTGCCAACTACGTCTGAAGGGGATGATGTGCCTGGCCAGAGGATACTTCCAGCCTCTTACAGCAGACCTGAGGTTCAAGACCAGCAGCAATGGATGACTGGATGCTTATACTACACAGACACAGTGGGACTCATGGTCACAGAAAGTAACAAATGTTTGCACTAGGCCATAGAAAAGGTACAAGTAAAGAGGTATAGGGTAATGCCTGTGGTCATGCTGGAAGAAAGGCAGCATACCAAACAATTCCCAGTTCTCAGGGTGCCTGAGTCCAAATCAGAATCTGCATTCGCATTCACCAATGTACCCTTAATAGGCTGAATAAAAATGTTGCTATCACGCATTCCAAATGTAAGACAACACTAGCATGCCAATTCTCTGATGCAAGCCTGACTGACTTTTTAAGAAATGCTGTGAGGACAGGATGACTAAATGCCTATCTAGCATTCTTTCCTGTAAAGCTAACAGCAGGCATAAGCATACCTTCAGAACGGAAATTAACTTCTGAACAAATTCAGTGATAGACTGCAGCCACTCTACTGCAGAGATAAACAAAGACATATTGGCAAATAACAATTTGCCTGTCTAGATGTAGCACTTAAATGCTGCCAGTTCTCAGGGTTTTACTGCATTAAATGACTGCTCTACGCAGACTTCCTGAACGTGATCTTCTCTGAAGTTTGTGTACATTTCTGGTACTTAATCAACGCATTGCTGCATCAATGTTATGTTTTAAATACTGCTTTCATTCAATGCCCCTTTTTCCTCTCTTATAAAACAGACTAGTCCCCAGACACAGACAAGGACACAGCTTCATAGATGAATAGCTATCTCTCGTCTGTTAATTCAGCCTGCAGCAAAACATGCTATCAACTGACCATCAGTTTGCTCCCAACTGTCTTGCTTTTCACAAAATGCAGGCTTTGAAAAGCTTAGAATCGGCCCTAAGAAAACATTCACATTACAATATATCTTTTAATAGCCATAGCACCCTCCCGACTGCCTCCACTCCAGGTATGTGCAGCCTTACTGGTTATGAACAGCACCATCAGTACTTAAGTTAGGCATTTGTCAGGTTCTCCCAGCAAATCTTCTATGCAATTCTAATTCCTTCAAAAATATTTGTAATCTGGGTCCATATTGAATGAGTAGATTAATTTCATATATGTATCTTTTTTATATTCTGTTGATATTAACAAAAATAAAAGTGGAAGGGAAAATCCTCCTTTTTGTTCCCCACAGTCCAAAACTTAATGCTCTTGTCTCACATCATTCATTAGTACCTGTAGCAGATATTAATGACTTCAAACAGAGAGACCTCTTCATGCATATATACTAGCAGGCAACTATTTACACAACATGCACAGTGTCAGGAAGAAAAAGTACCCGTGATTTAAGAATTTAAATCTTAATTTCTCTGCTTGAGCTGGGGCAGAGATTTGGATAGAGGTGCTAAAAATAAAAATGCAAGACTCTTGATCTTTACCTCTGCAACAAGTGGTGGAAGAAATAAGTATGTTCAGAAGAAACAATACAAGAAACTTGCTTTTCCTTCCACTTAGGTCTCAGCAGATGAATACTGATTTTTCTGACTATCTAAAAAACTGCCTCATTGCTATTATTTGTAGAGATGTTACAGATACTTTTGATGGTAGACCAGTAACCACTACTATGGCTTTGTCTCCTCTTAATGTTTGTCTGCATCTACTCATGTTCTTACTTAATTCTTGTAAACTATCTGGAGTGTGTCTGTAATTTTGCACTGTGTTGAAGAGTTCAAGTAATGGAATCCTTGACCAGGAATGGGCTCCCAGTACTACTGGAAAACAATACTAAGATAGCCTATTGACTAGAAGAGCGATCTGAAAAACACTACCTCCATTTCCAATCCATCTCTCAACCAAGTGTCTCAGAGGCTTTAAAGATTTCCAGGGTTTGCAGGAAAAATCCATACTTAATACTTTGAAAATTAGGAAGTTCACAATTTACAGAAGAATAAAAAATCTGAATGGGAGGATCCTTTACAAGTACAGTTCTGTTGTTCAGAAACATACATCTCAGGGGATATTACCAATATTATATTGTGCCGGACAGAGGAAAAATTCACTCCCAGTGAGAACACAGTAGATCAGAGATGATGATGATGAAGTCGGTAACAGCAGATGGTAGTAGTGGGAACTTCAATGAGTGGGTTAGGAAAATGGATGGGGCAGCAGGGA
Source organism: Lagopus muta (assembly GCF_023343835.1). NCBI lineage: Eukaryota > Metazoa > Chordata > Aves > Galliformes > Phasianidae > Lagopus > Lagopus muta. Next base: position 80,116,056 of record NC_064435.1, on the reverse strand, counting down.
GAGAGGGGTGGGGTGGAACACGGACAAGTTACAGCAGGGAAAGAACTACATGTTTTTGATAACAAACAACAAAAAACAGACTTTATAAACTATAAGAGACTTTGTGAGAAACTAAAAGAGGTAATTGTTCACATTCCAAACATTTTGATATATAAACTGTGCAACCATTGCCCATGAATAGCCCAGCTGTTAACAATTTTTTTTTCCAAGATAATAATCAAACTTCATGCCAAGAAACTTTTCTCCAAGTGAATGATATTTTGAAAGTCTGGTCAAAACATAGCTGTGACATAATAAATTTTTAAAGAGCGCAAGCGATGCTGAAAAGATCACAGTCTGGGTTTGAAAGAAGACCCAGTTTATAACCCAATTAGGAAGAAAGCACTCACAGGCTTTCACTGTAGTGGAATTCTCAGAGAGGCTCCCAAAAAAGCCAGTCCTGCACGCACATCTGTTTCCAGTGCGATGCTGGTATGCAAACTATTGTCTATTGGAAGTGTGTTGTGGTAACGTTTGCCAGGGTTAAAGACTGGGTCAATTTGATCAAGAAGCTAAAATTAGCTTCTGTGTGTTTTCCTGAAAAGAAAAAAAAAATACTGTAAAGCTCTTTGTTTTCCTTCAAGTCTTGTTCTCAGATTTCTTTTCGGCTGTGTGAACTACCATAAAACAGACTGTGCCAAACTCTAATTCTTCCTTGCTTGTTCTTTTTAATCGATACAATAACTGTAATGCCAGCCAATAGGTTCTACAGAACTCAACAGTCTGATTCCGTATTTCATTCGTCACAAGGTTTAAAAACTCACAGAGGCACTCAAGCACCTGCAGCAAGATGGATGTAAGGGAAAGCTTTGCTTATTGAAGCTGGAATGGAGTATTTCTAGCTACTAACACAATTTAGAAAACAACTTCTACATTTCTGGCAGTGATAAAATTGCACGTTTCTGGAAATGTTTTATTGAGTTGTCTTTTAATCATGTGCACCTTTAACTATTCATCATTTGGATCTGCTGTGTAACAGTCATATACACAGGAGCATTTTTACGTCTCTATTTTCTTAAGAAACACAACTGCTAATTTATTCTTAAAGTACTTAATTAAAGGACGTGTCTTTATATGCAAATATTTACTAAATTACACGCTACGTGCACTGTGCTTGCTTTTGAAAGCTTTTAATTAAAATACATAAGTTACTGAAAAGTGGTAAAAAAAAAAAACAGATGGAAAAAAAAAATCACACTAAAAAAAAATCACACTAAAACTTTACCTGTTATATATCATGGAGTTCAGTCTTTAATGACCTCAAAGTAGCAGGTTTGGAAAGAGGATCCAACTATTCCAGTATGTAAAAAACATGAAAAACACATTTTCTAAGGGAGGCTGGCTCCTAAAATGGAGGCAGTTGAAATATTTTATTTTGAAGAGTTATAAGGAGAAAGATGTAAGACTGTGAATATACAACAGGACATAAAAAGCCCTTACAAAATGTCAGCAAAGGCCCCAATCCTGCAAATGATGTCATGTGAAGACTTTAATGGCTAAGAATAATCCCGAAAACTCCAGTAGAAACTACTTCACATAAATGTCTGCAAGTCCAGTGCATCAATGCACAGAGAATAACAGTACAAAGCTACTGTAAATACACACATTAATTGCTTGGAATTTCTGTAAATGAGGAGACAAACCCTTGATTCACTAGGATGTGGCATCTTAAAGCAACTGCTCTTGAAGCTGGCTTTAATTTGATTGAAACTGATAGTCACAAAGCACCAAGACTCACAGCATCAGAGAAATTACAGAATTATTCCATTGGCTCCAGAAAATAAAGAAATTACTGGAAATGTCTTTCATTTCAACCACAATGTCAAAGTAGCCTGGGACCAACACTATTTCTTTGTTGCAGATTTTCTTCTATCCCCAGAAATTTCCCTTCTTGTCCTAAAGAATAGCTAATCTTTTAAAAACTTAAAGCTCAATGGGTTCTCATAAGGCAGCTTGGGATGATGTGTTTCTTTCTGAATAAGCAGTAATTTTAGAAGTCATTTGTTAGCTTAGCAGTAAAATGGCATCAGTCAAAAAAAAATGCTAGCTTGATATTTTAATTTAGCAAATAATTTTTTCTGTCTGCCAAGTTGTAGATGCCAGACCAAAGTTAAGATAACTGACCACAGCAGAGATCTTCTGGGTTCTAAAGAGTGCATGTATATACCAACAGGTCTTTATTTTTGTGCTAACTGCACACACTGGCTTACTTTTATTGTTCCAAACACAGATGCTAAAAAACCTCTCTAAACTTTCCTGCAGTCCTTCAAAATTTGCAAAAAGCTTATCTTTTCAAGACAGAGAGAGAGCTTAATAAATAATATGGTAGTAGCTATGCTTTCTTGCATTTCAAACTGTATGTACTATGTTTTCTTAATTTTTAATCTTTTACTTTATTTACTGGATATCTAAATCCAATGTAGGGATGCAATATGGTATTTGTATTACCTTCATCATCCTCAAAGAAAGAATTAAAAAAAGAACACATGAAGGTGCACAAACACTTGAGTTTCAGTTTTAGTCCTACAAACTGGATGACAAAAGCTCCACTGGTATCAGAGATATGGAGTCTGCATCTGATATTGTGTCTGCTATTCTTCTTTCCACCTCCCAGCAGTAAACAGTTTAAACTAATTCTCAGCACTAGCCTTCTTGTGGTATTTTATGGCATATCTCCTATTTCTTAAGTACAAGTTGTGCTCTCTGGATCTGATCACGTCAAGTCACAATATTTCTAGTAAAATCAAAGGCCACTTGCTTGCTTAAGGGCTGGGAGCATCTGGCTCTACATGAAATGCTTTCATGCAGACTGTTCCCATGGGCTCTCTGGGCCTCAGACTGTAGCTCATGGGAGCTTCTCCTTGTGAAAAAGAAATACAGGTTTGTTTTGTTTTGGTTTTTGCGTTTTCTTTCCTAGGAGTGTTCTATGTATCTGTAGTTATATTTGAGGTAAGCCTACGAAAAGAAGGATGCTGATCTACAGTGAATTCAACTATTCATCTGGAAACACAGCAACTCCTTTGAGTTTCCCACTCAAGATGCCTGACAAAAATCCTGAAAAAACTGTCACCTCAGTCTTTTTTTGCCTAAAACCAGTGCTAAAGATGAGTCCACATTTACTGACATGAAAAGAGGGTACAGTTTCGATGGAAAACAAAAATCCAGAGGCACTCTTTCTCTCACATATGGGAATGAGTTTGTGTTCATCACTGATGTATACACCACTTTTCCTCTTATCTCTCTGCCTCCTAATGGGAAAGGAAACCAAGGGGAACTTGTCTGCTTCTTCCATTGATTTCACCACTTCAGATCATCTTGAGAACTTCAACAGTTTCCCGCAGGGACTGAAACTGCAGTCTTGAAAGGGAACAGAGTCAGCCACGAGCACCCAAAGAAAATCTTAGTTGTCCAGTGAGGGAACCACATCTCTCCATGGCTGCACCGCCGAAAAAACACACAGGTTTCACCGGCCTGAATTCAAGAAGGCAGCTCTCAGGGGTTTCCTGGGAAGTACATTACATGAAAACAATGAGTTTTCAAGACTAAACATGATCTTCACGAAGATTTTCAGGCCCAGCTTTCCTTCCACCTCCCACAAATCTGGTAGCTGGATACTCAAGGCTTACTGTTTTTAAATATTTTTCCCCCCTTTTTAAAAATCTACAGACCCTATAAAAACTTATCAGAACCTTTGCTCTGGCTTTCGGCTATACTAGGGTGCTTCAAAAATGCTTATCTCTACCTACAGACCTTGTCTAAATGTTTTAGGTAACAAGACATTCTCTTAAATACTTTGTTCTACACATCATTATGTATTTGCCTCTTGCAGCTACTAAGGAGTATGCAGCCATTATTTACTTTGGATTAGATGCCTTCTTATTGTGCAATTCTTATTATGTGTGTTGCCCTGTTATTAAGGTAATTTGAAACAGCCACGTGCAAAGTAACAGGGGAAATCTCTCTCGGTAATATACCTCATCCTATGGGCACGATTGTGTCCACATTATTTGAGCTGACTATTATGTTATTACAGAAATGGTCTTGTCCAAGTGAAAGTCAGTATTTTTTCTTAAAATAAGCAGGTTATGAAAAGACAATGTTTTAACTGTAGTATTGGCTCTCATATAAATACTACATTAGATTTTTGTATTTAGCCAAATTGAAATGCAGTAGAACACCAGAGGGAAAGCTAGCATAAAACCTATTGAACAGCTTCTGTAATAGCATCATTTGATGAATCCCTGAGAAAAAATAATCTGGAAAAACTATATGGGATTGGGAGCGAAGGAAGAAAAAGAACAGAAAGGAGAGAGAAGCATTATTATTTTTTAAGGAAGAAGAGTTAGCGTTTTCTATCTTCCCAGCCACAATTCAGGCCACACATTCATGCAGCAAGGTGTTATGGCCACACAAGAAAGGAAGTCTTCAGCTACCGAAGATCATTAGCAGCAATGAGGGAGGCCAATGTCAGTCACTTTGGAAGGGTTTCTCTGGATACTTGTACAAAGGACGGAAAATTATCAGCGCCACTGGGCCTCTGCCCAGGTCATCCTACAGCTGAACACACGAAACGTTATGCCATGAGAATGAATGTGCTGGAAGGAACCGAGAGGTGGTTTCAGCTCCTGCGTACATTAATCACCCTGAATGGGATCTCATGCTGGGATTCACAGCCAACAGAGCCAGCAAGGTTGACTCCTTGGAGAAGGGGAGGCGTCAGAATAATATTAGAAGCATCAAATGTCCTCCCTCTCCCTGGTATGGAAAGCTCATCTAGGAGGTGTCAGGATAAAACATGAGAGCTGCAGTTGTACTTAGAGACAAGAAGGAGTGATTCACTGTTTCATGGCACAAGTGGAGGAGGAGGCTGCAATAAAAACTTTTACAAGGTGAGATCTAAATCCTGAACACAGCACAGGATTACAAAGCCTTTTTTGTCTTTTCTCAGGTTTTTATTTTTTTTTTTCCCTGAGAGAGCTGAGCGTATTGTAATTAAACTGTAAATTTCTTGAAACGAAAGCACAAATGATTATGTTCCTGACACACCTGCTTTATGAAAGTCACCCACACGCTCACAAGCATTTTTGTTGACCCATATGTACTCCTAAGAAGGAATCCAAAAACTTAAACTGGAAAAGTATGCCGCAAACTGCTAGCCATGAATGGCCTTTTAATTATTAAGGAATATAACAGTAAAGATGCAATAGAATGAACACGGTAGCATCTGTCGCATGTCCCTTGGGGAAAAAAGCCAACCACCAAACCCTGTGTAAATACACACTTCTGAGAAAAAGAAACTGTTTAGATTTTAGAAATGTGGAGGTATATATAACTGGGCTGACACATTAACTCTCTGCAAATATTTGTTATCTAGCATTATGTGACTGATTAATTTTTTGAATATACTATTAAGACTTCTGATAGGATTACTCAAAACGTAATGGGTCAAAGCAGAAATATACCTATTTGACAAGACTTGATGAGCCAATAGCAGCCTGTTAATATTTCACATACACGTTCCACTCAATCAGGAATTAAGTCATTTAATGACAACTAAAAATCAGAAGAAATAATCACAAAATGACAAATTATACAATTAATACTCTAACTTCAGGATCACTTCTTACTTCTGCTGTCCAAGCAATTCCAAATTTCAAACAAGCCTCTGCATTGCCTGGATATAGCAGAAATTTAACGTGAAGCCAGACCCCAAGACACACTTATAAACTCAGTGCTCAAGCATGCTGAGATTCTACTTTGCACACTCCAGCAGAAGTAGGAATGTTTTATTGACAAGAAAACACTGTTTTTAAGGCAGTATAGAACTGGGGACAGGTAGGACTGAATCATACCTTTCTGAACTTCACTGAACTGCAGAAGAGCAAGTGTTCTACAGTGCTCTTCAAAAATACAACTATTCAAAAATAGAGCAGTTTGTATTCAGCACTTATACGCATGCCATGTTCTCTAAGATGTGTACTATATCTACCTTCCACTTTACTGCCATCCAACTAAGAGAAATAGAATATTTTAAGTGAATCTCCCTCCTATGTTCATTTTCCCCAGCCAGATAATCTTTCAAGCTCTTGGCTGCAAACAATTGTGTCAAGGTTTTCAAGTAATCTCATAGAAATTTAGAACTATAATTCCATACGTAAGGGCTGAAACAAAATCAGGCCCTGAAAAATTCACAGGTGTTGAACACCTTTCTCACTGAGGAAGCTGGGAAGGATCACTTCTCATCTCTTTTTTCTAAACGATTTTCCCAAGCTTTCACTACTGGCCGCTGACAGTGACAGGGTGTTTAGCAAGATGAAATTTTAGTTTGAGCCAGCATGGCAGTGCCTATGAATAGTTAATACACTGTTGAAAGTTCAGTATTTTCATATAAGTTACTCTCAACATTTCCTTGTACTTCTCTGCGATGGCACATTTCTCTAATCCTTGCTCCATCTGTAGACCAGCTGGAGCTTTAACCAGATATATTCCTTGTCTGATGCTTCTTTAGCATATATATAAACTGACTTGCACACAAAACTTTTGCTGACTATTTTAGTTCACCTCTCTCTACTTTCCCTCTGGGTAGGAAAGCATTGGCACTTCATGTCAGTCGCTCTGCTGGTCTTTTTTCAAGCACAGAGCTGACGCAGGTTTCCAGAATGCTTTGGAAGCCAAATGCCTGCCTTTGCACCAATTATTGCTCCTACCTTCCAACTGAAAACAAACTCTCGGACTCTTTGTGTTTCTTTTCTGTTTCGACTTACTGTTTTAAGTAAGAACATTCCAACCTTCTCATGCTTTCAGTTGCTATGATGCCAGGACCTCAAAGAGATAGCTGGGCAAAGCACAGAAACCTGACTGTTGAGTATAGATCTAGGTGCCCAGCTCAACTCCTTTGGAAGCAAGGTTCTGTTCTGGGCAATTTAAGATATGCCGTACCGAAGTGCAAAACCTGTTCCTAACAATGGTAAGGACTCATGCTCAGCTGTCAGACTCTCTATTCCACTTCTAAACAGGAATTAAGAACCCTTAAACAAAAAAGAGCTGCGCACAAAGAAGGTCTGAGATAAATAGGAAGCTTAACAGAATGGAGAAAATGCATTTGGAGAGACTGAAGCGTTATGGACCGTGGGACTTACATCCTGACAGAAGAAAGCAAGCAATTCTAAAATTACATAATTATTTTTAAAATAAGGACAAGACAGATGTGCACTGAAGCACTGAAATGCTCTCAGACTCCCTCTTCAGTTCTGATTGCTCTTTCCTTACTTTCTGGGGTTTGTCCCTGAAGGCCTTTAAAGACTGGAGAACTGTCCTCAAATACGTGTGTGAGGTTGAAATGACAAAGAGTTTCAGAAGAGGGTCTTGGCCTCAAGAAATTTGCAGCTGGAGTTTGGCAGCCATCAGACCATAACATATGCTACATCTGTTGAGGAAAGTTTTCAAATGAATACATGTAAAAATGGTAGCGTGGAAAAAAAGGAAAGTTAACGCAATACTGATCATCTGGCCCCTGCATGATGACAGCATTATGTATTTCAAGTTTACGAGCCATACAAATGCTATTATATATTTTAAAACACGTTAAAAAATAAAAGCAATTACACTGTGATGGTAACAGTTTATTTTTTGCAGGTGCCTGTGCTGTCTGGATTAAGAAGTGCCAGCACTAGCAGATAGAGACAGCTGCCAGTCATCCTGTCTAAGACTGAGCAATATGCCAGAGATGATGCCATAACTAGAAGTGAAAAGCACAGCTGTGGACTGAAGAGGAGATGCACAAAAATCTAAAACTCCAGTTGGTGGCTGTGTCTTCAAAAAAGCTTTTTTCTTTTTTTTTGGCCATCCTCAAATGAAGTTAACCACAGGAAAGACAACTACTCAGCCTGGTATTGTCTGGGTTCCTGTAGAAACTGTCATTTTGTGCTGTCATATTTCTAGGTAAGTGGCACACGTAGGCTGTGCAGTTGCAGCCTAGAAAGATGGGTTTGTCCCACTACTGATAACATAACTTTCATGAAGTACAAAAACTAGAAATTCTCCCTATTAAGTCCTCTCTCTCAGTGTGTCCTGTGAGTAACAGAATTAATGAGGCCTGTATTCTCACATATTTATGTTTTTTTAAATGTCTTTCCCCATCTCGGCTTCTGCTCTTTTCATGTTCCCGTAGCACCTCCCTGAGCAAGAGACAGCCTATGCTAGAGTGCATATGTATGTTCAACCAGGCAGCACCTCTTAAACAGAATGGACAACAGCAAAATTGTACTTACCATTCTCTCAGCAGGACATTCATTTCGCCCCCTCTCCCTTCCCCAACCACTGACTTTCAGAGCTAAAGAAAATTAATTACCTGTGAGACTCCTAGCTGAGATTGTCTAGCAGGTTCAAAAGCCTCCAGGGAGGAGGAAGGCACAGAAAAAGAGTGTGATTGCCTGCACCTTGTTTCCTTAGGAAACTGGCCTAAACACACATTCAGAAGAGAAACACCAACTGTAGGCTTCCTCTGCACTGGTCCCTTAGTCAGCTAACATTAAATATTTGCATGGAAACAGAGGGGATTATAAATAAATTTATTGCCAGGTAAGGTTTTCCCCTTAAAACATCACTACTGTTCTCAGCTTCTTTGACTGACAGCAGTAACACTACGATACACAGAAGGGTCTCACGGAGAGCACAGCAGCTATAAGGGAATGCCCTCTTTAAACAGCCAATGGGATTTTGGAAACATTTGGGTGAGAAATCACTATCTTGCTATTATCACATAATGACAGCTTTAGCCTGGGTTTCTGATCTCCAACATAAGAAGATTCCGGCCATGTAGTTATATTCTGAGTCAAGTATTCCCTCTTCAGCTCAGAAATTCCATTTCAGAGCTGGACGTATCTTAACAATTTCACTGCTATTGTTACACTCCTGCAAAAATGTCCTTTTAGCAAAAGTGCTTTTTTAATGTGATCAAATGTCTGATCAGAAAAATTCCAACCCAACCTAGACATTGGAAACCATAACACAAACCGATGGCTTTTCACTCGAGCGGATAAGAGGTAACACTTCTCCAGTACTCTCATGCTTTTCGGGGCAATGCTGGAGGAAGAAGTCCCAGATGTAATTTGATTCTTCCAGGGCTGAGTGCTCTACTGGTAGCAGACCACTCTGCTGCCTCCAAATGTAAATTGCCATTAAAATAAATTTGAGAATTTTAAAATAAACATTAGAAGTTTGAGATTAGCCACATCAGTTTATCAGGTGAACAAAAGTGTGGGCTATTTTTGCTCTAACAGGAACGCACCCAGAGATTACTTAGTTTAAACGCACACAGAAACCAGAAGCAGAGATGCTGTCAAACTCCCTCTGCAAACCAACAAAAATAGTGCTCTGCTTTCGCTGATGTGAAATGCCCCCACATAGGAGGCAGGATGACATGAGGTGGGGGAATAAAAAAGGGGAGTCATTAAAGTCCTTGTATAAGCTCATGTTTTTTCACTGAACATCGTAATTTTTATCTTTTTCTCCCATAAATTTCTATTGACTCCACATGTAAACCACACATTTCAACTGTAGCCATGCTTTAATTCAGAATGGAAGACACCTGAATTACATAAATCTCCAATACAAAGCAGCATTTTCTGTGCAAAGTAAAAGCTGTCATGAAAAAGGTAATGAAGAAGAATAGCTTGTGCAGAGGGCTCTAATGCTATCCAGCTGCTGCTATATGGCACTTGCTGATAAGACTTTGTTTTAACTTTACAATAGAGAAAGTTTGGGAAAGGTTAAAAATCAAAATACAGGAAGTAAAACCCTTTATACTTCATCTGTTACATTTCCTCTTAAGTAGCATTTATTTTCTTACGTAGTTTTCCAAAAAGCATGTGTGTGTGTGCCTTTTGTTCATTTTTAATAAGAAGAGAGGCAGCATTTTAAGTCATGCTTTTTAGGTATTTTCAGGCAGCATTCCTAGTTTTGTTTGGAGACATAAAGGAAGGGACTGTGGAAGGATGAAGTTACATAAGAACACCATCAGAATTGGGCAAAGCACAGCACAATTAAAGGTTGTGGTTTGGGGATGCTGTTATCATAACACTATCTGTGACACGGCTGCAATCCTACAGCTTCCATTACATTTTTTAAAAAAGAGTTAGTTCATTTTAAAGTGCAAATGCCAGGAATGTGCTAATAAAATGCTATTATGCGTATTACTTGTCACTGTTAATGCAGCAGTCACTGGGACTGTGCCATTTAAAGACATTTTACCAAGAACTTCCTTGACAATTTTATTCAAAACCTGATTTTTCCACAAGATAAAATAAAATAAAATGAAATAAATGGTAAAGGGCATGAGAAGGATAAACTTGGCTGAGAATTGCAGTTTCACAACTGAAATACTTTATGTTAAGGTGAAAATGTGGTAACATGGTACCCTGACACAAAAACTAGGATGACCTCAACTAGAATCAAACTGGAAACAAAAGTGAAACCGGCTACATTATTTTTATTTCCAAGGAGGGAAAAACAGCAAAAATGCACAGCAGAAAGTGTAAAAAACACCCCAAGAGAAAACTTCCAGAGTTAGTGTTTCAGCAACTTTGAATTATACTTAAAATGAATGGTCTGTGGAAGTGGCTTACCCTATACTGCAGTGATAAATGCATACATCTGCTCTCCCCAGCTTTTTAATTTATACTTTCTATAAGACAGGCCAGAAGAGGCAGATATCCATCTCACACGTCAAAAAAAAGTGTACAGGCTGCTAGCTCTGCTAGCTCTCACTGCGGAGCTGTGAGAAGCCCTGCACTGCCCTTGCTGTGCACATGCAGAACTCTTTCAAGTTCAGCATGAAGGCTGAGGGGGAGCAGACCTCCAGGACCAGGGTAAAATGCAGTCCTGAAATGTTAGCATGCAAACTCCTTTGCATGTTGTGACCAGTCACTGGTAAGCCAAACTAACCTGTTGATACTGTCCTCTACAGCAGTTTTATTAACCTTGACGACAGTCAGATGTATTTCCAAATACTGAAGTCGACATCAATAATCTCTGAATCAAGCACCACTAACGTCTCCCCGGGGAGAAGTGGGAAAATGCTCTTGAAAAGACTCTTAATGGCAAACCTCTGCTAGTAATTATTTTGAGAGACAATGAACATTTGGCAGAAAATGAGTGGCTTTGTTGAGGCAGCTTAATGATGTAGGAGTCAAAGAGTTAAGGAGAAGCCGCTAAGTTGTGCGGGCCGCCGAAACCTTCCTGTTGGGAGTTCCTCTCTGAAGGAGTGGGAAAGGAACAGTATTAATAGCTATTGCTGTGCTACACTTTCCCACAGGTCTGGACAGGATCTCTGCAGCAGCTTTGGCCTTTTTGAAAGGAAGACCCGACACTACCGCAGACGTTGGAAACTCTGGGCCTCACAAGGAGGAAACAGGAGGGCCTGAAAGACAAGCCAGAGGTTGTGCCACGCATTTCGGCTGCCCACAGCCTCGCAGGAGAAAAGGAGACTGGGGAGCAATAAAAACAGCGAGAAAGAGGGGGAGAAAAAGGCAGCAAGGGAGCAACAGCAGCACTGATGCCAATGACAGGTAGCAGTCACTTGGAGGCCTCTTGAGCAAACCCACTTGTCCCTGAGGACTGAAGGAATGTTCCACCCCAGCAGGAAGCTTGCCGATACAGGAAAGGATTAAAAAAGCCAAGACCCCTCAAAACAAACAAAAAGACTCTAAACAAATAAATAGCATTTCTCAAGTTTGTTACGAATCACCTCATTTTACACACTAGAGTCAAGGCTGTTTTTCCTCAGAGTTCCACCTCTGGGATTCAGAGGCAAGCAACAGCCTGAAAATACGAACTGTGTACTCTTTATTACACTAAGTAGGAGAACCCTGCCAAAAACCATAGAAAAACCTGTGAGCACGCTGGGATTTAGTTAAACTTATTCATACTGACAGTAAGTCCTTTTGTCTTCGCCCCAGCTTGCGTTACTGCTCACATACAGTACTATCAGTCCAGTTAACTTATCCCAAGCCAGAAGGAATGTGATCAGCAAAGACACCAATCGCACCCTGCTGCTTTGTAACAGGGGTTGGGTTTTTGGATCACTCCCCCATCTCTGCCATCATGTCCATCATGCACGTTAAGAACAGCCTGAGCCTTTTTGCAAGAGGTTGGGAAGTTTTTCAACACCAGACATATGTACCTCCAGTTATATTTTTATACATGACAATTTATCATGATTATACAAATTTGGCTTAGTTTTACGTTCTTCCTTTCAAACCCCAAATTAATAAATCCTGTTTGGTTTACAATTAAAAAATTATGTTTGTCATACGTGTGAAAAGTCATTTGTCTTTCCACCCAAACAGATTATCCAATGTAAGTTGAACGTGATGTCAACAAACCTTTGGTGACTAAAAACACCAAATGGATTGCAGTGAACGGAATAGCAGGAAGGGTTTGAGAAGCCACTCTTTCAAACTCTTTAAGACTGTGAGGTTTTACCTAGAGAAATTACTTGCTTTAAAGACAAGATGTGAAGCATTTTGGAGGGCTACCATGCCACTTGATTAAACATTTCAAATCTCTTTGCTCTGTTCCAATATTAAATAAAGTCCTCACTTTTGCACCCAAATCTTGCAAATGAATCTTCGTTCCTGCGAGACGTTGGGCTAAATACCTACTTCTGCAGGCAAATACAAAACAGCTAATGAGCAGTGAGTCCTGCTGAGAAAAAAATGGTATCCAAATTCAACACCTAAAATACGAAACAGGAATCTTTCTAATTAACAAATCTTGCATTAGATTCTACTCTAGTAACAAGAGTGGAGTGCTCCAGTTACCCTTATGTGAAATGATGCAAATTGTTAATTGCGGTTTTAAACACATCTTGAAAATTTTGGCTAAAGTATGTTCTATTAGTTGTTCGGAAATTCATAAGGATAACTTATTAAGAGAGAATTATTCAGTTGTAAAAATCTGCTTGGGAACTGGGACAGGAAAAAAGAGGAAAAAGAGGAGTTGATCATAATCATTAGACGTAGACTCATCTATCTGTGTTCTGTTGCTTTCTAAATGCAATGCAACAGAGAAGAAAAGATATTACAAAGCTACTTTGTAGTGGCTTTAGAGCTTTTAGAACTTTAAATTCTCCCTACATTCAATTTAAAGGGAGAGATGAGGACAGTATATCGTGATTACATTCACTTTGGAGATTCAAGCAGGATCAGCCTAAGGATGTTTATTTTAAACAGTAAAATGCTGAGTGAAGTAAAATGAAGTCACTGTAATGATTAGTGAGCTCTTTTTCTCTTTAACACACACAGAAGATTTAGCTTTGCTTGGTATTGTGATGTCTATGAGTAAGCAATCATTCTACCTATTACTATTATGTTAACAACTGTAAACCACCTACAATTACTAGCATGATCCCTAACCTCTGAGAGGTGGTAATCCAGTATTGGTTGTTAGCTGTCAAATTTATTTCCCTTTGGTGAAATATACCCTGGATTTAATTACCAGTCATTCTTGATACTTTATGGAGTTGAGCTCAAGTACTGTGGCTCTGACATTTAACCCATGACCCCTAAATATTTACCAGCTTTACTGGTTGTGTACAATTATCCCTTCAAGTATATCTCAGATCCATCATCCTGCCCATGACTTACTACTCCAGTCATTCTAAATCAGATACATCTTCTCCCTCCCAATGAAAGGGGATTGTTTAATTTCCACTCTAAAAATAAAAATATACTGTTGAACTGAATTGTGTGATATGGTCAGCATCTGCTAACTGCACTTTTATTGTGTACAGACAACTTGTACAGAGGGTCAATAAACTCAGTTGTGTGCAACGTTTATTAACAGAAGCATCAAGCAAGATTTCTGTTACCGATTATGGGCTCAGTGCTCTTCTCTGGTAACAAGAGTAGAGTGCAGGGCGAAGAACAACAATCTCTGACATGCTTAAATGATGACACTGAGCCCACACAAGCTCTTCCACGAGGTCAGGTTCCCATGGGTGAGAAGATGACAGTACCAGGGAGTAGCCATACTTCAAACAACACAAATAACTTCACAGAGTTAATACTTCTCTGAGTTGCAGTAACTCCTCCAGATGCCTCTCTGAAGTATAGGGAGAAGAGGCAGCTGATGGCCCTCAAAAAGCTTCCTATGGAGGAGGGAGGAGTAAGATGCGTCCTCCTAGAGGTGAAGTCTGCCTGCAAGGACTCCAGGTTTGAGAGCAGCATTTCAAGCAGACAGCAAGGGCCTTTCTGTGGTCCCTGGAACTTCCAGGTTCTGTGCAGGACTGCATGGAGAGAATTTGGTAGAGTAAAATCCCACAGAGTGGCCTGGTTTGTTGTGCCTTCCCCAAAGATTTCTGAGTACACCATAACCTTTGCTTTAGCCAAGACAGATAGCCAGTTACTAGGTAATCTAAAAACTTCATTTGCTGAGTGAGCAGTCAGGTTTAAGAGACAAAGACTTACTCCTCCACTTCCAGTGCTACTACAGCACAAACTAAATTTAAAGAATGTTGGTGAACAGCACACAAAAATACTACTCAGCTATAAACAGGCATTTTTAAAGTGTAACACATGGTTATTTACAGTGTTTGTGTACATACATGCACAAACATAGCTTCATAAACAAGATCTGAGTCTAAGAAGCTTTACCATTACCCTTTATTTTACTCAGCATGAGTTATTACCTGGAGCTGAACGTGGCACAGCATTAACCATATATACAAGACTTTGAAAGCCACTGACACACAGAATATGACTTACAAGCAGTGTTCAGCAGACAGGTGAGCTTCACAATATTTCTTTACCACCGCTGATCAGCGGTTTGGCTCTAAAGAGGACACAACTGAACCCTGTTGCTTTCCCCCAGAAAACAGGCCACTCTACAAAGCACACATTCAGAAGTCTGTGAGCCAGATAATTATTTCCATGTAGTTATCTTACTTCCAAGAGGTTTAATTTAAAAAGAATGTTGTAAAGTAATTTGCACTCCATTCAGTGTTTTTTGTTTTGTTTTTTTTTAAACACGTGCTAGTTTAGATAAAGGCAGTATCTCAATCAAAAAATATTTTAATCTAATTTTTAATCTATATCATAAAGAAAAATATAGTGCCTGCTCCTAATAGGAAAATAAAATGCCTAAAGGCCTTCAAACACACACATCCGTGCACATACCCATGCACAAAGGAAAACAAAAATGATTATTCAACATTACTGGAATGTACCACAGAATTCAAACTCAGAAATTCTCTGTTGAGAGTGATTATTCATTCCTCCCTTAAGCCATGTCTGAAATCCACAGCAAAGTCTAAAAAACTGCAGAACAAAATGACTCCGCTGATTTAGTATTATTTTTCTTTCTTAACATATGCCTTCAAAGGATTTTCATTGTATTTGATACCATGTTTATACGTGCAAAATGAATTATTAGGACTCTGCACTGACAAAACGAACACCCCATATGTACCTTTTCAGAGGTTATTTTCAGCTATTGTTCTGAGACTAACCCACATTCTACAATTTGGAAGCTGGGAAGGGCACTGAGGTTTACTGCGCGTAGTTCAGAAAGTGCAAGTATTTACAGGATCAAAGCCTTCACTTGGAACCAGGCTTCCTGCAAACACTAACATAAGCAAGAAGTTCAGAGCAAGAAGTCCTAGCATGGAGCCCCAGACTATGAAAATACTAAAAAACAATACTCAAACAAATCCTCAAAAAAGTACTGTAATCATCTCAGTGGCAGATGAGCTAATGAGGCCAGAAGAAAAAAAACCAACAAATTTGGCATGTCAGTAAAACAGCGTAGCAAAGCACTGGCTCAGGTGAATAGGTTCACATTCTCTTTCTGCTGCTACAAGGTAAATTCTCTGGAGTTCATCTCATCCAAACGGATGTAGTCATATTTGCTATTCATTCTTCCCTAAATTCTATATGTTGGCGGTTTCTATTGGTTCTGTTGAAACCACCTGTGCTAAAATAAGCTACAGTGTGACAGTGCTTTTCTGGAGACATAATTTGCTTCAGACAGGAATACAGGTTTTGATGGTGTTTACTCTTTCTTTCTGCAATTTCTGAATTCTCTATGTAAATTTATTTATGGCACTATTCATATTTAAAACCATGTTCCAATCCTTCTTTTCCCACTGTGGGCATCATCTTATTAATGGCTGCAGAAGAATTAATTATTGGCAGCCCTCTTGCAGAAAGATAGCTCCCAAAATACATTATTTTGTTTACCAAGATCATTGTGGCTCTCAACACGCTATGCTACAGATGTTTGAGAGACAGCTTAGTCAACAGTCTCCATCCCAGTACTGTTCTGCAAGGGACTAAGCAGCAGTTTGTGAAACAAAACCTAAACACATGCAGGGTATTTGCAATGTATAAGCAATGAGCCTCTGCTGAAAGCACACAATAAATCAGGTCTGGTATCAAAGGCAGCAGTAACTGCTATCAACTTGGATTTGCCTTGGTTCACCTTACCCTTGCTTCGTGCACAGG
Organism: Lagopus muta; assembly: GCF_023343835.1. Lineage (NCBI taxonomy): Eukaryota > Metazoa > Chordata > Aves > Galliformes > Phasianidae > Lagopus > Lagopus muta. The sequence continues at coordinate 80,099,515 of NC_064435.1, read as the reverse complement.
TAGAATTCACCAGCTCTGCAGAGTGTTATGCATTCGTACAGTAAGAGAGTTCATAAATAGGTGCAATTTAAATAAATTTCCAGGGTATTGAAAAAGCATTTTGATGAGTTAAAAAAACAAGGATCATTCAAACATATCAGTTTGTCCACAAATTCCAATAAATAATGTTCATAAATCCCTATAGCTATAACTTTGCATTCAAACGTCAATTATAAAAATGTAAACCATACCATGTTTTGTTCTTACAGCTGGAAGAAATTCTTGACTGAGAGCAAAAGTAAACATTAAAGCAAGACCTGAGTCTAGATAGTACACAGGGCAATAGTTCTGCAACTGAAAAGTGTCCATGTTAATTTCAGTGATATATTAATTAACCTTTCTGACATTTGAATGAATTACTTCACAATGATCAAAAGCATGAAAAAAGGCATGGGGTCTCCCACAGAGATGATACACTTTGGATAGCATTTCGTTCTAGCATTAAGAACACTGGCAGATGAGAGGTTCTTACCCCTCTGTACTTATCTCAAAGATGAAACCAACTCCGAAACAATCACAGATCTATACAGCATCTTGAGTGACATAGAGATGCCAAGAGAAACACAAGGATCTACTCAAACTTCATTAAGAACAAGAGCATTGAAGGCAAACTTGAGATCTACAAACCTGGTAGAAATGTGCAGGTGAAAACCTTACAGGAAACAAAGCCACAAAAAAGATAACATTATGTGAGAAACCTGTCAGTGTGGGAAGAAGGTGTGGAGAAATCACAAGTGATCATCTTCAGCCAACCTAAAACAGTTTGTTCTCCACAAGGTGCTGTGCAACCTGGGTTGCCACAGGCTTCTGCAGGGAAAGACAGGTCGCAAAATCAGCTCAGACTTGCACTGATTAGCAAAGATAGAGAAATGGGAAAGAGGAGAGGGTGTCCTCAGTTGCTCTGCAATGCAATTAGCCTTGTGATTGTCATCATTACTGATACCGCATACTGGCTAGCAAAACTGAAATGTGACTTCTCCCTGTTTAGCCTCTGAATTTACCTCATGTATCAAAGCTAGGAAAAGTCAGGAGACAATGCCTACAACCACTTCTTCTAATGGTTAGTTTTACAAACCCACTCTGACATCTGGAACACATAACCACATTTTGGAAGAGATCATCAGGCAGAGCACAGGTGTAGGGCTCAAGGCTGCACATTAAATGCAATGCATTACACCACTCAGCATTTCACCATCAAGGTATCACTGTCACCTTGATGTTTCAGTCCTACACTACACTCCACTGCAAATGACTTCAAAGTTTTAGATTCCTACCCATTTCTCCCTCCAAAAAAAGCCAGTCAACAAACAGAAGCATAGCACAAAGAAACAAGTTTTGGAATTAGTGCTACTGTCATATACTGACTGTTGTATAATTCTTTGCTAAAATTGTTGTCTCCAAGACATCATAAGGGAGAACTCCCCCTGCCCCCTCCATCCTTCCCAAATTCTTGCATCTTCTATCATTTCCTTATCTGCTGAACAGCCCAGGAATTATTTGCTGGTCTTACTGAATTCACTTTTCAAAAGCACAACTAAAATGCTCACTTGTCACACAGATTATTACAAGGCCACTGAACAGCTCGTTGTCAACTTCCTGGTATTTCATAAACTACACTGTCTTAACATATTCTGTCACATGAACGATTGCAAAACTCCTCTCAACAAGTATGTTTTCAAGGTCTTTTGTCTTTAACACTATAAGTGGTTGGAGGGAGACAGTGTTCTCCGAAAAATATGAGGTTTAGTTTTCACAATGAGGAAGCTGAATCTCAAAGAGCTTTTGTCCCTACTACAAAGCCTCTGAATATAAGATGGAGCTGGCTAGAATCTCCTGTAAGCGATCCCTAGATGAAGTCATAACATATATTAAAATGTATTTCTTCTTAACCCTTCTACGCTCTCCATGCTCTGTATTCTTGCTAAATTCTTCCAAACCAAATCAGGTAAGTGACAGCAAATGCAGTTCTATGCCTTTTTGACTGTATCAGAAATGAAGAACATGTTGTCAAAAATCATGGCTGGATATTCCTGAGCTAAGGGTGCTACTCCTTTTAAGTCAGAGGAAACCTATCTAAAGCTGAAATGTCTCCTTTGAGTGTTTTATGGCACCAGCATCTCGCCATCAAATCCGAATGGCAAGTCACTAGTGCTTTTTGCCGACACCACAGATAGTTAGATCCTGGCATGGTGAAACATCCATTTTATGGCCCCTCTTTCACTATAAAAGTAATGGAATAAATGCCATAACTATGCTTATGTGTCAAGTGATACTTTCATTTTGGTCAGTTTTCAATTAATTTACAGTACTGTTTTGTTTATCAAGATTTGGAGCTGAGCCAAGCCCTGCGTACATCTGATGAGCCTTACAGTAACCCTGAATGCACCTGTTAATTTTGCCTCTGGGTAAACAATCGAAAACTCCTCAGCTATTTCCTCAAGTTGGGTGGAAACAAAGAAACATGAGATTAAAAAAAGAAAAAGTCTAGATTAGGGAATTGGAGATGCATTAATTTAAGAAGGGAACAGGGTCAAACTAGGGGCTAGGAGGCTAATAAGCACAGAGCACACAGCAAGAAAGCTCACAGCAGGGTAAGAGTTCACTTAATTTATTCAAGCGATCTATTCCAGACGCAGTAAATGATACATTATTGGATCCAGACCTGCAACTGCTTACTAAGACCAACCTCACTTAAGTGTCATTACCCTCCCCTTTAGAAATATTGCTATTACCCAAACCTGTTCACAGTGAGGGCTTTACTCAGCTGGCAATCCACTAACTTTTGTTCTTTATGATGCTCCCCCTAATTCCCCCGCTCTGCTGTGGGAATTAGGCATAACAACCACCATGCTAACCGCAGAACACCCAAGTTGATCCAACTCTATGAGATTTTTAGTGCTTTACTACACCGAAAACCAATCCCATGGATAGCAGACTATAAACAACAGCAAATGCTATATCAAGCAAGCAGTAAGTGGTTAAGGACTTAGAGATTTACTAGGGGGTTTCAACCGTTCAGAGTCTTATTCATATAAATTAGCGAAGTTAGGAAAAAGAAAGCAGAAGAACACATATCGTGGAAAATTTGAAAGGAATTTCAAACTTAGGTCTTCTTTGAACAAAAGAAATAAAAAGCAGATGGTTTTACTGTAACAGATCACTTTTTTCCCTACTGAATTATGATTAATGCGTTTATTAAGCAAGAACGTAAAGGAGCACTTTCACAACGGCAAACCTTTTCAGTAGCTGGCTGCTGATTTCATTAAGAGCATGATCTCATCTAGCAGTTGGGTTACTCAAGACATCAGAATACATTAGAACTGTACGGCACAGTAAGTATGGGGACTGTGAAACATGAAAGGCAAAAGCCTTTGTTTAGTGGGACTTTATTTAGCCCTTGGAAGCCTTGTGGAGTTACACGTGAAGACTACCTTTACCTACCTGTCTTTTCATACCAATAAGACAATCGCATGGCTCCAGCTATAATGCTCTTATAAGTGCAGATAGAACAGGAAAGGCTAATTCATCCACGAAAAATAAAATAAAATAAAATAAAATAAAATAAAATAAAATAAAATAAAATAAAATAAAATAAAAGAGAATTGCTGAAAAATTGACAAAGCTCCTCCTACTCTCCCCAGGCAAAAATGAAGTTACACTTAGCTTGACACCAAACACACAGCAGCTGAACTAGTGGGAAACTACAGGTTTTGTTTGACAAAGATTTAATGGGTTGAAACTTATCTATTCAGCCATTTGCCTCCCAGGTTTGTTAATTTCCCACTCTTAACAGCTTTTGCAACCTCCTTTGCTTTTCTCACTGGGAGCATCACTTCCTTATCTCTGGAAATTAGCACCTATTAGAAATTAGAAAACGCTATTGACAGCTGCTCAACAGAAGCCTTTTGCAGGAGAGCATCATGGGTCATTCCACTTCCTCCCAAAAGTGACTGCAATGCTTAAAGGCAAGGCTGCATCAGCCCCTATGCTACTTTATCTGTAGCAAAAGACTGAGGGCACCGCTGTTTTTTGTTTTTTTTTTTCCCTGTTCTCTTCACTATGATTAAAATAATACACACAAAAAAAATCTCATCTTTTTACTCATTTTTTTTTTCTCTGTTTTTTCCATGCTTTGTAAGTTTTATACATTAGCTTCAAGAGTTCTGCAGCAACTTAACAAAAAGAAAGGTTTGAGTCACAGCCTTTCAAGATGGTCCTGATCTAGGGCTTTAGGTCGATATAATCTAAAGAAGATAAATAATAAAGTAGGATTCCTCAGTGTCCCAGGGTGTAAAAATCAGAAGCAACCAGCTGTAGAACTCTGCTCTGAGCACCTCTAGATGATGGCATCAACAACTGGAGTGCTGGTAGCAATCTGCATTCCAAGCAGTTCTTTTCAAAATGATTATATTCAAAGTATTGCCACTACAAGCCTTTAAAAAACAAGTCATCTGAAAAAGCCATAAAAATATTCAAAACTGCAATTTCTAGATTCCTTTTGCTTTTTATTTTGGATCTTTCAGCACTCAGACTGTTGGTCTTCTCTGGGAACTCTCATGGACTGCAAAGCAGAAAAGCTGAGCTCTTGAGGCAATTCTCTAACTCCAGGAGCTGGGACTTTTAAGAACTTAAACACTGGATATTGCAAAACTCACACTAAAATCAGGAGAGGCTGGAAACACTGTGTGAGGCTTTGGTTTCTCTTTACATGCAGTACTGAGGAAAACAGCACATTAAAAAGGTGATTAGATCCACCAGTCAGATTTATAAATGTAAGACAGCTTAAAACACTCAAAATATATTAGAGGTAGTAAATGTTCTTTATCAATCTGATGTATTTGAAGAGTATTAAAAAAAAATTAGGGTATCATATAACTAGTTTCAAACTAAAGATATAAATGTAAAAATCCCCTGAGCTTCTACAACTCACATAAGGTGAATTTTTAATTTTAAATTACTTTGCTCTTCTGATATTAATGCCAATTCTCCCCACCCCCTTAACACGATTAGCAGCAGACAATGCCACCACTGTTTCCAGAGCAAGGACATAAGCTAGGAACAAGTAATATAACAAAGCTGTTCGTGGCTCTACAGTTAAAGGTTATGTCAGCATTTTCATGATAGAAACCCTGTTTCAGAGGTCAGTAACTCTGCTGGAAAAGCTCACTCAATTTAGAAACTTGGCACAGAGGGCTGCAGCCATAAGAGACATTCTTTCTGTAAAACTTAACTATACACAAGTCTGTATATATATTATAGGTAGCTACGAAACCATAATGAAGGGTTCAGGATGGTCTCAGCTTAAAGTGGAATTCTGTTTCCTCTCTAATGTTCAGACAGACAAACACTGTGTGACTTGAAATTTGTTAGGCCAGGTCCAGGATTGGGACAGTTCATGACAATGTGAACTTACTTGATCAAAAGTTTCCTGTCACTTTGCCCTTTGTTTCTCATGATCTGTTTATCTAAAATGCATTATTTATGGCACTTTAAAAACTTCACTAACAGAGCTATGAAACTAAGCTAATACTGCGTGACACCCTTCCTGGTTTTGAATGGGACAATTTTCTTCCTAGTAGCTACTGTGGTACTGTGCTTTGGATTTAAAATGAAAATAGTGTTTATTATTATTATTATTATTATTATTATTATTATTATTATTATTGCTTTCCCACCCTTTTCTGTCTCTTTCTATTAAACTGCACTTCTCTGAACTCATAAGTTTTATCTTTTTCCCATTTCTGTCTGAAGTCCCATTGGTGGGGGGAGCAAGTGAATGGCAGCGTGGTGTGGATCTGCTCCTGGCTTAAACCACAATGCACCCGTGCCACTGAAAACAGAGTTTACCTTTACCAGTGACCTGAGTGGGAGATGAGGTGCTTCCCCATCAGATTTGAAGATGACACCAAGCTGGGGGTAATTGTTTGTATGTTCCATCAGTTGGATGAATCTGGATATACTGGAGGAAATTCAGCAAGGATTGATAGAAATGGAACAGACAAAGCAACTGCTGCAGTACAGCCTGACAGGTAGCTCTTCTGAAACAGACCCCATGTCCTGATAGGCAGTAGGCTGAATGTTAGCCAGACACCGTTGAAGTCAACAGCATCCTGGGCTATTTTAAAAGTGCTTCAGCCAGCTAGCAGGCTCTACATTCCTACAAATCAAAGGAAGTGGTAATTCTTTTTTACTCAGCACTTGTTCCACTCCATCTGGAATGCTATGTCCAGTTTGGGGTCTGACAGCATAAAAAAGATGTTGAAAAACTGGAGTGGCTCCAGTGCAGGGCTGCCAAGATGGTCAGCTGGGGCTGGGCAAAAATTTTTGTGATGAAGCAAGAAGAGCAGTGGAACAGGTTACCAGGGGTTTTGCAATCTCTGTCCTTGGAGTGAAAACCTCCTAGTTGGACAAAGCAATGAGCAGCTGGGGCTGAAGTCAGTGCTGACACTGCTCTGAACTTGAGGTTGGACTGAGACCTCCTGAGGTCCCTTTCAACCTGAGTGACCCTCTGACTCCACTTTTGAAATACACCAGTGGGACTGGGAATTCACCACCCTGACATACCAAACAAAACTGTGGTCTTTGGGTCATGAACAAAACTTCCTCACTTTCTCTCTTTATCCTCCTCCATGGCATTTCTGATTATGGCGTCTAATGTGCAGCAAAGTGGAGGATGAACTAGTGCACATGTCCTACAGCTGTCATGGCATGTCTATCCATTTACTAGTCTATGCTCCTGACTTGGAAATCCCACACTCAGTACTAAGAAGGTTATTCACACTTCCCAGTTTTAAACATCTCAGTTTCATCTCTCTGGTTTTCCCTCTACTGTCATGAAAGGAAAGTGTTGCAGTACAACAGCTGTCTAACCATTTTGAAGATTCTTAGTAGTATCACAGCACAGAAGTTTTAGGCTGAGATTTGAAGGACAGTGATGAAATAACTTAGAGCGTATTTACAACAGTTTCCTCCCAAGCTGCAGAAGTAGCATGGAGAAGGAGGGAGATGCTCCACTGAAAATGTAAGAAGTGGGTGCTGAATGTAGGTGTCAGAAGCCGCCTGCAGACAAGAGTCAAGAGTCAACCAATCAATAGTGAATGAGAGATGATAGATAGGGTGAATAGATGACATGAACAGCATGTGAAGTGAAGACAAGTAACACTGGTTTGATGTGACAGAGGAAAAGGAGCCAGTGAAAACACATGTGACATGATGAAAGCAGCAAGTGAGGGAAATGGTCTTCCCAGAAATGTTCTGAGTGAACAAAAGAAATTTTGCACATCGCATTCAACAAGCCCAGAGAAAAGGATGCTGTCCCACATAAGACATGAAATGCTGACAGCCTGAATGACGTAAGTAGATGGCTGGAAATGACATGTTAAGTGCAGAGACGGTAAAATATAGACTTAATCCAGTGCACCTCACTGTGTCCATCTCTTAGTCTGGACAGCGTCTTAGGAATTCAAAGACTGGATTTCTATTCTCCTGCTAGTGGGGAGAGCAGTGTAGCCTGGTCAGTTCACCAACCTTCACAATACCATCACTTCAAACACCTCAGTGATAGATCCAAGTACGTCTCTAAGTTTCCCTCTAATCTCCTGGTTTAATTGTCTGTTTATTAAACAGAATTCTGTTGCAATTTGAGGTGACGAAAGAAAAAAAGAAAAAGGTTGTTCCAATTATTTCAAGATAGCTGCTCACAACAGCTAAGGCAAATATGTGCCCAAGCTTCTGCAGTTTATGCCAACTATTTAAGAGACTGCAACAGGCTACTTTCTGACAGTGCTCACTTCAGCTAGCAGAGATTGGTAAAACACAGGAAAAAAACCTAAGACATAGTTAAGTTCAAGTTGCTTGGGTATTCCAAAATATTATAGCAATTCTTAAGAAGTTAAAAAGATTTGTTCATAACAAATGGAATTAGATGGATGATAATTCTTATCACCTACAAGCAGCATTACAATATTTTTAGATGAATTGCTGTTTGTCATGTTTTTAACACTAACATCTTTCCCTTAATAAAAGCGATAAGCCACACAGCACCATCCAACACTTGATCCTAATTTAACTCAGTTCTGGGGCTATAACCATCATCTGTGATACGGAGTCAACATGATGACGTGCATATACAATATACGTGTAGTTTTTGTAACCATCCATATAGAATAGAAGTTATATTTAAACTTTAGGAAATGAATTCCTAATCCTCAGTTCTGTGATAACAGCCAAAAACAAACCCAAGGATTGCTACTGTGATAGGTTATGTACTATCTATTCAAACCAGCACTGAACTACATAATGTGTCTGTATATAATGTTATATATACACTTATGCACCCCCTAAAATTCAAAATTGCTATTCCAATGCTTTTATAATGTCTAGATACTAGAATTTTCATGCACTGCATATGGAACATCAACACCATGTACATGCACAAGCAGTGGTGGAAACCTAACAGCCATTCCCCATGTGCAATGATTCTGTTTCGCCAACTGCCAATATTAGAAAGTTTGAGCACTCTCAGTTTGTTTGATGCTGCACAGATGCATTTCTGCATCTGGGAGTTAAGGGAGTTAAGGGAATTAAGGTTTAGCTGTGTTCACTTTAAAACAGGAGGCTCTTAGCTGAGAAATGAGGCATCTGATGAAACTGGCACACCTAGGAATTATGAGAAAATTTCTCCAAGCATTACAGTTTTACCAGTGATACAAAGTACTTCATCATGCACTACAGCAAAAGAATTGAAGAACATATTGAAAGGTTGGAGCACAAAAACCACAAGTTTTATTTGTGTGGAAGCAGCCAGTGCATGTCTCTGCCAAGCCTCTTGACAACAGGGGTGTCAGCCTGAGCATGGATGCCTCTAGAGAACTGATGGGTGCCCTTGAGATGAGATCCTTGCTCCAATGGTGGGATGCTGGCTTCTCTAAGGTATGTGGAAGTTTGCTTGTAGAAAGGGATCCACAGTATGCAAGTAATACATATAGTAGGTATAGTACTTGTTGTACCTGCAGTCTGATTTCTCCCACTTTACCTGTTAACTTTGTACAAACTGTATGTAAGGCCTTCAGTACATAATATTAGAGCTCTATCTGAAACACCCAGCAAGTGGCTTTTCCCTGAAATAGGGCAAGACTTCAAAAGCTGTCTGAAAATGGTGCAGGGTAACCTGCTATCAGCATCCCTGCTTAAGCAGAGAGGTTAGACCAGCTGACCTCCAGAGGTCCCTCCCAACCATAACGATTTCTGATTTTGTGTGATTCAGCCTATATGGCAATACTTTACAGCACACAACAATTTCTTGCATGCTTTTAAATATTTCTAGTCTTATTTTCCTGTCTCAAACACCAGTGTTTTAAGAAGAGTTTTTGCTTCTGGTGGAAATCCTTAGTCTTCAGATAATGCACACATAAGGTACTGACTGCTAATATCCATCACACACAACAACCGCTTTATCATAGACTACTCAATTTTGACTATCAGTGCATAACTGTAGAAGAACATATTTCTAATCCAGCACTGGGCCTGCCATCTTCACTGAGACTGCAGATTTGAATATCCCTGTTGAGTACAAAATGCAAAACCAGACAGAATGCAGCTATCAAGCAATGTAAGCCCTCATGCAATAATAAAACAGAAAAGTACTTGAGCCATCACCCCTCATTTCTTGCAAAGTAAGCTCATATTTAAGTTCAGATGGACCAGGTTAACAATCACTATTTTTAATGTTAAAATGCCCTAGGGAAGTTATAAACTCACCAAATACGCTGTTAAACTTACTTTATATTGTGTGCAGCTGTATGGCTTCATACCAGTGACCAAACTTCCTAAATGGGCCAGAGAAGTAAAAGACGGTCTCCCTCTCCCCCTCACACTCTTCCTTCTGTAACAATGACTTACTTGTCAGGGGAATTTAATTTATTTTTGTAGTATGTCAGGCTACTATTCATTTTTGATTTTCCTTACCTCTCTTACCCTATGGTTATGCATCTGTCAAGATTAGGGTTAAGAAACAGATGGGGGTGCAGAAGAACTAAACTCTTGTGACGCTTTCTGCCTCATAGCAGAAAATAATGTTCAGATTCCATCTTATTTTCACTTACACTATATGTATTAGTTTTACATTCACATTAGAAGCCTTATTCTAGACCTACCCAGCATAATCAATTTCGCCAAACTAATTATCAAGACAAAGTCCACATTTTTTTCTTTCTTTTTCCTCCCTGAAGATCAACACTATAAGCCAGCAACATTCATTTCTTGCAGTAAATGTACTTCCCTGCAAACATTTCTGTAACCACTATTGGAGGTCTTAGAGAAGGAGGTCTGGCTTGTGGATTTAGATTTTGTGAACTTAACAAGGAGGCTGTTATGCAATGGAGCTTTGGCATGCCATGGCTCATTGGCAATGATTAATTGACCCACATAGTTTCACATGATCCGTTCTGACATCTACACAGACTTCACCAAGGAAATGGCAAGTGGATATTGATGCTGCATCCCAAAGCTTAGTATCACACGCTTGTCAAGGCTTTTTCAAGCTCTGCTGGAAGAAATGGCTTCTCCTGAAGCCTCCTCTAGGATAAATGGCTATCAATTAAATAATTACTTAAAAATGGATTTCAAGCTCAGAAGACACATCTAAAGCCTACCAACTTTCATCCAATTTCAAAAGAGATGCTCTTTAGACTTTGGTCAACTGTTACACTCCAGTTAAAGTATCTAAAAAACACTTCATTTTGCCACTTTATAGTATAGCAATTTTTTACTGTAAAGAGATAGCTGTCTTATTCAAGAACGCTGATTAAAACCAGATGTTTTTAAAAAATAAAGCCAACAAGTTAAACTATGTTATTAGAGCTTTAACTTAATTGGATTAGAAGTTTATAAAAATCTTCCCATAAGATAGACTTATTTGTTTTAAAAGTAATTCCTGCTATTTCTTGTACGCAGTCTCTCAGCTGCCTTGTTCCTTTAGGTACCAAATCTGCTCCACAGCATGCTGTTGGCAGAGAAATGAAGGAGCTGGGCAACGTCAAGTCACAACACTGCATCCTGTCACTAAGTAAAGAGTGTTGTTCCATGACACAGGAGGAAATGAAGGAATGATAAAATAAAATAAAGTAAAACAGGGCAACTCTTCCAAGTTTGCTTTGTTTTCCAAGTGAAAACAAGCAGTAGGAAATGCTACCACCATGTCCAGTGCCAAGTGCTGTTCATGAGGCCTGAAACTGAGGCAGGACTTACACTCCAGCTAGAAAATGGTCGCAGTGCAAAGGACACACATCTCACATCTATGGTGATTTGATTAGCAGTATGCAGGTTAAAAAATAGAAGAACCTGCATTAGCATCAACAGTGAACAGTCTGTTTAGCTCAGGGCTGCTGGCAAAACAAAATGCCAACTGCAGTGTGTTGAGGCTTTACATTGTAAGATTTCCATGACTGCTCTGTGAAATATTTATTCAGTACTCATTTATTTATTTTTAAGGTTAGCAAAGCTTATGAAGTGAAAAATGTACCAAAGACCTCAGATATTATTGAGCATGACTCCTGGCGAGACTGATCATGGTCCTTTGTTCTGGGTATCAACTCAATCAGCGCTGCTGGAAATGGAAGCTGTCATTCCCACTTACACACTGTTGAGTACTGTAGTCCTACAGATTAAAAGAAAAAAACGAAAAAACAAAAACCCCCAAAAATTAGCTTGAGGAAACTTTTTCTCTAGAATACCTTTTCTTTAAACAGTAATATTTCATGGAAATGTATCTGTTTCAATGAAAAGATTCAGGCTGGAATTTCTAGTGGGTGTGAGAAAGAGTTCAGCATCAAAATGAACACAAGTCCCAAAGCTCCTCTCCCCTCCCGCCAAATGGGATTGTTGCTCACTGACTAGCCTGAACTCTGGTAGAGTTCTAATGGGATAATTGCACATTTGGAAAGCTAAAAAAACGGAAACCAGTCCATTAAATTAGAGATAAACTGCCTTTGAGAAGAAAAGATGTGGTTGTCACGAATTCTAGTCATTATTTCCATGAATCAAAACCAAAAATCGCATACACCACACAAAAATGATGCAAATTCTCAACGTTTCAAACTAGAAGCCAATAATGAAACCAAAGATGAAACCAGGCTCTTACTCAGCCATGCCTCACTCACAAATGAACTATGTCTATCACAGAAAGTCCAAAACCATACACGGGCATTCAGGTCAGTGGACTGGGAGCTTAAGGAGTACAAAAGACAAAGCTGAGGACTCAGTTATGTCTAAGGAAAATATTACATGCTTCTAATCAAGTTCCCAAAGCCAAAAATTATTTATGCGGTCTGATGAAATATAGCCTTCCTCAGATAAAATGTCTTCATGTCTTCTGCAGCTGCTGGAACTTTAAGGTGATCTGAAAACGAACTAGAATCAAAAGATTCCAGGCAAAATTTAAACATGAAGCACAATGGACCCCCACCAGTGAAGTCCAATGTAGGGCTCCCATGCAGGCACGCAAACACATGAGAACTCTGTAATGAGCCAAGTGTTAGCTAAACAACAACAAAAATATAATTTACAGACTGACTTTGCCTATCATAAATAGCACTTGCATTGTTGCAACTTGCTATAAAATTTGAGGATTTTGCTGGCTATCCCCCAGTTTCTTCAGGCAGAATGAGAAAAGCAGTGTGCAGGAGGAAGTGACAAGCTCCTTTAGAAAGAAATGGGCATTTCTTCCATTTTCCAATGCGTAACAACTAAACAGCTCCATTTTGTCAGTATTAAATGTAGTGAACAGTAGTAAACTACCAAGGCTGGTCATAGTTCGACTTATACTACCCTCTTCAACTTCCCTTGTGTTACACCACCCCTGCACATCACTACTACACATGACAAAGGAGGATGTTCTATGATATGATTCATGTTACTTGAGGACCATGAGTGGGGATGAATACCACTACCTCCACAGTAAAAGTAACCTGTAAATCCAGCCATGGTGGTGTGTGTGTGTGAATGCATCATCTAAGTCTCTAGTACAAGTGGCCTATTCTGCTGAAGGCCCGTTCCCTACATTCGGCCAGGACAGTGGCCATATATATTCAGATGCACAAGCACAATGAAGGTCATTATATTTTTCCAGACTATTTTTCTCTGCCTGTCTGCTCTGTGAGGCAGGACTCCTCCACAGAGGATAAAAATGTAATTATATTTGGGAACAATTTTCGCCTAAGACAGGTGCAGCAGAAAAATTTGAATACAGAGTACAGTTTTTGACTGATTTAAACAGGAGCTGCATTAGAACTTCATAAAGTAACCAAGGAAGAAAAAGACAGTGTTGACAAGATAAAATATCCTAACAAATATTCATTTTCCCTAAGTCAAGCAAGTGAAAGCAGAGTTTAACTGATGATTGAAAGTACATCCATTTGTTGAACAAGCTGTCTTATACAACTGTATTGCTATGACTGTAATGTGTTAGAGTGAAAAAAGAGTTTCATAGTGCAGTGACTCTTTTACTATACAGCAAAAAGTAATAGGAAGAGATAAAGAAGACAATCTCATATAGAGATTCAGACATGCATAATGCACTTTAAAGCTTAGCATATTTTCTCAGTGAAATCAGTTTGACAAACACTGAATCTAATTCGGTTTGAATGTAGTTAGAAGAGAACTACCAGCCAAAATGTCCTAGCATCATTCTTTATGAATACTTTCAAACAAGAAGCATCATATGTACAGTTAGGAATTACCCATTCCAGAAAAAAATAATCTAAAAGTATTTTTTTACATCTAGTTAGTAATGGAAGTTAGTAATGGAAGTTTTTATTTCAAATCTCTTACACCAGTTTCTCTTGGGGCTTGGCAAAACTAACTTCAGTTTATGATCAGTAGAAGCTCAATCACTACTTCTGCTTGCATAACATTACTCCCAAGCAAAGACGTGTGAATCTGTTCAGGGTTCATGTCTGCTGCGCTTCAACCAGAAAAATCAACTGGGATACACACGGAGGCTTTAGCATCAATCATACCAGCTGATAGATTGATCTACAGTTTGAATGCTTCTGAGTGGAGAAGACTTTGCTAAAGAGACAAGCACAAAACATTGAAACAAATACGGTCTGCAACAAAAAAGGCCTTCCCCAAAAGATAAAAAATCATCAGTATAATAGAGAAGATATTCAAGCAGCTCTAGGTGGAGAACACTATGGAATATGTTTTGATGAACCAAATATAAATACCTGTTCCTTGAAAATGATAAATCACAATAGAGCATTAACGTGACAGTGTGAATAATGAAAATCCAAGGAACTACTACTTCACATAGTAGAAAGAAAAATGAGGAAACTCTGATTTTAAACAGTAAACTTAACAACTCCTAATTCTTATCTCTAGGTCCCGATAACCTTTGTTACCTTTATAGCTTTCAACTATGTATACCTAGGACCTGAAAAAGGAATTAGAGTTGCCCATTAGTCATTTTTCAGTCTCTGAATGTTAAATCACACTTTTGTTTATTCTACCCTTCACATGAAAACTCCCCGTTAGAAGCATACGGCCCAGCATTCTAACAGGGAAAATGAAAAAAGTGACAGGTAAAATTAAATGTTTCAGATGTTTTCTTTGGAAAGTTACATCTGAACTATTTTGTGGGGGAGGATAAATGAGGCGAGATCATTTTAACACACTACCTCAATAATGTATGCAGAGTGCCTCAGGAAACGTAAAAACTGTTGGCCCCACCAATGAAAAATTAAGAGGAAGACAACTATTTATTTCATTAGTCATCCACATTTCTACTTAGAATCACTGAATAACCTGAAGGCTCCAGCTGGCTGAAGATTCCTTGTGATCTCACAAATCAAGAATACTTAACCCAGCTTTTAAGATAGCATTCGCTTTATTTTTTCCCTCAAGTCACAGCTGTATAAGTTTTCTGGAATTTCAGAATATGTTAAGATACATTTGAATTGCTGTTATTTTGATTTGCTGAACTGCACAGTAACTTTATGGTCTAGACAACTTTATTTCCACCCTGCTTCCAGCATTCTCCCACTTCTACCACATATCCTCAATAGAAACCCAGGAAAGTGATCCTCCTTTCTTCTTTAGTTCTAAACATTTCTCATTTCCTTCTCCCATTTTTGCATACTTTTCCCTCTTAAACACAGTGTCTTAAATGCATGCATCCATGATTAAAATCAAACGGGTTCATTCCCAGGAAGAATTGTGACTGCAGCCTCCACTCATGTGAATGACATGTAATGCACGAACACCAACAATCTCTGTTCACGTCTTTAATTTGACACTTTCTTTGTGAAGTAAACTGGTCAAAATACTGCTCACCTTTTCTAAATGTCAGAGAAACAGGCCATGATAACTGTTTTTGCAATCAGATATTTCAAATGATCACTGCAGGCATTTTGTTTGCAGGAAGATATACTTAGCTCTGAAAACAGACCAAATGTTGCCATGCCTCTGATTTCTTTGGTCATGAAAATATGCAACTCAATAATGAAACCACTGGAATTAAGTCATATCTGGAGGATTCCAACATTCTGATGAGTTCTCAAAAGGAAAAAAAAAAAAAAAAAGATACTTTTCAGAGCTTTTAATGCTTAAAAATTCAATTTGGAATACTTGAAACTTGTCAGAAAAATGTGCTCCACTTTGAACTCAAAAAGCCAAATGAAAGCTCCTCATCATGCAGAACAGGCTTTGTCCTTCTTTTTTGTACAGGTACGCTTATTCCAAAGTACTATTTGAAAAGGAATACGCAAATGTTCATACTCAGAATATTTTTCATAGTTATAAAAACAATAATACAGACTGTGGTGTATTTAGTTGTGGAGATGACCATTTGGATTTCTTTTTCAACTGCTGTATTCTTTATCGCACAAGCTCATGAAATTTCAGGCACAGCCCAAGGACATGGGACGCACCCATACAGAGCAAAGCTAAGCACAAAAAAAGTCACCGTGGCTTCGGAGCAAAAGAGGAGAACAAATTAAAACAAATTCAATGTTGTATTCTGAAAATTAAACACAGTACTTTGGAATGCACTCAGAGTAAATCAGATGTGCAGGATTGGGCCCAGCAAATCTCCATTTCTACTTCAGGTATTTTCTCCCATCATTCCACTGGAGTTATGAGCCAGTTCTTGAGCATAAGTTTACTCTTATAAGGAGAATTATGGGACGGGACCTTCTTTCCTTTCCTTCCTTTAGTAGCAATAAAGATATTTAGCTCTTATTTCAAATACATTTCTATTAATTGTGCATTGTGGAGGTGCTGGAAGGATTTGGAAATATTTGAAACAATTTTTCTTCTAGAAACCCAACATCAGCTACAACACTCTCTTCACAGCTTTTACATTAAGTGGTGACGTTGACAATATTTTAGGTAGTTGTTATCTGAATAATGCCTGCATCTGGGATTGAGTATTTATGTTTTAAAACTATAGTCAAACTGCACCAGCAGTGATTTGCTGCTGTTACTAAGGCACAGCCATCCCTAAGCTGCAGATTTGCGCAGATCCAGGGCTTTTTGTTCCATTTCTGAGCTTTTTTGCCCCACTTCCTCTGTGCCCTCCCTGCATCTCTTCATGCTTCTTTTTGCATTTTCTGTCACTTTCACACCAGTCTGCACTGGGAAAACTGACAGCAAAAGAATGACAGAGTTGTGAATCGTACCTAAGAACACCTGGGAAAGGTTTGTTTTATGGGATAAAATAAAAATGCTGAAAAATACCTGCCAAACAATATTTTTTTATAACCATAAAAACAGAAGCTTGAAATACAGCTATGAAAAAAAAAAGAAAAAAAGACGTGTAAATTTTCAAGAAGCTGGGCAACGGTGATAAAAAGCAATTTTGCACAAGTTATAAAAAGACGAAAACAAAGTTTAAATGTCATTAAAAAATATCCAAGCCTTCATTTGATTATCTTTAATCTAATTATAAGAAGGAGCTGCTTAGTTCCCTGCAAAACAAGGAGACCTTAGATGGTTTAAGCAGTAAAAACAGAGGTTAAAGAAGCAAAAATAGTGCTAAATTAAAGCACTTGGAGGCCAAAGGCTTTGAACCTGGGTTTAAGCAGCCATTCCAGCCTTGTGAGGCAGGGGCTAAAGAAGTTTGGGCTGGTGCTAACAGAGCTCCCATTGTTCCTACCGGCAGCGAGAAAAATGCTGCTTTATATCTCTCACACCACAGGCCCCGCACTGAGAAGGAGAAGGAGGCCGAGGGTGTGCTCCCCATTGAAAAGCCATTTTTCCGCTATAAAGTACCCAGTGCTCCATTCCCAGCTCACCGGCTGTGTGAACGGGATGTTATGATGGTGCATAATTTATAACTGGAATGTTCTGCTTTATGTGGGACTCGGGGCGTTCGCACGGCCTCCCTCCCAGCCCTCCTGCCTTCGCTCGGCTCTGGGCACCGTGAGGTGAAACCACTCCAATGGCGGTTCCACCGCGAGCCCTGCGCGGTTGAAAGGGCAGTTATTCCACACCTGTTTTATATGTTTATTCAGTAATTAAAGGTTAATGCTCATTCCAGACCAGATAAATATATACTGTACACCGGCGCGCATTCCATAAGGAACAAAGATTTTACTGTAGCGGGCAGATCAAGAGCACTGAGATGCACAGTTTCATACAGCCATGCCCCACTCAGGCTGTGCCACAACTGACGCTGCACACGTTTGTACAAGATGCCAGCAGTAGGCCAGCAAGAGGAGTTAGTGCAGACAATTTAGAGGCAGGTGTGGCCCCTCATTACAGCTGCTTGCAGGTAGCCATGGTGCATTGCTACTCTGCAGTAAGCTCAATAGCAGGAATATGTGATGATGCTTGCATGATTCTGCCTTGCTGAACCTGTTAAAAAATGAGGCCAGAGTGCTCCAAAGTGCTTTTATATGTGTATGCATATGCAGACACACACACATATACTTTTATATGGATAACTGCACACAAAAATATTCTTCATATGTTTATCCACCAAAAAATGTATAGGTACGCATACATGCACACAAATAAATTAACTATTCTTTACATCTCAAGTTCTCCATATGCAAAAATCCACTGCTATAACAGAAGTAGATTCTGGTGAGTCAAAGGAGTATGATCAAGGTGATTGAGATAGATTGTCTTTTCCTTAACTGTCCAACTTAAGAATATTTTTGGCTAGTTTAGTAAATAGACAATGCATAACAAGTCTGTGGCAACTTCTTTGTTTTGTTTTAGATGTATAAGGGAGCTCTACTCACATCCTGTTACATTTTGAAGGAAGCTCTACCTGTACCTCCCATAAGGCTCTTTTAAAAGCAACATCTGTACAGTCAAAATGAGACACAGGAATAGCTGAATCACAGATGTCTCCTGAATTCACACTAATTATGCTAATTCTATCATTTCATTTATTTGAAGCAATCAAATACAATTCAATTAATATTGCTTCTTATAAAATTCATAGGCTTATAAAGAGAGCCATCTGAATAGTGGAAGATGTTTTGATTGTGTCATTTGGGATGTTACTCAGCTCCATTAAGCCTAGAAAGCTGGTAAACTAGGAGGATTGCCACACCAGAGCTAAACTGCATTTAAGGAGCACACCCTTAAATGTCTATTAGGAGGCTTTATTATTTGTAGCTCCAAATTGGAGTAGTAACTGTTGATGTACTTAAGTTGAAATCAGTCATCCGCACGCAAGATGGAGAGCATATACCTCAGTGAACCCCATGCTTAACTCATGCTTTATGCTGGAGTCCCTTTTGCATGGCTAGCACTCCCAGTCTCTTACAAGAGAGGAGGCTTCAGCCTGTACAGACTTTCCTGAAGCTGCTACCTGCTGCATGACTTGGCCTTGCTCCCTTCTAATAGGAGCAGAGAGCTCTGCAGCCCCTGCACAGAAGGAACAACAATCTCCAGCGGCACGCTCTCAGCCCACTCACCAGCTAGGGGCAGAGAAAAGACCAGGACATTCACATATAGCAAACATCTTCAAAGCTTGTTTCTTAAGTATTTTTGGATATAAGTGTGGGTGCTGAGCACACTGCAGACTCTCACAGAGGCAGCACACATCTTCCATTGTCCAGCACTTTCCAGATGGAACCTTAAACTACTCAGAGGACAGCATGATGACTACACATGCTAAAAAAGAACAAGTTTGCTAAAGTATTAATGGAAGTTCCAAACTGACTCCTGTCTGCAGTGGCACACAGTCACGATTCACTCTGGCTCCTTGCTCAGAGAAACAGGAACAGGAGAATTGTTCTTGGCTATAAGACAACACAACCCATCATGCAGTGGCATGCGCTTCACATATGTGTGAAATATGTGTTTATAGCAGGGTGTCCACAACTGACTATAGAGGTTCTTCTCAGGGCTTTAAATGTATATGTAAGAAATAAGATTCCTAAGTCAAAGCTACTAAATTACAAATTTAAATCCAAGTAACAGAATTACTTCATATTTCAAATTCTAGGAATGGCAAGCATCTTTCCATCACTTCCACAATGCAGTGGGCAGAGGAGACCAGCAGAAAGGAACTGCATATCACAATAGTGCCAACCCACTCTAGGCTTTCACAATGCTCTAAGAAATGAGCAGAGTATCAGTAATTGGATCCAAGGGGAAGGTTCTGCATAAGAAAGTCTCGAATCAATGTTTTACTGCTCAGAATCACATACTATGACAGAACAGAACTCTTGAGAATCAGCTGGTCCAACATGCTGCCCAAAGCAGAACAGCTTCAAAGTAAATCCAATGTCTTGTCCAAAGCACCAGATCTAGAATAATCCAGCTGTTCAACTGTTCTGGATATAGAATCATAGAATCACAGAATCACAAGGTTGGAAAGAACCTACAACATCATCTAATCCAACCTTCCCCCCATTACCACAGCTACCACAAGCACTAACCCATATCTCGCAGCTCCTCATCCAAATGCCTCTTGAACACTGCCAGGGACGGCGACTCCACCACCTCGCTGGGCAGCCATTGCAGTGCCTGACCACTTGCTGAGAGGAAAAGTTTTTCACGCAGAAAAGTGAATCGTTGTGAAAAGCTGAACTGTAGAAGAGCAGCATACCATGTATCCTCTTGGAAGAGGAAAGAAATTTAGAATATTTTAGCAAAAATGAAATTTCTTACTGCTCTTTTAAGGGCTTTTTCAAGTAAAGGGCAAAGTATTACTGTCATTCTTCAGTGATGCAAACCGCTAGCCTGTATTATCACTGTGACAACAGTTTTCTTTATACAAATATTTTGCACGGAGTTTGAGAGCAGATCTGTTTGCTGTTCTTTTAACTGTACCTGTCAGAGTAATAGGAAAGAAAAAATGCATAAATGAAGAATGAGTTCTAGTGAGTATATCACTAAAGCACATCACATTATTAGACGTACATTAACAGCAGATATAAATAGGGTAAATATATGCAAAAGTCTCCAAAGGTTGTGACTTCTGCATATACCTGGATGCAATATCTGAGCTTGATTATTGAAGAGGATCTCTAATTTTAATTTTTCCACCTCAAAGACAGTTTATTTTAGCCACATAACAAGTTACATGTTTTAGTATTTTACTGAAGATATACAGATGAAATCTACACATAAGGGTCTTAAGGTATGATACATTAATAGCAACCAGTCGAATTTCTGACTTTTGTGTAAACTCAAAAAATCTAGCTGCAGAAGACATGTTTCAGAACTAAAATATGTTATTTATTAATTAATTGAATGCCATAAACATGTCTCTACCAAACAAACTGCTGGGGTTTAACAAAAACTGAACACATGGAGGCCCAGCACAAAAGGACACCAAAACACCACATGAAAGCAAATACAGATCTCTGGATTATTAGGTGTATTCCTCCAGCCCGGGTAAATGCCTCCTTTCTTGCCTCATCCACAGACAGCTAACCATGAATTTTCAAAACTGAGGACAGCTTAATATGACTACTATCAAACTGGGAGCTTCAGAATAAAAACAATTTCCAACGAAAGTAACCTTTGCTCCAGAAAAGACATTTATAAAAAGCTTCTTCATGAACAGTTAGCAAAGGTGCCTTGGGTTGTGTACTAAAATGCTTTCATCAGGCCAAGAACCAACAAAGATCCAACAGTGTCGTGAAACGTAGGGGCTTCTACTGTGATTCCTCCTCAAGGAAAGGTAAAGTTTGCTTACTAAGTTGGAACCACATCATCAGCTGGGACTGCCCTGCAGTCTTGTGTAGGTGGACATTTTCAGCCAAGGCACACACCCTATTCAGTGGTGGCCAATTAATTCCATGGCATTTTGACAAGCACGGAGAGTTGCCCCAGTGACAACTCAGGATCTCAGTAATATAAACCTATTAGTAATTCTAGTTCTCTATTCTAGTTAAATACGGTCCCTTTTTGCTATACTGCCCAACTTAATTAGTAGCCCTATACTTTTTCTATAGTGGCTGGCTTTTCAGCAGACTAGACCACAGCACAGATCTCCAAGATCATCTAGTGCAAGAGACAGAAGGAAGCATGACATTTATTGAATAAACGTTCTTGCTGTACATGCCTGGGGCTGCCTGCCATGGCCAGAGCCACCCAATGGACCTGTGGGAAGACACAGCCCAGGTGCCACTGACTGGTGGGAAACACTGACACTGAGCACACGAGATGTGGGGGGGAATGGAGCGGGCAGCGGCGCTGCGGAAAGCCCAGGAACGTGTGCTGGGGCTGCAGTGCTGCTGGCACGCGTGCAGCAGGTGAGGCCGGCGCACAGTGATGAGCAAGCAATGGACGGCGACATCGCTGTGGGACGGGTGGTGATGTCACCCAGTGAAGGTGAGCACTGGCGACACGGCCGAGCCGTGCTTTGTGACGTCTCCGTGCGACGCATTGTGACTGCTTGGCCCACGCTGCTTTAACGCGGGCGCGGCAGCCCGGCCCGGCAGTTTGTGCCTGGCCTCCGACCGAGCGACTGTGCGAGGACTGGAGTGTGGACAGGGCGAGCTTTGGAGCTGAAACGTGCTCTGGGTGCTGCTAGCGCAGCTCTCAGACGCCGTCTCAGAGCCACTTTGCTGTACCCCGACCCTGCTGGCAGCAGGCAGCCGGGACATCGCGGAGAGGCGCGTGCAGCAGCGCAGGTAGGCAGCGTGGCAATGCCTCACGCCGGCAGCTGGAGGGGGATTCTTGAGGGACCCTTCCCAGGCCGGCCCATGCCCGTGGGGTCTCCTGTCCTCTTCCAGCGTGACACCTGCTGTCACAGCATCTCAGCTGGGGAGCACATTATCATCTCCTGCTCCCCCATACCCACCCCAACGGGAGAAAGCATGGAAGTGACATTAGTCACCCACAGTCCCATAGGCCTGGAGAACTGGGACAGCGTGGCATGTACCATGCCATTCTGCCACCAGTTTTGTTTCCACTGCACCCAATCATGCAGTAACAGCAGGTCACAGTATCCACACTGCAAAGAGGGTGTGCAGTCTATCATCTGTTCAGTACAGGCCTACAGCAACTTTGAGGAGCTGGTCCCCAGACCAGCCACAACGGCATCCACCGACACATACTGAACACATCTAGCTTTGTCACTGCATCCTGTGACACCAACTCAAGTTCCTATCCATGTTAATTAAGATGCCCGTACAAACCCTTCTTAATAATACGTAGCTCACTCTGAAGGTAATTCTTCCTATTTATTTCAATGGAAATTGCAACAGATGCAAAGAGCATGATAACACTCTCATATAGAGCATATTCTCAGCTACAAAATGCCATTTTTCACTATAGTCCAACCCCGTGCTAAAGGAGGTCTAGTAGTGTAGGTTGCACTGTAATGCGTGAGCAAACACTTGGTGAGCACTTGTTACAAAAAGCAAGCCTGGCATAGAGACCACCACCACTTTGTATTGCATCCACACCAGAATAGGCAAAAAAGTGTCTCACCATGATACAAAAAGCATGAATAGTTCATAGAAGACTGATAACTGTCAAGTGAGAAAAGTGCAGTGTAAACAAGTGCAATTTTCATTTCCCCAAATACACCACCATTACAAAGGAAAATGATGGAATGATGGAGGGCAATGGAGGCCTGGGCTGGGGCCCCAACACACACAGTGATGGACGGTGAGGTCACCAACCAAGGGGTTGTGATGTCAGCAATGGAGATGACTGTGACCTCGCTAGCCCTTCCTGTATAGATTTGGACTCTGGCAGAGGCCAGCGTGCACTGGTGCCTGGACTCCAGTTGAGCATAGCTGCGAGACTTGGAGCACTGAGCGAGTTGGTTGCGTTGAGCTGTGGGGCTGCTGGCACCAGTTCTTGGTGCCCGTCCCACAGTATCAGCAGCATTTCCCCCAGCCCTGCCTGCCTCGGGCAGCTGGGGCCGCACAGGGTGCGCTTGTAGCGGCAGAGGTGAGTGGTGCAGGACATCACGGCCCCTGAAGCAGCTGGTGGGGAACAGGGACCAGGAGGGTTTGCTGCTGAGGGACCGGGGCAGCGAGTGACCGCGGGCTCTCTCTCTCTTTTGCAGTTCGTAACACCTTCTGCTTGCTGCAGCACCAGCGAGGGGAGCAGCTTCCCGACCTCAGCTCTCCCCAGCCCACCGCACAGCCCGGGGCCATGGACGTGGCATCCGACTGGGTCTGCCCCATCTGTGGGCAAATTCGGGAGGATGTCACCTACATGACCCCCTGCCAACACCAGCTGTGCTACGGCTGTGCCATCTGGTGGGCCTACAAGAAGCCGAGTTGTGCCATATGCGGGCACAAAATAAGAACCATCCGATACTCGGTGAGGTCGGATGATGACTTCCTCGAGTGTGCTGTCCCGCAGCCCGCTGCGCACTCAGGTCAAGATCAAGGCCTGCAGGAGGAGCAGGGGCCTGCAGAGCCGGTGCTCATCCCACCTGAGCACAACTTTCCAGCCGAGGTCTGGGCTGCATTTTTCAGAGAACATCAGGGAGACCTCGAACCCCTGCTCCAGTGGCTGCAGGACGAGATCCAGCAGCAGTCCAGCGATGACTGGTGGGAAGTCTATGCGGGACAGTGCACCACCATAAACTTCCTGTGCCAGCATGGACTGGACGAGGAGGCTTTGGTGCAGGTGCTGCAGCTGATCACCAGCGGTGATGTGGTGCCCTTCGTGAGAAGGCTCATCAGCACCGCAGCAGCCCTGTACGGCCCCACGATCCGCCACGAGCTGGACCACCAGGACAGCCATGCTGCTGGAGGACGGGAGGACGGACCTGCAGCCAGCACCATCAGCAGCACCTCCCATCAAGAGCCTCCCGCCTCGGGCCCAGGCCGCTCCACCATCTCCGCAGGGCCCAGCACTGAGGCAGGGCAGGCGGCGGCAGCGGGCCCCTCCACCCAGAGCAGGGACCGCTCGCGTGGGGGGCCCCGGCGCCCCCCGAAGAGGAAGGCCAGCAGCAGCCGCCAGGACTCGTCCCCACCCCACAAGAGGCGGCCCCGGCGGCGGCGCTAGGCCATCAGAGCACGGCTCCGGCGGGCTGGGAGGACGACATCTACCTCTCGGCCTGCTGCTTGCAGACAAAATAAAATGAACATCTGTTACAACAAAGAAGAAAAAGCCTCTGTGTTATTGACCAGGCCGTTGGCGTTGCTGTCCCTACCCATGCTGCTTTCCCCCTGTTCTGGTAGAGTAGAGCTGGAAATGCTAGGGTTTGGTTAAAGATGTTTCTCATTTAGAACCAGATATTACCATAATGCTCACAGAAGTCTGTGAAATAAGGATGGAGTCATTGTTGTCAAAATTCTCAAGTTTGGAATAGCACTTTGCGAATACAAACCAGGCAGCACAGGCATGTCCAACCCATGACATGTGCCACATGTGACCTGACATAGCTCAGAATGCAACACACCCCTGCAAAGCTGAGTGTGCTACTGACGCTGGCTCAGCTGAAACCAGGACAATGAGGAAGAGCAGTGCTAACTCAAGTCAACGCAAATAATTGTATGCATTTTGATACGCTGGATAAAGACAGCCCTGTGAACAGTGGAAAAATACGCAGCCGCGCTTTCCATTTTGATAAAGGAATTTGAGAATAGGCTTTGAGATTGCCAAAAAAATCATCAATTTTTTGGTATATTTGCAACTTTATTGTCATTCAACATAAATGTTACCTGTGAATTTTCATATTGAATGCATAGAGCTGCAATTAGATATTTAACTCAAAAAATTTGATCCTGTCTCTCTTGAGACTTTAACAAGTCCTCTCTTATCAGAGAAAATCATCCCTCGCTTCACAATCACACCTTATTCACATCACCGCTTTTTCACAGCACTGCAGAATGGTAGAATCAATAGAATGGTTTGGGTTGGAAGGGACCTTAAAGGTCATCTTGTTCCAATCGCCCTGCTATAGGCAGGGACACCTCCCTCTAGACCAGGGTGCTCAAAGCCCCTTTCAGGCCTTGAACGCCTTCAGGAGGGGGGCATCCACAACCTCCCTGTGCAAACAGTAATTTTCACATTTGTAAACTACTATTTTCAAGGATGAAGCATAGGAAGTAAAATTTCACCAACAATGTCTGACGAACACCTTAAGAACTCACCAACAGCAGCAACAACTGCCACCGAGCCAGATTGATGCATTAGTTTCACAAAAAATAGGGTCAAATATACCTCTCATTTTATGTTTTTTGTTGCTGTATTTTTTTGTTTTAAGAACAACCCTTCAGAAAAATTGAAATGTTTTGTTACTTATACACATTAGCTACATAACATATTTTTATGTTCAGTCCAAGACAATTTTTCTTCATTCAATTTAGCCCAGGCAAGCGAAAAGGTTTGACACCCATGAGCTAGACTATTAACCACGGATATGTTTGTTTACTTGCTCAAATAATGAAATTATGGAAAATTCCTTCATAAATACAAGCATGTCTGGAATGTTTGGAAGTGGGCTTTTTGCCAAACTATAAGAAGATAAAATAAAAGCAAAGCCTTAAATAAACCCAGACCGCATTGGAAGAAATTTTGATCTCAGTGACTTCAGGAGCCCCAGCTTTTCACTCCTACATAATGAGTCTGTAAAATGCAGCCTAAGTTCCTCTGTCTGAGTGGAGCAGATGAGAAGTGACTTTAATGAGAAGAAGACTCACACCTTGTACTCGAATTCTGCAAGGCTCAAGGAAAAAACATGAGCAAGGCTATCACTGGGAAAACAAATGCCCATTAGTTGTCACCAGGGTAGGTTGGAGCCTTGTCTTGAAATAACACTGAGCTCTCAAAGCCCTCAAAAATTAGAGACGATCCTGGCCTAGCGGAAAAGATCCCACAGAAGATTCTCAGATTAATTCTCCAAGCCCTCGTGCGTCAATACAAACAAAACACCTTTCGCAATTTTCCATGGGAAAGAGATAAAAGGCACAACGAAATAGGCAGCGGCTCTGTGGGCTCAGGGGCTCACTGGGAATGCTGAAGACAGAGGTGCAAGTGCCTGTAGCACTGATCGTCGCTTGAGGCCCCAACTTACCCCAGTGATCTGCAGTAGGTAGCAAAAACACCCCCTAATAAATTAAGGCTGAGGATGGTAAACATTAGCCCCTTTTAATTCCTCATCACTGCCAAAACTGATATGCACAACCCATCAGCAACTTGCCCTCTTGATGAAACAGCACATCTGAGTCACTTCTCCTCACCCAACCGGTCAGAAAACACCTACACGGTGGGAGAGGTGAGAGCATGAAGAACTGTAAGCAAGCCCCGAGTCTGGAGGTCTTAAGCTGGTTTAACCTGCTTGCTGCCTGGCTTTGAGGAAGCTCTCAGAAAGAGCTGTGGGACCACTGAACTGCCCGGCGGAGACAGCTAAAGGGGGCTTCTCTCACATGAAGCAATTGTATGTGGGCTCTGTTGAATCAACAGGACTGAAAACAAAGCGACTGCCAAACTGGGAACAAGTTTAACAGCATAAGCACCTCAAAGTTCAAATAAGAAGAATATAATAGCCCAGGATGACTGCAGGATCGGACTTGTAAGGGACTGGTAAGTTTTACCAAACACCACTCATCACTCTCCTTTTAGCACAATGGTGGGAAAAGATGATTCTGTAGTTCAGTGATCCAGTCTACACCACAACTCAAGTGTGCATGACAAATCCTGTCCCTTGGGAAGAAGTCACCCTTTAGCTGTGAGAGAAGCCACATTTGCTTCTTATGAAAATTCTGGGGACTCTCTTCCCACACAGAAATCAGACAACACTCCTATTTAACTGAAGATGTCAAGAGGGTGTTAATGTAGACATCATCGCTTTACCACATTCTTTCTAAAGGCATCTCTAACATCACTTGTGCACAACTGCCTGCAACAGTACCACCTTTGTGCTTACCAACTGAGTAGCCCAGCACCCAACAGGCATGTTTATGGAGATGCACCACCTGAATCATGCTATAAAGACCAAGGCTGATGATGAGAAAAAGTGCCTCAATAAACTGCTGAGAAAGCTATCAGATTTCTTTTTATAAAATCCACAAGCAACATGTTTCAGAAATGACTCATAATTTGTAGAGAGGATACTCATTACAAACTTCATCAGAGGATGCACAGTATTTTCAGCAACCTTTTCCCTTTATTACTCTTTCTACATAAATTAAATATAGTCTACTATAAAACTCTACTTACTTCTAATGGACTACCAGAAAGTAAAATGATAATCATTATATGGTAAATCTGAAGAAGAAATTAATGTAATTTTCATTATATCTCAGCAGATGCTTGTTTTTAAACCTGCTGCCTTGTCACGCCTTATTATTTTCACAAAGTTCTGATAATCACAGAGTCATATTTGTTAGCTGCTTGTGACAACATTCAAAAGGGGCACTATATATCACCAAAACAGCTCACAAACTGGCTAGTCACATTATTTATTATGAGCCACACATGTGACAAATTATTTAACTCAGTGACTCCTAATAAGTCAAAGAGCAAGCAATTAGCTAACACAGTATGAAGGCTGTTTGTGGCAATTTATAGATGCTCTCAAGCTGTCACAGCACTTCAAAGTACCATTAGGGGGGAACCTCTTAATGACTCACTTGAGATGACAAGCATTACACAGCACACATGGCAGCGATGAATTTGGCAGCCTATTCTGTTACATGAAGCTTCCTCCCCTTTGCCCAACGGCTGTTTACATGTTTGCAGTTTGCATTTCTCTCCTGCAAGTTGCTGGGAATGAAAGGAGTGAGGCACTGCATGACTTTGCCACAGGGAAGTACAGTTCAAGGCTGCTATGTGGATAAGTCTTTGGGCCTACGGGAAACTGGGAGAGCTGCACCACTGCTAGCTGGCACTGCAGCTGAATTCTGCTGTTTGCATACACAACTGCTGTTCCCAGCTTCTGCAACAGACTGGAAGCCTTGTGGAAGCTGGAGCTCTTTTCCAGTTGGTGGCCAGATTACTCTTTGTAACAGCTATTTCAATTGTTCTTAATAGAAAAACAAACAAACAAAATTATCACTTTGACTTCAGTCAGGATCTCAGAAAGTTCAGGGCCAGACCCAAGCTCTGGGGCTCTGACCAGCTTCTAGAATTCAATCCTTGGCTTTCTGTAACAAATTACTTCACTTGGGAGCTTTCTGACATTTTCTTCTTTGCATCCCATTGAAAAGTAAGCATATCCCTCTATTCTCATGAGTCCTTTCCTACGTTTCTAGTGGCATTCAGATAAATGAATTCAGGCTGCACTAAATCTAAGCCCAATGCTGTGCCAATCACAGCAAGGATCACACGAGGTACATCTAGACTGTGTGTTTCCATTCCAGGGCATGCAGTGACAGTGCATGACAATTAAAAAACCTGGTGATGATTAGTGGATGCTCTGTGCTGGAGACTGGGGGGATAGAAGCGGTGAGAGAGGGAACTGGGAACAGGATAATTAAATGATTGCTCTGCAGGACTGCCAAGCAATAAAAGAGGCCAAATGGCCAAGGGGAGTGATGTTTCTTGCTGAAGACCCAGCCTTTCCCCTCCTGGCTCTACTTGCAGCCCTGAGAGCACCGCGCCACTAGGCCTGCTGAAAGACAGAATTAATCAGTGGGAATGAGTGGGTGACACTGAGAAAACACAATGTGCTGCCCCAGCTGGCCGTGGCTGCACTATTTCAGGAGGGGAGGAGAGGCTAAAAAAGCAGATGTCAGCCACTCATTCAAAGGCAGTCACTCGGAGCCGCCCAGGCCTAGGCTCCCCCACAGCACAAGACATGTAGCAGAGCAATGAGAGCTCTCTCTGCCACACACATTCTTATTTGAAAGTCAGACTGTGCTTTAGCATTCCTCAGCAGCCACAGCTGCACTATAGCAAGTCTGTTATTCCAGATAGCTAGAGGGAAAAGTACCTGCATGGGGCGTTGTGAGCCCCAGCCTCTAATTGCACAGTGACGTCATCCATGAGATTTAACTTGTGCTTCTGACCCCACATCAGACCTTAATGGAACTAGTGTGCTGTGCTAAAGCGTTTGGCTTTAATACACTTACACTGTGTTGTTGTGTTGCAGGGACAAACCAAGTACAGAAATCTACATAAATGTTTTCTCTATCAGGAAAGGTTCCTATTTCCAAGCCTGAATCTGCATATTGTGATTGTTTTAAAATGTGGGAAGTACAAGTTACATTGGAATGATAGGAAAACCTTTATAAATAGCTACAGCATGATAATGTGTCTTCCAAAACTGCTTCATAGGTACTTCTCAGTTACTTGGGAAATAAAAGGCAATAAAAGTCTCTATATAATAATACAAAAATCTTTCAATAATATGTTTATTTGCCAATTTTTACTAACTACCTGACATTTCATCAATCTTCTGGCACTGTGTCCTTTCTTTTTTCCTTTTCTGGCATCACTTCATCTTTGTCAAGGTTTGCTTTTCTTCCCATGCGTTTGTGCCATGCTGCTGATCTCCTCTGAAGTTACACAGCAGAACTCTCTGAACACTGTGCTGAGGATCATTTTACTGCATGAATGTAATAAATTGTCGATCAAATTCTGGACACCCATGAATGACTTATGCTGTTGTTCTAACTTATAAAAACTGCTATACTCCAAAGGGAAGGAGTTTTTAGACAAACAGGACTGGGGTGAGGTAAGGCTGCAGCTCGCATTAGACAGAATGGGCAAGTAGAAAAGAGTCAGAGGGTTTTTCTTGAAGTGGCAACTTCTAAAACTAAGTGACTATGAGCTCAACTGTTTGACAAGAAGTCACTAGTGTCAGAATACAGATTTCATCTTCTGCAGCACAAACACGGAGCCATGATTTTTGTTGCTAGTTTCAGGATCTTTGGTGCCTTCCTTAGAGCTCTTTGTCACATAGTCCTGAGAATGCATAGGCCACTCAGCTTTCTTTTTAAAAGAATTACAATCAAAGCAAAACAAAATTCAAGTCTCAATGGGAAGTTTGAAAGCAAAACTAGAGTATTCCCTGGAAGCTCAGAAAAGCAAAAAGGCAAACAGATCGATACTTAAACTTTTTTGGTTAAGTAAATCATGAGTATTTTTGATTTCATTCTCAAGATTCACTTCATTTCTTATTCATTTACTTTAACACTGGGCAGAAATCCACCGTGAATGTAACGAGTCATAATACGTTGGGTAACCTCATATTCCTCAAAGGTACTTTTCATCAGGATAATAATTTCCAGTGAGACTCATAAAATTTAGTCATATTATTAAACATCTTCTCTTGAATCACCATGCCTGCTTTTTCCCAACATCAGATCTCCCAGTAATCAAGGAAAACAAAACAGCTTTCTTTAGCAATCCTCTTCTAATCTGGGGTTAAAATGACTAATGGTACAATGGTGCCTATTCAGTCTAATATTATTGGAATACTACTAACCAGGGCAGAAACTCTTCATGCTCTTCTGTAATCTGAAAAGAGCCTCAACTGAGACAAATGCATCAAACTGCATTTCTGAGGTGAGTGAAACTCATCTCTGAACTTTATCTTGAGCTGCTTGTACTTTAAAAGATGAACTTCACAGCAAGCTGAAAAAAGCAGGGCTTTGAAGGAAGGGAAGGTGACTATGTCTTGGATGGAAGGAATGGTAATGTAGATAGATAATTACAGCATTCAGAATTTACATTTTATATTTTGGTTGTTCTGAACTGCCAGTCAGGACACTGTAAAGTCACAACGCTCAGTGAACACATGAAGATCAGAATAAGGCCTCTCCCCTGCTCATGGGTGTCTCTTGCCAATAGACCGATGACAATCACTGGCTGCATTCTGCACGGCTCAAGTGCCTGCACCTCCTGTATTATCAGCAAAGAACAAGCTCTTCACAAATGAGACTCGTGTGCCACTTTCCTCCGTCTGATTAAAACTTAGTCACTCTCATTTGATTACAACTAGATCTTCATTACTTATATCTTACCGTTTCTGACTACTTCTGACTCTCTGACTGCTTTCCTCACTTCACTGCTGTCTTTATCTCATTTCCCTTTGAATGCTTCAAAAAATGGCCAGTTCTGACTGTTAACATCTCACACGCTCATATTTGCTCCTCCCCACTCCACTGCTCTGATCAAATTGAGTCTCCATCTTTCAGTAACCCTCTGGATGCTTTTCCACCCGACACGTTCCCGCAGTGCAGTATCTTTATCTAATGCCTACTGATCTCCCTTCCTACTGCCGTGTTTCTTAGCCTGCCTGCCTCAAATTACTGGACTGGTATGTTTGGTGGATATCTGTAGTAACAAGACGTTATGATGCATACCTTGAAGATCAAGATAAAGAGACACAAATTTACTTGGAAAGCTTTGTTAAATGATGCGCAGGACAGTATAGTCAAATCACACCACTGTGTGATAGAAAGCAATGCAGCAAACTGAAAGGGGATGGGGAGGGTGGTGAGGCACTGGAACAGTTTGCCCAGAGAGGTTGTGGATGCCCCCTCCCTGAAAGTGTTCAAGGACAGCCTGAAAGAGGCTTTGAGCACCCTGGCCTAGAGGGAGGTGTCCCTGTCTATAGCAGGAGGGTTGGAACTAGATGACCTTAAGGTCCCTTCCAAACAAAACCATTCTACCATTCTATGAAAGGACAAAATGTTAGTCACTCTGCTCTGCACAGAAAGCATTTAGACCAAACAAGGTCTTTGGTTAGACATCTGGCTCATGTATGAATGAATATGCTACCTTCTAGCTACATGCATCATAGGGCTGTGTGCACTTGTCTCTCCCATCAGATATGGCTGCTCTACTGTCTTCTTCCAAATAGTTCAGGACAGTCAGTCACAGAAAATATTAGCTCCCTGTCCAAATGCTGTGCAGAAACCAGTCAGGTTAGAAAAGTACAGCAGTGAGACACACGGAGTTTATTTCCTGCTTAGGTGGCCCAGAAAGAGCAGGATCTGCATTCTCTTGTGAGCAGGACTCTTGCTGAGGGCAGTTGTCAGCCATCAGAAGGAAACCATGCTTACCAGAAGCCACTGCTGCTCACAGTAATGTTGAGTTAAATGAGCGTAGCAGACAAGCTTGCAGAGAACATTGCAAAGTCATTCAAGAAACACACTGCTCAATTCACTGCCCCAGCATGCAGCTTGCATTTTGGGAATTACTGAAGTGAAGCATCCTAGCTAGAGCAACGAATGTCTGAAGTCATAACACACTGACATTTGTGTCAGAAGGTTGAAAACCCAACAAAAACCCATATGCAACACTTAGATGGTGTGAGGTTGGTTTCATTTTATTTTTTTTCCCCCCTCCTTCTTTAACAGCTCCGGGTATTACATAGACAATCTTCATAAGAAATATTGCCAGGCCAATCTGAAATCTAAGGATTCAGATTACACCATATGATCAAGAGCATCTGCTTCATCTGCTTTCATCTCAGGCACAGGGGGAAAAGGAGTCATCATTCAAGATCTGAAAAGTGAATCAGCAGCTAGTATAGCATGGCAAGCACTCTACTGGGAATAGAATCAGCTGATTTGGTTTTGTTTCTTTGCAATATAATAATAAAAATAATAATCTTGAGGACTCTATACTTGAGAGCACATTATGCAGACCTACCTCATCTCTGAACTACAGAAATACTGGTCTAAATCCTGAGTTATTCAATTTTCTTTTGAACAGTTTTTCAAACACTTACTGAAGTTTTAAAGTAAAGGAGGTCAGGTGGAAAGCATATACATAGCAAATACTCCCACATGTAGCCTAGCCAGAAAAAAGCAATTTCAGCTACTGACCAGTACCTATGGGAAAACAGAAATGTGAGAGATTTCCATTTGCCACAGAATTACAGAATTCATTTTGCTGTAAGACAACATTTCCTCTTCTCTTTTAGCACATGCACGTGCTATTGCATCGGCCTTTGGAGGTTATTCATAACCTTTCTGGTACTTTAATATGACTATCACTGACTGCACTCCTTGAGCAGTGATTCAACAGACAGCTCCAGCAGGTGCACGTGACATCTCCTAGGCGATGCGAGTCATGATATCTCTGCAAGATCTTTGCAGCAGCCGTGAGGAGTCCGAAACATTATTTGTGTGGAGATTCAATTCTTAAGAAAGTGAGGAAAAAAATGTTTTATCTCAATGCCTTTCCAAAATAATTTCGAGTGATTTTATAAGTCCTTTTTTTATAAGTCCTTTTTTTTATAAGTCCTGAAGACTTATAAACATTTAGCCAAAGCTCTCGGTTGATGAGAAATAGTGATGAGAATGGCAGGTTTCCAACTGATATCTGCAAATGCAGCAATAAGGAACTATATTCACAAATCTTGTTATACACTGTCTTTCCAGTTCTGCTTGTACATACGAAACCCAGTTCCTTATGTTTTCTAAAGAAAAAGAGTTGTACATTATTTACTCTATTACATCAATGCCATTCAAACCTAGACTTTCTACGTTTAATTTTTTATACGCAGAAAGCATGTAAACATAGAACTGACAATATCCCTTACAATGTCTGATCAGCACTAGCTGTATTTAAAAACACACAATTAAAAGCAATCCACAAAAGCTTGGGTTGGACTCCTTTTGCTTCAGGGCATAAATGAAACTCTAAAAGAGAGAAAGAGGAAGAAATTTCCTCCATGACGCATTTATTCCACAGCTGCCCACTCCACGTTTTTTGTCCTTTCTGGGTAGGCACAGTAAGCTGGCGGCCGTTGGATACAGAACTGGACTCAACTACGGCGGGACTGGGGCAACACATCCTATATTTAAACATGCAGGAATTTGTCCCTTCAAACGTCTGGGTCAGACCTGCTGCACTCAGCAAGGCAAAGGAACTTTTAATTTTACTCTATTCTTAAAGAGCGTCAGCACTCACATGCAGGTCAGAAGGATTTGTACAACAATTTACAACAGTTTGCGGAGCAGATTAACTGGATTCTTTACTGCTGAAAGGATTATATAAAGATTAAAACATTCAAAGTAGAGAAAAGCATGTAATACATAAGGGTAATTTACACTAAACCCATTATTAAGTAGACGAACACATTTAATTAAGAAAAAAGAGAAAACCTGAGTCATGAAAAGAGAGATGATACCCCTTTAAATGAGGACAGCCTTCAAATAAAGCTGTGGTAGAAGCTATTTCTTCACCAAAGTGGCATTTTTGCCAACAAGACTCTTGGCAGCCTCCAAGGGTCGATACTAGCACAATTTACCAAATATGGTTGGGAATTTGAAAACATTGAAGATATTAACATTTGTTCCTGAGTCTAACATAACACAGTCCAGCCTTGCCACCAGAGCCTATAACTATTAAGTGATAACTTAAGCACTGGAATGCAAATAATCCATTGGTTCACATTAGTGTCGTTTCTATTTGTTGATGTTCCCAGTCCCTTCAAATCCTGGCAGTACCTTACTGGACTTCTGAGGGGCACAATCTACTGCAAATGTACTAAAAGAAATTAAATTACTAGAAGAGAAGTCAGCAGTGGTGTACTTGCAAAAAAAGAAAAGGGGAAAAAAAGACGATATATTAAACTACACTGTCCAGAGTTACTTGATCTCACACTGATTGCTGTTAAATTGCTTGAATTGAAGTTAGTCATTTACCTACTGGCAGCTACTCAAGATTTATCTTTACAGGCTGCAAGGTTTTATCATTCATCCATAAACTCCCCACCAAATGTTAACTTTCAAAATACTGATTTAACTGTGAAGTGTGACGAAGCTTTGCCAATGTCAATGAAAAATGAAGGTAACTGAATGATAAAGACATTAAATACTTATATAATTTGGCACCTCTCCTCCGAGGAGTTAAGAGGATGCTCTGAACACCTAATGGGTAAAGTAGAAACAGTATAATAATTTCTAAAGAAGAGTATGAGATATGAAGTCACCTGACCTAAAAATTTCATAATGGGCATCTGTGTTGGAAAAATAATAAGGATCTATAATTTATTAGAATACACTAGACAAAAATTAAGTTATGGTGGAGATAAGCATTATGCTCCAGAGATAAGTGCAATTACTTCTCATTTTAAAGACAAAAAAGAAGAGTTATCCTGGGAAAAATGAAGTCCTCCCGCACTTTTAACTACACTGTTATCTAGCACATATATCAGCTTAATGTGTCCACACATACCCGCAAAGAACTACAATTCTTAATTTAAACCTGTATGCAAACAGACAGAAGAAACAGGAAGATAAGAAGTAATAAAAATCTATAAACAAAATCCCAAAACTGGATTTCAACAAACTCTGGAGCTGTCATCAGGGTAATTTTAGGAAAAACATGGAAAAAAAAAGAAAAAAGAAGAAAAAAAAAAAGACAATGAAAGAATGTAAAAAATGTCAGTGACCTTACAGAAAGCTTGTTGTGCTTTCTTAAATGCTGCTTTCTTATGTAGAGAAGGCAGCTGCAGGAGGACTCCAGCACTTTTCTAGACTGGATGCTGAAGCTATGCCATAGATGCCATCAAATTATTCCCTTAATGCTCTTCACACTTTTCTTTCTTTCTTTCTTATTGAGGCTGAACAGTGATGTAGGCAAGGGTAAAATACAAATATAACAAAGACTCAACTCTGGAAGACAAACACACCAGCTCAAGCTCTTCCTCACACAATCTGGCAAAGTCAAGCATAAGCTGGAGAAGGAAATGCAACCCAGTCCATGGCAGACAGCTCAGCCTTAGTGCCTGAAGAGCCCAAAGTCAGGAACATTTTCACAGTTTGCTCTATTTCGTGAGCCAGTGCTCACTCAGCCCTGCTTTTTCACAACTTCCATGGACATCCAAAGACTTAAAAATAAAAAATCAAAAAAGCAGTTGTGCCTGGGTGTCTGTAAAGACAACAGAACTATTCAATGGCTCAATTATTTTGTCCCTGTCAGCCAGGAAGAGATGCACTTTCCTGCTGTCTCTACAAGTATATGATTCATTTCTGACCATAAATAAAAATAATCTCAGTGAATGAAACATCCAGTGGAAAAAGAAAAAAGTGAAAAACACCCTGAAGTTACTGTTACTGCACTTTCCTGCAAGTAGCATTTCATCTAATTTCAGCAGTTTCCAAGCAAGCTGGGAATGTCTGTGAAGACCTGGATTCAACTTAATCAGATAATTCTGTCAGACGGCACTATGAAGATAAAGTAGGAACTTTCAGAACAGAATTAGTTTTGTAACTTGAAGTCCAGATATCTCAAAAGGCATTAAAAAAAAAAAAAAAAGAAAAAAAAGACTGGTTAAAAAAGAAAGTAAGTTGGGTACACATTGGCACTTAAAAAGAAAACCAGATAATACTGTAAAGTTAGAATTTAAGAAATAAAAATAATCTAAGCATCCTCAGAATAGGCCAACAGTTTCTTGGATCTGATAGCAGAAAAATGCTTAATTCTGTTCTACGTTTCCAGCTGTACTCGGTTTACCCAAGAAGTACTTATTCCAGAATGTTTACTACCTTTCCCTTCTTCCTCCTCTTCCCCCTTAAAGTTGCTAGTATTCAATTTGCAATCAATGCATTCAACTATAAAGCAGAGAATGGAAAACGCAGCTGCCTGGTTTAAGTGAGAGAGCAGAACTGAACGCCTCAACAGTACGTAAAACTTAGTTGTGACAGTCTGAACCAAGACCTAATTTCAATAAATGTTAATTTGCATAATATCCTCCTTTCTCTTTGGCATAAAAACAAGTACACAAATTGGTTTCCCATCAAATATGCCAACTAGCTTTTTTATAGTTATCTTCTTAATCTATGTTAGCAATTATATTTAAGATACTTCGCTTAATGCTAAAGAAATTAAATCAAGTAATCACGTATATTCTGTATACAGACTTGTAAACTGCTTTTCTCATTTCTTTTTTTGGCTCCATTCACCATTCAAAACACTTCTAGAATCATGTAACCACATATCATAGATAAGAAAAAAAGGGCATGTGTGCTTAAGAAAAGAGAAAAAAAATAGTATAGCAGTGCTTTAATGCCAATGTTTTTGACATTCTCTAAGAAAGATAGGAAAGGGGATTTGCCCACAAAATTCAAGAACTTTTGCATTTCTACTTCTCCCCATTTCCTGCCACATACCACCACCAAAACAAAATGTTAGCTTTCAGAAGAAAATGCAAATGGGAAAACAGACACGAACCTCAATTTGAACAGAAGACTTAAGCTCTATTTCACTCTGGTGTGCTTAGGTATAGAAATTCTGCAGTTTAATGTATTCTTAAAATGCTGATTTTAAAAATTAAAAGAAAGAAAAGAGAAAGGCAAAGAAAAAAATCTAAGCAATATTCTGTATAGAGTTTCTGAAATATATTCACCAATGCCTTTTACCACGAGCAGTTTAATAGAAACTACAAGGCATTCAATGGCAAAAACATTACTAATGATTTATTAACAAAACCAAGACAGCATCCAAAGGCAAGCATGGCTGTGGCAAAGTATATAAAGAGAAGAACTCATAATTCTCGAATAAAATGTATAGGTACAACTTTGCTCTAAAGGTTTTGGGCTTTTTTTTCAGAAAAAAAACTTAAGAAACCTCCATTTACATTTCGATTTTAAAATGATGTGAGTTTATAATTTAACAAGATTTTATTCTATCCTCACCTCGTCTCTTTTAGAATAATCACGTGGATTGTGCAACTACTTATCCTGAATTAAAAAGCAAAAATAAACCTATAAAACTGAGCTATGGCTTGCTTCTACTTATTTGTTTCTGATCAAAATATCAGTAGTATTTAATGTAGCATTACACATAGCATCTCATACTGAGACAAGTTTGCTGGAGATCCCATTTCAGAAGCACCAGAAGTGAAGCAGCATCATCGTTTCCTTTGGCCATGTGAACATGAGAAAAAAGCCAAAAAGTGAGCTGGCAAGATCCATGACAAGCAGCTGAAAGAGGGACCATGGGACAAGAATGTCGTCATCAGTGTCTCTTTTTTTCTCTCTCTTTTAAAAAAAAGCAACCAACAAACCAGCTCTCACATTCTTTCCTCATGACGAATAGCTGTTTCCAGAGGTCCCCTCCCACTCCTCCCTCACTGTCTGCACAGCCTTATTCCACACGTCTGCCATATTCTACTTTTTCATAGCGTATTTTCTCACCCTCTTCCCCTTGTATTCCCTCCCATTTCCCATGTCTATTTAAATGCTTCATGATCTTCACGCTGCTCAATCTGGCTATATAAAAGTGCAAATCCCTTCAAGACTGGACTTGCTGGAATGTCCTTAAGGAATACCTGCAGGACTGAGCCTTCTCGTCTTGGTCTGGGTCCCAAGAGAATGAACGAGCAGCACATAAAGTAAACAAACCATCTATTTTGCGATCTAAAGCATTTGCACAATCAGTAATTGCTTCCCACATACAAGCATACTGCAGGAACAACGCAGTCGTCGGTAGCTTGCACTGAAAGTTTGCTGAGCGATGAGAAGATCTCTAAAACATCCGGGGACGTAATTGAATGATGAGCACTTTTCAAAACCTGTCCACAGTGCTCTTCCCTCCCCGAAAAAGTGCAGACTATCTGCAAATAATTTTGAAGACATCGATTCCCACAGAGTTAGTTGCATGGGTCAACTTCACAAAGATGACACTGAAGTTAACAACTAGTATGAATCAGCTGTTCCCAAGTGTCAGTTGCCCCAGCACGTTTGCAGCAATGTATTAGACGTCCATGTAATTGAGATTACATGGCAAAAAGCTCAGTGATCATCCTACTAAACATTTTTGCAAAATTACATTTCCTCACTGAAGGGGGAAGTTAACAGAAGCTTTTACACCATAACAAAAATGAGCATGCATACAACACAACAGCCAGTCTCTTCTCCCTAGGTGCCATAACCGGTGTAAATATTGTTTGTCCATGCAGTATTTCCAACATAATTCTAAAGAAACAAAACTACACGAATATCTAAGATTGCCTTGCTGCAGCATACCATACATTCCTATGCAAATTTGTTTAACCTTAAACGCAGACGACAAGGAATTTTATTTTCAAACTCTGCTTTATTTTAGAAATAGTGATTTAAACTGCCATCATCCTTTACCATGAAGTTCTATACTTGCAACAAACAAGCACGTGCTTAACATTAGGCAAAAGCATAAACTCACTTCACTGGAAATGCTCATCTACTTAATACCACCAGATGGTTCCATTTATTTATTTATATTGCCAATTGTAGATGCTGACATGAAATTGCCATGACTCTGAACTTCAGTTTGCACAGTCAGGACCTCCTAAAATGATGATGCCCAAGACTTACAGGGAACAGAAGCTTCAGAAGGCAAAGAAGAACAAAAATGTGCATGTGGTGAAGGTAATGATGCATACAGACATACACTGGAAGCTATTAGTTAAATTGTCAGTAGCGGGCATTGAGAAATCCCTTTCCCTTCCTTTGGAAACCAAGTAACACTTCCTAACTAAAAATATCCAATGAACCAGGTTTTCTTTTCAGAGCTGCTTTCTAATCCTACCAATATTTTAGAAGCAGTAGGGAGAAGATTTCACACATAAAAATGTGTAACTGCATCTGATGATGCTTGTATGAAAAGATGTGTTTTTCTTCCTCCTGATGGCTTCTTTCTGACCTCCTCTAGACTGAAAAGATATATGCCTCTCCCTCCCTCTACTAATTGATCAATTAATTACTTAAAACTAACAACAAATCTTAAAAGTAGAGATAATTTTTTAATGGACTCTACTAGATGTACCAGGAAAGAACCCCTTTATCTGAAACACAGAGATCATCTATGAGGCATTTTCACATAGGCAAATAAGTCTTGCATTTTGCTCACCAATTATTGTGATCTATATACAGGCCCAAAAACTTACATAATCACAGAGCATACGCATATTTTTCTTCTTAGCTGCAAGACCAGACTTTCTGTGTATTGCCAATTTTGGAATCCTACATTTGCCAAAGGGCTTTCATTAACATGTCTGTCTCTAGAAACTGCAAGACATGCTTGGGTTTTCTATAAAAGTGCAACAGTAAATCCATGCTTGATCAACCCTTTATTGAGCTGCACACGTGGACACTGTAAAATACAAGTCAGATCCAATGGCAGGACCTCTGTTCATAGCTTCAAGTTCAATAGTGTTTAAGACATGGACATGTTACTATTTTTTCCCCTTAGCCATGTAAATATGAACATTTGATGCCATGGGCTTCTTTGATTAGACATGCATTCTCACCGCACAGCTGCAAACCTTTTTCTCCTTCCTGCTATTGCTCCCAGATAAAGCCAAGCTATTTTGCCTCCATGCTAAACTCAATCCTGGTCTTCACTGCCAGTTCACCTCCAGCTGCCTGTACAGAGTTTCACACTAAGCCCCTTGTTTATATCAGTACTGCAATTAAGCCCAGGCCAAGAAGAGAAGTCCCTAAGAGGGTAACAGAAGTGCAAGGCTATGAATTGATTTTCAACTTGTGCTCCCCCTCCCCTACACATCCTTTTGCCCTAGGAAAAAATCTCCAAGCAGACCTCCTTACGCCCCAGTTTTCTTTGTGTGTGTTTTTTGTTATATTTTCTTTCAGTGGCCATTCTGGGACATTTTTCACAAGTTGAATCCCGTACCCAAATTGGCCAGTGAAAAGTTTCAGCCATGCTGAAATCATTTCCAGGGCTAAATTGGGAAACCTGAGGCAGCTGGGCAATCTTACAGCTGGCTGAACTGTGGCTTGCAATAAAAGGCAGTGTGAATAAGGTATATTGAAGCTAAATTGGATTTGTGTGAAGGGCCATTTATTCTGAAGGGGGCGTGGGGGTTGGAATTAATGAACAGAAATTAAATTAGCTCAACCGCGCTTTTAAAAATATACTGAAAAATACCTGACCTGCTCTGAACCTTTTAACAAAGCAGAAACTTTGGGCTAGCAGGTCCAGCTCAGACCAATTTCGTTTTCCTGCTAAAAGTACAGGTTTCAGAGGATGTCCACGACAATGCAGCCTGATAAGAAACCAGACTGACAGTGGATGGAGGAGACCTTGTTTCTGTAACCTGAAGGCTATGCAGCACAAAGTCACTGCTATGGGAAATCCAGTGTAAACCAATATGCTGCCCAAATACAGAGGTCATTGTGACTGATGAAAATATTTAATTAGCTAATCAGCAGATACCCAGTGAAAAAATAAATGTGCCCCTTTATCCTAGATGCCAAAACACTTCTCACTGAAATAAAAAAGAATTCACAGTCTAGCCTGTTTTGGAAAGACTATTGATTAACTTCATAAATATTAATAATATAATTATCTAGAATAATATTTTGCTCACACTCTCTAATCTAATCTAGGACTTGTTCCAACAGAAGAAATGCTGTATGACCATATGAAAGACCACTATGTGGCTGAATGCAAAAGCAGAAGTCAAATTTTCCTCCAGAGGATTTGTTTTCTTTTTTCTGTTCATAGATGGGTTTTTTTGTTTGGTTTGTTTATTATTTCTTTTTCTTCGCTACAGCACAGTGAAAAACTCTAACGATGTTCCTGAAAAGCTGGAGCCACTTCACAGATAGAGATAAATCCACCACTAAAGCCATTCTGTTTTCATAAAGTTTCCCTCTGAACCATAACCAGTAGTATATCTTTTATATCTATTACCAGGGCCAGTACTTTTTCTCAAGCCCTACAAGTTTGTACACATACCTCTACAATAATAATATTGGCAATTAACTATAATAATACCTACTGATGCAACAACTTACAGCTTACCTACAGCTCCTAATGAACCTGGCTTTATACTTGTCTCTGTGAGGCACTGCGTTCATTTTGCAGGTGTAAAAACCAAGAAAGAAGACTGAAAGAACTGTTGCTCACATATTTCTAGCACCTTATCTGCAGCGCTACCTTTGGAGCCCATGGTATCTCAACAACAGAATCTCTACTGAAAAACATGCCCAGGAACCAGACATTCAAAGTCACATTTGTTGAGTCAACGTTCCGGAGACAGTGGTATTTTGTCCCATTTTTTTCCCGAGTGAGAGAGCTTATTAGGGTGGAGTGGTGGTTTGCCTGTTTCTCCTCTCTTCTTGCCAAGAGGTGCCACCTTCCTCCTGACACCTCCTTCCAGTATGAGTCATAATATTATGAACACGATGATGGGAGAAATCAGATTTTCCATCACTCCACTGTAATCTTGACCTTGGTATTATTCATCATTCTCCCAGCCCTGATTCTAGCCACAGGAGAGTCAGTTCCATCAAAGCCAGTCACAACAGAAGTATCACGGCACATCTGGAAATAAAGACATGCCTTATGTGTCTGTGTAGTGAAATCCTTCCTGCTGTACCAGTTGAAGATTTGCTGGATACTGAGTTGAAGGCACTTTCAGCCCTAGAAGCAGCCATCCAGCCTCTCTCCATATGATCATATCAGATCTTAAAATGTTTAAAGGAATGGGTATCTTCTAGATATTACTGCAGGCTGAAAAATGGAATCTAACCTAATAAAAAAAATTGGCTCATTCTGCACACACAAAATACACTTTAAGTGAGCATGAGTAAAACTTGAAATATCTCTCAGTGGAGATTTATCTCTGTGTGTGAAATTATTGCTTGGGTTTCAATGGCGGACAGGAAGGAAAAAGAAGATGATTTCCAAGGCACTTCAGGGTAACATTTTTGCTCTACTGGTTGGCTTTATGGCCACCGTTCCCCAGCTGTTGCAGGCAACAAATGCGTCTAAACCTTACCCTCTTCCATGCCTCACATTCAGTCTTGATGTTTTCCTTCAAATTTTGTATGGCAATGGGGAATTCCTGACAGGCATCAGTGTATTTAAGGACCACCTGATAAAATCTTTTGTGTATTTGGTACACCCTCTGATATATCTAGGAAGAGGCTGAGGTAACAAGCAGTTTATATTGCTTCTTGAAGGCGACAGACCAATTCTGCAATGAGAAGGGCGTGGATCAGGACAAAGCTGGTGGCCAGCTCAATTTATGCTCCAGAATTTATGGCTGGAATCCTAAGCAAACCCCTAACCACTTTAAATACACCCCAATGCAGAAGACCCAAAGGGACCCACTGAACCTTTTTTTGCAGTTAGGCTTTCAACATCCACATTTTGTGTTGTGACTGAAATCAGTTGAGGACTATATAAATTCACATTGGGAGCTTCCACCAACCATAGCTGAAGTTCCTCAAAGTTTTCATGCTGTGAATCTCAATTTTCCTTCCCGTGAGTGAATTGCAGCTAAAAGAAATGGAGCTCAGAATATCCTGAGCCAAATGCAGAACTTTCTAAACTGAAACAACCATATGCTTGGCCCTCAGCAATGTGTACCACCAGCACACGTGCCATGGCCCAAAGAGCAGCGTACAAATGTTCAGCCTTGGCCTGCCCCTCTGGTATTTGGAAAGGGCTGCACTATCTTTCAAGACAGAAGAGTTTGGCCAATCTGCTTATCTTTTATCCAGAGAAGAACCCCTGTTTGGTTGCTTATAGGCAGAGTCAACTGCTGGACTTTCTTTGCCAACAGTGAACTGGTATTTAATTCAAGCTAATTTTTATTGGTTTGTAAAAAGTTATAACATGACAAGCATATAGGGGCATACCCACTCCTAGGCTCAGACAATACCTACCAAAAAATGACCTGGGTATGTTTTTTTTCCTGTTTTAAATGTTAGGTTAAAAACCCGAGAAAACATTCTCTTGTAATGGAAATATCAAGAGACCCCTAATTATAATGACACAAGCAGGCAGCACAGTGTAAAATTTCTGAAACACACTTAAAAAGCCCAGTTACTAAGTCTAAACAAAGCTAACAGATCTACTCCTACATTTTTCTAATCCCGACGTGTTTCTTTATTTCACCCATGACAATTTTCATTACTTATTCTCTATTTTGAAGGATGTTGTTTTTAAAATAAAATGCATTACAAGCAAATGAAATGCACTGACATGTTCCTTTTTTTCCAACTGAGGTACCTTTCTTAAACTGTTGCATAATTCCTATTTGTAAAAACATTATTACAAGGAAGGGACTCTTCACCACCCACTCATCTCCCAGAAGCCCAGAAAACTCAAAGACATTGTTTTTCTAATTTTACACTGATACTCTTTGGCCCTGAAAAACGTTCCAGGTCTAGCAGGCATTCTAAAGGGATTTATAAAGTATTAGCTCTAGCAATGCCAAAGGCTAACATCAAGCTTAAAGTAATTTTTTTAAAAGATGGCATATAAAAACAAAAAATTCACTAACGACTTCTTTTCCTCCAACTCTCCTGTTTAAAGGGCTCTGTTTTTTTTCTTTGGGACAGAAACATTCAGGGACAGTGAAGTAACCTCATTTCTATAGATATTAATACGAACCATTTATTCTACCTAATTTCAGTGTTAGAAATACGAACGATCAACCAAAAGACCTTAGTCAACTTGATCTGAAGCAGGAATGTGGGTTTTGACTTTTTTTTTCCTACTACTCCCCTCTAGCTAATGATGAATTATTATCTTAAAAATTTATATTCTAACTTCAAA
Organism: Lagopus muta; assembly: GCF_023343835.1. Lineage (NCBI taxonomy): Eukaryota > Metazoa > Chordata > Aves > Galliformes > Phasianidae > Lagopus > Lagopus muta. Next base: position 80,054,614 of record NC_064435.1, on the reverse strand, counting down.
GAAAAGTTAGGTTGTTATAAAACACAGGCGTTCAGAATTAAGTTTGAAAAGATTTGACCTTTTGCACACAAAACCTAACACCTACATGAATGAAGTACTGTAGTAAGTGATGATATATGATGGATCATTTAAAATGTGTGTATGGAACCATGCACATTTTTCAAGGCAGGGGCAGATGGTGGTTACAGCAGATCCAACATTTTCCAATTACTTTGTTTTTTCAAAATGTATCCAGCCCATAAAAACATTAGCAGAATCCTTGTACCTTCATGGAAGTAGTACTTTTCAACTATAAAAACTTTATATTTAAATAAAAGAATACATATCTTTAGACAAGCCCTTTCTTCGATCTTCTCTGTTCCACAGTTTAATCCACTTCAATGGAAGAGAAAATTATGAGGTGCTAGGCTCGGACCTTTATCCTAATTCTTTAACTAGAAATTTACCCCTTCTTCTTCAATTGGAGATAGGAACTAACAACAAACATCTGATCCAGCCTGAGCTGCTTCAAAGACAGAGCTAGTCAGATGCAAGGGTTTGGTTTTGTCCAAACTCTAGTGCAGAAGTAAGTAATTCAAGACTGAAGATAGCAGGAAATCTTCTACCTGGATGAAGTGATTAAATGAATATGCGTAAAATAAACACAAAACGATTAACATTCTTATCTAACGAAATGAATATTTCTTCCAGTCTGTATTCAATTAGATAAAACTCTAAGGACAAGACTTCAGCAAAATGTACAGACAATGGAGCACAAACATTTTCAAAACAAAAGTGAATGAGAAGTATGTTGGAATTGGACCTCAGTGTGAAGGGAAACAAAAGTTCACAAACACAGCTTCCTTCCAAGTTAGGCTGTAAACCAGGAACACATGGAGAGAAGAAAAGGCTATTTGTATTGTTCCAGGAAACTGGACCAAGGATTATTCCATAATTGCATTAAGCAAATACAGTATAACATCTTACATAGTGAAAAGTTCAGAGGCACCAGAGGCAAGGTGATTGACTGATTTCAACATGCTGAAGCCCTTTAAGCCATTAATTCCTTAATTACTACAGTTACAAGCAGTTGACACCAGTATTGTGTCTGACGGCATGCAAATTGGGAAATAGTATTCCCAGAGATTTTCACTCCAAGTACAGTATTTTATATGGTTTCCAATTCAAGGCCTCATTCTGCTCATATGTTGAAGATGCTTGTGAACTGATGATGAGTTGTACACAGCAAAATTCTGAAAGAAGGATAAAAATGGTCTCCAAAAACTGTTACTGAACTCAGTGGAGCCGAGACTCATGTTGTTTCTAGGTAAATGTGATTTACTAAACCAAACAACTTCCACACTACTGGAATTACTTACACCTTCAAAAAATCACTTTATTATTATCCCTAACAACTCAGGTAATGCGTTCCAGTAGATTTTCAAGTCAACAGAAGCTGCTAGGTGAGATGTTATTAAAGACCCTGAAGAGAGACTGAGGAGAATTTATTTCTGCTTCCAGCACTGCAAAATACTTCCTTGGTCAATAAAGATAATAATACATCTCCCAGGAAGTTCAAACTGTTTATACGCAGGACAAGATTTGCTATTACACCTTTGCACAAACCTAACTGCCTCCAAGCTGAAGGGAGGAAATCTGTACCACAACAGATTACCTGATTTAGGTGCTGCAGCTCTCCAGAGTAGCTGCCGCTTGATCCAAAACTCTGAAAACAATGTTTTCAGAGTCCCACCATTAAAATAAACCTGCTTACACAGTACGTGCTGCTTCCTGGCCTGCCTGCTCTCAGCCCATCTCAGAGAGACACTGTTCAGACTAATTAATTTTCTACCACCTAAAAAGCATAGCAAAAATGTCTACCTATAACTTAATGGTTCTGTGTCCGTGGAATCACACCTTAACCTAGAGAGATACTCTGGATAAGTTAATACTGGTGTTTTGAATGGAATCTGTTGATTTGTATCAGCTGAATAACCACTTATCTGAGGAAAGGAGAAAAAAAAATTTTCCAATACTATACAGAAAAAATTGCCCAGCAACTCTGACCATCAGGATGCATTCTCTGGACGACTCTCTGTGCAAAGGGTTGAGATTCAGCGTTATTTCCCCTACTAGAAAGCTATCTTCTTATCTCCCATACCACTCATCTCTCTTTGGTTTCTCCAAGTATAAAATAAAAACCATCACTGGCTGGATCCCAGAGGGCTCCCAGCAGGAAGGACGGTGTCTGGGAGGGGGCCTCTTTTACAGGGAGAACGAACAGTGAAGAAGGGAACAAGAGGGGGGTCTTAGAAGAATTGACAAGGATAGTAGGGACCACCCAGGAGATAAAGAAAACATGAGTTGAAGAGAAAGCTGGGGAAGCTCCTGAGCCTTTACAGTAGCTAATTGTTAAAATTTAACCACTTAGCCTTTTATATCTTTTTTTTTTCCCCCTTACGCACAGAGCAAAGGCATACTTCACATTCAGAAGTAACAGCTTGCAAAGACATTTAAAACTAAAGCAGGTTTTTAAATTTAGCACAGCCCTCTCAAAGATTTCTAATCCTGGCTCAAAGGCTGAACTTTGTTAAAATTTGTTACAAAAAAAAAAAAAAAAAGCTAAGAAGTTCCCAGACTTTGATGGGCTTTGCTAAATTTAAAGCCATGGTGAAATTTTTATAGGAAATTATAGACTGAAAATGGTACAGTCGTAAAGAAGGACCACAGCGGTGCCTCTTGTATGTGTTTCTCTGCCATAAACGCTCTGCAGTACTTGTGTCACAACATCTAGGTCCTGCTCAAGCAGAAAGTGCCTGTCCTCCAACGCTCTCTGTTCCAGACTTTCCTCAACACAGTTATGTACTCCCAAACATGACCATACAGAAAATACTATAACAAGGGGTGAGCTGGCCAGGCTGGCTGCCCAAAAGCCACCTATTGTTCCCAGAGATGAGTAATGCTGCAGCACACAAGGAACATGGGCTCTACGTCTGGGGGAATGCCTGCATGGGGCTTACTCTTCCCTACTCAATCTTCTGGTGCATAGAAACACCATAATTTGATGTTAACTAGGTAAATTCCCAATTTTAATTCAAAAGAAACTCGACTTTTCCTGTTCTAACTCCAACTACATTTTATTATTATTTAGCTGAAACAAATGTGGTTTCTTCCCTTCTCTGTACAAGTGGTACCCAAGAAGTTTTTATCCATCCTGCACCAACAGCATGCTGTTATGGTTTCTCTACCCACAGTTCCACATCCAGTCTTTTAATACCTGTAATTAGTGACAAGGGTAGGAGCAAAAACACTGAAATGCACGAAGGGTTTGCCATCTAAAGTAGCGTGAACACGTGGAAAGCATGAAGAAATATTCATCTAGGAGAGTGGGAGAGACCACAGCTAAAAATAAGGAAATGGTTTGGAAGAAGTAGGGTCTGAGGACGACAGTGTTGAGTAAGTCTGATGAAGTGAATCAGAATATCCTGACTTGGAAGGGACTGATAAGGATGACTTAAGTCCAACTCTTGGCTCCACACAGAATTCCCCACAATTCAAATCCTATGGCTGAGAGCACTGTCCAAACACTCCCTGAACTCTGGCAGCTGGGGCCATGCCCACTGCCCTCTGGAAAAAAACTTCTTCCTAGCCCCCAACCTGACCCTTCCATTCCATTCCCTCGGGCTCTGTCGCTGTCACACAGAGCAGAGCTCAGCGCTGCCCCTCCTCTCCCTGTTGCAGCCCTGATGGCTGCAGCTGCCATCAGGCCTCCCCTCAGCTCCTCTGCCCTGGGCCCTCAGCTGCTCCATACACACCTTGCCCACCAGACCCTTCCTCATCTTTATAGTCCTCCTTTGGATACTCTCTATCTAATAGTTTGATCCTCCTTATATTGCAGTGTCCCAAACCTGCACTCAGTGCTCAGGGTGAGGCTGCACAGCACAGAGCAGAGTGGGAAATGGAGAATGGTTCACTAGCAAGAAGAGAACACGAAGGCACTGCCAGAAATCTAGGATGTCAAACGGAGCTTTGAAGGTGGCTTGAAGTCCTCCTCTGGTGACCACGCATGAGGCAACCAAGTGTAAACAGTCGTTCAGTGACCTATAAAGTAGCATATACTGATAAGAAAGCATTGCAAGTTTCCCTGAAACACCTTGTCACTCAAGAGGAAATGTATATAGATCATAGGCTTTCCCCTCACTGCACAAAGAACAGACTGCTAAAGAGCAAAACTTGTCACCCGCTAGCCATCCAATGTTATATCCACTATTATAGCCAGGGCTTGCCCTGGTCTGCTTTGCCAAGTTGGTACAGACGTGCATTTACCACATGCAACAAGGACAAGACACAGAGAGAGAAGGACCTTGAAACCTCCCACCAAACATCCCTCAAATCCCAGTTTTCATCAATCCTTCTCAGGGCCTTAATGAAAAACTGTATACTTTTGGTTCACAATTTACAGAAATAAGACCTTCATCACCCCTTTCATCTTTCAAAGCTGACTTTCATTTATTCTAGGTGGAGGAGAGACTAGAAAGATTTTCATGTCTCAAAAAGGGTATCACTGAGTTATTCATATGACTAACAGCTTGGTCTCACAGAAAATATATAAATAGATACATATGAATATACATCAGTATATACATAGATATACATAGGAATATCCCACGCCAAGGAGTATCTATGCTTTCACAGCCGACTGCTTTACAAGCAGTGGAATCACTACATATCCATCAAAAGAGCACACAGGTCCAGGCAGCCCTGAAGATCACTTCTGCCATTCCAGAACCAATTGTTCAGTTTTAGGAAATTTTAACACCACATCTCATTGGAGCATGTATGTATATTCAAGACTTGATAAATGTAAAGAAACAGAAAACAGGGCAGCTATTGTTGAATTAATGTTATTCAAGGAAGGTATTTAACTTCAATCTAAACAGATACTATTATCTTGAAAATTTCTTTTTGCAAAAACTTGTAGCTCTGTGCCTGCAAAAGAGAGAGAGTCTCAATTAAGCTGTAGTACTCTTTCAGCACTTGGAACTTTTTAAGAAGTATTCAGTCTGTGCACACTATTCATTTAAACACTGAAACATTGTGTGATGCTGTGATGCTCTAGAGATTGTATTAGATGATCTCCAGAGGTTCCTTTAAACCTCAGCCATTCTGTGATTCTGTAAAGTTGGAGTTCTACGAAGGCCATAATGTAAGCACCAGGTAATTTATGTATATTTCATGTATTTGTATTCAAACATATTGAATTTAAATGCATGCATACTTCTGTATCTGTCCCTGCCAGAGCCTCAGGAATCTTCAGCTAAACCATTTTAATCAAGATAACTTTCAGGATTTTAGTATAAAACAGGCACTGAGCAAGCTCGGACACTGGGCATACCACTTAATATATTTTTAAGCTTTTTTTTTTTAACCATAAAAAGTGCAAAAGTTCACTTGCTGTGTTAGCTTTCTCCCACTCCCAATTAATGCCGAACACTTTAACAATTATGTTCTCTGCTGCTGTTAGAAATATACACATGTCTGCTTTGTATTTTTTCAGAGGTGCTCTAGCATAAAGCTTGTCTTGTTTTCTGCCAGCGTAGAAGCTATAAAATCAAGCTTGATTCAGTTTATTTCTTCCCTCCCCTCCCTTCTTCCCTTTCCTCAGCCTTATCCTCCTCCATGTTCTTGGGTGGGCAGATTCATGGGGAGACTTGGTTTTTAGTATAGCCACCAGCAGGCAGTTTGCTACTCTTCTGTAGCACATCTGGGCTTTATATCAGGCCTTTAATTAATCCTCAGTGAAAGCCAAGCTATGACATTTTGACTGGGCAGGCTCCAGTTTTGGACAGGTCTTGATTTATTGCGACTGAGTCTCAACCTACTTTGATTTATTTCAGCTTTGGGGAGGAGGGCAAGCATTGAACAGAAAAAGCACTGTTGGATGCAGAAACATGTGATGCATGTAAAGGACCTCCAGACTTCCTTGGCACAAATGACAAACAGCTTAGACAATTTGCAATAAAAATAAAATAAAAAAGCCCAAGTGATGAAAAGATTTTAGTGGAAGAAATCACTTAAAGCAACAACCATGGCTGCCCAAAAAAGCAACAACATGTAATAGAAGGCTTAGTGAACGAGGATCAAACTACTTGGCAGAAAGTGCCAACAAAGGAAGCCCATACCTTATCTCTAGGTAAACAATAAATCCCCTGTCACTCATTAGTGTTAATCATGTCTCTCATCTGCATTCAGCTCAATACAGAGAAGCAGGACCAGTGCTTTTCCTGATGAGCTGCTTTCAATGAAAAGGATGTTCTGCTATTGCCTGCCAATCCGCCTTGGGAGGATGTCCTCTGCAGGTCTCCCCTCTCTGGTTGCACCATTCATTGTATGCAATGTGCCAAATCTTCTGTATGCTGAGAACAAAGGTAGCCAGAGCCAAACTGTCCAGCTAAATAAAGCAACAAACATTATAATTACACAAGCTACTAAATAACAAATCCAGACTGTCTATGTTTAAAAGTTTAATGTTTCTCTGGGCAGGCATATTTTCTTGCTCAGGGCCTCTTCATTTTGTTGATTTGTTTTAATTCAAATTTGGTTGGACAGATGGCTTGGTGTGCTCATTCTAAATGCAACAGTAGCTCTTCTGGTTAATAATGGCATGTAACAGGTAAAGAAACTCAAAATCTTGGAAACTCAAAGGAAAGCAAGTAATTTAAGTTTTTTCTTGTTAAAAAATTCAAGTACTCTTGATTTCTCCCTCTCATACTTTCTACCAACTGATTTTTATATACTTTTTCCCATCTGACTATGGGAACTAGAGGATTTACAGCAGCATCACAATAAAGTTAAGAGTGAGTTTTCAGCAACTAAAAAGCAAAAAAAAATTTTAGTCTAAACAAACTGACACTTTTTATTTGTTGACACCTGTTAGGCTCCAGTGGCCAATGAACCTCTAGCAAAAAAGGATGTTTTTGTTACAGACTTGGCACCCACTTCTATTAAAATTTCAGTAACACCTCAGATGCTCCACAGTTCCCATGCAAAGCCGGGGAGGACAAAGCACTGTACTCTTGTCATTCTCCACAACACAAGATGGAAGGACTAGCAACACATGCATATGCAGGCTTGCTTCAAGGCATCTGTGTCATAGAGCAGAAAAGGTTACAGGTCAGGAATAAATATAATACATTGATTATTTTTTGAAACCATCAAACCTGATGTGTTCATCATGTATTCATTTTTAATTTTCGGAGTTATATCTGGTATAAATGTCTACCAAAATCATGGCTGATAGTCACCTGGGGCTTCTGCTAGCTGGCAGAGATTACCTTGGTGTTCTCAGTTTGGTCTATGCTACATTGACTAGTTTTATTATCTTTTAAAAAGATGCAGTTATTTTAACAGTGGTAGCTGGTAGGCCTGTTTTTTCTGGTGGGCTACACACAGAGAACTTGTGTTCACTGTCTTGCACCCCTACTGAGTGTGCACAGAGACTTTCTGAACTGGGTCTCTATGACCAGTACAAAATAAGCCATTTTGCAGAATTGTCAAGTATTCATATGCTAGTAAATGGGCTTCTGCAGAACCAGAAATTAAAATCAAATTACAGTTAAAAGCAATTCTCAAGTCAAAGCTTTCTACTGAGCACATCCTTCGTTAGCATCTCTCAATTCCACATGAAAATAAATTGTCAAAACCAAGTGTAAATATTTGCTTTTTTTTCGTGTGTGTGTGTGTTCTAATTTTGTGCCTCAACGAAATTTGTCTGGAGAATTTCAGTTTCCTTCCACAGGCACAATAAAAGCCCAATAGCAAGCTATGGTTTGCTTTGCCCCAAGGGAGTGCAAGAGCATGTGATAAGACCACAGTGCTCCCTAATCAACTAGGGTCTTAAACCTCATCCTGCATTGTCCCCTGACACATGGATGCAGCTTCAGCTATGTTTCTTCTGAGAACAAATTTGCTTTGCTCTGCCAGACCATTCTTCTTCTGGCTGCTGCAAAGTTGGTTCTGGGTGGGATTCCAGATGCAAGCTTTCATCCTGTGCCTGAACACTGCTATTTTATTCTTGTTTACAGGCAGTTTTATTTTCCAGTTTTTATCTCCCTTTGTGAAATAGAAAAGTTTGTGTTATTTTTCCCTCCAAGAAAGTGTAATAACAGTGTAAACTCCAGCAGGACTTTCTAATACTAACACAGCCAAAATTTGTAGTGACATGTTAGTGGACTATTTCTGTGAAACAGACTTTATACGAACCAGTACCCCAGTGAAAACCCATATCTAGGCAAAAAGGATCACTTCAAGATACTACTAATAAAACTATCAACTCGTGCAGGAGTCAACTGTTTTACAAGCAACTAAAGAGCATAAACAACTATTCAAGCCCTTCTTAAAATAGTGCTTTCAGAATTTGGATTTTTTCCCCTAACTTGAAATATTTATCACACATTGTATTTAAATGATCCGACTGCTACAAATCAGTGTAACTAAATGCCTATCGTCAGTATGCAATTTCATTACACAATTTGTTTAGAAACCTCTTATGAATAAATAAAACCAAGTAACTGAGGCTTTTTTTTTTTCTTCACTGTATAGTGTATTTTAAAGGCAAATGACGTGCACAATTCTATTACTATTTAACACTTTAAAAAAAAAAAAAATCATTCCAAAAACGAATGTGGTAACAATGATGATTAATGTAACTTAATTTTGGGTGGACTTTTTACTCTAACTTGTTCTTCAGCCAGCTACACTTTTACACATGTGCCTGTTGGTTTTACGCTGCCCTTCTCTAGATGTGACCTTATGGAAATCAGCAACAAAAAAGCCTTCTTTGAGGAAAGTGTAATTTGCTTAATTACAAAGAGTGGGCAGTTGTGCAGCAATTTCATCATTCTGTCATACTTGAGGCTGAAAACTGGCACAGAGTGGGCCAGGTGAAAACGCTTTATTGCGCTTCCTGTTTACATTGGTAACACGTTAAATGGAATTTTAATGTTGCTTGAGGTCACTTTTAGAGCCAAATTGTGGCTGTCCCTATCACAGGTGTACTGTGTAAATGTGTGTGGGCACAGAGCCTCTTTTCTCGTCTGCCAACCTCCTCCTCCCCGTGTATAAATGTTCGATGCAATGGATGAAGTCAGTCCCACTGAAGTCAATAATCATATTGTTAGCACAAGCTTTCACTCCAGACCAGTTTCTGCAGTTGGCTTGCAGCATGCTTGGTCTTCAGGTTTGCCAGGAGGGTAAGGAGGGGACACAGCTCTGCAGTCCTCATGGAAGTTTACTCCTGGTGACTGTGGGTCCCTGATGGCAAACTTGAAGCATATGCTCTCACCCTTTCCTGCTGTCTTCTGGATCAAATAGACTGCTTTTGAAAATGCTTTAATACCTACATTTGTAAAACTCCACTAGAATTCTACACATTACATGAAGTCTGTCATTAAGCATGCTTGGACCATACGAACTTGCACAAGCCTTCAAGCAACAATGGTTTTTAATTGATACTCGCCTGCTCCTGAATTGCTTCAGAAAGACAGAAATAATCTGGAGATCAGGCAACAGATACTGCAGTTAGTGTGGGAAAGTGTCTCAGAAGGCAAGCTCCTTCATGTTCCAAGCTCTCATCCCAGGAACAGCATACTGCTGGGCCCTGCTCTGTAGCAGGCTCGTCCTTGCAAATCAGAGATTTCTGCTACCAGCACGACTGATTCAGAAGGCCACATTCCAGTGGTGTACACCACCGTTGTAGCACAGAAGTCACTGGAAAGCTTTACAAGCTACCACAGGCCAAAATAAAACATCAAAAACAAGTACATGGGATGTACCTAGAAAGGAGCAGGGGTAATTCCCCAGCTGTGGTCCATATTAAAGCCTGACTACTCTAAGCAGCTTGCCAGCAAACAGAGGTCTACGGTGCTACCAGGCATGGTACTCAGCACTCAACCCAGCACTTATGCATGTTGGAAGAGAGATCTGCCATATATGCACACACATCTGTCATGCAATGGTCATCCTCTCTTGTGCCTTGTGCCACTTTCCAATAAACTGAGACTAACTCGTCAGGGAAACGAACAGTTTTCAATTGGTAGAAGTTTTAATATACATCTACCTAGGATATCAATAATAATATTGGCAATAAAACAAAAAAGGAACTCACATATTTTTTCTGTGTCAATTATTTACCGTTTAAAATGAGTATGATATATTAAAAACCTTATGTTCCTTGAATTTAAAACACCTCAGAGAAAAAAAGAATTTGCTACCAGATATGGAAAAGTAAGGAAATAAGAGCAGCAGAATAAATTAATGGTGAGAGGGAAAGTATGCCTGTATCACATGGAGAGAAAACATAGCATTAGCAGCACAAAGCATTGCTTTTTCTTGTAAAATAAGGCACAGTACAGCACGATTGTATGATTTGGAACAACTCTTCATAATGTCAAAAGCAACATGTATGCCTGGTATTATATATAGCATGAGGGTCATCTTGATGAAGAGTTACAGTGTACAGTAACATCTCACCTGTTAGAGGTTAAGGTAAAATTAAGAGATAATGGCCTTCTGATGCAATTTGTCATGTCTTAAAGAAATCTGTCCAGAATATGCATGGAAAAAGAAAACGTCTTTTGAGACTAAAAAAAAAATTGAACTCATTTGTAGATCAAGAAATAACAACACAACTTGAAGTATCTTGAAATATCAGCATCTAAAAAGTACAACACTTGCTATTATAAGCAAACTTTGAGAGCAAACATATCTTCCATAATGGTGTCAGTTCATTTTATAGCAGAACTGTTAGTAACATCAGTGCAACAAGAAGTTGGTTGAATGATTCCAGCCCTTCTAGGGACACAGCAGCCTCCACCAATGCTCAGAGCAGAGGTTCCTAGTTGGAGGTCACAGTTCTTTGAGGTTTCAAATGATTCAATTTGCCCTGTCCTACTTGTACTGTTAAACCAGAGAAAGTAAGCCAGGCAAAACAAAACCAACCAAAAATCTCACCAGCCATTACAATTTTTCCCTGCAGACAGGTAACGTTTCCTATCAGCAGAAGAGGATTGAGCTCTCTCCTAATTTTGCTTCCTCAAATCCACTACCAGTAATCCTTTAATCCTACTGCACAACAGAAGATGTTGAAAACAGATATCTGGCCCACCAACCTTGGTTTTGTTAAATAAAACATTCAGATTTTGCTAAAAGCAATGAAACTGCCACTGAGCTCTCTGGCAGCAGGAGCTACCCTGCTGGTGAAGGCAGCTGCTGGGCTTTGCAGCACCACTGAGCATCCGAGTGCAGGAAGGAGCTGAGAGCATTTGAGGGATGTCCCAGCTGCTTTGCACAGCTCTCTCATAAGCTGCAGGCCCTGGATAATTTCAGGGAAACACTGTTCAGTTAATTCTCCTCTTCCAGAGCTGCAGGCAAATCCCAGTTACACTGCTTTACTGACTGGGGACAAGGAAGAAGAAAACGCTAAGGCTGCTGCTCTTCTACTTTTGCAAATGCATCATTCTTCATACTCCTGAGGAAACAAACAATTGTTTCTGTTGTAGAAATCACTTGGGTTTTCAGAGGAAGAGAGAGGAGTCATGCACTCGACAGCACTAAGCTTTCCTCGCATGCCTAACCTGGTAACCAAGTCAGCCTTCCCTTGGGAAGACTAATGTCAGCCATAGAAGGCTGACAGGAAAGTTCAGCTGCTCTATCTTTGGACCATTAATGCTGGTTGTAAGGTCAAGACTTCAACCAAAAACACCTACAGCGAAAATTCAAGTACTTCTGCTAAAACTAAAAGTGGCATATTAAGAGCACCCTGTGGGTTTGGGGAATGTTTCCCACTCAACCAACAACAAAAAATCCTGTTTCTTTTCCATACTCAGATACGGAAAGCGTAATCACTCTGCTGATAACCGATGTTTTTAATAATATATAGAATATTAACAGTTAGAGCACAATAAAAGTGAGCCCTGACATTTTAAGTTATTGTCTGAAATATTTCTTTCAGCGGAATGACTTGAAATTTTTGGAGAGCTGCAATCTTTGGTTCTGGGAATTCAGTGCCCACAATTTTTTTTTTACTGGCTACATTTCAAATGAAAGCAATTACAGCGGAGTGAGGATGTTACCACACAGACATAACAATGCCATTAACTATTTTGGACTTCCAGGGTAAATTCAACCATTATAGGGTTTTAAAAATGTCCTCATTACATTTTAATGATCCGTTTTAAGGGATTTTTCCCCCCTATTAAAATTAAAACCAACTACGCTACATAGCTTTCTCAACGTGGTGCATTGTTCTAAGATTCAAATAAATCTGAAAATCACAGATTAGTTAATAAATTACCTGGATTATAAAGGTGGGGCTGGTAGCAGTACCTGCTCTTGGTGTTGCCAAGCATTTCCCAATAAAAGATGCTGCTTTCAGTTCTTTAAAATGTTGCCAAATACCACCTGATTGAATTAAAAAAAACTTAAGCTCAAAGGTAGACACACCTTCTTATTTTTCTATTTTTGACTTTTTTCCCCATCCATAACAGGAGAAAGAGGAAAGAAAGAATGGAGAGATCTCAATTGAAGTGAATCAGCTTCATTTGTATGAACTCTCCCATAAACCCATAAACCACAATAATTTACTTCTCCATGAATTCAGTGTTTCCTTGCTTTACAAATGAGAATTTAAAACTTTGTATGAGGAGGAGTAGGGATGTTTATGTGAACGCTGCTGTGAAATTTGCCCCAAACATGCTGAATTCATACAATTAGTGTAGACAAGAAAGTTTCTGTAAAAAATAAAAAAAAAAAACACAAACCAACCACAAATGCTCATGATTTACATACACTCAAGAGAGCTTTTGTGAGAGCTTTCCTGTTGAACCTTGTGCACACTGATTTCCCAGTGAGCTCGCTCCACCCAGCAGTGGGACAGTGGTTTCCCTCGAGGTGCAGCAGCAGGCTGAGACGTCTGCGTGGTGTCCTTGCTCCCTGGCCTGGGTAATCCCAACTCCATTGTGGTATTCACCTCTTCCCCACAGTCTCAGCTGCATTTGCCCCAAATGAAAACCACTATGAGACTGTCCAGAAATGGAACACCCCATTTTTTAAAAAGGTTGCCAGCCATGGTGGAAAATTCAAACCATAGTAACACAGCATGAATTTAAAGTTACTTTGAAAAATGCCTTAATTTGTTTGTCTACAAGAACAGCGTGCCACAAAAGAGGAACTTGTCAGGAGGACTACTTTAGTTTGTTATTCAAGGAGATGTTGCACTCAAGCTAACAATGGCATAATAGGCCAGCCCCAAAAATTTGACAACAATACATAATTTATGGAAACCTTATACTTGAAAGAAGCCTTAGTCTAACCTTTCAATCACTCCAATTGAATTGTAAGACCACCACTCAAACAAGACCACTTAGAAAACCACAGGGGTGGCCCTGATAATAATACACATATCATTGTTGAGGCACAGGAAACAAAACCAGATGGTTTTGCTGAAGAGAGCACATTTTAGGCTTTGCAAAGCCTAAAAACACTAATAGGTCAAACATAAAAGTGGTGAAAAAGAAAGCTAGAGGAAAATTCATGTAAATAAGAAAAAAGTCTTTTTACAGTTATACTGCCCTCACAAAAATCACTTCTGGAAAGTAAAAAGGGAAAATGGTTCTAAAGTCCTAGCAATCATATCAAACCTGAAGAGAAACCCTGAAATACATGGATAGAAATATTTCTACAAAATACATAGTTGGAAATAGAAAATCATCCATTTAGAGAAACACACATGCGTTCACACATTTACACACACCTGCACACATACATATGCATATGGGCTGTGAGCATGCATGCTTATGTGCGTGGCACGTTTGAATTTTCTCTTACACAGCAGAATTAATAGTAGCATTATTTTATAGACATCAAGCAAAACTTTCACTATCATATATTAGGAAAATCTGAAAGGAGATATTTGAGAAATATACCTACATTTTGCTAGTATTGAATCATTCTCTAACTGAAAAATCATAATTTAAATATCAACTCTCTATTTGCATGAGGCAATGGAGAAGAAACATACACTGAGGATAGCTTCACTATTTGCTTATCATTTGCAATAGTTCATTTGGTACCACTCAGCAAGAGCCTTGGAAAAAAATGCTTCAAGTCTTCAGTCTACCAGTGAAGTTCATAACTAAGCCCAGAGGCCTATGAGTTGTTAATAAAAAACAAACAACAAGGTGGAATAGTCATTGCTTCTGATATCTATGCCTCTACAAAAGATGGTGCTTCAGCAAGTATTTGTGAAGAATTTTATGAGTGATCTCACCATTACTTCACCTAGATGGAGGTGATAAGATTATCAGTGCAGTGGATCGTCACATCAATCAGAGCAGACTGGATATCATTTTAAGATTGATTTCAATTAAAAGAGCTATTAATTATCCCAGTTCAAACAAGTTGATGGAAATAAAGTGTGCTCATTTTGAAATACATAAAATATCTCTGATAACATGAATCTTTATTTACCCCTCACATTCACAAACAAAGAAGTCCAGCAATGGAAAACACAGCAGGTTTAATATTATCTCTTCACTTCTGTTAGAAGTGATTATCTGTTACTATAAAAGCTAAGTAGTAAGAAGAAAAATATATTTTTTCCTTTGGTCCATAACAAAAGGGTAAAATATCTGAATAAAAAAAAAGCATGCCTTTCAACTCATGAGCCAATCTCACAAGTACATGAGGTATGGGGTAGTTATGAACACAGACATAACTGACTTTCCTTTCATGAGACCAACAACCCAAAACAGAGCAAGACTGTTGCAAGTATTCTGCTGGGCATATTAAATAGGACTGCCAGTTTCAACAGTCTAAGGTGACATGTATTGCAAAAAATGACACATCCTTAACATGCCAAGAAAACAACAAAACAGAACTAAAATTACCTTGGCCAGCAGTCTACTTTGATTTTCCCTTGCCAGAAAGAACCACTGAAAATTTTACTTTACTTTTGTGCATGAATTTTTATCTCTGAGTGCACCAACAAACATACAAGGGATTCCCCATAACAGATAATGATAACAGCTGTGCCGAAGGTCAGCTTCTACCTATTAGAAGTGAATGAAAGAACTGTGAAAAAGCAACTGGGTGATGCCAGCTGGAGATTTGAACACAGAAGACATCACAGTTCATATGACTAGATTTTACAGTCTCAATTTAAACATGCACAAAATGGCCCAAGAAGTAAAAATGACTGTGCATTCTCTTGTGCATTTTAATCACAAACAGAAGTACAAGTAAAAACTATAAAAAAGTTGGAAAGGTTAGTTAATGTTAATTGATTACTATTAATTGCAATTAGTTACTTAATGTAAATTAATTTAAAGGTTAGTTAATATAAATTAATGAAAGCCATATATTTAGAATATCAAGTGTTCCCTGATTTCACAATGAATTTAAGACTATACTTAATTTAGAGCATTAGAATAGACCTATAATTAACTGAACAGCGGCCAACCATGAGTCCTCTGCAATTACTGCTTGAAACACTGCCCGATTTCTATTGAAAAGAAGTATTTTTTATCTGGATCAATGCTTGAAGGCTATAAAAGTTGTTACCTTCGACTTTTTTTTTTTTAATACTTCTGTAAAATACATACTGATAGGCTTTTCTATAGCATTCATCAGCACTACATCGATGACGTTCCAAAATAATTAATGAGCATATATTGGTTCAATATATTCATAATTTGTTTGGAGCAGACACAACTAAAACTGCACCAGGGAAGCAGTTATCTTCATCATATTTCTGCTCTCTGGACAACAAAGTTGTGGGCAACGCAATGGCAGAAGGCAACCTTACTAAGTGATAAGGAAGAGACTGAAGGGGAAAGAAAAGCCTTATTCTAATGAAAATGAACGTGCTCTTTTCCCAGAACGACCTTCCAATGAGACTATATCCTATTTGTTGGATAACCCCTTACAACCTCAGAAAGAAATGTGTCTGTAGCTTCTCCAGCAACAACACTTCCGTTGCATACGTACCTTAAGGACTATTTAGCATGTAGGAAATCAAACAAAAAACAACCAGCAACAGATCAATGTACATTTTTTTAAATGATCCAAGTTAAACACTTGTAAGAATCTGTACCTATTTGAAAGAAGACCCCTGGGAGAATGTCTGAGGAAAAGCGTATGCCTCGTGTGTTACCAAAGGCACAAAAATGAGTCAGACTTGAGGCTTGTTGTTATACTAGTATTTGAAAATACCTAGCAGATGGTTTACTAGAACTTTCTGCAACAAAGAAAAGGTAGGAATCACTCTCACAAAACAAAATAGCACTCAGAAGATTCATAGATCATAAGTGCTGATACATTGTTTTTCCTCTTCCAAATCAGTGGCATTGATCATCTGTGCTTGATCCACTGATCCATCCCTTGAGACTCGTGCTGTATCACAGTTAAGTAGAAGTGGAGAAAGAGGAAGTAAGAGACTGCAGTAATATCTTCAGAAATGTTAACATTTACTAACAGAACGTTAGGACAAAACTAATAACCACTCCAAAACGTTCGCCGTCTACTCAGTTCTATTTCCCTCTTTTCAAATACTGACCAAAACCTTTCTTCTGAGTGAGTTACACTTCCCTATTTTTATTCAGCAGCACAGTGCCACTGTACCTCACTCTCAGTTGCTGAATATAGCAGTCCCAGCTCATAAACCTAATCAAACACATATTCCAACTCTTCCCTCCTAATATAAACCAATGTTTATGACTCAACTCCTGGTGGTGCTTTGTAACCACCAGACTTTCTCCTCTCCAATACATACAGGATACAATCTCTCCACAACGTCAATGAGAGTTTGGTCATCAACTTTCATGGGATCAGGAATTGACCCATAATGTTTTATAAAACAACAAAAAGGAATGTATTTATGGTTTTATTATTATCCCTACTAAGGAAATAATGAGAAAGGAAGGATTGTACATGGTCTAGTCTATATGCACATATGTTACTTGTATTAATATCAATGGGATTTAAAAGTACATATGGAGAGGATAAGATATATCCCTATGTGTTCAGCCATATGCTTAAGGAAGCTCCCCAAATGCTTGTAAATACGATTATGCTTGCTAACATACTATGTATTTATTTGAACAATGTTAAATCTCTAAGCCCTACTTTCCAGCCCATTAAAGCCTCAAATAATTGTTTATTTCCAGTTTAAAGTTACTCTCTTTTAGCCATTAGAAGGCTGTCTGTAATCACATTTCCATGATATTTGGGGAATTAGAGAATTGATAATAGCTCTCCCATTATCCGAAGGGGCATCTCTGGGAAGAGAAATGCTCAAGATGAACTATATTTTAGTGAGGAATTCTTCCAAAAGATTTTGGGACAGGCCCAAAACATGTTAACTGAAAGGTCTGGAATGCTACTTACACAACAAACATGTGTTCGTGTTGTAGACCTCAGACAACTGTGTTCCTTCTGGAGGCCAAAGCCATGTTTCTGGATAGACTTGCTCTCATTTTCTTTTTGTTTTTGAAGTTTTGGAAACAGGACAAGGGCCTGACCCATTATGCACAGGAGACTTATTCCAAATTTCCCATATAAAAGAAGACATCAGAATTCATCCCACAGTTTATGATTTGGTGCAAGCTGCCTTTAAATGAGACAGCCAAATTATTTATGGAATATCTTATGCATTTAGTAAATCATATTGACATAATTGCAACTAATCATTTTATTTCGCTCATCTGTTTCTTCCTTTCAGCTGAGCCTTGGTAAATGTTTTTGTGAACACTCTGTTATAGCTTTATCAATAGAAAGATGATTGAGATGGTTTACTAGATTACTACTTCAACTAATGTTGAAGTCACAAATATAAAGCAATTTGCATGGAGGCAGAATGAGGATATTTGTCATTCTCTTAGTACACGTGGCACAATATGTACCATCTTACATATAAATGCAGCACAGAATCAAAAGGCAACTTCATAGCCAGCTGCCAAAAATCTCCTTTTAGCTTACTTAGCACAACTCCTTTCGTGTTTACTTTTTTTATATCACCCAGAGCAAAAGTGTATATTGTGGCATCATCATTTCATTTCCTTGTTTTGTTGTTGTTGGGTTTTTTTGACCGCAAACAAGATTTGGGAGCTCAACATTTACTTTATCTTTCAAATCCCAAATTACAATAAAACCCCAGATCAGGTTTTCTTTTTGTCCTACTGAAATACTTCATACTTTGTAAAAACAGAAAAACAAAACTGTTGTCATTTTTTTTAAGCTACATCAATGAATGGTGAAGCCAGATCCGGTTTCCCAGCAAGGCATTATTAAAAGACAGAAATAGACCAATGACCACAGGAAATCTTTAAGCACCAAAATGGGGACAAAAGCCTCCTGGGGAAAAAAACAATATTTCCTACACGGTCATTCATGTCTCCTTGTCATACAATACAGGGGTATTGTTTGTTTGTCTGCTTAAGTAGATGCACAGAATAAAATTAGAAACAACTCCTGACTACGAAAACACTTAAAAGGCTGGATGCAGGCATACATGGCAGAACTGAGATCACAACTACGTTGCGATGCTTCTTTTTTAGGTATAACCAGATCATTTTGATCATTAATATCGCTTTTGATCATTAATATCAACATCATTCTTCCCACATTATATATAACAAAGGCCACCAACCCCCTCCACCAATCCATCCAATCTGTGACTTCAGGTCAGTTTGCATATTGCTGTAGTCTTAATATTGGTCATACAAATTGTGAAAACAGTAGAAGAAATGCTCCAAAATAGAACCAGGTTATTGTTGGTCCCTTCCCCCATGGAATTCAGTAAAGGAATGTAAACCCAAAGATTTATTTTTCTGTTCAGGTCATGCCTGGGGTAGACTTATGCTACTAAACTCCCTAGTCTGAAATCAAGAACAACACAAAGTTAGCAAGTCTTCATAGGCAAAAAAATCCTGTAAGTCCTCTGTGGCTCACGAAGTGAAGTTACAGCAATAAGAGTTATCCTCCCCACAAAGATGATTCAGAACAAGGCATCTGGCCCACAGCTTACCTCAACGTAGTCCCTGGCATGGCCCCAGTCTCTCTTAGCATCCAGATTGCCCAGGCTGAAAGAATCCATCTGTCCGAGGTGAATCTTTGCCACTGATCGGCTAATTTTTCGAGTAACAAAATTAGCTCCTGGAATAGAAATAAAAGGGAGCATCAGCATCACATAGTCACAGTGGCAGATTGGCTACAAGAAACACCTAGCAGCTCTGCTCATTTCATTCTCCTTCATTCTCCATTCATTCCTCCCATACCACCTAGTCCCATGCCATCATTTATTGTTTGAGCAGGCTGAGAAGCTTCCAGTGCAAGTGTCACATTAGCTTCACTTTCACAGCAAACATCTTTCTTTGTGGGACTTCTAAGCATTCCTAATTTGCTGCCTCAGTGTTCAGTCCAGGCATAAAGCCAAAGAAAATCATCTGGAATGTCAGTACTTAAACACAAAATGCAAAAGGTTACATAAAGAAGACAGACATCTTAGGCCACCCTTGGGTTTTTTTGTTGCCATTTAATTTCTTCCGTTTTATTTTTTAAAGGCATCTAAACATATTAGCTTACTAATTTTTTTAAAAAGCATATTAAAAAACAGCGAAGGTTAAACATACTCTGTATTTCTAATAATTTGGGATTCTCTCTTCCTATTTTCATTGACATTATAAAACTGTGATCTCACCTTTTTCAACTGAAGGCTGTACATTATATTTTATCAGACTTCAGTATTTTGTTTGCTATATTTCATTGGAAAAATGCGCCCATTTATGCTCACGACTGAAACTGATTTGTTTTAAAAAATACTTGCTTTTAATTAAATTTGTATCCTCATTTTTAGATTATGACTGCTGTTGCTTTAGAATGCAGTCAGCAGTTTCCTGAAAAGCAGACAAACTTAAATGTAGATGATGAATATAGGCTAAACAAGGCCAATGGCATCTGAATACTAATGGGCCACAAAAATTAAAATTACATGCCTTTTTAATAGCTAAAAAAATATGATTGAGTGATGACAGATGATACCACATCCAACTGGAGAGCAGGAAAGTTAGAGAAACTTGTAAAATGCTCGTAACAAATTTTAAAAGCACAAAGTAGTGCAGCTTGTACATTTAAGGCACGTATGGTAGTTTTTTCATTACAGAACATTTGAAATGTGCATCTGAATATTTTCTATTTATTGTCAAACAACTGTTAGGCTGCTGCAGAATTACTACATAATGAGAATTGTTCCTTTCATGTCTAGAGCATTACAGTTCCTTTTGTATCACTTCACTGTCAAACAAATAAAAAAAAGTGCACTTTTAAGCACAATATTAAACGACACAGGTAAATAATTCAGAGCTTATCATAGGGTTAATACAGAATTTTAATTTTGTCAGTTGTCAAGACTGTCAATTCAATCACTGTCATCAGATACTTAGAATATATCACAGTTTTTTGCTTGTTTTTTGAAGGATTAAAATCATATAATTTCCACATTCCTTGAAAAAAAAAAAACAAAAAAAAAACCCCACTTATATAAAAAGAAATTTTACAAAATAAGAGTGATTTGCAAAAGTTCACTAATAAAAATACACTTGGGAGTCTTTATTAAATCAACGCTTCTCAAAAATTGGTCAAACTGGCAAGATAAAAGCCTAGGCCATTCTTCTCAGCAGGAGAAACACAATTATACCAAAGATAAACCAATGCAAACCACAGGACCAGCACTACAATTCTGCTATTTCAATTTCTGAAAGCAAAGTGCGTTTCCTCAGTTCCTGGTTCGACAGGTTTGCAGCGGGAGTGGAATTCTGGGTGAGAGAATCTCTCTGGTTAGCCTGACTGGCACTTCTCCAATGATTTTATTTTATTTTATTTTATTTTATTTTAAGTTATCAGAGTAATCTTTATACAGATTATTACTAATTTATATAACACAGATTCAATCTATCACATAAACATATTCAGGAGAGCTCTGAAATTCTTAACCTTCTGCAATGACATAATTTCAGTTTTTATTATTATTCTGTGAATAACAATTGGAAGAGAGATTTTTCAATGGGTGAAGTACACGGTCTTATGTTCCAGGCTGCAACTGATTAACAAGCAAACCAGCAGCTTTCAACACTTCATTCCCATTTGCAGTAAAAGCAGTGAGAGTTCTAATCATCATCTGCATTAGAGCGAGTTTCACTGTCAACCTCCACAAATAATGAACATCAGTTTCCATTTTTTATACTTTCTTAGTACAAAAAAGAAGCATAACAGGTAACGAGTGTGTGTGAGGATGATACAACCAACTTAACTTGAAGTGTAGGAAAGTGTAAAAAATATTGCAAAGGGAAAAAGATTCATCTGGCACAAAGCAGTCACCAATAACTGAAGAGAAACTGTCCTTAAAGATCTTAAAAGAAAAGTCAGAATACACCTCCAAATGCACCAGAGTAATGAATGAAAACCTTTATTTACCACCAAGACTCTAGTAAAGGTTCTTGGAAATGCTTCAGCATTGAAGTTGTAGAAGAAAATTATTCTACTGTTCATTTTGTAAAACGTGATCAGAACTTTTCTTATGTAACCAAGGACTGAATGGCACATTCCAAGAGCATTTAAATGACATGGTTCATAAACTAAGTTTAAATACCGATTCTCTTCAAACACAGTATCTTAAAATATCCTATTACATTTCATGTTTGATCACATGCCATTAAATGCATGTCGTAACTAGAAATTTAGCCGACGTCCACTGGAGTCATACAAAATAGTTAAGGCTGTGTCAGCATTTCCACCAAAAAGCCCTCTTCTTGCAATCAGGCTATAAAGTCTTCCTTTGGCAAGATGGGAATGGTTTGGGAATGATTCTATTGAAAGATCTATGTGGATTTCTACAGTTATCTTTATATAACTGAAGACAAATCTTTGTATTAACATCTCTCTTCCTCAGGAGATATTGAAGATTTAATTTTAATATTGAAACTACACAAACGTTTTCCTCCACAGAACAGAAAGCTAGTACAGGTAAGAGTATCAGCAGAGCTGCTGCTATGTCAAACACTCCATCCTTAAGGTTGAATTTCATCAGGTATAGAGGGTGCATCAGCTACAAGGCCATTAGCTATTGCAGCTGTGTAAGGCCTACATTCTTAATGCTACCAGCATCACCATATTGCATAAAAACCAGCTTTGGCTGGTAGGGAAGAGAGAGAGGTCAGAGTCCTACATTTGTCTCCTAGCTTTGTACTGCTTCTTCAGCTCTAAGAGGCTTTGGAAAACACACCTCTCTGCTTGCCCAGTGGAATGAATGTGGAGAGAAGAATCTCTATTAAATGCACGATGCATTTTGACTTACTCACTTATTCATAATATGTGAGGGTGGTGTTGTTCAGGGAGCTCACTATCCTACACTGTCCTAGAGACCAAGAGTCATTCTTACTCCATCAGAAGGGCTATGCATGCACTGACTGTCTTGTGTAGCTATCCTAGTTATCTAGGCAGACAACACTTGCAAACCACTACGGGCCAAACCATGTGCTTTCATGTTACTACCAACACCAACAGTGCTGGAAATACTGTAGTGTCACAGCAGAGGTCTGGCCAGACATGGCAAGAGTTTCTTTGGCAAGTCCTCATATTTCAGCAGTTCCTTGGTTGAGGACTGCCTTTCAAGAGTTTACATTTTAAAAAAAGGCCTTAAACCTGAATTTTCATGATTTTAACAGCACTTTCAGCCCTGGGCATTAGTTCAGATTTGTTTTGAAAACCCAAGCCCTCCCTCTGAGATCATCAGCATTCCAACAGAAACCATAAGGCCTGATTTATAACTCTGTTTACCTTAGTCACCATTCTAAACAAGGAATCCTCATTAGGAAGACCTGATCTGTACAACACATACCCAGACAGAAAATGATTACAGGAACAATATTGCAATAGGAAGTACAAACCAATAGCTTGAGCTCTGCGATCCAGGCCTGTTGCCTGCTTGGCCACCTGGTTCAGGGCAGCTCATCCCTCTGAGAAGGATGCTGCATATACCTGGCAAAGACATGGTTTCAAAAACTGGAAAAACACGTAAAACCAATGCTTCAGGTTGTACACTCTCAATATACCTACAGTTTCAAAGTTGGATACCCTGAGAGAAAAAAACAGTGCACCCCATTGTTTTCATCAGCCCTTCCTGCATTATCAGCAAATTGGTGTTTTTATCAAGATTCATGGGTTTATAGCAAGTAACGAAACAGACGAAGCAGTGTGATGAGCTTCTGTTATAGAAACTGTTTTTGTTTGTTTTTCCAACAACCATTATTTTCCAATCTCTCAAAGCTACAGATGAAAGTCAACACATGGTGAATAATGGTCTTAGAAAGATTGCTGTCCCTGTATAAAACTAGTTATATCTCACTGAAGAAATATCCATCTTAATTCACATCACAGATAACAGACAATGTAATATTGTTCAACAGCAACTTTAATCAGCTGAGATGCAGTACTGTTCTATTTGAGTTTCCATAACAACTTTTTCTGTTTTGCATGAAATATGACAAAAAGTTTTCTGTCTTTAAAAATGCTGGCACAAGAAAAGGGGGATTTTTCACCCCTCTCAGATTCTACAGTTCTGTCATAAATTCTAGTGGAAGTCCAACATGTTCAAACACTGTGTACCCAGTGCTTCTAACCCAGGGGAGCATATATCTTTTAGCATATATGTTGTCAATGATACATTTAATGAGATAATTAAAATAACTTGATTGCCTGAAAATCCATGCTGCTCATAATTTCCATTCTATTAGAAGTTTTCCCAGTTTTTCTGGGGAAAGAAATCCAGAGTCTCCATTAGCTTATACTGATGAAAATCAGCACAAAAACTCCAAAGTCAGTGGAGTTATGTTAATGTAAGCCAGACAAAAAATCAAGTTACACATCTTTGAAGCTTCCAGTTTGAGAGATTTAAATGGAATTTTCAACTGTATCTTAATTGAAACAACTGATAAAGCAGCTGCTTAATACATGTTAGACACAAACAAAAGCCTTTGAATTGTTAATCATCTCTCATTTTACAATAGCAAGTTGTTCTTCTCATAATAAAAAATACACAAATTAGAAACATCCCTGTTTGGAAACAAAGGAAACATCAATTCTAATGGTGATTTTTTCCTTTCCAGATCTGCATACTATCCTACTAATTTCACACTTGAATATGGCTACGTTGGGATGAGCTTGCCAAAAAGTCCACAATCAGATTTCTGCAAAACGAAATATATGTGAAATGAGGGCAAAATGATTCATAAGTAACTCATAGTAAACTCATGTACTGCATGGGAAACATCTTCCTGACCTGAGTAATAAGTCATTTTATTTCCTGAAACAATAGTGAGATACAGTGCTTTAATCCTTACATTTTAATCCTATATAGCATAGCTGGAAATATGCTTCATCATAATGTCTCGAATCTCCTTCTCCATCCCTTAAAACTGTAGTAATATCTTATAATAGTAGGTTTCTTATATTTATAATACATATATAAAGAGTAGAGTATCTGACACATTTTCAGTTTATGTAATGCTAACTGTCTTCCAATAAACATGTGGATCTCTGAATAGGTAAGAATAATTTACTTATATTTACTTATAATTTAATTATCAATAGGCCTCTTTCTACAAGGTATTTTTTATCTGTCCCCCAGGAATTAATCACGTAACAATAAAATTAACAGATCGCAAATTGAAAGCAACTGTACAGCAACACGAGAGAAAATTCTTCCTCCTTATCAAAGGATTCCAATTTAGTATTCCATTAAAATGTGTTACGTCAATAAAATGGTACTCATTCAATTAAATAACAAAGACATCCACTTAAATAACATTTCAATAGACAATTTTAACTTTCCAATGCCAAAAGCAAAGTATGCTAATTTAAGGAAAAAAAAATCTGTTTGGCCCTATTTCCCATTTGCACCATCCTTTTTCAACTAGAAGCCCTTTCACAATGGCAAGTGCACTTTTTTTTTTTTTTTTAGCATGCTTATAGGAGATTGAAGCAGATAGGTAAACGTGCACAGGTAAGATAAATCAGCAGCAGGAAGGTGACAAAATAATGGCATGGCATACACCCTGTTCTTCCAACATAAGAGCATACTGAAGACATTTGGATTGATGAGCACAACAGCTCATGTGAACTTGGCACAGAGGCAACTGAAATCAACAGTTTTCCTAATTGGAGGGGAAAGTGAGAGTGGGAGACACTTTGTGAGGAATGACAAAGTATAGAAATGGGGAGGGAATGTAGAAAGACGACTTTCCTTTTTCCTGGGGGAAAGAAAGATAGCATGAAGCCTACCTGAAGGGACAACTAGCAGCACTGTAACAGAGAGGCATGGAAATGGGGCAACAGATGTACCAGTGGCCATGAAAACTAGGAATCAGAAGTGCTGTTTGCCACTAGGTCTCACCACAGCAATCTACATTCCTTAGTGATTTAGTGCAGCTAACCATCCACACTGGGATTTGTCAGCACAGCTTTAAAATCTCTCACAACTGTTTTGCATACAAATAGATACACATTTCCACCTCTGTACAGAACAATGACAGGATGATTTCAATGAATATACAACAGCAGTTCTCTAATGTCGCTGCAAAAAAAACAATAACAACAAACCCACAAACATTTAATTAACAGTCAGTCTGTTAAGACTGATAGACTGCTGCTATTAGATTTCACATTAAAAATGATCTTATTCAGGACTAAATACACACACTGGATCTATCTGATGGTCTTGTTAAAAGGACACACCGACAAACCTGCAATAATAGCTGGACACAGAACTGTTATTTTAGTATATTTCCTCTATATAATTTTTCTTAAATTAAAATATTTTCCCTTCAGGAACTGTACACCGAACAGGAAAAGGTGAGGCATCAAAGATTCTTATAAAGGAAAAACCAAACATTAATACTGAAAACAATATGTAAAAGTGTTATTCCTGTTCCCAAGTTTATGCTCTTAATGGCACTTACATAAACAGAGCAGCGTTTCGCTTACAGAAAACTTAACCTTTTGCTCCAAACTATTCCCTTTGATTTCTTAAACACAGTTCCTATACCCTGTTTTTTGAAACAAAAGCAAAAGTATTTAGCCACTCTGATTTGTTCAACACTCACTTAAGATGTATTTTTTAAATTGTGCATGAGATATTTTTGAATTAAAGCAATAAATACAAGATGCTGCAGTTAGATGAGTTCTTGCATGCATGAGCTGTGGGTTAGCACAAATGTGCTTGCCCATCAGCACAGCCTCTTTATACTGTTTAGGTATGCATAAACAATTGGAGTTAAGCATATGCTTTGCTGATCTAGGGCTGCAATAGCAAGAAATGGTTGCAATCAAAAGAAAAATCTGGCATTTGTACAAAGTAGAAATATCATGCAGTCTAAGGCAATGAGCACAAAAGCGGACTCTAACTCAGCTTGTTAAATAACTAGAGAAGTTTGGACGTCTGTGGCCCAGCAACTAGTAGCATGTCAAGAAAAGTGCTGTTTGATGGCTCAAGCTGAGACATTCAGCCTTCACTCTAGCACTCCCTTGAGAACAAGCAAGCAAGGCTTTTCATCCTACCTGGTGACACATGACTGACTAATAGAGTTTCTCAGACCTTCTGACCTTTGAGGGACTACGTCTGGTTGGTCCCTCAGTCTCTCCAGGTGGCTAGGACATTAGTTTGTGGTAGGTCACTGTATGATCAAGACTTTGCACAGGTCTTCTGTGTCCTTCTATACAACCTCATTAGTGCCAATTTTTAATGTGCAAATTTTTGAGTGTAAAATGTGTAATTTCATTTAATTTCATCTTTCATGCACTTCTACTAAAGACAAAAGAGAGTGTAAAAAGAGCTAGCCTTAAAAACAGTCACAGTGGCATGCAACTTTGCTGAGTCAGTACTTATGTATCTTCTTTCTTACATAAAATCAAGGTGTTCCTAAATCCATGTACTTCCTTTTTGAGCTCAATTGTTCAACCTTTCTTTCTTTCTTAAGAACTTTCTTCTGAACAGCTTTGTGACAGTGCTAATCTTCAAGGCACCCCATGGGAAGCCCTTAGTACATTATTTAGTAAATGCATCTCAGTTGTCATAAACCACCCTTTGCTCCAGGAGTCCTGGAGCAGCCAAGACAGGGCCCTGAAATGCTTGAACTCTTATCACTGGAGAGTTGGAAGGATCTAGAGGCAAAGAGCTCACTAAGGAGTAACAAGGGACTAGGGAGAGCTGGAGAGGAGGAGAAAGAGAAATCTTGGCTTCTGCAAATACAGGAAGCACAGTTTTTTCTAGTACTAGAACAGGGCACATACAATGCAAGGCACTACATTTCCTTCCATCTTCTGTGTTATGAGTAATTGGATTCTCAGCTTGGGTGCTATGAGAAGTACATCTCTCACATTGCTGATGATCCCAAGAATTCCCTCTATAAATCAACTGATTGTCTGCCATTACCATTATGAGGATGAGTTGCTGCTCCAACTACAGATAAGCTTTCAGCCTCAAAACAGACTCAACAAGTGAACAGATGGCTCTGGCACATGAATCCAAAATACTCTTCAAGATGTGATAGGCAGAGTGCAGTCAATCTCATGTGCTACTAGCAATACCAGAAAGGCTCTCGGTGCTTTCAGCTCACTCTATCTGCCCCAGCTGTCTCAATTTCCTCAGCTCTGTTTCTACACAGGAACAAGTAGGGTGCTGAGAACAGAGCAGGACAACACGAGAAGTCATGGTCTTGGATAAAACCAAAATGACAATCTTCAAAAGCAGTATTTTAACAACAAATCTCCTTGAAATGCACTTCAAAGTAATTATGCAGAAAGAACACCCAAAACCTTAAAGAAAACCTGCAAACCTAACAGGGTGAGAGTGAAAAGGAAGTGCAGAGACAAGTTGATGAGATATCGGGAAGAGTGAAAGCCAACAAAGACAGCACGGCCCTTCTGTTCCCGAAAAACTTGGGCATGTTTGGCCAAGCTGTGTTGACCTCCTGTATTCAGAGAGCCAATAAAAACATTATTTCACCTAGCTGTAGCTGCTGCCAGTTGCCTTAACGTGCCATAAAAAGTTACATCCTTATGTCAGAGCAGGCCACAATCACTCTCGGGGGACCATGGAGTTAAGCAAGGGTGCTTCCACACCCAACCCTGCTCTGAAAACGTGGCTAGGCAGGGGGGCAGCTCTCCCACAGGAGGTTGCATAAAAGCTGCTGGTTGCAAGCAAACCCCCTCTGGGACAAATGCCGGGAATGAAGCTCATTTTCATTTTAAAGTGAAAAAGGCAGTGTGGTGAATAAATAGACACTGTATTTACTGAGAAAAAAAAATCCCTTGAACACAGGAATCCAGTAAAATTATAGCAGTTGTATAAAACATACATGCATTTCAATGAACATTCTCTTTTTCTGACATTGTCACTGAAACTGAATCCCATACTTGCATTCTTTCCAAGTGGGAATAATGTTTGTTTAGTGTAATTAATACTTGAATTAAATAAAGATAAATATGCAGCTACATATACAGACAGCCAGTTTTCTACTAAGATGAATTGCTGCAGTCTCACTGAAGTCAGATTTCTTAAGTTTACAAAGAAGAATCCAAGGTTACACATTCTACCATAAGTATGTCCAATTACTACCAACACTTTCACACGAAACTCTGAAGCAAAGCAGAAACGAACTGTACAAAACATTTGGAAAGTAATTAAATGGCAAAAAAGAACATCTAAACAAAATGTCCATTCCGCACAGCTCAACTTTTCACGTTCACTACTGTTTTAATATCAGTATTTTAAGAACACTTCTTCCTTTGTAGTTTCTCAAAATTCATTGTTATCCTGTTTTTGTGATATTTCCCATTTAAGTCAGTTTAGACTTCCTCTAGGAACAGAAGAGGCAGTCAGATCACCTGCTGTTCTGAGATGCTTACAATACTTAAGCACAATGGGGTGAAACCAGGACAGAAAGTTAGCCCAATTCTGAATTTCCTGGCTTTGTATTATTAGTGGGACCTTTCACATAGCTTTAGCATCCACATAGGTAGCTGTGCATGGTCTCTGAAGTTCACACATGTACATACACACGCTCTGTGCTCGTTCAGGAAGAAAGCTGTAGATTCTAGCACTGAAGTTGGGGCTCCCTGTGCCAGTGTTATTACTGAATGCACAGTGATACAGTTTCATTACATATCTCTAGATTAATTAGATGTTGTATTTTTTCCCCCCAGTAAGATTGCTCCCTATGCAGAGGATTGATTTGATCTGGGAGCAAAACCTTGAGAGGAATGAGGCAGAAGTTCTAACAAAATCTGAAGCTCAGCAAAGGTAAAGAACCATAGAAAAAGATGGATTCACTGTTCAGTTTAATTAATGCTGCTATGGAAAAAAGGATTTATACTTGAGCTTCTTTGGCCAATTCAGAAAAGCTACTCACCAATTCACTAGGTTCTTAGTTAATCACTGGATTAAAGAAAAACAAATAATTTACGGGAACTTCACAAAGCTAAGTAACAAAGCTAAGTATCTTGACACTTGTGAAAGAATCAGAGAAGCATCCTGAATAAGTCAAAATAGTCATTCTTAGTGCACAGATTGAAGAGCATATTCCATGGATGGAGCACTGAGTATATCTGTTGTCAAAGAAATCCTTTCTTGCACTCTGCTTCGCAATTATCAAACATGCAGTCATTCAGGCAAGCACGATTCATTTTGTGCAAGGAATAAGGAAGAAGGGACTTGGGGGCGGGCGGGGGGGAGTGTTTGCTCTATCAGATTACAAAGGCACGAGCATGAATTAGTTCTCTGGAGGCACCCTTCATTCACTCATTACACAATTTTTGAGCTAATCAAGTTTGCAATGTTCTTCCCTCTCTGTAGTTTTCAGGATGTGTTCATATTGACCTCATCGCTTATGTCTTTGGATGGTGAGGAAACCTAACTTCTGTGGCCAAAGCACAACCTTCTTAAATTTCCAGCTGCGGTCTAGAACCCGGTTTCAAAACTGTATAAAACAGAATTTCATATGGCTCCCAAGTGCACACTGAGGAGTTGGCCTCCCAAAGGGCAGTTCAGAGCGCCCCAAGGAATAGGGATGGAAATCACTGAAATTTAACCCTGAACCCGACATGAACTCAGGGATTGGGACTGCATATTTTCCACTGTCCTACCATCTGCTGCTTCACTGCACACCGTAATCTTTGGCAACCCCACTGAGAGCTGCCTGGGCTATGGCTCTGTTCAGACAGGGTGTAGAAAGAAAAGACACTGAGAATGTCATGGCTGGCTGACCAGACTACTGAGATCAGAGAGATTATGCCTCATTTGCTCACCAAGCCCTGCCAAAAGCAACACCATTTAACTGCAGGTACTCAAAACCCAACAGGCATGTTTAAAGGAATTCTAGGCTTAAAAAGGAGACCATTCATAATGTGCATTTGTTGGGATAATGTAGCTGCCACCTTTTGGCAATTATTTGCGATAATTTTTAAAGAATGCAGTGCTGAGTATTTCAAGTAAAAGTGATATCTGATGGAAAGTACCATACCTGATTTACAGATCAGATAGACCTGGAAGATGACTCAGGTAGGAATAGACAAAGGCGATTTAGCAGCCCAGCAAGCAGAGACAGAGAGAAAATACAACTGTTATTTTAGCCTGTTTATCTCCAGGCTGTGAAATGCTGCTCAGTATGGAAGTGTGAGAGTTTGGTACTTAGATGCATAACCCTCATATGTCATTTCATGACAAGGGACCTCCCCTGAGCCAGAGCAAAATCCACATTTGTTCCCCAGAGCACCTTCATGGGCTCTGAATGAAGCAGGCAAAGAATCAGCTCTCAAAAACTCTGACTTCCCCTGACCACATTCTTCTGGACACAGGCCTTAGCCCTCTCACTGATTAAGTACCTCATCCATAGAATTTACTATTTTAAAATGATGACTGCCAAAGCTAGGGAATATTTTATAAGTTGTCTCATAACTGCTATTGAACATTTCTAAGAACAACTGCAGGAAAGTTACTGTAGGAATTGCAATTACCAAAGGAGGTGGAATCAAATAATGCTGACACCAACCGTGTGTTATTAAGGTATCTTCCTCCATCCCCTCTGCTCCTGACAGCAGCACTAGAAATGGAGATGTAATTATATATGTGCCTACAACAATGTCCTGCCCCATTCAAGTACTGCCCTCCTTACTCAAATACTGATCTTGGAAAGGAGGGTGCATTGTCTCACATCTGCTTGGGAAAACAGTCAAAAGTACTTCAGTAAGACAAGCTCCTCTTGTGGCTGCAGAGCTATGGTTGGCAGATGTTATGGTTGATGAATGTTCCTCTAATTGCAAAGGGATACTACCAAATTGTCCTCTGACTTGTAATAGACAGCCGCTGTCACCCTCTTCTTCTTCCCTGCTGCTCTACTGCCTCCACTCTGTCTGCCTCACAGGGAGATCGGAAAAGAAAAAGAAAAAGCCACATAAGAGAAGAGGAACAGACATCACTTTCCCAGCTCCAGCTGTGTTGGAGCCAACAGACTCTGTTGTTTTGATGATTCCTGGACTCGTAAGTCTCATTTCATCCCTGCTTGACAGAAGTGCAAAGCCGAGGTGAGAAGGGCTTGCAGACTTACAGAGGGAACATCTGAAATCCTTAAGCTGTTTCCTCCTAGAAAGGGCCTTTCTCTCTCAAGGCTGGAATCAAAACATCTCCACTTCAACCTCGTGTTAGTAGGCTCTGCACCTCTCTAACCCTTGTGGGTTGTAAAGGGGTTTTTGCTGGCGCTAAGCTTTGTAAGTAAAAGGCAAGGCAGAAGCCATTCGCATAAACTGGTAAGGCAAAGAGATCAAATTTGCTTTTTGCAGTATTTTTCTTTCTTTGTGAACACATACCTTGAAAAGAAAACACTCGAAGCAAAAAGCTTCCCATTAATATTCTCAGCTTAAACTGCTTCTTTTCTAGGCTCTGCTCCTGTTCTCTGTCTTGACTCATAGTCTCAGTGACAAAGAAGCAGCCAGGCAGAGCCATTTCATAAAACGTACTAAATGAAGCAACTTTTAATAATAACACAGGCTGGCAAGTAGCCATGTTAAAGAAGGAAAGACCCAGCAAGAATGTCCTGCAGCACAGAAGTCTCTGTTGTTCTCATTACTGCAAACGAAGAAAATCTCTTTAATACTTTTGATTCAAATGATCATTTGACAGAAATGACGGTCAAGACAAATGGCTGTACAACAAGGCAAATGGATTTCCTACCGCTACAATATCTTACTTGGCTCCCATGACACAATTTCTCTGTTATTCTCCCTTGCCATGGTAAAGTAAACTTGCAGGCTACCCAGAAAACAGATTAGTATAATCAGCCCTTTATAAATTATATCCCTTCACTCAAGGAAAGCAAATAACTTTGCCTCCTCTATAATAACTGTTTCTAATACTTCATTTATTCTTTAAATTGTTTATAAAACACTTCAACAGAGGTCAAGACGAAAGGGCAACAATAATTGTAGATTAAGGAGACTCTCTAAGTATTTTGCACCTGTGAGTAAACACTTGGGCAATTGTTATGATACAAGATGGATACACTAAAATAAAATTCAGTTCTATTTATGACTTTCTCGAACACACGTGTTATTTCATCTGAGAGAGATCCCTCATCTTTTCCACAGCTAATTTACATTCAAATTGAAGCAGCTGTATAGCTGCTTTCAGTCACATGCTTCAGGCAAATAACAATAGATTTATCCACGGTCTCCTATGGAAGAAACCTAAAGGAATAGTGAGCAGACCTAGTGGAGACCTTCTCATGAAGTCTTCTCTTGAAGAGAGAAAGAAGAGGCTTTCCTGCTCAGCAACAGACTATTTCTGTTTTCCTGAAGTTGTGTGCAGAAACAGCAAGAACAGCTTCAGCCATTTGATAGAAGTCCATGTAGTCTGACAAGCTGCTTCAAAAACTGGCAACATAGAATTAATTCTTTGGAAAGAAACACATGTGCAAAATCCCCTCTGCTCTGCAGAATACCTTTACTGGTATTCTCTTTTTGGTTTCAGAGATTTGAGTCTGCATGGCTTTTGATGAATTTTCACAAATTTCTTTCGTTGCTTTTTGGATCTTTTTGACATCTGCAAAATCCTGTTGTAACAAACTGCTCCCATCACAAACAAACCATAAAGCCAAATCCTTTGTTTGCTTTGAGTCTGTGATTTGGCAAGATGAGAACGGGGGACCAGCACATGAAACGATGAGAGAGAGCAATCATTTCTCATCCACCTTCTCCCAGCCACTTCAAGTTGCTTGTTCACACTTGTAACACACTCTCGCTTGTTCTTCCCATGCCCATGCACAGCACTGGCAGTGACCCTGGCAATATTTGGGAAAAGGGTGCTGTATAAGCTCTCTACAACATAATCTCCTGAGCTGCTGAGTGTCACAACTGCGCAGATTCCTAATGAGGCTGAACTGTTGATTATCAAATAACACCAATCAATTTCATCCACACCTTGTAAGTACATATGGATTAAATTATATTAAAACTTTAATCCTCGACTCATTTGTTTCTTTTAAAATGTTTAAACCAGAACACATCAGAAACAAAACTGATTTCTTAGCCAAGCTTCAGCATAGCCCAGAATAGGCTGTTAAATAAACCGCTCACGTCCCCTAATATCTCACCCACCAATGAAAAGAAAGAACACAACCCAAGTCACTGAACAAGAAAAAACAATCAAATTGTGAGCTATTATGCAGAAACAATAAACTTAAACACGACCAAAATATTTGCTGAGGGATATAAAGTAGCCAGCACTATAGGCGTATCAGCTTACTAAGAATGAAGTTAAATTCTTAAGTTATTCTCAAGAGTTTCAGTGGAATTCAGTAAACAGTATTTTATTCATCACAAAGTATTCTCTTTACCCAGCTTATATGATGACAAGGTTATAAAAATGCAGGTTCAAGTTTCAGATTTTTATGTTGCCCCCCTTTCCTCTTTTTTCCTTGGTAAATACCCACATTTCCCTGATCTTCTCATAGGCATGTTGTCACGTGGATTCAGATACAGACACAAGCTCTCTCCAAACTACTTCAACCTCATACCAAACCAATACAGATTATTTTCACGTTTTAATCCTAGTAAGATCTTTCTCCTTCTATCAATACGTTCCCTGATTCTACTTGTTAGCCAAACACTGCAGCACTGTACTATTGCATTGCATGTCAGCCAGGAGGTATGCTACAGCCCAATAAAGCAGCTTACCCAGGCAGAGTGAAGTGCACAAGGTAGCTAAGTGGTTCCAAAGTATAAAAAGGCTGCTTGTTTCTTTTTTTCCTCAAACAGAACCAAAATATAAAATCAATTTATTTTTTCTAAAATGAGAATTTAATCTGATCTGCCATGTGAAGCCTTTGCAGAATCTAATTCAGAGCCAAACAAAACAGAAAATATGGGGGCTGCTCCGAAAGTAACGCTTCCTAATTTATGATGTAAGCCCACCACCATCAGAGGCAGATGTTGGTGGTATGGCAGTAGAGGTTGAACCTTCCCACCAGTATTCCATTACCGTCTGTGTTGCCGTGTGACAGAGGGCAGCAGAGGGGCGGTCTGACAGAATGGTGTCTGACACAGAAGTGCATATGAAGCAAAGGTGTGTCACTGAATTCTTCCATGCAGAAAAAACAGCACCCACTGTCATTCATCAACGCTGCTGAACGTTGATGAAGACCAAACAGTGGTTGTGAGCACAGTGAGGCGGTAGGCGGTGCTTTTCAGCAGTGGTGACAGCAAAGTGAAAGATGGCCGTGCAGATTTTTACGAGCGCAGCATGCAAACTCTTGCTCATTACTGGTGAAAATGCAGAGCTAATGGTGGTGACTGTTGAAAGATTTGTGTTTTGTAACTGAGAATTTCCTCTAACAAATGGTGTTACTGTGCTCTTTGTATCTGATAGAATCATAGAAAGATCATGCATCTCCAACCCCCCTGCCACACACAGGGCCACCAACCTCCCCATTCAATACTACACCAGGCTGCCCAGGGCCCCATCCAACCTGGCCTTGAACACCTCCAGGGATGGGGCATCCACAACCTCTCTGGGCAGTCTGTTCCAGCACCTCACCACTCCCTGTGAAGAACCTCCCCCTGATATCCAACCTACATCTTCCCTCCTTCAACTTAAAACCATTTTCCCTTGTACTGATAGAATCATACCATGACTTATGTTGAAAACAAAGCAGAAAAAAACATCTTGTAAAAATCTCTTGCATTTTCCATAGAAATAAATAAGAGGCATTACTTTCAGAGCAATCTACATACTTTCTGATTACTGACTCAGAATTATTGTTTACAATGAAATTGCCAGAGGAAGTTCCCTTTCTCATATGATAAAATATATTCAGCATAGCAGTTCTTCCCACAAACATTATTTTAGAGTAAAAGGAAAAGAAGGGTAAGCAAATATTTCCAGGTAAGCACCACAGACATCATTACAGTTGACTTGCTCTCCTTTTAGAAGCATAGAATTATCGTGTCCTCTCAACAATATTTCTTAATGTTATGTTTCTCCCTTTAAAGAATTCTATAAAGTGCCCAACCTTTCAATATACATGCCCTAGTGCTTTGAAAAATCTGAATGCTCTCACTGTCATTAAAAAGCAGGTTTGAAAATTTGACCAGTGTGATTGAGCTCTTATTCACTTACCGGTAATAGCCTTCTATTTAATAACAATAGAATGAGACTTAAGAGTCAGAGCCCGTAAGGATCAAGGTAAGTGTCTTAAGGACTGTGGCTACAACATTCTCTGTAGTAAAAGGCAAAAACATTCAAAAAGAACTTACTGTATCATGTGGCTGCATAAGCACTTCTTTCCGGATAGGTTAAAGAATATTAAGAGGTATTTGCCTTAATCCACTTAAAGTAGGGGATAAGGAGAAGAAAAAAAAGAGAAAAAGAAGAAGGTGAAGATGTTGTGGAAAGAAGGAGATGTGGCAGTTTCACAGAGGAATAGTGTAGTTACAGGAGCCTGGTTCAAACACCGTCAAGAAACAGAAACTGAGGATTCTTGAGGGAAGCACATTTGGAAATCAAACATTTATTTTAACCTGGATTACTTTGAAGCAGCAAGATAAATAAAATGACGCACCATCAAATGACAAAAGCCTACTCTTGTATGTAAAAAAAAAAATCCAGATAAATTAGCAGATGTTCATGAAAGTTTTAAGTTGAAACAAAAGTATATTACAGGAAAGCTCACACAGATGCTAATGAAATATACATCTGATCTAAAAATTTAATTATGGCAAGTGATGTTAAATCCTGTGTCTCAAAACTGTTTTCATAAAAATAGTGCAGATGTGGAAAAAGTGAAATCCAAAGTCATGAGATTGCAATGGAGATGCCACTCTCTGTGATCGTAATAATTCTACAGTAAATGTATACAGTAGATGTGAAAGAAAACAACAGTTACTTAGAAAATTTACTTGCTAAATATATAAAATAAGTGAAGAACGTTTCTGCAAATTCTTAAAAGTAACGCTAAATAGCTCGTTAGTATCCCTCCAAGCCTTATATTTTTTAGAGTTCTTATTCAGAGTAACTTCAGGTTCATAATTTTATGATTAAATTAAATTTGCATAGCCTCCTGGAATAATGTTTCAGATTTTCTTATAAGGGATTGTTTCATAAATTGGTTGGATGGGGAAACTCTACCCTAAATTCTTTTGAGAGCCACAGATGTCGAAAGACGTTGAGGGAAAAACGCACTAAGTACTAGTCAAGACAGAAACATAAATCATAAAAGAGCTGCAGTTAGAGAAAACTTACAAACCCCAGATTATGCCATCTTCACTTCAAGAACAAAGATTAAATAAACAGGTATCCAAGCTGATGCTAGTGTCCTAATGTTTTCCCTTCTAATTTTAGAGGAAAAGCACGCTTTAAAATGTGTTAAAACTCTGATTTTTTTTTTCCTTCAATGCTAAGATTTCTGTATTAAATATTAAGCCACTTAAGTTTGAGTGAACCTTCATGTACGTTATCTCTCTTAACAATACACACAGCCTAATTCTTTTTGTTTTCTTTTATTTGTTCTGGCTTTTCTGCAAATTTTACTAATTATTACACACTAATTATTTAATCAGATTTTCATGTACAGGCAACCATTTGCACGCATCGTTCACATACTCACACACATAATTTTGGAAAGAATGAATTAACATTCCCTGATGACTCTGTTCCTCCAGGAGTGTTGATGCCTGGTTATCACTGTCTATAAATGTGAAGGTAAACCAGATGATGTCACCCCACCAAACCCACAAGGAACCTGCAGAACCGAAGTGACAGCACATGCCTCACTTGCAAGTAAACCAAAGTTGTGCAATAACTGCTGCACACTAATGAACTCATACTCAGAATTGCATAATCCCATGATTTCAAAACAAAGAGCTTATTTTTATAAGTACAATTTATGATCATGATATCATTAAGGGGCACAAGTAAAAATTTAATAATGACCTGTTATTCGTTGTTT
Organism: Lagopus muta; assembly: GCF_023343835.1. NCBI lineage: Eukaryota > Metazoa > Chordata > Aves > Galliformes > Phasianidae > Lagopus > Lagopus muta. The sequence goes on along the minus strand of NC_064435.1, from coordinate 80,017,034 downwards.
AGTTTTTTGACCCTATTTTGTCAATAGGTCTTGGATTCACCAGCATGACAAAAACCACTGCCAGTTTTTTAGCAATACCAGCACATGCAATTACAGAAGCAAGCAGCAAAGGCAGCATTTGCCTATAGCTGTTATTAGATGAAATGAAGCTTTCAAGTTCACAGCCTGAGTCATTGCTACACCAGCCTTGTTCTAAATTTTTGTTACATGGTTTGTGGAGCCAAAAGTATCTTATTACTAATTTTGCTAGTGATACAAATTGTAGTGATGTGCAGTACAATTTTATGTGAAACTCAAAAATATTTAAAGAAAAATCTGTATTATTTGTTTTAGATGCCCATTTTACTTGTTAATAATAATTCACAGTAGTCACCTTCTACCCCAGATGCATGACAAGTATTTGATTCTCACCAACTCTAAGTGACTTTAGTTTCTAGCTTCTTTCACAACAGATGTATTCAGGATTGAATTGTATTGATTGATTGATAGTGGAGCATGTTTAGGAGGAAAACAGCTGAAGAGATTAAACTAATTTAGATTAAGTAATAAAACCTGACCTTCCTTGGGCTGAGGTGATTCACACTATTACCTAGAAAATGCTGTGTAACAGAAAAGTTTTATAGCCCAGGACACAAAGCTGCACACCTTCCTGCTATTCAGAAAAGGAGAATTACACTGCTTGGTTTTAGACCTCACAGAGGACAGAGTTTTTATCCATGGTACCTCAGTGACTACTGCAATAGAGCCTGACAACAGATAACACTCCTGGCACTAGTCTAGCCTCTTCTCCAATCAAACATCAGAAGGCTTCTGTTACCTACTATGCTCCCAACGACACACCTCATCAAAATCAATTTAAAAACTTGAGAATAGGAAGAAACATTTCTGCTGTAAAACATGTCAGAATTAGCAATTACTGGCCTGATTTTTAATGACAAATGCATGCAATAATTTACATCTAATTTATACAACTGAAGACAGCAGAGGAAAGGAGCATTTACAAACTGAAGTGCCTAGTATGGTCTCTAGATTGATTTTGCTCAAGATTCAAAGGTTGGCCCTAACCTGCTCGCTGCCCTCAAATAATGTAGTTTACCTTCCTATGATACTACCATAAAAACCCATTAGATGATGAATGCCATCAGACTCAACATCTGACTACAAGTGTAGTTCCCATTTATGTGCTCATTTTGTATTTGTTTTTAATGAATCCTGAAGGTTTTGCTGAGGAATAACCAGATGACCTTTTCCTTCATTATTGGGCATTTTTGCCTAATAACTTTAACAAAGGTAAAGAAAAAAAAGAGAAATAACTTTGTAATTCATATAGTTTCAAAAATCTTGCTACAAGTCTGTGCATTAGTGAAGCCACTGAAGATGAGACACATGCTCTGACCCCTCCATTTCCCACTGCTGACTTCCAGATCTTCCATAACATTGTATTCTAGAGGTCAGTTTGTATTTTGTAAGATGAAGGCAAGTCTTCAAACACTCAGTTCAAGAAACTAACGCTGACATCAGATCATATAACATGAGCAATATTAACAATTACATTGCAAGGTTTTCTAGATTTAGTAGTTTCAATATTTTGTAAATTGGGTGGATGCTCTGCTTTTTTTTTTCTTTTTTTCTGAGATTACACACAAAAAATTATATCAATCATGGGAAACAGCAAAAAGTGTAATCTACTTTCTTCCTAACACAGAATAAGCCACAAGGGAACACATGATTTAATGACAAGAAGATGCATCTGATAAGATAATAATTTGCTCAAGGAGAGATTTAGGTTGCAAATGCAGCTGTTCCAAGAAGTTAAACCCACAGGCAAGAAATTACTTAGTCTTTGTGAGTGCTATATTCAGAACTATTTAGATAAAGTGGTAATAGACCCCAGGAAAGTACATCAGATAAGGAAGCATAGAACCAAAGGTTCTCCAATAGTGGAAAGGGAAAAAAAAAAAAAAATTAAGAAATCAGAAAGATTTCCACAAACCATTGTTTCCAAAACTGAATCAAAAAGATTTCAATAATTAGACTGCTCAACACAGAATCTTCTTTTAACAGTGACTCACTTGAGAAAAATGTATAAATATAACATAATTCAGTTCATATACATGAGTGTTTAGTTTCCATTTGGGACAAGTTCCACGGCACTGACCTGAACTACTACATGGATGTCCAAAGGCAAGCACATGCAGAAACATTCACAGCTTTCAGTTCCTGTATCAGAAGTCTGGCACAGCTTTCAAAACACCTAAGCTCACAGAGGGAAGCCCACTCATCTTTTGGCATTATTTCTTTGCCCTCATGTATGAATTTTTACCAGAATTCATGACTAAGATGATTTATTAGCAACACAAAAATCAGAAAGACTCAAAAATCTGCATACTGTGACATGCTCTGATCTGTAGTATCTAGATAGACAGCACCATGTCGACATCAGAAGAATTAACTGAATTCACTTACTTTGTAATGTCACCTATTTTTCAAAGGAAAACACACACACCTAGCTAAAATAGCAGAGTTACTACCCGGAAGTCTTCTCTTATTATGGACAATACTACTGCAAATTCACGTGTACACGCAGACAGACTCTAAGGCCCATATTTATCCCCACTGAAGTTTGACTGCAAGTGTTGATAAGGGAACACCTGCATGGATCACTTAGCAGGATCAGTCTCACAGCAGGGAGAAAAAGCCAGTAAGAATGCATGTCTTCAGGACACTGCATGCTTTCTCTGTTGAAACATGCAGACTAAAAAGCATGAAATGATCTTGGCTGATGCGCAGCACACAACTGTCTGAATAATTGCTTTTACATTGGCCATGGTACCTTGCCATCAAGTTTTCAATATGCTAAGCAGACGTTCCTTGATAATACTAGCCAGCCTGCATTCTTCTCCTCTAGCAAGGAATCAGAGAGAGAGAAGCAGCACTCCGCTGACTTCTGCTATTCAAATGTGCTTGTGGGTTGGAAAGTTTTAGACTAAATTAAATAAATAAAGATAAATAAGTCTGCATTGAAAATTTTACACGTTTGCATCTTTCACTGGCCTAAACTTACAAATAAAGGACCAGCAGAAGTCCTTTGTATTTTCAGAAGTGCTAGGTTGCCTAAGCCCCTCTTGCACAGAACATTTGTAAGGACACCAGCAATTAGTTTCCTCAATGAAAAAATGAGAAACGGAAATCTGACAGATGTTGGGCACATCTTTTTATAGGAGATGCAGAAGAGCAGCTGTTACTGCAGGGATTGTAGGGATTTCTTGTGAAAGTTGGTAGCAGATGTCACCATCTGCTACTGCCCTCTCTGTTAAATAGAGGCAAAAAGGAGACTGAAAACTTGTTAAAAAGAGAAAAAAAAACAGGTAACAACAAAAAAATTCAAGACACTCAAGTATATTTACAGCAAGCGGTAGAACTCCTTACCGCACTCCCTCCTAGCAAAACTGCAATCCAGTTGCACAATAAAGGCAAAGAACACTCCCCATTCTCTTCAAATCATGATTTCTTTTCATTTTAATCTTTCTACATGTACTTTGACAACCTTCAGCCTGCAATCTAACACCTAGCCATTTCCTTTCTGGCTGAAAGTGATCATAGAAATGAGCGGTTGCATCCTTTCCCTCTGGGTATACAGTAAGGGTCTGATGACAACTGCTTTACCAGAGCTGGTATCAGACAAACAAAAATTTCCTACACAATGATCTACACAATTATGTCATGTGTGGAGGCAAAGTATTTAGTACTTACAGAAAAAAAAAAAAAATCCAGCAAAAAGAAAACAAAACTTGTGTTGCATTGTGTCAGGAAACATGCTGTACATGTTTGTACATCTTGGCAGATAACGATCAGATGAGGCAAGCAATGAAGTGGTTAACCAAATCGGAGAGTTATCTCAGACATCCAAAGGCACATCTTGTAAACCTGAGAAAACTATACAGAGAACTGAGGAGCAGAAAAAGTAAGGGCTTGTCTGGGAAGAAACAAATGACACTGTCAACAGGTAGTTAGCTTTCTTACTCATAAAAAATGGCATCAGTGAGATCCACAGCCCAACGAAAGAATAGGAATCTTTCCAATGGTATAAAGAAGAGTTGGATCATGCCCCAGCTTTCCAGAAAACTAGACTTGCTAATTGCCTCACTCTTTCGCTGTCAAAACCGTCATCTCACTGAACTGAAATACCTTTTCAATATTGCTATAGGGCAGACATTTCTACACTGGTAACACTGGAAGCCACATTCAACCACCAACAGAAACTCGCTGATCACAAGCTTCCCCATTTGGTATTCCACAATGTTATTAAAGAAAAAAAAGAAGAACAAAAAAGCAACCCTACAATACTATGTGTCCAGATCTCTGTACATCACCCCCTGGAGCCTGGAAAGTCACAACTTTGGAATTAGCACTCTGAAACGTGATAGAAAAACCACTCTGTTATGGCAGTTGCACAAGATTACTGTGAAGAGACCATTCAGATTCATTCTAACGTACATCTCCCTGCTTTATCTGTGAAGACTTTTTAGGTTTTGTCTTGTATGTTTAGCTTTGGAAACATATACCATTTTGTAGCTTACTTGCACTGTAAAGAGCATTTTGCTTTTCAGATGACGTCATGTTTAGACAATAAATAAGCCTCAGAAATAGAAAAGGCCATTCTCCTTTGGCATGCCATAAATCAGGAATCACTTGAGCCATACCTGGTATACGAGTGATAAAAGTAAGAGAGAAAACCAGCTTTAGCAAGGTTTATTGCTGTAACCAGTCTTTTCCCAGCACCGGGGAATTATGCTTACCTCACATTACCAAGCCATCACGTGAAATACTACTCTCAGCCAGTATAAATCAACACGGCCCAGTTCACTTCAACACAATCATACTGATTTGTGTGAGCTAAAGAACATGTACCAGTCAAAAAGTGACTATTTGTTGTTATACCTACTGCCTCTCATTTCCTAAAGAAAAAAAAATAAAAAGGAAAATACTACACAGCCACTTGTTCTACTTCACATGAGATTTTAGATAATGTTGTCTGTTGTTACACATGCATGCAATTCTTGAGCAGGGACTCGTTGGTGCATTTTGATAATGCTATACTGCTATACTGCTATTCCCCAAATTAAGATGAAAGGTGCAGACAGAGGGTCAAGCAACCTGGAACTTATTGGTGCTTTTTATTTTTTATTTTTTTCTATAAAGTCACTGTGGCTGTCACTATGCAAAAGATCAGCCCACACCGTGAGCTTAAGAGTGTCACATCTTAAGATCTACTCCTGTTACTCTATTTTTGTTACAGAGTGAAAGAACAAGATAAAAGTTAAAAAAAATCAAACAAGCTTCTCAAAGCCAGCACTTTTCTCAAGTATTCCTAATTTCAGTAAATAAGAAGCCTCTTATATTAGATTTAAGCACTCTCCACCCTTAACAAACTCTGTGCGGACTTGCTTATTACTACGCAGCATACATGATGTTAACTACCACTAGAGCTCCTTCCCAAAATACAATTGGGAAGACTAAAGAAAAGAATCAGTATTCTGAAATAACATGTTTCTGCCTAAATTTGTCTCATACCATCCCAAGGAGAAAATGCCTTCAACAAAAATGGTATGAAATACGAGAACAAAATATACATCACTTCAAAAGTAATGCCTTCCATTCATTTCCATGGAAACTACAATAGATACAAAGAGCACAACAGGACTTTTTGATATAGCTAATTCTCAGCTACTGAACACTATTTTTCAATATAGCCACCACCACTAGCTATACATTTTCACCATATTATCATCTCTGTATTGAGATAGATAATTCCTATTACACCCCCTTCGCCTCACAGAGCACGTTTATAGCCTTCAAAACCAAAAGTGGTGAATGCCAATTAAGAAAAACAACCTCAAAACTCTTTCCCTTCTATTTTCTTCTCTGAAAAATTTTAAGATATTCTCACATAAAAACACTAAGCAAATGATGGTGGGCTGTGTCTACTGTCACTTTCATTGCCTGCGCTCCTGCTAAAGCTAATGGAGCCAACCAGAACTACTTCTAAGACAAGATTCCTGTTCATGGCAGAAGTGGCTTAAATTTTACTAGAATCACAAACACACAACTAGAAGAACAGCCTGGGACTTCAAAGCACAGACTTCATTCTCCACAGGGACATTAAATGTGTTGAGACTTCTCATTGGAAGCTCCATTTTAGCAGTATCAAAGCTGGAATGAATGTCAGAGGGATCAAAACAGCAACAAGCAGTGAAGTTTTTATATTTCAAAAAGGCACAAGCCTGCAGAGAAAAAAACAGCAGAAATCATAAATGTGTTTCTGTAACTTTTTATCCAGCAGTTGTTTAGCATTACTAGAAATCACAGAATTATAGAACTGCTCAGGTTGGAAAAGACCTTAAAGATCATCAAAAAGTCCAACTGCAACCTGACCTCACTACCCTAACTCTAACAGCCCTCTGCTAAACCATGTTCCTGAGCACCACATCCAAATGGTTTTTAAACACGTTCAGGGATGGTGACTCACCAGCTCTCTGGACAGCCTGTTCCAGTGCTTAACAACCCTTTCCGTAAAGAAGTTTTCCCTGATATCCAACTTAAACCTCCCCTGGTGCAACTTGAGGCCATTTCCCCTTATTCTGTCACCGGTGAGAAGAGACCAACTCTGCTTTCGCTGCAATCACCTCTCGGGTATTTGAAGAGAGCAATAAAGTCTCCCCTCAACCTCCTCTTACCCAGACTAAGCAGCCCCAGTTCCTTCGGTACCATGCCAGGGTTGTTTGTGTAATTGCATTTTCCTTCATGCTTTGTGTTGGTCAGGTGGTTTTAATTTCAACATTATAATGCAAAGCAATTTGCACATCACCTTATATAGTGCACCAAGACTATACTGCAGTGGAATGCTTAAAAGAAAGCAAAGTATTAGGGCTCCTAAATGAAACAGGTTAGTGAATTTGATTCTCTTTTAATTTTGAACTTGTAGTGTCAACTGCTCTGGCATGAAGCATTCCACCAATTTCTGCCACCATGGACTTGATGCATCATGTCCTGGAAACACTGCCTACTCAGTGTACTGTAAGACTTTACAGCTGTGACTCGCAAAGAAATCCCTATTTAAATCATATTGACTTTTTTCCTCTATTTTTTTTTTTAAACAGTTGCAATTATGGTCTATTTTATATTTGTAAGTATGAGTAAAATGATTATGTTTTGTACTAGGCTATAATTTACATAATTGCATTCCTGTAAAATTTGAATTTATATTTCATTTAGCAACAGACCACAATAAAAGGCTTCTCTCTGAGAATCCAGTTCTGTGTGTCAATTTAAAGTTTAATTTTAGAGTGTTTTCTATGTCACAGTATTTTAAGGGCAGAGGAAAGCTGTCACTGTGTAAGAGACTTTTAATCAACTCTGGACTTTTGCTCAAACTAACTACCATTATTAATTGTTCCTAAAGTAGTGCAAGAGGAAAAAGCATGATTAAGTGGAACTTAAACTGCCTTGCTATTAAGGATTAAACAGAAAAGCATTTTAAAGCCATACATTGAAAGCCATCGTGACAGAAGGCATGTGTCATAGTCCACAAGTTTCCAAAATATACCAGGCTGTACTCACTAGTCTTATGAAATTTCGAGGGACTATTATTTCTGCTTCTTAACATTGACATTTATATGCAAATAAAATTTTTGACTACAAGTCACACTTGAAATTGCATTTGTTATGCAGTTGCTCACCTGAACAATTTTAAAACCTGCCTTTTTAATATATCATTTTAACATTCCAGCCGTTACTGTCAGGAAGGGAAGAAAATGCAGAGATGCTATGATATTTTTGCAGTCTATTGAGAGCACTGATACACAACATCACTCCTTTCAGAGTTGGAGGGTTACAAAATGGAATGTGATGATTGAGAGTGAAAACTGGCATATAGCAGACTGTCAGAAGGGCTACATTAAACACAGTGCACAGACTACCTCAAGTCAAACAACCTCACCACAGCATTTTGGAGATTTAAAAAAAACTTCTGGATGCACTGTACCGTTTTTCCTATCAGATATGCACAAACTTAGGAACAGTTTAACATGGATTTTCTAACCTCTCCTGGGACTTTCATGATTGAAGAGAATGCCATTCACAGCAAAGAGATTGTAGGCCTCTCTGAAGTTCACCACAATCCAATAGGCATACAGTTTTGCTGCACCTACAAAAATAATTGGAGAAGATGTTACACATAACCGTTCCGCTTGTGCACTGCTTGGACGCACACACACATCTCTCTTGCATGCAGGGTGATGGCCACATTTCAACAATTCAATTAGAATTCAGTTCATTCCCTAGATGTGTCACATTTCATAGGGAAAAAATATCCAGGCCAATAAACAGCAGCTGAACGAGAAAATACTCCATTTTTGCACAGCCCCAGGATAGACCAGGAAGGGTTAGGGCACTCTCTCACTTGTTTTCTTACGCACGCTCAAGCATAGCAATTTTTCTTTTACAATACAATTAACGCAGCCAGAGCGTGTGAAATATGCCACTGTGGTGACCTCAGCTAATAAAAAAAAAATGACTTTAGAGGAATAAAAGCAAAAATCTGCTGTCTTAACACTCAAATTGATTTGAAACTTTATCACCAACGTCTTCCATGCACAATGCTTAAATAAGTGTTTCAAATTTAATGCGAGGTCATGAAGGAAGAAACGAGCTCTTGGGAGTTTTTCATTAGGGCAACAAAAAGTATGAAACCTTATCACTCCAGTGCTATCTTACAATTCTTAGTGAAGGAAGAGCCAACCCTCCCCCTCCTCTCTAAAAGAGCTCTCTAATTCTGATCTGAATGAACACAGTCTTGAGAAGTGAGATGGTAATTTCCAACCCCCGGGCAATGGCAGCAAATACTTTTAATATAGTAATTCATAAAGGTATGCCTCTCAACATGTCTAGTCACTTTTGCTCTATCGTCATTCTAATCTCACACCCAAATGACTTCAGCCCTGAGACATGAGAAGAGAGAACAGACATACAGACACTACTGACACACACGCATCAGCAAGCCTTACCATAAGGAGATCTTGGGTAAAAAGGGGTGGTCTCCTTCTGTGGGATTTCTTGCACTTTTCCAAAAAGTTCACTGGTGGAGGCTTGGTAGAACTTCACAGAATTGATAAGGCCACAGGTCTTAATAGCATCTAGGAGCCGTAAAGTGCCAACTCCATCAACATCAGCAGTATACTCTGCTAGGTCAAAAGAAATCTTGGGAGAGAAGGAAATAAAAAAGATACCAGTTTTACTAAGAGAATCAGAACATGCAGCAATCAGACACATTTAACCAAGCAAAGTCATACACCACTTGTCACAAATCATCTAGACACTTCTGTACAAAGTTGGTGCTCAGTTTACAAAAGTACTCTCAAAGGATTTCTAAGAATAAACAAGAAGTTCCACAAATAGCAGAATCAAAAGACTGGTGTTCCCTGATCTCTCTCTCTGGATTACTTTCCCATGTGAAGTAAGGGGTAAGCCTACCCTATAGTGGGAGCATTATCAGGCACTCTCTCATCTCCACAGCTGCCAATTTTCACAATATTCACTTGGACTTACTATCTTTGACACACTCAAGTTAGTTAAAAACGGCCTAAATATAGTTTAAAAATTATGTAAGATAACATGATACAAGCATAAACATTTATTTTAGAAATAAGCAACCTTAAACAACATTCAAAGTTTTGCAATTTAAACACACTCTAAACTGAAGAGAAGATTGGAAATATCCGTTCTCAAGTGACATTCCCAGCCTCACCTGGCTAAGGAGTATCACAGAATCACAGAATCACCCGGGTTGGAAGGGACCCCAAGGATCATGTAGTTCCAACCCCCCTGCCTAGCAGGGCCACCAACATACATATTCAGATCAGGTTGCCCAGGACCCCGTCCAACCTGGCCTTAAACACGTCCAAGGACGGGGCATCCACAACCTCCCTGGGCAGCCCGTTCCAGGGCCTAACCACTCTCCTAGTAAAGAACTTTCCCCTAACATCCAACCTAAATCTTCCCTCCTTCAACTTAAAACCATTTCCCCTAGTCCTGCTGTCGTCAGCCCTTTTGAAGAGTTTCCTCCCCTCCTGGGTGTAGGTTCCCTTCAGGTATTGATAGGCTGCAATGAGGTCACCCCGCAGCCTTCTCTTCTCCAGGCTGAACAAGCCCAACTCCCTCAGCCTGTCCTCATAGGGGAGGTGCTCCAGCCCCCTGATCATCTTAGTCGCCCTCCTCTGGACCCTTTCCAAAATCTCTATGTCTTTCTTGTACTGAGGGCTCCACACCTGGACACAGTACTCCAGGTGGGGCCTCACAAGAGCCGAGTAGAGAGGGACAATCACCTCCCTGTCCCTGCTGGCCACCCCTCTCCTGATGGAGCCCAGGATCCCATTTGCCTTTCGAGCTGCCAGAGCGCACTGCTGGCTCATGTTCAGTCTCTCGTCCATCAGGACCCCCAGGTCCTTCTCTGCTGAGCTGCTCTCAAGGACCACTCCTCCCAGCCTGTACAGGTGCCTGGGGTTCTTCCGGCCCAAATGCAAAACCTTGCACTTTGCCGTGTTGAACCTCATCAGGTTCACCCGAGCCCAGCCCTCCAGCCTGTCGAGGTCCCTCTGAATGGCATCCCTTCCTTCCACCGTATCAACCGCACCACTCAGCTTGGTGTCGTCAGCAAACTTGCTGAGGGTGCACTCAATTCCCTCATCGATGTCATTAATAAAGATGTTAAAGAGCACCGGTCCCAAGACAGACCCTTGGGGGACACCACTTGTTACCGGCCTCCACCTGGACATAGAGCCATTGACCACCACCCTCTGTCTGCGGCCTTTCAATCAATTGCTTATCCATCGGGTCGTCCACCCATCAAATCCACTTCCCTCCAATTTGGAGATGAGGATGTGGTGGGGGACCATGTCAAAGGCCTTGCTCAGGTCCAGGTAAATGACATCGGTCGCCTTCCCTTCGTCCACCAATGCCGTCACTCCATCATAGAAGGCCACAAGATTAGTTAGGCATGACCTTCCTTTGGTGAAGCCGTGCTGGCTGTCTCGGATCACATGCTCATTCTTTATGTGACCGAGCATGTTGTCCAGGAGGATCTGTTCCATGATCTTCCCAGGCACGGAGGTGAGACTCACCGGCCTGTAGTTCCCTGAGTATCAAGTGTGACTTTTGCACAGGGGCAGGTGGATGATGAAGTGGGAGAGCAAAAGGCAGAGATATCCAAATAAAAGCTGGCATCTCCTCTATCCTTCAAAATTTGGTAATAGGTTTGTGGGCACAGCTCTCCTTTTTCTTCCTGCCTCAGTAGTTCTGCTACTTTCATGATGACCTTGATTGCAGCATAGGCCAGCCACAAGACAGTACTTTCATTCACATCATCTCTCCAGCCTAGCATTTTGCCTCTACACGCTGTTGTTTTTTTTTAAACAAACAAACAATCACAGCAAACTGAAACATTCCCTGTTTGTACCATCAACCTCAAAAGAAAAAAAAAATAAATCAAAAGGGAATGGACCATTAGAATGATCTCCACCATCACTATGAGCGAAGGAAAAATTGCCTAAGTGCTCCTATTGCTGATGACTGCCTTTCAGGAACAAGGTCTACAGCAATAGCAGTGTTACAGCCTCTTTACATGACCCTGTCCAGAGCTTAGCAAGACCTACCAAAAACACACAGTAACCAAACTGTTGTCACTTCTTTAGCATTCTGTGGCAGGTTAGTTATGAGTGGAGCAGAAGGTAAATGACCCTCACTGATGAGCTGAGCTAGCCCAGAGAAAGTGATGGGAAACAACAGTTGCCAGGCATGTTTTTAGTCTCTCTGCAGATTCAGACACACAGCCAAGTATTCACTTCTCCTGTCAAGCTGCTTCCTCTGTTCCATAATCATTACAGGCTTACATTACAGTTCCTTACTTGTTAGCCTGGTATAGCCCAGCTGAAACTGTATATTGGTAGACTTAGAAGTGTGCTGAGCTTCTCATTTGTTATTTTTTAAATTTGTTTGCTACAAAGATAACAGACAAAGCCTCTCAGCTTCACTATTAGAGTAACTCTTGAGAATACATCTCAATGAATAGCTGATAGAATCACAGAATCCTTAGATTTGGTAGGGACCTCTGAAGGCCATCTAGTCCAACTTCCCTGCAATGAACAGGGACACAACAGCCTGATCAGGCTTCCCAGGGCCTTATCTAGCCTTGCCTTGAAAATGCTCTAATGAGCATAAATTATCATATTCACCATATGGCTAGCAACTTCATGTATTCTCAGTGGCTTTTCATTGCTCTAAAAGAAAAGGCAGAACACTGATTTTGGCAGAATCAAGAATTTAACCATATTAACATATTCTTCCAAACAAATAACCTGATAAAACAGCCCTCTACAATGCAAACTTTGCTTGCATATTCCACCGACATGAGTAAATGGTGCATGTCAGGTGGGTTTAAATGAGAAACTCCAGACTATAAAACCTCTTCACTAAAGTGAACAAAGAGCCTGCAGTAGCACTACCAGGGGCTGCTCTTGCTGGCTGATCGGAGACCAGTTTCACAAGACATGCCTTTCCCTACTGCCTGAAGAATGACCTCAATGTTCACCTAGAAAAATCACTCCCTCGGGTGTGAGGTAATTCTGTCTCCATGCTGGCCCGGCCTGAGTGTTCTTGAACAGAAACCGACAGCTCTGTGTGGGTTTGGTGTTTTTGTAATGTCGACTATTGTTCACCAGGGACGGGACTCAGACCACTAAACTCACTTCGTTTTGGAGCACAGGTTGGACTAAAACGGCATTCGAGAAAATGAAAAATGGTTTTACTCACTAAAAACTCCAACTCCAAAAGCACAGGGCTGTTAAAGACATTTTGAGCAGTGTCACTTCACACTAGAATTGGATTCTAATTCAACGTTAAGACCATAAAAAAGTTTTATAAAACTAGTTATAAATGAAGCAGGACAGAGTAAGAAAAGTGCTAAGCTATCCATTACCACATTCTTTCTTCTTCTGAACATGTTATTTTCTGCAAGACCCATAGGAATGCTGAAGTTAAAGAAAATAATAATGAAGGGATCTCATTAAGAGGGACATGCAAAAGAGATGTGGATCTGCTTGTACAACATACAAGAGGTCAGGGCTAGCAAAACAGAAACAAACTACAGCATCAGATTCTATAAACACTACTCAGAAATAATCTTTGCTTGTGCATTTAGCTCGGTGGGATTACCTGATAGAGTACAAACTTCATGGTGGTTTCTAAGGGCAGAAGCATAAAGGTTACAATCAGCCCATGGTTTCTGAAAAGTTAAATATTTCCCTAGTGGAAAAAATAGCGTAAGTAATTCTAACAGATTAGAGTTTTCACACAATTTAATTTATAACAACTATCTTAAGAGTCTGAATTAGGAAGCTGATCTCCCTGTACACCACCAATGACGGTGGAAAGATAGAGGAGAAAGTTTGAGAAAGTTTTCTTCATCATGCTTTGGAAAAATTATATATGTGTTAGTTTTTAACTTAGTTAAGTGAGATGCTCCATCCTAGCCTCAAAAATCCCAAACAGCATTTGTCACCTGCACAGGGGAAGCAGTGTGCCCAGTAATTTTTCTGAAGGCAGCAGCAGGATGTTGTAATGACTGGAATAGCAAAAAGAAATGCCTTTGCCTGGATGAAATTAAAAACTGAAAGTTTTCTCATCAAAGAGTCTGGAAGGCATAAATCCAATACTCCTTTGTCTTCTCCGGACAGACTTTCTGTCAAAAGGAAAGCAACATACCAAGAAAACTGACGCTGTCTACTTGGAAGGTTTGAGTGAACTTGGAACTCCTTTCCCACAGTGCTTATGGAACTCTCATAGCCAACCTCCGGATACATTGTGAACCTATACACTGAAGACATGTCTCCTTATTCCATTCAATAAACAGTGATAGCATTATCATTAAAAGAGGACAGAACAAAATGGAGATACTAATATTCTTGGTTAAAAGTAGTTCAGTTCCAAGTTTTCAGGCTCTGAATACCTTGCAGCATTGGCTCAAAGAATATTAAAAAGGAATCAGGACTTTTATATGCTGTCTTTAGCTCATCTGAATTTCACTGCTGGACTAATCTCTAATTGTGGAACAACTCAAATACATTCTTAGGCAAGCGTAAGTTCCCACAGCAAAGCTTACTCATAGGATAATAAAATTTTCTTGAGAAAAGCATAGAGTCATTAGTTACAACATTCCTGGAAACACAGGACACAATATGAATACCCTTAATACTATACTGTGTCTCTTCAATAATACAGCTCCAAGAATGACAGTGAGTTTTGTGAATCAGTCCCTCTATTTTGAATTCAAACTCTTTTTCCCACTTCTTTCTTCATAATTGTCAGATTCAATCACTACATGAGATCCAAATTTAATAAAGCAATGTTTTAAATATGATGTTTCCCAACTGATCATTCAAAACCAAGCTTAGCAAGGTCTTTAACAAGATTTAAAAGCTTATTGAAAACTATCTAAATGAAAACATATGGGACTTGCCCTCCCCAAGAACACATTCCTACCATGTCTATGAGTACTGTACACAAGCTGCAGATTTAATAACACTTGCTTCTGAGCAGTGCATCATCAACAGTGGTGATATTCCAAAAATAAATATGAATTTCTGTTTTGTCACTTTGAAATATTGAAAGGATGGACTGCAATCATACCACTTATTAGCCTTCCACCAAAAAAAGGTATGAACTAGCAGAACATGCTCTAAAAGAGAAAAAAACAACAATTTGAAATTTCATCTCCTTCTTACAGTATCCTCAGTTTAAGGATATGGAATTTAGCTGGCTGGCATTATAAAAGGAAAGCTTACATGAAGTCCCAGAAGGAAACAGGATAATAGAAGTGTAAACTATGTATTATTCCTTCACTGTAAAAGCAAAGGTGATTAACGTAAGTATAACATTAGATTAAGCATCTTTGTTCTCTTGAAAAACCTTTAAGTAGTTTTCTTTAGATTTATCAGAGCAGAAGATGTGTCAGGTCTCTTTAAGCACTGCCAAAGGTTTACACCTGAGAAACAAATTAGAGAGAAGAAAAACTGCTCAGAAATGTTTCAAGCCTCACGTTTCACAGCAGTTACTTTTTTGTATTTTTACAAATCAATTCTATTTGCTTTGAATATTCAGTGTGCCTTCCACTGCCAATAAAAACCAGTGGGATCACTTATATCATCTCAATAAACAAACTGCTCAACTCCTAGGAACAGGCATTTAAAGCATAACATTCCAACTGTTAAATCTAATACGGAGTATGGGCCAAGCATTCCTGCAAAGTCCTAACACCACAAAAGAAAAGTCCTAGGGATTTTAGGAAATCCAGAGAATTTGGGTGGAGGTGGGAGGTGTCGAGGGGGATGGGAAAGAACCTACACACCTACAGTAACATAGGGTAATCTTCTAGAACATGACAATTCCTCTTGCCTCCAATGGCTTAACTCAGAATGAATGCTTAATGCATTGCCTTCTCACCCAATAAAAGTAGTAGTTGAAAGATACCAAAATCCCCCAGCCCCACAACTATGGTTTTTGTAATAAAAAACACCATTCTATAGCTGTGTTGTTTATTGTTGTGTTCTTGATATATCAAAGCCCTATTAAACTTCTTAACTAAATAGAAATAAACTGAAAAAATGACTGAAAACTTGAATAAAATAAGTATGTTTTAGTAGATATATCTTCTTTCCTATTTCCTTCCCTGTTCTCCATTACTAAAGAAGATAAAATCAAGTGATCTGCACAAAATGAACGTAAGCAGAGAATTAACAAGAGACCCTGAAGGAAGAATTATTAATATTTATTAATCAGTTCATATTTTCCAAGGAAACAAGGTTTCTTCATCAAGTAACCCCAGAGTGCTCTTCGTTACACATAAAAAAGAACAGTTTGAATGCAATTTAGTCCATTGTATCAAACACATACATGTTTTTGCACCTGCAAAAAAGGCACAAAGGAGGGGGGAAAGCTCACTCATGGCTTCCCCACCATCCATTTCTCCAGGTGTATAGAGATCAACTCATCTTGAAGTGTGTGAGGAGAAAGGGATGGAAGGACACCAAAGACTCCTACATCAGAAAAAAAAATTACTCAGCATACCAGCAGCAAAACCATGCATCATCTTTCCTTACGTCCCAAAGAGCCCAGCCCTGTAGAATCTGAAAGCTGCTACCATCTTCCAGCACCATGAGCACTTAGAAGTTTCATGCACAGCTAAGCTATGCTGCTCTTGCCCACACAAAATGCAGCAAGAATACTGGCAGAGTGCCTGCAGTCCCCAGCTATAGAGCTGAACTACCGTGCAGTGCACCCTTCCACAGGCAGCAATTTTCTCTGCAGATGAAATACTCAAAGGATTTTAGCAAGAGGTCCCTGACGCAACTTCTAATGGCACGGCCTGGGAAAGTTTTCCTTAGAACTCTCCTCCTGATTCATTTCAAGTTCTTGATGCAAACTTCCTAAAGTAATATTTATAGAGAAATAGCTTGGCATTATTATAATGGTTTTATTTTTTCCAGCTACTAGCTTTTTTTGGTGGGGGGAAAAAAGAGAAAGAAACAAATCAACCCAAAGCAGAGAAAAGGCATGGGAAATACTACCTGATTAACTGAAGTTTTATTTATCGAAGTAGCAGGGGTTGATAGCTGGATTCATTACTCAGTTCCTATGCTAAGTGGATCCTCAACACTCCCTGGAAAACTGCAGGTGCAGTTGTAAATCCAGCTCACAAGGTCAACACATTCACCTTTGCATTTATAGCAGCTTCACCAACAGATGCCTGATCGCTGAAGTCCAGTTGTTGATTATTTTTAAATTTCAGTGCTACAGTCTTTAACTGGAATATTCATCCCCTTTGAGATCCACTGTGACAAAACAAAGTGCCCATTCCACACAATTGCTTTGGTCGCTGTCTGTTGACTGAAGGATGTCTTTTGGGACAGATCTCTGAAAAGAGCTAACCTGTAAATTGCTTCTTCTTCTTAAGAGAATATAACAGTCTGGATTAAAAGACAGTTGCGTAGAGTGAGGCCAGAAGAAAATGGACATGAGTTGCAAGACAAAAAAATCATAATTACATACCAGGAAAAAAAAAGTTCACAGTATGAGCACCCTAATACTAAATTAGGCTGTCCAAAAAACAGGCTGTGGCATTTCCACCCTTGGAGATATGCAAAATTCCATCAAACACGGCCCTGAACTACCTACTGTAAGTTTCCCCTGCTTTATGGAAAAAGTCAGTGACGCTCAAGAGATTGCTCCTAACTGAATTATGTCACAGTTTTAACAAAAGAGGGAGATGGTATTGCATCAGCGTGTTTCAGTATTCAGATAGCACCATCCAATGAGCAGAAATTTGCTGTGGTATGTGAGGTTGAGGTTGATTTTGTACAGAATTAACCATATGTACCAGCAGGAGTAGAGAACTGTTCATAGCAAGTTCTAGAGGCACACAGTCCAGCTTGCTATTCATCAGATCGCCTTCACAGAGAAGAGCTTCAGATACTGGAATGCTCAGATCAGATAGTTAAAGAAAAAAAAAGTGTAGGAGGAGAAGGAGGAGGGATATCACAGAACATGAGATTCGGTACGGCCATAAACCTTTGTCACAAAAATGTAACCTCACCATTAGTTTTGCTTATCTTCTCATCCATTTGTTATTAATTTGATGGAACTGGGGAGTTGTCAGGGTTATGTGATGCAAGGAATTTATCTTGCAGAACGATCTCCAACCCACTGTTCAAAGTCTTTAGTTTCAAGTTACAGAGATTAGAAAAGAAGCTTTTAAAAAAGAAGTGCTGATTCTTTCTTCCTTTTTATTGTGATTTTTTTTCAGGGATCTTTTCAACAATATATATGTTTACCCAAGTTTTTAAGCACAAGGAACATGCAGCAAAGTCAAGATGAGTTTGAATGCTTGAAATTTTGCAACTTCAAGGGCTAGCAACACTATAATACCCTAAAAGCTTTCTCACATACTCAAGTCCAGCTGTGACAGAAGCCTTAAATGCTATTTAGTAGAAAGACAAAGAGGGGTAACTTGCAGAGTCACTAGAGAACATTGAAAGGGAGATGTAAAAAGATAGCCAATTCATTTTGCTTTATATGTACCAAGGGAATACAGAGCTACGGATAAAATGTGCACAGGGAATGCAGGCACTTTGGAAGAAACACTACAATTTTTTATTCCCTTTCATGTGTAAAAAAAATGAATAGAAAGCATACAGGTTACTTTAAAATTCAAACATGACAAGCAGCTTATGGTATTACTATTACTATATATATATTTCACTTCTGATGTGTTTTGTGTTTTTTTTTTTTTAAACAAACAACAAACTTTCCATTTTTTCTTCCTTGATGTTTTCAGAACATGTGGAAAGATGTTCTGTACAGAAGTGATAAAAACATCACCGCATGCAAAAAGAAAAGTCCACCAAAAAACCACACAACTCCCCCCTTGCTGCCAAGAAGCTACCATTACCCCAACAGTTCGCAAATTACATTGCCTGCCTTTCCTGTATCTCCTAACAATGCATAAGGTAAAAATCTCCAAGCTTTATGTGCCCTGCCAGTTTTGCCTTTCAACCCACGCAAAATCTTTCCAGTATTTATTATTTACCTCTTCAGAAAACAGCTTCCTAGACTGTGATTTCTCATGTCAAGAGACATGAGAATTAGACAGTGAGAGACATTGTGTTAGAAAGCCTAGAAGCCATTCAAACAACTGTTTCTCAGGTACTCCCAAAGAATCAAAAACTTTCCCTCCCTCAATGACAAAATAACCTTTAAGTTTATTTATGAAGTTTTTATTTTATTACTTTAATAATATTCTCCATATGATTTGGATATAGACTAGATTATTTTTTTTCTTACGGGGCACTTAACCTGGAAATAAAATGTATTGAACAATACATAAAAGGCTCTGCATTTGAACCTTTGTAAAATTGCTCCTCACTTTTATCAAATAAGTACAAGGTTAAAATCTGCTATAAAATTAAAAAAAGTTTTTAGAAAACAATTTTGGGTTTCTTTTTTCCCCTGAATTCCACACAGATCCCATACTGACAATTATCTGGGCAGTTCAATGAGTTGTATTTGTCATGACTTGAGTTTTGGCTTGTTGTTCTGTACCTCCATAGTAATTGATGTAGCACAGCTTTTGTGACAAAAAAGACAAATAAAACCACTGCCTGCTGGTTAAGCCGTATCAGCCAGGTTAGCAGAGCTAGGCACAATCTATCTAGAAGCACCTACAGGGTTCTAGCACGCACATCACGGAAACACTCTTCCTGTAAGCTGCAGCAAAAGCTCTACCTGTTACTCTAAGGAAATAATTGTAATAATGAAAAGTACAGATAAGTGCAATTTCTTCTGACAACAATAATTAATTACTATATTCTCCTGTGTTTAACAGACCTTCCCTTCTTCAAAGAGATACTGCAAGAAACAAAAGCAGCAGCTGAAGACACACGTTACTGTCACTGGATCTAGAAACCCAATCAGATGTACTGTCCATTAGACAGAGCTCCTGCCCCATCCTGGGCACAGCTATTGAGGGAACATCTTCTGCCATGAAGTAGCTGGCAGTGCTGAGAGCTTGGAGTACAAGAGTACAATGCTTGCACCAGCACGGCAAAGACAAAAAGGCCCCAGCTCAGCAAGCTAGGAGTGTGCCTCCATTCACTCACTCAGATTATTCTCTAAACAAAAGATGAGTAATATCTCTTCAGACTTACTTCTGTTCTACTTACTCACTCTCCATAAGTCCCAATTGTTCCTTTTTTTTTTTTTTTTGGCATGCCAAGTAATTACAATTCTTCATTAGATTACCCTTCTGTAGACCTTGACTCCTCTTAAGCTAGAATGTTACTGGCATACCTCAGACTTCCATGCAATTAATTTCCCAGGCTTTCATTCATTTTTACTGTGTGTGCAAAGAATTAAGCTCTGATGGGGCAAATTGGGATGGATTTGTATGTAGTGACAAGAGGCAAGCTCTCACAGTCTTCACCTGCAGTTTCTGCTCCAGCATTCCAGCAGGAATTACAGAAAATGCATGAGGATGCGACAGCACATCAAGAAATAAGACACCAGGTTTTCTTTTTTGTTTTCCTGCTTTCATTTTGGTACTGGACAAACCACTGCCTTTTCTTCCAATGTCATCCGTCCAAAATGTTATCCCAAATTTTTCTCAAAAAAACCACACCACTTTAAAATCAATTTTTTTTTTCCATAAAACCAATATTCCTTTTCCTCGAATTGTTCTTGAAAATAGGTGAATTTTAAAACTTTTAAACAACAAATGCAATAGTCTGAGATATATACTTCTTATGAATAAATGACCATTGACTCCTTCACATTTATTTAAATTATAACCATGAATCAAAAAACCACCCTACTTTGAAATGATTCAGCCAGTGAACAGAGTACATGAGCACGAGCACCCTCACCTATAATGCAAGTACAGGCACTACAGATGATTAATTTTAGAACCAGAGTATTAATAGCATCCACGAATACAGTAGTTGCTGATGGTTTTGTTGGGAATGATGTAATAAACCTGTAGAAACAGCTTTCAGTAAACTCACTGTAGTTACATCTAATTTTAACTTTCCTTTTCAGGCAAGATTATGATAGCAATAATTACATACCTCAGCATGGACTTTGATTAACTCTTCATCCTGTGTAGGAAGCTACAGGAGTGGAATGCACTACTATCATCACTGTTAGTATTCAGAGTTTGAATTGTACTTAAGGAACCATGAGCCTTACTAACTCCTCAGTTCCATCGTTTCAGGTAGAAAACTGCTGTTTTCCATGTGAAAGTGAGCCCTCTGAACTCAAAGACGATCCCCTCATAAAACAGCCTACTTAATCAACTCATCTGCTTCAGGATGTGGGTGGCTAGCTAGGAACTTCTGGGATGAATGAGAAAAACACGTGCATCTTGACAGGTATGTGGGGCTACTGGGGAGAAGGCTAGAGGGCAGAGAGCTTAAAGGGATGAGAGCCACTGGATAAACTTTTAAAATTTATTTTTCCCTTTTATGAACTATCAGGATGATTCTCTCAGGAGGCAGTTCACAATCTGACAGATTTTCGGCTAGTATTTACTTTATTTTGTCTTTACTTTATTTTCACATTTGACTACTAAAGCACCTCCCTTGCAATTATAGCAGTATAATGCATAAGCATTGATCTTAAGAAGCAGCTTTGCCACTCATGAAGCACGGTGATCATAAATCAGAAATGAATGTTGCAGCTGATTTGTGTAGTGTAACCCGTAACACCAACATCAGCCTCATTTTTCATCTGTCTCTTGGTTTCTGACACAGAGAAAATGAATAGGAATAATAGCTGCTTTTCATGCGAATATAGGAGCGAAACATTCAGGAAACAGCAATGTGGCAGTCAGCTAATTTCATAAATCAAAAAGCTTGGGAGTTTCTCCTCTTGCCCACATCAACAAATACTACACTACTTTCATCCACCTGACTATGATCTGAGAGAGCACTGAGATTTTTGTTTCTTGTGGTGCTAGAAATGAAACAAGGCAGCACTCCTCCTACATTAGAGAATGGTATTCAATGTGCTCATAAATCCTCCCTTTAAGAAAAACTTGCTTGGCAGAGAAAAAGCTCCACCAGCTTTCAAAGTGAATTTTGGAGCCTCAAGATGAGGCGTGCTGGAAAGGCAGTAAGATCACATTGCCAAATGCAATGAACAAGTCATTGATTGGACACTGCTGGTGGGAACATCAAATTTCACAAATCAGGTAGTCTGTAAAACTGTGTACGGCTGCATTTTATTAAAAAAAAAAAAAAAAAAAAAAAAAAGGACAGCTCAGGCAATTACCATGGCTCTATTGTATGCAAATATTTTATTTCAATTAGCACTTTTCAATCATGCTTTTCTTTTCTAAATGACTCACAGATCTCTCAGTCAAGAAGTGGCAGGATCATAAGCACATGCCAACAGTCTGCCTCTATCTTGCTAGGAGATAAACATGGAAGAAAATGTGTAAATCTATCTCAAGATTTTCTCAACCTGTCTTCCTTGCAAATGTTTTCTCTCAATGCCAGCAAGCCTCTATATTGCAGCCTTCTCAATTTCCATGCCCTTCCAAGCGAGCAGTGTTTACAAGAATTTAACCTAAGGAAACTGTTTCTAGATCCTGTCAGTGAGGAACAAAAAAGTCCAGTTCAGTCCACAAGTTTTCTTTTACCATATTAAACCCAAGAACAAATGAGGGACTCATAATACAAACTTCCTAGCAAGTGCACATACAAAAAAGGGAATCCTTAGTACTTCCACACAACATTGAAATAACCACGCTGCACAGGTCATTAGAGAGGTGACTGTTCATGCACTGAATAGCTGTGAAGTACAGCTGGGTGAAAAAACAATGCAAGACCCTTTATTCCACCCAGCACTGACAAGCTGAGAACACTGCATCTCAAGGCTGCGATAATAGTTTTAGCTAATTTCAAGCATGCTGATCCCAAGCTGCCTTGGGGCTGTTAGCATCCTCACCTGGAATACAAGAAACTGTGAGAAACTACAAGAACAAGGGGAGAAACACACTGGTGCTGTCTGTTAGCCAGAGAAGCAGAGGAAATTGCAACAGTGGCATTTGAGACTTGGGAAATGTTAATTTTCAATCCTGCATGACTAGTATATACTAAAAAAGCTGTGCTGAGAAGGTTGAGAAATGTAAATATGCAAAGTTGATGAAGAATTCTGTAATTGGTAAAAAATTAAAAAGTTTTGGCATAAGAACAAAACCTCAGCAAGTGTTTTGCTTTCCAACCTTATGGATTTTAACACCCCTCGCGTTGTGAGTGTTCTCTCCACACGCAAATTTAAGCTGATGTTAACTGCAGTTGCATCTGAAAATATGTAGTTTTAATACTGTTTAGGTTCTAGGCAGTAATCCCTTTCTCAGAAACTGGAGGATTTAAATGAAGTCATGGCTGCTAAGTGCACTGTTCAGCCATATATCATGTCCTCAGAAGTACAAAGAGTACTCAAGGGTGAAGGGTTTTTCGGGTAATGTATGATTTCTGCATTAAATACAGAATTGCCATTATATAATTTTAGTTTCTTGCCAACTTTTTTTTTTTTTTTTTTGACCAGGAAAAAGATGGAGAAATAAGGAGGTTGAATGAAACTAGTACAGTACTGTTTGTACCCTGGTGAGTATTAGGGAAATGATAAATGATCCCTAAGCACATAGACTGATTTAAGCAATAAAAAATAGAGAGGGGTGGAGCCTCCTTGTGAAAATCTCATCCTTGGACAGCTACGAGGTATGAAATGCACCCAAGTGTCTCGAACCCCTTGGGGTGGCAATTATCTCATGATAACCACACCCCTGAGAACTGTCTCTCTTTCTCCTCTGTTGTTGGGTGAGGGGAAGAGGAAAGGGAAAGAGGCGTATTTCTGATAATGAAAAACAGAAGATTGATAGTTTATATGAGCGAACCCATTTAAGCTCCAAGTGTTGAGTTTGCATTTTTTCCTAATTAGCAGCATAAGAGAGCAGCATAAGCAGCATAAAAAGAAGCCGTGTCTCCTGTCAGTAAGATAAAGGGAAAAGCAGAGATACAGAAAATCTTCTAAAGCAAATAGAAGTCAATAAAGCAAACCACATATTAGCTTAACTCAAACCTCTCAGTATTGCTCAGGAAATACAACCATAGGATTAATAAATGCAAGAAAATCCCTTAAATCTCATTCAGCAAAGGCAGAAACTTCAGATAAACTGTGCTATCCCTAAACCTGCAATACTGTTTGAAAATCCTACCTGCATACAACTACAGCCTATTTTTCCCCCTGAATGTAGTTACATCATTAGAAAACACTGAAGTTCTATACTGACTCTTGTGAAAGTATTCCTAAAAAAATAATTAATTAAATACTAGGAAGTGTTATGTAAAAAAACAATCAGTTTTAAATTTCTGAGCTATCCTAGCCACCATTTACAGAGACCCTGTTCCCTGTAAACAAACTAAAGCTAATTAGCTAATTAAACAAACACAGCTAATTTATATACTATTCAAAGTAATGATATCCACCTACTCATACAGCTTCACTGCATGGAAACATAGATGCTTATGTATTTTTTCATGCAATAAACTTGCCAAATTTATGGAGAAAATAGGTATTGTGCTTGTAAAGTATATACATCATTATGTATCAGTCTCATAATACATTTACATGTTTATTTTAATCCCATAAATGACAAAATAAGACATTTTCTTCCTCAGGTGAAAGAAGCTACTTGATTCATTTCACTGAACAGATAAGACTAACTCTCTGCCAAGAGACAGTAACACTGTGAAACATCTTAAAACATGAATTCATAAACATCACATGCAGGTATGAGATCTAACTACATACCATGCCAAAATTACACAGCAATCTGATCCCAGGAGTCTTGTTTTTCTCCAACACTACCCCAAGACATTAGTTCTCATTGACATTTAACAACTGCTAGCGCTGTTCTGAAATTATATGTTCCTACAAAATTCTAAATGAAAACCCCACTCAGTTGATGCGTTTGCATGATATTCGGCATTTGAAGACCTACTACGCTCATAAAATTTCATGTAAAGATATTTCAGCACACTGTGAGCACATACAGAGCGTTAGCATATCCTGAGTTGGAAGGGATTCACGAGGATCACCGAGTCCAGCTCCACACAGCATCACCCAATGTTCAAGCCCAGTGCCTGAGAGCGCTGCCCAAATGCTCTTTGAACTCCAGCACTTGGGGCCATGCCCACTGCTCTCTGCTGCAGACCCTGTCCCTGACCCCAGCTGCCCTTCCCTGACGCAGCTCCATGCCGTTCCCTCAGCCCTGTTGCTGTCACACAGAGCAGAGCTCAGCGCTGCCCTTCCGCTCCTTGCGAGGAGCTGCAACAGCCATCAGGCCTCCCTTCAGCTCCTTTGCTCTGAACAGACCAAGGCACCCCAACCGCTCCTCATGCATCTTGCCCACCAGTCCATTCACCATCTCCACAGCCCTCCTGTGGCCACTCTCTAATGGCTTTATGCCCTTCTCATATTCTTGTGCCCCAAACCTGACCTCAGTGCAGGAGGTGCAGCCGCACAGCACAGAGCACAGACACTGTATCAGAATTCTGCTGTAAACATTCTTCAGATCCACCAGAAGTGGCAAAACTGAAGAAATTTTAATATCAGATGCAACAGTTGCTCTAAAATGCAAGTCTTACTACCTTTAATTTGTATTAATCTTTTTGAACTTTAAAATCAGCAAGTTCATCCCTGAAATCTCTCTCAGCTGAAAATAATTGTCTATACTGTGAATTCTCACGAACATTAAATACATAGGAAAAATAGATGTTCAAGATAGTGAAAGAGGGGATAGCAAAAAGATTTTAGCTGTCATGTTATTTTGCTTACATTTCCCTCTACTATTCATCAGCCCTTGAATGAAGTCTTTCAGTGGAGCTGAACTATGACTGCACGATGTTTGTTCTATTGTTGCAAGAGGGAATGGCTGCCCTGTCAAGAAAGGACTTAGCTTTTAAAATGAAAAAGGTATTTCTAACACAATGAGTCTACAGTTCATCCATCATCTGTTCACAGCTCTGTCTAGAAGAGGAAAAAAAAAATGTAGTGTGCTCCATGGTAAAGATGAACTAAAAATTTCACAGCTGGTTATGTCTGAGGTACTGTTTTCTTGGTAGAGAGTAGGGCCACATACAGAGAAAGTGATTGACTGCTCACTAGGTTTTTGTTGTCAGTGGCAGCTTTTTTTCCCTTCTCACTTTATTGCTTTAGTCTTGAACTTCGCAGTATTCTGTGAGTCCAGGAGTTTGATTTTTATGATTTGATTTCCAAGGAACTGTGATTTTCATTCTAAAAGATTATTTTCCTTCAGAAGTATCAAAATGTTCTTAAATTTAAAACTGAATTTACTAATGATGTTCCAGTTGTTTGTTGTTTTGGGGTTTTTTTTTTCCAAAATCAATTATCTGTTTTTATAACTCTACTTATTATGCATACAAATTCACCTCCTTCTCTTTACAACATGAACAATTTTTATTCTTGGAAAAAAAAAAGACTGCAGATACCATCCTTGATAACAAGCTCCAGATCTGGTCAGCATGTTGTCCAAATTCTAAGTCATCTTTAAAAGTCTAAATTCATGCATAATCCACCACAGAACAATAGAACACAGGCTCAAATTCCTCAGACATTTCTTGTGTTTTATTCTGTGTGTCTGTATCAGCAGAGTTTTACTGAAAATCAAATAAATGATGTAAATATACATAACCTCAGCTTAACCAGATTTGATTTTAAACCTCAAGTACATACACAGACTCAGCAAAGTCAGGAAGGTCTACATGGATGCAGAGATTCATCCTGGCTGAGCTTTCCATTGGGTCGGGGTATAAATTTTAGAGATTGCACCTTTTTAACAAAGGAGGAACACGATCACCAAACACACATATGGTGCATATGCCAGGGTGATATCCTATATAACTGCAAGATCATAAACAGATATTTAGGATGGTTCCGTACTTTTAAACTACAGCTGCAACCTACCCTCCCAGACCCATCACTCTCCACCCCCAGCAAAGAAATTAGTGAATGTGGATCCAAAGCCTGAAGCCATTAGGTCATGCTTTGGCAGACCTTGATGTTCACATAGCTTGTTGGGCACAGAACCAGCACCGTGCATTGACTGAACACCGCCAACAGCTTTTCAGAAACGCAGATCTTTGCAGTAGTAAGAATCCTACACATTAGCTAAGCGTTAGTGAAAACATGCAAAGCCATTCACACAGCAGGAGTACCTTCTGGAATGTTTGTAACCTCCCAGTGTCGATGCGTGCACTGAGAAATCGTAATTGCATACTGATTAAGCAACTCCCTAACACTAGGCTAAGGAGAACCATCAGCTGCTCAGAATTGCAGCATAAACTCTAGAGAGGTTGAAAATAGAACTATAACAAGAGATTTATTAATAGGCGCAAAGGAGGCAAACTACGCAGGATTATACCCATCCAAGCCTCACAAAACAGCCTTTGCTATTGCTTCATTCAAATCCTGGGGAAAAAAAAGAAAACATAACAGTGTATTGTTTCACACCAGTTCGCCTTGGCAGCCTATTGCATTCTGGCTGTAGAAGTGTCTGCTTTCAAATTTTAAGCCCTGAAGGCAATTATCCTGCTCTCAGACTAAACCTACAGAGCATATTTCAAAAGAACTTATATCTAAACAGAGGGAATTTAACAGTGATCAATGTTCAGCAGGCCTCGATGGCAATAAACTATTTACGGCCTTAACCTTTTAAGTTTGCACAAGTGAAGTGCTCAAGAGCCCCGTGATGAATTAACTGAAGTGTTTGGTTGTGACTCAGGCAGGCGCTGGTTCAAATCATCTATCCAGCAACGCCGCCCGCCTCGCTGTCCGTACAACAGCAGCCCAGTGCCGAAGCAATTGCCTTCTCATCAGTTTGAAGTTCCATTGTTTGGGCAGGCATACCTTCTGCTTGCTTCTTCTACATCCACCACCCGTCAGGGAGTCATTTTGGAAAATAGAAGTTTATCAAAAGCTAGGCACGACGCTTTTTGTTACCAGCCTGATTATTACCTTACAGAAGACTCAGTGTGCATTTAGCACACACTGCTACAGTAGCTGATTTAGATCTACCGCCCTCTTCTTGCAAGACTGCCAAAACAAATTAAGAGGGGAAAAAAGATTCACTCCTATTGCATTACTGTTGTCACCCACCACCCTGCTACTGAAATGCAGTAAGAGGAAACAATCCACAGCAGATGTCTCAACACACCTAAGGCTTGGAAAGCCTGCCTCAAAAACAGCTAGCTTTAATCAATTTCAAACTAGATTACTTTGTAATTAGTTCTGTGATTATTAGAATAGGCTTTTAAAACTAGTGAGACCTCTGTAAGCCTCCTGCTTTTACATAAGACTTTTATATTATTCTAAATGATTTCTAGCAACATAGCATGGGAATTAAGTTCGTAATCTTTATTCCATCATTTCAGATGAAATGTGAGATGTGTTTGTCTCTATGTAGATCTACTGTCTCTGTGAAATCCATAGGCTAAGATATCACATGAATACCACAGTCAAGTCAATTCAGGCTTTCAAAATTATCTAAAGAAATACAGAATAAATTTTGTTTTGATTTCCCATATGAAATTTTGGAGATAATTGCACTTCTAATTTCAAAAGAGTTGCTCCCTCCCCCCCTTCCCCCCCTCCTTTTTTGTTTATAATTTAAATGCTGTAATACACAGCATGCTAATGAACACAACTGCAATACAAACAACAGCAGTAACTACTAAATATGATATATAGCAAAACAAAAAGAAACTATAGATGGTATTACAAGTGATAATCAAGAGGCACATGCTTTCTTGGGATAAACTGTGATGCTGAAACAGGATGATGATACCAAGTGACTGCCATCAACTTTCAATATTTAGTTTGAGACAAAACATGCACTTCACAATTATTCTAACCCATGTGAATACTATTTTTCCAATAAAAATAGATGTTTTTCAACAGGATGGGATATAAACCAATGACACAAAGGGAGAAAAGACTCACACAGCCCTTCAAAACAATGAAATAAGCCAGACAAAAATATGTAAAAGGAGGATGAAAGAATGAATCCATACACAGTTCTCCCGATAATGCACAAATCACATGTGAACTCCACAGCAAGCCCTAGCAAAGTCTGATTTTTCTTTTCTCTATACGCATGGTGCCTTGAGCAAGATCTGCAAGTAAAGAAGGCAACATTTCTAAAACCTAATTCTGTCCAGCTTTTAACTCTTCGTAAAACTTGTGGGGAACATGTGGTAATTTCAAAGCCTTGTCTTCATTAAAAGTTGTGCTCATCTTATGAGAAAAGATATACAGTCCCACACGATCTTGTCAAATGTAGCAGTTTAAGAGTACTTTATTCTCATATGAGCATGTAGGCACATCTATTTAAGCCTGCAGGTGAGAAAATCAAAGCATCAGATATTTGAACTGATTGAGAAATCTGACGAAAATCTGATTATTAAAACAGAAGGACCACATTTTTTGTAAAAAAAAAAAAAACAAAAAACAAAATTGCTTAAATAATGAAAGTAACAATTACACACGTATAAGCACTACTATTTACAATTTTCTTTCTTCTTGTATAAAAAAATCCTGCATAACAGAGGCCATATGACTTCACTCAGTGATTCTTACAGCAAGCTGTACAAATAGCTAGTAGTTATTTATATATCTTAGGCAGGCATCCAATCTTGATTTGAGGACTGCAAGTAATGGAGAATCTTTCACATCCTTTGGTAAGCCGCTCAAGTGGTAATTGTCCTCACTTCTAAAAATTTGCACCTCTTCTCTGGTTTGAATTTGTTTAACTTTAGTTTTCAGCACTGGATCTCTGCATAATTTCCTATTAGGTTAAGGACTCTATAATACCAAACATCTTATTCCCTGCGTTAACAGGATCAAATAGCTCCTTCACGTTCACTTTAATGAGGTAATTCGAGTGGTCTCCTAGTGTCTTTCACTGGGAAGCCTGCTTTCCACTCCTAAAAGATATCATTTTAATCTTTCATTTGCAATTGTCAGTATACTCTGAGCACTAGAAGAGCTGTAGTGTTCTTGTGTAATGAATTTATAGGCTGGAACATCTTTCCTATGAAGAAAGGTTGAGGGAACTGGGCTTGTTTAGCTTGGAGAAGAGAAGGCTCCAGGGAGACCTTATTGTGGCCTTCCAGTACTTGAAGGGAACGTATAAATGGGAGGGGAAATGGCTGTTTGGGAGGGTGGATAGTGATACGGCAAGGGAGATGGTTTTAAACTGAGACAGGGGAGATTTAGGTTAGATATTAGGAGGAAGTTTTTCACACAGAGGGTGCTGAGGCACTGGAACAGGTTGCCCAAGGAAGTTGTGGATGCCCCATCCCTGGAGGCATTCAAGGCCAGGCTGGATGTGGCTCTGGGCAGCCTGGGCTGCTGGTTGGTGAACCTGCACATAGCAGGGGGGTTAAAACCAGACAATCATCATGGTCCTTTTCAACCCAGGCCGTTCTATGATTCTATGATTGATTGATTCTATATAGGCAATAGTGACTCCTTTTTTTCTATTTGATAGACACCTCTCCTGGCATCACCCTAGCCTAAGCATATATAGTTCAACACTTCCCTTGGCATAACAACACTGGTACTAAACTCGTCAGGATCCAAGCACAGTCACCAATCTGCTCAGTAGCACTGATACCTTAGGCTTCTCTGTAACTGTGTGTATCGCAGTGCCCTACTGCCTTTCCCTTGTAAGATACATTGTATCTTACCCCACTGCAGACACCTTCATCAACCCAAGGTGAGACACGGTTAAAGAAGATACAAAACTAGTTTGATGGCACTTACTTTTCTTGAAAACATAGAAAGTGCAATCAAATCTATTTGTTAACTGTAGAACAACTCCAAGATTTTAGTTATTAAGAAACAAAACACCAGGTTTATGAATGATGAACCTATTTGGAAGCCTGATAATGTGCACATAAGAGAAGAACAGAGCATGTGAGAAGAAATAGGAAATGCCTCAGTACTAAGTTAGAATTCTGCCCCCTTTCTAAAAAGTGTTATTTTTGATCAATCAAGAAATCACCAGACAGCTAACTAATCATTCCTCAAGATTAAGCTTTAAGCATTTTTATTTTATTTTATTTTTATTTTTTTTAAGACTCTCCGGCTGTGGGTTTGGGGAGTGGGAAGGTCTGGGTAAAGAAATTATCAGCGTGGTTTCCATAAGAAATATCAGAGCTGACTGAAAGCACTGTTTTCTTGTGGTTTTTAAATTAAATGGAACATTGGGAAACTTCTTTGTCTTTTAAATTTATGTACTGAATTGATTGATTTAAAAGACAGCTCCTACACTGTAACTCTATTATAAACACAGTTTTACACTGGTACCTAGAAAATCCCAGCAAATTGGTCTTGAGCTCAGAACCCCGGCACAGGCAAAGTGGCAGCAGTGACTGATGCAGCTGCACACAAGAAACCCAAATTCAGATGGACATGGCTCCTCTCATGGAACAGACCTTGTACAGAAATTGAAGGCACAGCATCGGAGCTTTCCATACTGCCATGCCACACACAAAAGCTTTGGGACACAGCATAACCCCCTGCAGTGCCTCCCAAAAAGGTAAACTGGACAGGAATAAGATTCACAGACAGCTGCATCAGGCTAACCTCTCTTTCTGACTGCTGGCATCAACCAATCACCCACTCACAAACAGATGTGCTTTCTAACCTCTGGAGCTCATTTGCCAGATTAACTGCAGCGACGAGAACAGCTTACCTCTGCCAGCATCTTTATCAAATTAGAGACCTCAGTAGGACTATTCCAAAATGAGAACAGGAAAAAAATGTACATCAAGCAGACAAGACAACCCTCCCTTCCTATACTGCATCAGTTATGCTCCTGCATTGATCTCCTCCTTTACGTCACAAAAAACCACCACCTGTCACAGCAGGAAGAAAAATAAGAACAGGACTGAAACTCCTGAAATTTGTGAAATCTGTCACAGAGACACAAGACCTAAAGATGTCCTAAGTGTGCCCCAAATGCTGTTTAAGCAAGTAAGAATATTGCTGCAGATCAGGATAGTGCTGCTGGATCTGATCTCACGCAGAGAGAAAGACAGACGAAATAGTTTTCTAATGAAGCATGTCCTCATACTGCAAAAAGCTAACAATATTTTGAAAGCAAATGAAAGATTTCCTCAAGTATAAAACACTTTCACTTGTACTGATGAGTTCATTCTTTCATTTGTCTTAGGTTTGTTACAACTGCATCTCTGCCAGCATCACAGGATACACTTCTGATAAATCCCATTACAAAAGTTTAGTGAACAACACCCCTCCTCACACTCCCACTTCCCTTCAAAATGAATTAGATACTCTAATTTTCTGAGTTGGGTGGTAGAAGCCCAAAACAAACCAGAGACAGCCATCCGTGTTTGCTGGGAAAAGGAAAATAAGTCATAAGAAACACTTGGCTCATTTTGTGACCAGGCATTGTAGGAGTGAAATCATAAAATACTTGATTTCTCCTTGTTGGCTTTATCTCTCTGGCATGAAGAAATATGGAGAACACAAACGAAGTAAACTTTGGAATGTCTGCAATGTGGCCAAAAAACATTTAAGTTAATGTTTTATATGTATGACTATACATAGAGGCCCTTGATTCTCATTTACTGAATGCAACAGCACAGTACCTTTGGGGTACAACACAGAATAAGCCCCAGGGAGGATGTACAGATCCACAAACCCTACATTTGTATATACACATCTGCATGCTAGCCCTCCAATATTCACTTGTCACATTGTGACAGCTGCACATGTGCAAGAATTAGTATGAAAGTGCTAGCTGTTATTCTAAGGATTTTTAAATAGTGTTAACCATTATTTTTTCAAAATCTTTTCCCAAGTTAAACAATAAACATGTCGATAAAGGTACTATTTTCATGCCATAATACACACTGCAAAAACACCAAACCAATGAACAAACATCACCGAATGGAAAACTTTAATATGCTTACTCACAGGTTTTGCACATCTTTCTTCAAAAACAATTTTAATGAAGGGCAATTAGCCCCTAACTTTAGAGCATTTTCCTCTGAAAGCAATCTCTTTTCACAAATGAACCGAAGGGGTAAAAACAAGATTAAAGTTGACATACAAGTTTCCACAGGTTGTCTCAACATCCAACATCTGCTCTCAACATCCAACATCTGCTTTGGGCTTTAAATATAGATACATCTAAGAATACATAATGATTGTGTGTTCCAAAATAGCAGCAGGCAAGTTCCATTAGCTCAGGGAAAATTAGTGATCTCTCAATGCTTTCGAGCACCTTTTTTTGGCACTGCAAGACAGGAAAAGCACACTGCATGATGAGTAGGTGTTCAATTGCTCCAGTGTTTTAACTGAACCCATATAAATACAACTTGTCGCATTGTTGTATATATAACATGAACAGGAATTTATAAAGAGTTTCCGACGCTATATTAAGAAAGCACATAAAGAATTCATAGGCAAGCTACGCTATACATTATCAAAGGAAAAAAAGTAATTGGTTGCACTCTAACAGGTGACAAAGGCCATAAACAACGGAATGATTCTTGCTAAACGCTGTGTCTGTTTTTCTAAAGCAATGCCCGTTAGCTCAAAGCTCCCACCTCACCTCCCCCAGCAGGCAAGATCTCTGGTTCCACAGAAAAGGACACAGTACAGCACAAAGATCCGGGCAGACATTTGCTCGGTGATTTCCCCTTGAAACACCAAGCGAAGGTCAGCCTAGCCTCAGTCAAAATCCTATATCCCAAAGTAGGTCAAATGAGGAACATGAAGTACCTGAGGTTTCTATTTTACAGCACAGGTTTATGGACGTATCCTTTTGTTTTCTCAACAGTTGCAGAGCCTCTTGGCTTTCCAACTGTTTATGCAAGTATCCCTTTTGTTTGCTTGATGTGAAGACAAGCTGTTTTGGTTGACATATACTAAGATCTTAAATACACAGCTCTGGAGACTGTAAAATCTGGCTGCACCTATTCTCACCATGCCACGGTAAGCCAGCAGTGGTCCCAGTGCTCCCTCCTATGTCAGGCACACTATTAACACCAATTCTCACAAAATGGCACCAACATTAACCTGGAAATTCAAGGAAAAACAGGAGGAAAAGGAGATAGGAGAGTCTGACAAGCTCCAGTAAAGACAGCTTGTCTGAATTGTGTGCTTTCCTGAGGTATTGCAGTGATGGTTGTGGCTCTGATCCCCCAGCAGCACTGATGCTGAGAGAGAAAAGAGCTGAGTGACGGATGCCACCATACTGGGTGTGAGCAGCAGGAGGCCTGATCCAAAGCACAGGGAAGCCAGGAGGAGCCTTTTGCTCCTGACCTGATAGTGTGCTGGATCAGACCCAGGGACCGCATGAGCAAACAGCCTGTGCTATTGACACAAGGTACAGAAAGGAAGCTGCGTGCATATAAAGTAGCTTTGTGATGTGAATGCAAAAAGCCAGTGTCATGGGAATAATCACATAAGAAGTTACTCCATGAAAGAAGTAAAAGAAGGAGTTTTATCTGAAGGCTCTCCAAAGATTTCTGACAGTAAAGTGACCCCTGTATTCTAAGCAGTAATCTACTCTATAACTGTTACGGCATTCAAAGCATATGCTACAAGACACTTATTTTCTGTGCTTGGCCATATTCTGCAATACATTCTGCAAATGCATAGGGAAAAATAACTGCTTAACACTCGTATGAAGGCTTACGTGTACTCTAAAGTTTAAAAAGCTGGTTTTTTTTATAGTTTCTAGAGCACACAGAGAAAAAACTGACAAACATTTCACATTATCTCTGAATTTCTATTGAAAAAAAAAAAAAAAAAAAGAAGAAATGTATTCATTGTATTCATTGCAGGGCTCTGCCTGGGCATGCAGCAGAGAGAACAACAGAGATCCAGATGGGGAATGCATGTCAGACTCAACACTGCTCCTGCTTTTGACCTGCTAAAGGTGGGTGGGCAGAACTTGGACAATTTGGCACCTGCATGAACAGTCTGTAAAGAAAGCAATTTGGCCAAAGTACAGTGACGAGGAATGTCATAATCATGACCAAAATTAATTCTGCCTGGGCCAGGCACACAAACGTGTAGCACTTTCCTATGAGCTATACATTGTACGTGGCTTCTAAGGGCTCCAAATGCCAGAGGAAATAAGCGCTTATCTGTCAAAGAGTCAGGAAAACAGAACAACAAAGGTGGAAGGGATTTAAAAAAATTCTTTTGCTGTCCTACCCCCAACTGAGAAGAGCTTGGCGCTTCCTCTTATTCCCAGCTGTTTCTAGTGCATTTGGCTTTAATCAGGTGCAGGGCAGGAACTCAACATCCTGTTGCCTTGCTCTGATTAGGAGGAGTCAAATTCTACAAATTGGCAGATTTCTTCTTTCAGTGTTCCTTATTTGATGAATCATTTGTTTTAAAGTATTTGGAAAGGGCCATTACAGAGGCAGCAGACCCAGCTTGTTGCTATTTCCAAGTCTATTTATAACTGCTGCTTTAACGGGTTTCAGCAGAATGCAGTTTCTTCTCCTTTAGTGCACAGAAAGAGCCATTCCATTAAAGCAAAGGCAGAAAAGAAGAAATCTGACAAAAGGCACGAGGTGTCTACAACCAGCAAGATACCAATAAACACATGCAGAAATTTGGTTTAGAAGTAATGTCTTTGAGTTTAATGATTTCTCTTTAATGGCAAGTCTAGTAATCTCAGTTGAGACGTTTGAGTGATTTAAACTACTCCTGCTATCAACTTTGCAAACCTCAATTCACACCTTAAAGCTCTCTGTCCTTCCATTTTACTCATTTCTTGCGAAGGTCATGCAGTCCTAATGTAACTGGCTCAGCACAGCCTGCTTTCCCACACAGTTAGCAGTAACAAACCTGTAATGCTTAACACTGAACTTCTAACTCAGAGTTAGAAGATACTAAAAGAGTCACTAAAAATATTTTTGTTTGAGGCAAGATAATCTTCTATGTGACTGCGCTTCTCTAACTGAAAGTGCAGTCAAATAGAAAAGATACATAGGAAATAAATAACATAACCATCTTCCAGCACTAGAAAACAACAAATACAGCACAGGAATACATCTTATTTCTCCTTTTCACTTTTCTTTTCCTCTGGTATAACTGGAGAGAAGCAAGACAAATAAGGGATGACACTCCACCCTACTCATGTACAGGATATCCTCTTCCTTCCTTCTGCCTTCCATCCTCTCACTTTAAAGATACAAATATGTAAGGTGCTGACCAGGCCAGAAGTGTATGAGAGTTACAAATAAACTTGCAAAATTATTCTTACTGCTTATAGAGGAATCTCCTCAAGGACTCACACACAATGCATGAAGTCTAGTAACTATGTATATCATAGCTTGACTTGGATACTAATCAGTTGGGATTTGGTAAAAAGAAAGAATTTGCTGGAAAGGTCTACCTTATATGTTACTCAAATTCATTGGAACATGATCTACAATACTGTACTTTGGTTTGAGTTTTTATCACACCCTGTTATATTGTAAATCATATCTAGATCATCATCTGACACAGCCGAGCTCTCATGTTCACCAACATACACAATCATACACAAAATGCAATTTTGTATAGGAAAAAGTAAACAGGACAACATCCATCCTTTCATACAGCAACCTTAGCTCATGAGAGGCCAGCTCCTGGTAAGTGGATTTTCCTGATGGAATCAAGAGGCCAACACCAGCCCACTTGGAAACCCTCTGAAGAAAACTGAGATTAAGGCTTCCTAGCTGCAGTGCTCTTCTGATGAAAAGCAGCTGCAATACAGAAACAACTCTGACCAGCGCAAAGGCTGGAAAGCTCTCTAGCTCCCTCCCTGCTCTTGCAGCTGGGATCTTTGTATTTAGAAGGGCTCCAGACATGCCACACTGCAAAGAGAAAAGCAGCATGGTGCAGACTTTACTGAAGAATAATTCCTAATACTGTCGAGGGGTCAGTCAAGAATGAAATAAAAAAGGCTATTTTGCCAAACTCCACTGCAGACCACCTGTGTGTAAACACTAAAAAGTCAGTTTCAAAGCAACCAAGAGTAATGGTTTCAAAATAAAATATCAAAATTCTTTTCCCTCTGTTTCAGTGAAAACCACAACACCTCTTTATTCATAACATAACTATAAACAAAGTGCTGGTCAGCAGGAGAACAGCAGATTCATTTTACATACATTAAATTTAAGCTTACTTGTTTATGCTACATTTTTGTTTTATATTGCTTAGTTGTTTTGGAGTTGTTTTGTCTGTAGGTTTTAAATAAACACATAGCCATCAAAGCAGGTATATATTTCTTAAATACACATGAATATATATATATAAAATACTAAAAAAATCCCCCTAAGCCTTTACATGATTAAATGTACAATAAAAATATTTACCAATAAAATATTTACCAAAAATATGTACCAAAAGCAATATAATCTAAGAGTCAGTACAATCTGCTTGGTAAATGGATACATAATTCCATAAATACGTCATTTCTTAGAAATCTATTTTGCCAAACTGTACTCACTGTGAACCAAGACAGTCAGCTGGCTGCACTTTTCCTTTCAGATCATCAAGCTAATTGTTCATGATGACTCTGAAAGCATCTAATACCAAAAGTACTGATTTTCACAGGTCTAGGCCTACGTTCAAATTAAGTGCTTGGGTGCAACCCCATATGCACATATTCCAGCAAGGTTCTTCCTTAAGCAGCAAATACTCTCTGCTGTCCTCATCTAAATGGGTGAAGTTGTCTTGTATTCTGGTTCATTGAAATAAAATACACTAAATGCCAAGTGACACTCTTCCCAGTCATAGAACAAGCCTCTAAAAACTCAAGTGTGTGCTGTAAGCACTAGCAACCTTAGCTACGCAAGCTCAAATAACATTTAAGTATATGTATTCAGAAAATACTTATGAATGTCATCTTTAAATATGCGAGTATTCCCTTCAAAACTTTCATTTCCTAACAGCAAAGTGCATATGGAAACATTGCATTGTTCACAAATCAATCTTACTGTTATAAATGCACACAACAAAAGATCCAAGCAAATCATCATTCTATGCCTTACTTTGCTCTGTACCAAATAAACTCCCAAGAGTGAGTAAAGGACAGATTTAATAGTCTACTCATGCAAGCTAGCAACTGGTCTGAGTTGTGTCCTTTCTGCAACTAGAAAGCAAAAAATAAAGGCATGTTATATATAAAATCTAAACAGCAAAATTATTGGTATTCAGTTTCAAAAATATTAACAGCTTGTTTGATTCAAGTGTCAAAAGAATTTCACTGAAACACATGACGGAAAAATGCAGTTTCTCTCACGTGAATTCCAAAGAACCTTTAATTATTATTTTTTATTAAGGACCCCAGATGAGAGCGTTAAGAACTGAGAAAAGAAGTCTTCCCCTCCCCTCTTTTCCTCTTCCCTTTTCCACCAAAAGAAAGGGCGCCAGAAGTGTTAAGGTCATTAGCCACTTGGTTTTTGCCTCACACACATACACTCATTAGTCAAACAGGATCTAATAAGATAGCTGTCTCAACATCTTTCTTCAGGGTGAAGAAAGGACAGAAGGGCACATGAATTTCCTTTGCTGCTAGCATCTTAATTAACTCCAGAACAAACACTCACTCAAACTTGCTAAAGAAACAGCCTTGCTTCTGCAAACAGAGAATCTGTGCTATCTGCAAGCAAGTGAAGACCTCATCCCCAGCCCAACTATATCAACTACCCAGACAGCAAAGGTCCCCTCCAAATGGAGTGTGCAGAGGGTGGCTAACTAACGTGTGCCACAGACAAGTTGACATACAAGTTGGTCAGAAAACTACTCCAGTGGTGACTTTATTGTACTGAGGCGTATTAAATCACATTTAAAAACTCCAGTTTTCCCGGAGGCATATGTGTGTTTCTCTCATTTTTCACTTTTTTAAACACAGTGACGTAAAGCTGGCAAAAGGACATCCATTGCACTGCTGGAAAATTCACTAAAGAAAAGGTTAAGTCCTTTCATTTATTATGGAATGATTTGGGTTGGAAGGTACCACAAAGACCATCTAGTTCCAACCCCCAGTGATGATAACAGCAATACCCCATTTGATTGCAGTGGGTTTAAGATTTTACTCTTAATTATACTGGTTTTACAGTATTACCTAATGCATACGAAGCATGCATTTTTTTCCAGCTGTTCTTCCCTCGGCAGGCTTGGATCCATCTTGTATTTCATTTTATTGCTTATACCCCGACCAATCTCACTCACACTGTCTGGCCCCTGCAACAAACATCCCAAATCCTTGAATGCTAGGTGGCATACACTGAAGAGTTGGAGACTAGGTCCCATTTTGGCATATACACACAGATAGGGAGTTTCCTGTGAGGTACGTGCAATGCAGGTGTGAAGCTCCCTAGGATTAAGAAGCTTTAACATGCACCTTTCCTGCTTCTGGTGCGAGTGGTTTCAGCATAAGGCATTACACAGAAAAGTCAGAGACTAATTCAACAAAGTTTTTGAATGGAAGTGGTTATAATTTCTCATGTTTCATAGGTATCAAGTCCCTTGGAAATCAACAGTACCACTCATAATAAGCAAACATATACAGATCCTAACAAATTTGGGACAGAAATAATCACCACCTCAGAGGGGAAACCCCTGCAAGTCCCAGGCAGCTTCACAGGGGTTGGCTTCAGTACAGGTGCTAATACAGATATACTCTGAATAATTAACTATGGGTGAGAACCTTAGACAAACAAACAAACAAACAAAAAACCAACACAAAAAACCCTCAACAAGTCAAAGCAAAAAGCAATATGACAAAGCAGCAGAATCTACGAAATATCAATAGCAGTCTGGTACGCTTACAGAAAATGGTTGAATGGTTATAACAAGTTTGCAAGCCCAGAACTGGGGGGAACATTAGATTCTCCAGCTCAAACATCCAAACGTCAGCCTCCCTACAAAGCATGTAATTATTACTTAAAGGAAAAGAGGACAAGAAAGGT
This sequence comes from Lagopus muta, assembly GCF_023343835.1. Lineage (NCBI taxonomy): Eukaryota > Metazoa > Chordata > Aves > Galliformes > Phasianidae > Lagopus > Lagopus muta. Next base: position 79,977,333 of record NC_064435.1, on the reverse strand, counting down.
AACTGACCATTTCTTAAGAGTGTTTTTAATTTGCAATCCTGGCTATTTCTTGAAAGGGTAACTGGAGGGAAATAGAGGGAGGAAACAATGAAGAAAAGCTTCCAAAACCTGTACGGTAAAATTGAATAGCCAGAAAACATCATTTGCTTTTAAGTTCCTCGTTGTTATGATAACAACATGAGAGCAACTGACCTGACCTCTTGTAACGTTCACAATATTCAAAGGTAAAATTCAGCCTTGCAATTTCTGTAATGGCTTCTGAAGTTTTTCATATTCCTTTTATCCCCTCATCTGTGATGAGTAAAATACTGTGTCAGCTACTAAACTACATAAATCCTAACTTTCCCTATCTAATTAATTTAACAGTGCACTAAAACCCAGTGTCTGCAACATTAATGTCTTTTCTACAGCAACTAATGTGACGCTGTTAGGAAAATCAAGCAAGAGAGGAACAATTTTCTGTTCATCTTGAATCCAATAAAAAGCAATAAACGAACAAGAAGTAAACCTGGGCAAAAATGAATGTGCCCTGGAAGTTGTATTTGAACTTTCAGGAGAAATGCATTACAGGTACCTTTATACATCGCTGTTTACATACAGAAAAGGTATCCAGACCTGAAATTTTGTATGTATTTACACATACTCAGGCGAATTTTGGTCTTACAAATCAAAAGAAGATAAATATACTATGTTTCTTATGTGGAGGATTTAGAAAAACCGTAAGGCTCAAATACAGTAACTATCCACAGAGAGGTGTGACTGAATGAGCCCTGCTGAGCTACTCTGTGGAATTCAGCTCTCCCACAGACTACCAAAAGGCACAACATACACTACTGAGCTTTCATTTATGCTTCATAATCAGAAAATATGAAATGCTTCCAAATTTAATTAGCCTCCCTTTTTTTTTTTTTTTTTTTTTCTTCATTTCCAAAGACATCTCATATAACTACGCTGAACACGGAGTAGAACACGACTAAACAATGCAGCCTACCAGCACGGGACAAAAGGTCATTTGGAAGGGATGTGCCTTTAAGGACTTACAAAGGCTTCGTCCTCACTCCTGTATTGAAAGAGGAAGCCTATCTCAGTAAAGGAAGGATGCCCACTTTAAATAAGGAAATGAGTTTGCAGGATGTACACATGCTGCTTTCTATTAATGATAAGCAAAGTCTACAGAAAAGCAATAGACTTCTTCAGCTTTGGCAGAAGTCGTCTTCTTGTGGATTACCTGTAAAAAGACTTCAAAATAAACAGACTACAAATAAATGTCCTCTACCTTTTTTCTAAAGCTGATTTATGTATGAATAATGGGGATTAACAAATGCTGATTATTATACTCTACAAGAGACATAATTACTGACTGACTAATGATTTTGCATGTGGGCCAGAGATGACAGCAGTGTTTTTGGACAGCAAAAATGACCAGTTATAGTACTCGACATTTTCTTGTTCAAGCTATGTTTCCTGATTAAAGAACTTACAGATTTCTAAGGATTCTTAAATTTCTCTCTTTACGTTTAGTAAACTGTCACAGAGTGATTACTATTTTCTATTAAAAATCTGTCATTTTTTAATTGATGTAATAAGAAAATTGATTCCACTTTGCAGCAGAGAATGAGTATCTGACATAACTTTTAAACAAGGAGGCAAAGACTGCTTTACTATAGACCCATTTCACTCTGCTGTGAGTACCTATTATTTGACTAGCTTGAGAGAATGAATGTCATACATAGCCACAGTCAAATTCCTTTAAGACTGAATAGGGCACATAAGTAGCAACGTACAAAAATTTGTCATAATAATGTAATTAGTTTTAAATATACACACACACAGACATAACACTTGCATTCCTTAAGTATACAAATATGTGTACACATTTCCAATTCAGATACAGAGGTAAAAGTCAAAAGGCATTTGTTGGCTAAAAAAACCACAGTTAATGCACACAACTGAATTTCCCCTCACCTTTCAATTTCAGGATTCAGAATTCCCTAACATTATTATTACTTGACAGAACATTTTGGGTTTCAAAGGGGGGATTTTTCAACCCCAAATGAATCATTAGGAGGGCCACAAATTCTGGCTGGCTTAGAACAGCGAGCAGACATGGCATAATATTAGCTTACAAATGACTGAAAGAAGCAGGCACACCAGCTGACCCCAGCTTGGACCATCACATCCAGCTGGGCCCCATTCTTGGTGGTGCCCACTTTTCTTTCTGTGAGATACGCAGCATAACCAAGCTCAGAGCCAAGTAAAGTCCTTCACAAATGCTTCACAGTGGTTCCAAAATGAACATCAGTGGAACCAGTTAAAACAGAAATTCATCTCTGCACAGTTGGCCAAATCAAGGCTTATACTACACACACCACAAACACCAGCTTTTTACTTTTTTGGTTGCCTTTGTTATGCTTTTACAGCAAAATCTCCAGCCAGTCTTTTAACTAGAAGCAAACTACACAAGGAAATTGTTGGGACATGGAGGTAGGAACAACTGCATACCAGAACAGCTGTAATCCTTATCCAACCTCTTCCACCATGTGGAAGAAACAAGCATAAGAAGTTCAGACACAGAAGCACCCAATAAAGCTAACTTTTTCTCAGGTGTTGGAGCCTGACAGTTCTGATCATGGCAACACTTTTCTCGGATCTCATACAACTCATTTATGCTATCCGAAAATCTTTTCGTTTTAAATATTTAAATATTGAATAAATTTGAACAAAACTTCAAAACATCAAACTCCAAAAAGCAAAAGTCTCATTACACAAGAATTATTTGTTCAACTAGGCTTGGAGACCTCAATGTTTCCATTATGCACTGATGTGTTTAATGTTTATTATTCCACTGTAAAAAAAAAAAAAAAAAAAAAATACTGTTAGCCTAAAAATTGGCATAAAAACATTAAAAAAAAAAAATCATTGAAAGTCACAGAGTGTATTATATTACAGAAGTGATTTTTTTTTTCTTTTTTTTTTTTTTTTTGTAAAGGAATAATTATTAGCATAAAGCTCTTCTGGTTGCTTGTGCAATTCCAAAATAATTTTCCTTACAAGTGTCTCTAGGCATTTATGGGAGAAAAGGAAATAGGGAAATTAAAACTGACCAAGCAATTTCATTTATAAGTATAACTCTATGTTTATATTTTTTTTCAGTCAAGCATTTGTAAGGATTTTCAACAAGCTGACTTTACACATATGTATGGCAACCAAATGAATATGGATAGACCACAACAGGTCCCAGGAGTTGTTACTGTCTATTGGGCCAATAATATGCAAACTGAAAAGGATTTACAAGCTAGACTATAATGGCTCCTTTGGACCTATTACTTTCTGATGGGTAAATAATACATGTTTTCTAAACTACTGCCATGCCAAAATACGTATTTGCCCTTCAGGCTGTAAAGGATCCAAATAAACCAACAGGATTTATCAGATAAATAATACATTTACAGAAGTAAAATACATGTTTAACTAAACAAATAATGCACTTAAACGCTGACTGAAAGACCCCAAACACTGACAGAGATGACCCTAAATACAGTAGATATTTGGCAGATTACTGGAAGTCAATGACCAAGGAAAAAAGACTTAGAGTAGCTAAAACATGAATATGAAATAGTAAGTTAGTAAAGGTAATGGTTTTATTTCCTCTTTTTTTAACAGATTTTCATTCATGTCTGAAATATCTGTGAAAAATCAAACCCTATATTCAGACAATCAAAGCAGCTACTGTTAAAACTGTGCATAAGTGAAGCAACTACAGATGCAACAAACCTTTTGGGGGTTCTGAAGGCTGTCACATATCTCAAGTGCTCTGCACTTCATGGGACATCCTGTTATTAAGCCATTTTCCTGACCATGTCCCAGGACGCTGCTCTCACATCACGGCTCTGTTATCTCTGGACTGTCTGATCTACTCACACTTTCCTCTCGGCTTTGCTTGAAGCATGAGAGCAATACAAGGAGGGAAGCACCGATCAAAAGCATTAAGAATTAACTTGAAAATGTTGGGAAATGATGAACAGTGATCCCAATGCTTGGGGAGGGGAGATAACACAGAGATGGTGCAGACAGCACTAAGGAGGAAGGAATAACAACAAAAAAAAACTGAAGGGGAAGAAGCTGATGGCAAAGACAAAAGGCAAAAGAGGAAAGATAAAAGGACTACATGCATTAAAAAAAGAAAGGGGGGGAAGAGGTCCCACACTTCAGAACTTGAGTTTCTGCAGAGCAATCTTTGACTTTTCCAGAAGTTTCAGAAACCATGAAGCAAGGCTGAGCAGCAAGAACAACAGTGAGTTAAAGTATAACACCAAAACCAACTTAAAGGACTCTAATGAACCAGCTCTAATTTGAACATGAATTTTTTAAGGATCATTTTGAACATGAGAAGTAACTTTGCTTAATTTAAGCCGCAGTATCTCATGATGCAAGTGAAGCAACGTGTAACACCTCCTGTTCTCACAGAGGGACAAATACAGTCTGGTCATATCAATACAGGTAAATCCCATTCAAAATTAATCAAGTTACAAATAATGGCTTTAGAACTGACAGGATGAACTGATCAACAACTAAACTGAAGATGAATTGAAATGGCTGTAACAAATGAGTGAAGGACTGAAGTTAGGCAAGACGGTATGCCTGAAGACCCACAAATTAAGAGCACAGGTGATCCAGTTTCACAGCTTTTACTTCAAGAAGAGCTCTAATTTTAATCAGCAGTAGCCAGTTAAGAGAGAGGCTGCAACAGTTGGCACAGAATTGTGTTATTTTTGTCCTGCAGCCCAGGTAAACCTTTACAGTTGGGTGAAGAGGGGATAGATAGCGAAGTAAGCCAAATATTTAACAAGACCTACATTTAGTCACATCACCAAAAGCATTCTTCTATTTCCCTTAAACTATTCGGAGAGCACTTCCTAAAGGGAAGGCGGCAAAACTTGTATCATTATAATTTTCAACAAGGACCCCTCTCTGAATGAAGGATTTCTTTCATGTCTGCAGGAGCAACAAAATGAACAAGATAATCCAAAGGGCACGTTGCAACCCTTTGTTTCTGACGGTCAACAATGATTATTAAAACAATGTCTTTAAAAATCGTCATTTTTGCTCCAGATACAAAAGAGATTCTACATTAAATCTGGACTCCCTTCAGCAACATTCAGGTCTCACCCTTGGCACTCAACAGACTATGACTGTTGAGCATTTTGTCTATTAATTTTTGCATTAAAAAATTAACAGTTTCTTTGCACAGGAGGGCCAATGGTTTTGCAGCTAAAATCACTACTTTCTATATTAAATTGTAACTGTGATGCACTCTGAGGAACATACAAGGTTGTTGTTGTTCTTAATGCATTTTTCCTACTGAAAGAAAGATTAGGCAGTTCTGTTTTGACAAATTTCTAAGAAAGAAATCTAATGGACGTGGAGTTTGAACTGAAACAACTTAGAACATGTCCGGCAATTAGCCAATAATAAAAATTAACAGAAGAAAATTAAAGGGTAAAATGAAGTTTCCTTTTCACAGAAAAAAAAAATTAACCTTTTCTGAGCTGGTAACAAGTGTTAAGCAAACACTAGGTATAGTGATGCAAAATCCAAAGAAGTCTGCCATCGCCTATAGTTGCCTCCATGCACCATTTAGAATTGCAGACAATCAATCCTCTTAAACACTAATTCATACTATAAATGCTGCTGAGAACAGCTTCCTGATGCATTAGAAATCTTACAAATACTGCCACAAACGCAGGAATTTAGCCTTAGTTTGAAACTCAGAGGAATAGAACTAAAAAAAAAACAAAAAAACAGAACAACAAAAAAAACCACCATAATTCACTCCCAGATTTAATTCTTCCCAATTATTAGTTCACACATCACAAAGAACTACATGGGAACTTACAGCCCCGCCCTTTCTATGATCCACATTTACTTTATTGATAATTAGGCATAAACTGGTTGCATCCATACCCTGCAAACACTGGGAATAACAAACCCTCTATTTAGAATCTGCTAGTGAAGGAGGTAGTAGAGATGATTTCTTGAATCTAAGTATCTTACCCAAAAGTTCTGATTCACTAAATTGCAATGCTGTTTTGTAGTTTTTGTTGTTTTGTTTTGTTTTTTTAAAGTGGCCATGACTCAATGTGTACCAACCTGCTATCAGACCATTTATTCCCCAAGGTTGGCTAATGATCATGTAAATACTCAAGATCTCCCTGATCAATGGGACTTCTTGCCACCCTTTAAGGTGTAGCTATTCACAGCACATTTGCCTTCCTGGCACATTTCCCCTTCCTCTGAAATATCTGATGGCTCTATGCCAATCTGAGGTAAAAGAAAGCAAAAATAAATAAATAAATAAATAAATAAAACTGTTATTTTTTTTTTCCTAAACTTTGAGATTCGCTAACACTTTGTTCCTCAGAACTTATATGCTTCATGTTTACCTCCTCTGGTCTTCAAGGTATGATTCCCATTTGCAAAATATTTTGAGAGTTTGAAATAAAGACTTGTATAGTAATCTTCAGAATGTAGCTTCCATTCTGCTAACATTTCATCCGGGACAACTGCTTCTCTTGGTCATGAAAGAAGGGCTGTACGATTTAAAAGAATTAAGTCCAGCACCTCAATGAGAAATATAAACGCATGCTAAATTAGTATGATTATCAACAACACTCACTAAGCCCTTTAAATTGCCCGTGAAGATAGCAAAAAAAAGTTCTACAGCACAACTGTTTTCAAACACTTCTCAGACCACTTCCTTTTAAAGGCTGTTTAATCTCATCTGCTACAGTATTTATGCCAACTCAGTAGCTGGATAGGGAATACTGGGATGATATTTTCCATAAACACCACCAAAAAATTACTAGGCAAAATAATCTGCACTAAAGCAGTGCTTCAGGAAGTCTCTAGGTAGCAATTTGTCAGCAAAAATAACATCTTCCAGATAGGAGGTGTTATGATAGATGCCAGGGTTCCTTTTTGGGGTACAACTCATATAGCACTGTATCTTCAGTAAAGCTCTGATGGAGTATTTCCATTGTAGCCGTGTAAATTCAACCTGTCTGGATTTAATTCATTGTGGATATCCTCAATCACTCTTTCAAGCTATTGTAAGCAAATTTGCACATTCTTCCACATTATACAGAATAAAACGTTTATGAAGAGCCAAATTATATCATTCTAATAAGTTGTTTGAATGAATCTAAAATGAATAATTTAAAAGGTTCCTGGAGAGTCTTACGCAGCCAAGATGTTACAAGAGTGTTATTTGTCACATGCATAAGGAAGTGGATCAAATAAGCAGTCCTATAAAGTTCTCAGTTCTTCCACATTTCTTATTCATTTGCTATGCTCAAGGAAAGGAATGAAAACACAGTCTGGCTAAAGAACTCATTTGCATAAGTTCAAAGAGTGATATATAACTCATTAACAGGATTTATCACAGTTCTGTTAAAGGGACCAAGGTAAAACGTTTCTAGATGCCACTTGATTCCAATGAAAATGTTGAAGTTCAGGAAAAGTTGAATATTTAACACTCCCTCCTCCTCCTCCATTCCTAGGAAAACCTTTCTGATGACAAACACTCCCCAGGCAGTTGCACAAAGTCATCATAGAATTGTTCCAGTAGGATTTTTGAACCACAGCTCAAGGATAGTTTTGCCATCAAGACGCCTGAAGGAAGAGTGCTCAGAAGACCACAGAATTGTGAGATTCAAAATATTCATGGTGGTACAGGGATAATCTTCTCCTGGGACACCCGAGGTCTACAAGACAAAGCATTACACTGTAGCCTGCCAAAAATCAGCACTTTGTCAGGGTACTTCACCCAGATGAGCAACATATGAACCTGATAAGCTTCAGACACTGGAGCCAAACCTGGCCACATCATTGTGGGATTTGTCCTGGAGGACACTCAATTCCAGCCACTTTCCTGCTTCAGTTACTAATCTCCAGAGAGCTTGAAAACTTTAACAATACCTCTAAGAGCTAGAGGTCATTTCACAAGGTAAGAGGCGATGTGGGGAATGGAGCAGAGGGTGCCAGAATTACTATTTTAGTGAAGATTCTAGGTGCTGTAGACACCTGCTGAGAATGAAGAAAGTATTTTCAGCAAGCTACATGAACTTGACTTGAAAATGATTCTTCTGTATTAACTTCTTGCTAACGGAGGAGCTGATTAATAGCAATCCAGTGCCCAATGCCACTCCACGCACCTTCTGGCACAGAATTGAAAACATAATAAAAACAAAACAAAACAAAACAAAACCGACCCTTGATATTCCTCTGTTTTTAATCCACCCTAGACCCTTTTAATTACCAGGTGGTCCGTTATTCTACTTTGCCACCCCACAGCTGCTGCAGTGGATGGGGTCTGCCCTGCTAATCTCCTCCCTTCCTCATACTGGACCTCTGTTTTATGGGTGCACTGGTCCCAAAAATAGCCCTGCACTGTCAGCCCATGGTGCTGCCCATGGCTTCCTGACAGCACTAAGAAGCTGGTAGGAAGTTCACCAGTGTTACGCTTAGACTTTGAAGAGCAGGCACGGTACTAAGCTTTCATCTGCTGCTTGCCTGAAGCTTCATTAAATCTATTCATTTTCAGAGGGTTAGGTGCAGCTCCACAGAAGCTGGATATTTAACCTGTGTTTGTTTTTAAGCAAGAAAGCAAACACTATTCACAAGAATAGTGAATTATTTTCCCCTCTAAATGTGCTTTGAATCTGCCCTTCTAAAGCTATTTGAAATCAGTCTACCTTTGAATCCGTTTTTGTATATACAGAGAAAGAGTGGAAATAAATACAATTACAGGCACACATCACACCCTGTGTATATATTAAGGATGTACTACTCTACAGATGTGCTGATTTATCTGGTCTGCTATACTAGCACTTGAAAGAGATAGGCTGACACTTTCCAGAAAGATGAAATAGCAAGAAATACGGATTTACCAGAAAGCAAAATCCCATAGCAGTGTCCGAAATCCACATTTTAGCCTTTGCATAATTTAAATATACACACATACACATAAGTGCATTGAGGAAAATGCCATTTAAAAATAATAAAGTAAAAACTTGGAGCTGCGCTCAAATTCTTTACTCTTAAAGCTTATAGGAAACTAACCCCAAACGTGAACAAGCTCCACAATACAATGCTGTTCTTGTCATGAGCTCTGAACCAGCTCCACAGCACATAGTGTACATATTGAAAAACAGCTGTTGGGTGACAGACTGCTCGCTGGGAAGTTGAAGTTGAGTGAAGTGGTTAACCCACATCCCTTCCCCACTGATAAAGTGCTTTGATAAGCAGGCCATACTGGTGAAAGCTAGCAAAAGAGTCGGGCCTGAGCCTTTCAGGAATGAATGTAAGACTTGTTTGGTAGAAGCAACCTCAATCTCTTGCACAGCATTCTCCAGTTGTTGTTTTTTACCCACCCGTCCTCAGTTACTTTTAGTGCACGCTTGGTCTTTCTGTTTGCAGCAGAACTGATTCTTTGATATGTCAAAGTAATATCCTGTACATATGGGAAATCAAACCAGAAAACTTTGCTAAAAAGTCTCTCTCACTGCAACATTTTATAGAAGTGTTTTCCACAACTCAAAACGGTCCTCGTGGTGTAGAATTAAAAGAAGTCTGTATAGGAAAAAGCTAGCCTGGTTTAACCACAAGTAAGAAACACATGAACTATACTTTTTTTTTTTTTAAATAACATTAACAAAAATAATTCAAAAGAAAAAGATTTCTTGGGATTAATTTCTGAGCTTCAGCTAAGCACTTTTGGAAATAAACTTGTTAACTAAGTACAGATGCCACTTAAACATATACAAAAAGCCAATACCTCTTTTCACAAATCTTAAATTTCAGAACCATGTCCTCAAGTTGTACTCATTAAAAAATCCTGCAATACAAAGGCATTTTTTTTTCTTAGCATGCCAAAGTTTTAAAAGTTCACACATATACAAAATTTTGTGAGTTTGTATTTTCTCAGTACAATCAGGTAAAATTCCAATTCAGTTCAGTGGAACACAGGCTTATTTGCAACTCTGTCCAAAACAAATCGTCAAAATCCATTACCTGTATTTAAATGTGCTGCACTGGAGGTATTCACAGACACGCTGTGAACATTCCTGTCCCACAATGAGCTGCTCTTGATGTCTCTATATTTCTGCCACTCTTTGAAAGTGAAAGAAAAATTAGCTATCAATTGTTGCTTGACCCCAAGAGAACCATGCTATTGCCATAATTTAACCTAAGTTACTGGCTGCACATCTACTTGTGTGTTAGATGTAGAGTAAGACGTATTTGTAGATGAAGAGAAAAACAGAATTTCCTCCAGATGCATGCTCGAGACATTTTAGCTCTATTTAACATTAGATTTCTGCTGCTAATATTGACTATTCTACAGAAATAATACTAACGCAAAATCAGCAAGAAGCATTTTTAAGAAATTATTTTTAAAATATTTTTAAAACTAAAGTTGTTTGTCAGCGTATGCTCATTCTTCAGGAAAGCTAACTGGAAGTATTAGTGAATATTACCAGAAGTCCTCCCTATATTTTAACTACATTTTTCTTTTGCTCAGAACATTTACATATTTTGTTTTATTCTGTTTTTACGAAGAAAAACAAATGGTCAATCATTTCATATTCTAAACTTTAACCACCTTCACAAAAAACACCGTACTGCAAAAATATTTTAGTACCCAACTTGTGAATCAATGGCACAGAGCTGTCCAGGCTCTTGAAAAGAAATAGATTAGGCATGCATGTGTATCTTCAAGGATTATACTACATGAAAAACGTGGCCCTGAGGACAAATTTACACTAGAACAAGTATAAGTTGAGGCTGGTGACCGATTTAAAAGTAGTATCCGTGGAGAACTAATTTGGATCAGCAATGCACTTGCATGGCATTAGTTCTTCTTATCAGACTTCATCATGAAGTCTCGCCTGATCTTTTTGCTATCAAACCAATTCAGCTCCTTCCACAGAGCTGAAAGTGATGGATGAAAACAAACATAATGCCAATGTAAGCTTACTTTTCCTTTAACAGACCATGCAAATGCACATTTCATTACTCAAAAAAATACAGTACAATTTAGAACTAGAGGACTAAGGATAATTCTTTAATTGCTATGCCAGCAGAAGAGATGTAAAAATTATGACAAAATGCAACTTTTCTTCTAAGTGTAACTGTTACTAAGACAAACAGAAACTGGATGGGAAAATATAAACAGAATGTTAAACATTTATTCTCTCAGTATTTAACAAACTGAGAGGCCAATCAACCAACCAAGCAAAATTTCAGCTCTCAGAGGTAACATGCTTCTGAACAAATAAGTTATGATAGTTATCTTACCTTCTTATTGTGTTACAGAAGAAAGTAAGGCAGACTGTGAGTTTTCCATTATGCTATTGAAGTACACATCTTTCAGCTGCTAGTTCTGAAGTTACAAGTTTTCATTGATGTTAACATTATGCTTGGGTGCAAAACCTCTTTCCACACCATCTTGCCAAGCAAGCCTCGCTACTACCAATCCCAGCCCTCTTCTCCAACAACCAAGGTGAAAGACAAGCTACTTGCCTGCATTATTCGGACAAAGTTGGCTTTGCTGCTGAGCTGTTTACAGAGAATGCATTAAAATCTAAATATGATGACAGTATTTCATTCCATTTCATCACAGCACTTTCATAACAGGAAGCTGCCCCAGCTTTACACATATTTAGGATATGGAAAGCATTCCTTTTAAGAACATTGTACAGAGATTGTGAAAAAGCTTTATGAATCTACACAGGCACACTAAATTTTCCACCAGGACTGCAACGTAACTATTGGCATGTCTGCAGGGATTTGTAGAATTAAAACATGGAGAAAAAACCCATATGCTCTTAATGAACACAAAATCAACCAGGTTACTTGTAAACGCAGCCTCAAAGATACAACTACATCTAATGATACTACAATAAAATGTCTAAATTTTGCTTTAAAAAATCTCATCTCTTCTTGATCTCATGCAAAAGGGTGCACACAACACAAAAGGAACAACAGAAAATTCATTCAGTCCATAAAAGACACAAAATAAAGGAAATATGTATGGAATATGCTTTATTACCTGGTGAACCGCACACCAGGTAATATACAATTCTGTAAAATACATAAATAATACATAAATACATAAAAAATACATAAATAAATTCAGGTAAAATACAATTCTGAGTCAAGATCATATTATCAAACAATTTCCTAACTTTATGGTATTATTATCATTATTATTATTTACTTTGACCAATTTAAACCTCATTCAGTGCACTTAAACCTGCACATATTCAATCAAATTAGGCTTATTTAGGAAAAAAGAAAAAAGGTCATCAGCAGAATGAAGATCTCATCATTTCAAGCTTATTTGATTCATGTCAGTACTCCATATAGAGTAGGTTCACTACATAAAGTTTTGCTATTTCTTCAGCCAATTAATGATTAATCTTTTTGTTACAATCTTAATCCCTCATGTCAAACTAAGGGTACATGCATAGTGTTTGTATATAAAATCTCCGCTGTATCAGTAGCTTACAGTGATATAATAGTACAGGCTGGAAGGGACCTGTGATAGAGTCTGATAGAGCATCAACTGAGTCTTGCGTCAATGAGAATCTTGTCTAGTTGAGTGCTGAGCATCTACAAGCATAGAGGAACAGTGTAAAGGAGAAAAATCTTGTCTTGCATCCCTATAAGAAGTGGAGAAGGATACAAAAGGGAGAACACATACCTACAAAGCATAAAAACAACACTACTTGCCGTGAAGGCAGGTCAGTTCCAAGATACTCAGTACTGACTTTGCAGTCAATGGATACTGGCACTTCTGGTCCCTTGACACATGCCTGCCAGAAACTTCTCTGAAGCTTCAAAACCTTCAGGTCTAATAAACACTATGTCCTATACACTGAACCCAAAATAAGTAGAAGAACGTGACCAGAGCAATGGTTTTAAGCCACTTCCCACTGGTATAAATGGATGCAAAAAATAGGAAGAAAAAATTATTTTATTACTTGTCAGAAACAGATCAAAGACTAAAAAAAAATTACCCTTTCATTTCAAATAGGGCTACATCCTGTCATAATTAACAATTTCCATTATCCAAGTGTCTAGAATATTCACCATGAGACTCACACATCTATGGAAATACATGACAATGTTTTTACAAACATGGCCCCAAAGAGAAGAACTTCCTACCGTAACCGAGTATTAATGGCTAGAATTCAGCAGCCGGCCTGAAATCACATCACCTCCTATCATACCACCAGTGTACTCTCATTCATTTAAGGCTTAGACTCACTGTCTCAAGGTTGCCTTCTACCCTCTACTGAAAGGTTTTGCTTTCAGCTGTTCTCTAGCAGAACATGAACCATTTATGAAGCCGCTGTTTTCCACATTTGCACGCTCCCTAAGGCTGTGTGCTCTGTTTTGTTTTTATTTTGTTTTCAGCTTCACAAAAAGATACAGTTCAGGATTTTTTTTTTTTTTCCAAAACTGAAGCTAGCAAAGCAATTTTTTTTTTAATTTGCTTTTTCTTTTTCTTTTCTTTTTTTTTTTGCCATTTTTGTTTTTTAAAAACCTAGATTACAGCCATTTCACAGAACAGCTACACTGAGTATGAGGTTTCAAGTAGGAATAGAAATTAAGACTAGATGGGATCATGAGTCAGAAATATGGATCTGCTGAACCTATAGAACTATGCTCAGATGTTTCTGAGCTGTACATACTAGATCTTCCATAATACTAGCACCTGCTTACTACTAGCAAGGCCTTAGGTATTTCACTGGCCATAAAAATATAGTTTCCAAAAAGCTAATCCAAATTAAGCCCAAGCTCAAGCACAAGAGCTAAACTGCAGGCAACAGTATATCCCAATCAGCACAGATGTTGAAGCCCCCCAACATTATCAAATTAAAGTAGGAAGATCTGGTGACAGTGTAATTTGTCAGAATTAAATTGGTTTCTGGATACCTCTCCTTCAGCTGGAAGATGACTGCTATCCCATTCTTTGTGTTACTATTTCAAACTACTACAATGACTGCCCTTGAAACATTCAAATTTTACAGAAACTGTACAGAAACATTCCCACTGGATTATGAAAAAGCAGATGTTATTATAATGGCTTTTAGCAGGACCTTATAAAGAGTAACTTACCTAGCTTAAATCCTTAACCTGTCACATCTCAGTGTGATTATCAAGGATCTGATGGAGATAACCAGAGCATAGCACATAACATTCTAACACCTTTACACACATAATCTTCCTGTAGTCTCTACTGCAGCTAACCCGACTACTCAGGGGCCTTCTTTAGAACACTGAATGCCTGCACACAATTTCTACTGTCTCCATGTCAAAGCAGTCACTTCCTTCCCATAGTCCATTAAAATCTACATCCAACATTCATCCCTCCAAAAGCTGGATGCCACTCCTCTGTGGAATTCTAGCACCTCCACCATCTCCTGTGCTCCCACATTCCTCAGGTCCCAGGACAGAACAAGAGGAAATGTGGAAATTATTATTGCCCCGGACTGGAAGTCAGGAACACTGTAGGAATACAGATACTGTAAGAGACTGAATTATGATTGCTAGGAATGGAGTCCTTTTGTCAACTTTTTGTCGTGAGCCATCACAGTGTACAGGGCTCTCTTGCCTCTACGTACAGGAGCTGATTTAAACATCCCCAAGCAAGTGGTATTATAATGAAGAAAGCAGCAGTATAGAAAAGATTGGAACATTTTCACAGAGCTTAAAAACAGTGAAAAAGATAACAATTTTCCTACTTACAGCCTAACACTTAATACTATTCAACTAGTTTAAATCCTGTAAATTTATATTAAATGCCTGTAAAAGCTGGAATCCTGTAATTTCAAAAAAGTATGAGTAACTATCTAAGTAAAGATAACAGAACTTCCTGTGGGAAAAATAAATGTAAATGAATCACAAATTGTTATCATTTTGTCATTTTCAGTCATGAAAAGAAAGTATTTGCTGCATACAACAGCATTAGGCTGCCACTCTATTGTAACCTCTAGTTCCTGTGCAGGTTATGACTAAGTTTTGGTCGCTACAGGGAGATGCTCTTCCTGCAAACACAACCATGGATTGCCAGTGCTGCATTCAAAGCACAAAAGACATTTTACCTCCCTTTCTGAGGGAAATCCCATACTTTTTTTTTTTTTTTTTTTTTTTTTTTTTTAATGGTTTTGGGAGGGGAGGCTGGTGGGAGATAGTAGTGGAGAATAATTCAGGCTTATAACAGCCTTTCAATTCTGACACATAACCCAGTTGCTGGCAAAGCATGCCACAGAGAGCATGAATTGCTCAGATTTTGTTACGTTTGGGAAAATTCCAAGGATTAAAAAGAAAGAAATTCAGAAGTAGTTTGAAAGTGTAACAAAACTGACACCCAAGTCACACCCCACATTGCTGCCCTGATGCAATTGACATTGGCCAACATCCATAAAAAAACATCTCCAGGCTCCACGCTTTAGAAATCGAAATCTAAGCTCATCCAGTCCAACCACCAACACATCCCCACCATACCCACTACCTGCGTCCATACAATCCTTGAACACCTCCAGGGATGGTGACTCCACCGCTTCCCTGGGCAGCCTGTATCACTGCATCACCACAATTGGTGAGATTTTTCCTGATATCCAACCTGAACCTCCTTTTTCACAAACCACCTGCTATGAAACTGTACATCTACTGCAGGACTGTATGGGAACTGCTGAGTCACGGCCTGAACCTCTGATTGATCACCTGAGGCGAGCCATGAGTCAGCCAGAGGAGCACAGGTGAAGGCAATTCAGCTGTGCTGCTGGAAGGGGGGGAGCCAGGCTCCAGCCCTCCTAGAC
Organism: Lagopus muta; assembly: GCF_023343835.1. NCBI lineage: Eukaryota > Metazoa > Chordata > Aves > Galliformes > Phasianidae > Lagopus > Lagopus muta. The sequence goes on along the minus strand of NC_064435.1, from coordinate 79,961,446 downwards.
CTATTGAAGAGCTGGCTACCAGAGGGGAAGGATCTCTTCTGGAGATCACCTCTCTTGGTGTTTGGTGGTGAGCTCAGCTGAAGGGTAAGCTCTTCCACCTCTTCTCTTTTTGTGATCGTTGTCTATTTTGCCTAACTCTCTTGATTATATTGTGATTATAACATCTTGATATCTGTTGATTATACAATTATATTGCAATTATAACATCTTGATTATACAAGGACTAATGAAATGGTTATAAAATATGTTTTTAAAACAGAGGAAGAAACACAAAAACAGATTTTATGCACCATTTGCTAAAAGCAGTACCAGTTGCCTGGCAGTTACATTTATAATGCAACTTTTCAAGTTATACTTATTTTCAAATATGGAAGGTTTTTTGTTTTTTTTTTGTAATACTAAGCTAATAAATCTTTCTAATTAAACACAGAGTAGTAAACAGATAGTGTTCCTTTGACAACTGCACATCTGCCTTCTTATTTTCTTTGCGTGTCAGAGAACTACTACCAAAATTGAAATTTACAAGTCATGGAGATATTAGCACATGGAATTTTTTTGTCACAGGCTTTTTTTGACAGCCAAAGTAAGGACTTGCAAGATATCTGTCACAATGTTTTAACTACACGCCTGCAGCACAGGAAATTAAAAAAAAAAAAAAAAAAAAGACATCCTATAGTGACTCAATCTACTATTAAAAGTCATCTGCTGCGCTCCATTTTGCATAATTTCTGAATTATTTTGAAGATTTTTATTTATTGCAAACAGCAGTATTTGTATTTAATAACCATTAATTCAGACTAGCCTGTATACATGACTACTGCTTTCAAAATTACGTTAAACAAATCAGGCATTTCCAGAGGTGAAAACAACATGACTTGATGGCACACTGCACAAAAGCATTTTCCACTACCACTTTTCACCTTACAAAGATCATGCTAATGAGAGCCAGGATTTTTATTGGGAAGTAAAAATTTGTTCCACGTGAGCATTCCTGGAAAGCAGATATCTATAAGCTTCCACAGCAAACATAAACATGCTTAGAGAGGCAGAGTTTTACATGTGCAAACCCCCAAGGCAAGTTTGAAAGACAAAATGGGCATTCTTCTGCTTTTCTCTTTCTGCTGCTCCAGCATGGAGAATGAAACCCGGAAAAGAGGAAAAGCATTTCTATATACACACAACTTGGGATATTTATGGCGATAGCCGTATTTGGGATTTTATCCAGTTGATTACAGATGTGGTAGTTGTACAATAAAACATTTACATAGCCATATGCCAAAAACATATCAAAACAAACAAGGAGATAAAAGATAGGAGATCACCAGTTGATGGAGAATCCTTTCAGCAGGATGTCAGCTACATTTTTATATCACAAAGAAATCAACCCTAACTTGTAATATCAAGCTCAATTTCCAAGCTACAGAGCAGAGTGACTTCAATACAAATGGTATTAAAAAAAAATCTTTGAAAATTGTTTCAAGTCACACAGCATTTTAAAATAATCCTTTGGAAGACAAGGTCCTAGCAAGCTGAAGCACTTCCACTCTGCTCTCAATACACTTTTGAATAAGAAATACAAAGAAAAGTGTTGTCTCATGAATTTCAATGAGATGGGCTCATTTCAGTCACACCTCTTCAGCTCCCCTGTAAATGGCAGCATAGTTTTCAAACACTAACTATTATTAACTAGATAATCCCTACCACAGGTTGGTCAATGTGAAAGAAATAGCAGATTTTTAGCACAAATGATTTATATGACAGTAATGCACTGAAAAAGAAAGCTCCTCTAAAGAAAACAATTTTGATGCATCAGTACTCAGAAAGCATTTCTTCAGAAAAATGCTTAAGTAAAAAAGAAAACAGTACAGAATATGCAGAACTGACAGTAAGTGTAATTTCACAGAAAAAATAATTTGAAATGTAGGAATTATGCTGAAGTGGTTGAAAACAAACTGAACCCATGCATGAGAATAACACATGGACTTAGCAACACAACAAACTCTGATCTCTTAAGACAGCAATTGCCTTTGCTACCAGACCTAATGGTGTCTTAAGCAAAAGGAAAACCACAGACAGTGAGCAAGGACTTATTTTGATCACAAAGTATCTTAACGCAATTATTAAATATTTCTATTTTAATATTTCAATATCTCTTTCATTATTATGAAATTGTTGCAGTTTGAGGTCTCTAAATGGGATACCAAAGGCTTTCAGAGACTTTACTTATTTCCTGAGGAGGGACAGAAAATCACTTTGGACGTTATGGATTCAGTAGTACCACAAGGTTAAAGAAGCAACTAATCTAGTTACAGCATTTAATCTCAGACAAAATTATTTTGAGTTTTAGAAGATGAGTACATGTTTAGTTAGAACTGCATGCAACAAGCACAACACTGTTTATCATTTAAACAGATAGAGCATCATTCTAGGACACCCAGCGTAAAGTCTTTATTATGATTTAGATATGTATAATGATTCTATTGAAAACACACAATCTCAAGTGTCACATTATACAAGCTAGAGAGAAAAGTTCAATGAAACATGCTATTTTCTGTCACCTTCTATGTATTCTGAACTTGAAAATTTAACAATTACTTGACAACTTCCCCTTCCCAATCTGCTTCCCTTTAAAGGTCAAGACTTCCTGTAGCATCCGACTATACAACTCTCCACCTATGACACATACGGTCTAACAAAAAATCCACACTGCACATGGTACCACAGAAAGTCATCCAGTCCTGGCCAATAGCTGCTAAACTAATGACCCGCTCCAGATGAAGCTTTGAAAGATGAGCAACGTGTCCAGCAGGAAAATTCAGCTCATGTGCAGTGCCAAAAAGAACACAGAGAGCAATAAAATGCCACTCTGGCACGCTGTCAAAAAAATTCACAGCACTTAGTGCAATAACCTATAATCTAATACATAACATTGCCTTTGTGTGTGCCTCTTTCACAAGCAATTTTTGTAGGTATTAAGTGCAAGAAGTCCATTTCTTAGCTTCACCATGCACAACAATTACCTTATTGTCACACAGCCCACTGTGCATTGTACATCTGATTTCATGTAACAATCTTACTGCATGCTGTCATGTCTGGGTATGGTGACTGCAGTATTTGCACTGTTCAAAATCCTGCCTTCAGGATGACAGGTCCCTCCACCCCCTTTCCTCCTGCCTCTCCCTTGAGGGGAGGACGTTTTAATTCGGTCACCTCCACAGCAGAGTGATGACATCAGGACCTCGCATTACAGCCCCTGCCTGAGGTGCAGGACTCGGCCAGTTGTCGAAGGCGCTGAAAGGTATCGCTGCTTCACTTCGATCCAGGTGTTTCAGAACTAACCTAGCACATTTGCAAGGCCAGGCTTGGTGAAAAGCCAGTCACTTAAAATATTACATTAAAATATGTCTTCAGTCATCATTTCTAAAATGGTTTCCCCAAATTCTGCTGGGAATAATTTGGAAAGCATGGTTTTATGCTCAGAAGCAATAGGCTACTAGGCAATTTTAATTTTTTCTGATTGGTTTGTCTTCTGTACAGACTTTGTTTCTACGCTGTTTTAAAAGCACCAGAGTTAAATAATTTAAAGGCAAGGCAAATCAGCCAAGGAAATTAAACTAACTAAAAAGCGAGGAAAAAGTCAATCATTTTTTTAACAGGAAAAGATATATAGAAAAACAGCTAACATTTTCAGATTTTGGTATGAAACAATTAATTTTAACTATATCAATGAAAATATATTTTTTATCCCAGAGTAACAGAAAATAGGATCTTTAGGCACGATGTTGCAAAACAAAAGCTTTTTATAAGTTCATGATCCTGATTCACATTTGGCCAAAACACTGCTATAAGAATAATAGTAGACAAGTATTACAAGGTAATATGGAAGGAAAATTCTGACCATATTTAATTTCCAAATCATGACTAAGTCACTGATTTATATAAATATTCTTACAGAAGAGAATTATTTCATAAGAACATTTTGAGGGTCAAGTCAGCTTCAGCAATATCCTTCAAAAGATTTAATAGAAGCATAGAACCAAGCACTCAAAGTGATTCTTCTCTTTATTTTGTTCTAAAGCTCTATGGACTGTAAAACATGGATCATGTAGCCTCTCTCTATTAAATAATCAGTCTGCTCCAGAGGAGGAAAAGCCCAATCAGAAGATATAGAAAAAAATACAACAATTCTTAAATATTGATTTCTAACAAATACATTTGAGACTGAAATTCTAATGTTCACAAGGCATTTTTTTTTCCTTTTACTCAAAATAAGTTCACCATGGAGACTATAGTATTTAATCTATCCCACAACATGGTAATGTGCCTTTTGCAAGCAAGGGGAAAAAAAAGGAAATAAAATAGACAACTGTCTTTTCAGGCAAGTAACAACAACAACAACAAAAAAGGATGAGACTGATAAAAGTTTAAGCAGTTCCAATTCATGCTTATTTCCAATTATGATTAACGTGATCCTTTTTTTCAACAAAATACATGTTGTTGATCAATACACATTTTTTCAAGTTTTTATCTCCTTTTGGAAAGTGATACATATACTAGATTAGAGGTAAATTAATCAACAGCTCCAAATTAAGTATAATACAGAGCAAAACGTGTCATCAAACTATGCATGATTAACCAATCTGATGGCTTCCTATGATGGAGTGGCAGCATGATAGACAAAGGGAACTTCCCTCTGACATGATGAAAAACTGAACATAAGCCAGCAGTATGCTCTTGCAGTTTAGAAGGCAAATGGTATCCTGTGCTCCATGAGAAGAGGAGTGGCCAGCAGGGACAGGAAGGTGATTGTCCCTCTCTAATTGCTCTTTTGAGGCTCCATCTAGAGTACTGTGTCCAGGTCCAGATAGTAACAGGATAAGGGGGAATGGTTTCAAGCTCAAAAAAGGAAGGTTTAAATTACATATCAGGGCAAAGTTCTTCACAGAGAGTGGCAAGGTGCTGGAACAGGCTGCCCAGAGAAGCTGTAGATGCTCCATCCCTGGAGGTGTTCGCGAGCAGGTTGGAGAGGATCCTGGGCAGCCTGGTCAAGTATTAAATGTGGAGTTCAGGAGCCCTATCTGTGGCAGGGGGGGCTGAAACTTGATGATACTTGGGGTCCCTCCCAACATAAGCCACTCTGATTCTATGATATTATTCAGTGTTCACTGCTTGCAGTTAAGTCCATATCAGACTACTTAAATCAGAAAGACCACAATAGAGGCTCCTTGAACTCTCCTACTCTGCTGTTCATAATTTAGAACTGCAATTATTTTATTATGCTACACAGTGGTCTTACCCTATGTTGCAGCTGGACTGCCACAAGTCCATGGGGCCAGATGGGATTCACCCAAGAGTGCTGAGAGAACTGACAGAGATGACAGCCAAGCTGCTTGCCTTTATCTATCAGCGCTCCTTGTTAACTGTTGAGGTCCCAGAAGACTGGAGGCTTGCCAACATGACTCCCATTTATAAGAAGGGTTACAAGGAGGTCCCTTCCAACCCAGGCCATTCTGTGATATTACTGAAGAGCAGTTCTAATATTTTTAATAACTGCCATTTTCTCTTTGTCAGCATATTAAAATTGTATTTGTACGTATTTCTTCTCAACACATACCTCCTCCAACTCTGTGATGATGTCCTTCCCATGTCAACTTCTCCATCCAAAATATGTTGTTAAAACTAAATATATTGTTGTTATTGAAATAATTTGTAAAACAAATATTAGAGGACATTTCCTAACTGTTTTAAGGGAAAACTTTCAGGTCTGGTTTTCACATTTTGCCTCTAGGTATAAGTCAGTCTATTGTTTCCTGCATTCATGAATTGTGAAGTTTTATATTTCCCAACACGAAGTCTAAATTTCTATTTCTTGTGATTTGCAGGTGTTTTTTTGTTCCAATTTCTTATCAGCATTGCATGCATTCTGTGAAATCCTTTGGGTATGTTTGCTGACACAGGGAAATAATTCATTTTTTCAGATTCATACTATCTTGTATACTTCACTGTCAATTCCTTTCTAATTCGGGGACCTATCTGGCCAGGGACCTCTTTCCAATTCATTGTAACTCAATGATGTATTTGTTTACTTTATGTTGCAGATACAGCAATTAATTGCAAACCATGTTCAATCAACATTTCATATTATTTGGCCCATAAATTTAGAGATTCAGGTGAGACTGGGTTTCCCATTTCTGTGTAAATGGCAAATCAAGGAGTTTCTGGTTTGCCTTACTTGCTGAGGTCTTTTCCCTAACTCACAGTTAACTGGATTCTTGCTGACAAATTTCAAATTTCATCTTCTTTCTGCTTATAAATGGAGAAACTGAAAAAGCTAAACTTAGGAAGAAGTCTTCTAGAACGTAAGGGTTTAATATCCACCCAAGTCTTCAGGCTACCCCTTGTCACTCCTCCTGCTCAAGCATTTGTGAACATTATTTTTAAAGTCTCTTCTTTATGGTTACAGCATAGCCTAAAACAACTTGAATACTAGGCAACTTGAGATAACACTTCTGAATATCACTGAACTAAAACTTCACAGCTTCTTCATTTTAACAGAAAACTAGATTCTGATTTCCACCCCTAGTACCTTACGGGTTTCAAAATAGCCAGAACTATCCAGATAATGCTTCACTTTACACCACTATTTTACCAGGATGAAAACTTGAGGTATAACTGAATGAAGGCAGTGCTTCATGCAAAGCTAAGACAAGGAACACAAGCACCCAGTCTAAGTACAGACACACAAGTTTTCATTTATGCAAAGCTAAGGTTGACAAGAACTTCCTAGAGTACCATGGCCAGACTTACTATAGTATTGCAGGATGCCAGATGTCCAGGATTGCCAAAAGAGGTCACAGCAAAATTGCTGGCCATACTGAGGTCCTGTAGTCTCAGCACGTAGGAAAAATTAACTAATCCAGTCCTTTAGACTTGGCATTCCTGATGCGCAGCAGGCTCTGCCTTTGGCGTACCTTTCCAATCATTACACGCAACAGTGAACTTGTTATAACACAAGTATAGATGAAATGCATAAAAATAATGGCAGTATTTCCTCGAATTTCTGGTGACCAGCAACTCGTCTATTTTTACTGTTGCAAGCAAGATATCATAGCTTGCTTCCTACACAGACACTCTTCCACAAAGGAGGCAAATATGCATTAAGGAAGTACCCAACCCCACTCCATCAAAGAGAAGAGACACCTCAAATATTCAATGATCAGAAGAAGTTGCAAAGTTTATCTTCTCACTGAAGACAGCAGTTTCAAAAGCACCAATTTAATAAACATCTCTAAAAAAAAAAATATTTTATTTATGAGTATATTCCCACTCAAGTATGAAAGAAAAAAAAAAAAAGCATGTACATCCAAATATAACAAGCAATTTACAATGGAAAAACATACAGTAGAAAACTTTTTACTCCTGTTATACAATTTGTTTCAGAAACACATTAACGATGAGGAAAAATTCAGTGCCATTTATAAGGCTCTCTTGCAGGCATGTTCCAATTCCAATAAAGAAGGTTAATGCTACAATGGCAGTCAGAAACATGCAAGTCAAAACACAATCTAGGAGGAACAAAGCACCCATACAACCCAAATTTCAGCAACACTAAATAATATCCCACCTGTCATTATGTCAAAAAGCTTGGCATGTTTCCATTACAAGACAAAAGTCACTTTTGTTTGTGTGTCAAAAGCGCTGTGAGCAAAAGGGAAAAAAGAGGAAAGCTTATGGAGAGTAGAGACAGTTCTCAAAGGTTAAAAAACCAGCCAATAAATTACAGTCATGCTTACCACCTTTGTGGTTATGTTAAAAAATGGTGTTTTTGTTAGCCAGATGTTACAAATAGAGTTAGAAAAAGACACGTAATGAACAAATTTAGACATCATTGATGCAGAGAAGATAACAGATGGAGGAACACATCCCATAACTAAAAAATTATCTGCAATTTACAAATGGAATCTAAAGATAAATGTCTGCATGATAATACCTCATGTTTTCTATTTCTCTAGGAATTTTTTGCTCTGATTTATATTTTTCTACTTTTCCCGTACCAGGGAAGAGAGAGGAGGAGAAATAAGGCAGACAACATAATTTAGAGTGGCCTACATATGTACATTTAAACTCATCTGTTCCATTTATTTTATAATAAATGTTGAAGTTGGACAGACTGGTTTAAAACAATACAATGTGAGGTGCCTAACTAAGAAAGCAAGCAATCTGTCATGCTCATTTTAAAATCCTTGCTTTAGTACAGTCTCTAGCAGTGACAACTACTTCATTCCAGAATGCATAGGCTGCCAGACTACTTGGGGTTTGGAGGACAAGAAAAACTAGATTTGGAAAATGTAAATGTAAAGATAGATAACAATACTTCATCATTCTGCTGCTGGGATGTCAAACAACTTTATAGGTCTGAAATATAAGCCTCATTGTGAGACACAAGCAATATTTAACGATGTTGGTTGTCACTAGTAAGAAAAAAGCAAACTGCTTTCCAAAGGTATTGCATTAATTTACAACAAAGAAAAAACTGACTACCAGATAATAGAAAATATTTACAAGAAAACATCTAAAATTGCCTAAAATTTATTCTGCTAGAGGTTATCCCCTGAGATCTTTGTTTACAGCTTGCAAGCATCCTCATAGTTGCTCTTATTTACCTCAGGTATCAACTACCAGGTCAGCTTGAGGGGATGTTCAGCTTCAGCTGGGCCTGAAGCCCCCCTCTCCAAGGAGCCAGCAGGACTACTAGCTCCCTGTCCAAGAAGCCCTCTGCAAGACCAAGCAGAGAAGCCACTTGCACTACAGAGATCCTGCATCACACAGCTGCAAAAATTGCACTGTAAGCAGGTTTTCACAGTAGCTCACACACACACACATATATATATATATACACACACACACAAGGAACTTCACTTGTCTTTGAAGCAGCTCTCTTAAACTATCTTTTATCTGGTTTATTTGCTCTGTACCTTTAACATGGAAATACAGTCTTCAATCCCTGCAAGATCTCAAGGCATTAAACACCTCTGTAACACACTAACAGGCCTGACCAAACACATAACTTTTCCCATCTCCCAGTTTGAGGTCTTAGATCCACTTCCCTCTCTAGAAGGCTACTCTGAAGAATTTTAGGCAGTTTTTCCTACTGCTTCTTCTAGTCACTTTTGGGTGGTTTTCAATGATGGGATCAAGACTCAGAGTATGAGATTCAGCAAAAGATACAATTTTCTATTTGTAGAAAGACAAGAATATTTGATATTTTAAAAGAGTTTTGAAATACTGACAGTTTTCAACAGAAAGCTAAGAACTAAAAGGTAAACCAGCGCTTAGCATGATCTCAAGCTGCAGCAAAAAAGACAGAATCCTAAATCCTGGAAGAGAGCCTAGCACAGAGAAGTGTCAATTTGAGAAGAAAAAGTCTTCATATATCTTGCAAGGTATCTGAGCACAGACTGGGCACATTCTTAAAGCTGCTGTACCTGGACACCGTGGAGTAAAATACAGTGATATAAACTATGTAATATTATACAAGAGAATATACTTTCAATAATACTGCTAAGCAACCAACCACATCCTTTAACCTTCTTAATTATTAAGATCAGCAGGCAACTAACTGATGTCACCAATCTAAATGAGAGGCATTAGGAATGAATGAGATCATCAATTATCTTGTAAGAGAACCATTTACTCCATTCAAAAATAAAATTGCCCAGACGTAGATGATTGTGGCCGACTAATATCAACTCCTACCCAGGACAGGGAAGTCTTCGTGGAATTTACCTCATCTCAAGGGGATCTCAAACAGAAAAGTTTCTGCTCTACTAGAATTTAGATTTCAAATTGGAAGAAACTCCTATAGAACAATTGTGGTGTTTGTTTTTTTTCCTTTTTATGTTTTAAACTTGCATGCCTAGTTGCAAACTCTCTCTCACATAAGCATATCCTCTTTAATTAGAATCAATCGCCTTTGGTCATCATAGGAGATTATACCTAAAAAAATAACATATAGGGATCCTGGTTAAGTCAGGAAGCAATAGTTGGTAACAAAGAGGTTTAAAATAATTTTTACATTATTTTATGAAGCACATTTCTCTCAACATCTATATTCACGACACGTAAAAAAAAGTGAGAAAGTTAAATTCCTGACCCTACAAAGGTCACTGCAAATGAGCATGTGTGTGTGCTGGGGGGGATGGGAATCAGAGGAAAAAGGGGAGAGCTCAAAATGTAAGTTTTGAGGAATGACACTGGAACACATCCAAGATCAATCTCCATTCAATTTTTTAATTTTTGGGACAAGCAGCAGGTCCTTCAGACCGCATGGAGCAAGACCACTAAATGCCAAGAAAAACAGGCATAACTCTTTCAAGATCATTCCATCAGGATTTTGTAAAAGAAAACAGATTCAAATATCTGAAGAAAAAAAAAACTTGCTGAAGAGTACAAAATTTTCACTTCACTCTTCTCTCACCAAGTAAAACCTACCTCCCCCAACTTCACAGAGACTTTTCACAAGACAAGGAAATGTGGCAAGTGAACAGGTACCTACCTCAGCTAGGTGAAAATCTGAAGTGTTCACTGGTCTTTTTAATATTTTAGCCTCCCCAAGCTTTTGTTGGTTCCCTTCATGCATTTTTATTTCAGAGGCTCACTGACCCTTACACTGAAATATTAGCTAACAGTTTTGATTTTACACCGCAATGCTTGTATTAGTCTGTCAGTGCACAGAGAACATTAATACAACTCCCACCTGCAGCCACTAATGTTAATTTATACACATGCCACCTGCATGCTGGGTTCACAAGAACACCTCTGGATTCTCTGGGAGGCCTCTCCCCAAACATCTCCAGTTACATTTGGTCTCTGCAGTATCCCAGTGGGGCAGAACCATGGCTGGTTTTACACACAGGCAAAGGCAGCAGTAGTCTAGAGTTGCATATTGCTGGGGAGCAGCAAAAAAAAAAAAAATATCCCACATGAGGGTATCCATGCCCATAAGCTACATAAATCAGAGAGGTGAAGAGCCAAGTTGGCTGCTACATCCCTGAAGGGAGAGCTCTGAGTGAGGCAGCAGCAGTAGAACCATATACTGGTAAATCCTCAAAGAAACAAAAGAAAACAGGACCCCAAAATATTAATGAATATGTAAGTCATAATAGATACAGACAAGACCACACTTACTTGACCTCAGGATTTCTAGGAAGAAATGTCATATGTCATCAGATCCGCTCACTACAATCCCATCTCATGGCAAACAGATGCTCAAAACTCATTACACAAGACTGTTTTTAATGAAAGTCTTCAAAGCTTCATTCATCAATAGTTGTACTTTTTTCCCCTATCTTACACTTGTGATTTGCAAAGTTTCTCTGTTTCTGTCAGATTCATGGTACTCAAGCGTATGGAGCTGCCCATACTAAAAGTTCTTGAAGACTATTGCACAGAGATGAGAAAGAGGAAGCAGTGAATGAGTTTATGCTACCCATTTTAATGGTGTAAATTTTCTATTCAATCCTACTGACTTTTTCCTTGAAAGTAAACTTAGAAAAAGAAAAAAAAAGTTACTTAAAGCCCTATACCAGCATTGAAGATGACAAGAAACTTACTTTCCTTAAAAAATCATCATAACTTGCCTATGGCTGTCTAGACAAATACCTTACTTTCTTCCCCATCTCTTAGTCTAGATATGTTAATGCTCACCACGTGCTTTCATAATCAAATTTATAACCAGAAAACACAAATAAAGCAATTTCAGCAAGCTAATGGAAGTCAGTTGAAAAGCACATGCTAGAAGATATGTCAGATAATTTTATTTTACTTGTGATACAAGATGCTTTATAAAGTTTAATTAGGACCTACAGGAGTACTTACAGAGCAGAACAGGTACAGCTCCCTCCCTCACATGAGCACTGGGTCACCAAAATACTGCTGGTTCAATTTTGTTATAAAAACATCAACAAGAAAACGTGCTGCAAAGGGAAAAGTCTAGCACAGCTAGCAGTCCCACATGAGTAAGGCAGAAACTAAGTGGGTAAGTGCACAAGCATGCTGGGGAAGAGAATGTATGTGCATGCATGTATGTAAAATACCCCTAAAACGAGGAAACATTCTAAATAGCATTGACCAGTTTTCTCTAAGAGAAAAATCCTATTGCCACAGTGAGTGGAATACTTCCACAAATGCACTTCTGAATCCTTACTATAATGCCATCCATCCCTTCCCAGGAGAAGCGAGTTTGCTCCTGCCTGCATCTGTTCTGCAGATGTGGCACTGCTGCCTTTCACCCATCCTTGAGGGAACATCCTATGGATATCACAGTGTGAAATCAATCTTGCCCCACACATTTTACTACCAGCTAAATATGCACTCCAACATTCTCTTTCTATCTCAGTTGGGCATGAACTTCAGTGACTGGCGAGGACTGTATAAAAGCTATAAAAACACTGTTTTTCTCTTCATCGTGCCCTTTCCCCTTTCCCACACCTCCAACCCTTGAAAACAAAAAGAATGGAAAAGAAAACTATTGCTAACATAAGTTACTGTTTAAAGGAAAAGCAAAAAAAGAGGCAGGGGAATGCAAAACCAACTTGTACTGTGAACAGATAATATCAAGTTGAATGCTGTGTTTAACTATACAGATGAAAATTGCACTTGTATGACTGGCTGAGAATGACAGTTGCTTCCAAGCAGCATCAAGAAACACGCTTTGCCATATGGGAAATTAACTCTTCTGCAGATGTTAGGATGTAAGCCTCTTTACAATATCTTTGAACATATGCAACTTTTACTCCACACATTAAATAAAGGGAAGTTTTAATGCAGCATTCCCTCTGGTGTGTTAATGGTAAAATCATACTTGTCTAAACACAACAGTTTTGGCCGATGGCTCGGTATCATTTCGTCTTGTTAAAAAGCTTATATGTTCTTGTTCTTCTGCCACGATCCCAAATATCTGCCAGACACTCTCCTAGCTCTCTCGGCCATACTTTTACATGAACGGGCTCATTACATCCAGGTGACGTTTTGTTTTTAAATCACAAGCATAGGATTATTTTCAATTTCCCACATCTCCCTTTTAAACACGCACACGTTCTCTTCACTACCTTTTCCTAAATATATATAATTTGGCAGCAGAGGAAGGGGAGTGTTTGGGAGCTTTTCTGATTGGCTTTTTTTTTTTTTTTAAGACTTCTCTCATACATCTGTTGTGGTTTCATTCAGTGCCAAATACTTAGATAAACTGTGGTGCACATCGTTCGTAGTACCATGACCTTACTCCTTATTTGTAGAGGGAAAAAATAATTACATATCCCGACAATTTGTGCAATACCTGAAGACACAGAAATGATTTTTTTTTTCCCCCCCACAAAAGGAAGAGGTATTCACTCACCTACTACTAGACAAGAGTTTTGTTCGTTCCAGACTGCTCTTTGAACAGTAAAAGCAATGCTTTGTTTTGATTCTTGCAGCTGAGAGAACATCTTTTGCCAATATAGAAAAGGTCAGGAGGAACTGCAGTTTTAATACCATAATTAATTGCTACTCTAATTTACATCTTACAGGATTATAACAGGTCATTGTATCTGATTAAAGAGCAATGAAAATACACACAGCCTTTTCATGAAGCTTCTATATTCGCTGATGAAAAGTTTTGATTTAAATAAAGTTTTGATGTTTTACAGTTTAGGATAACTGCAGAATATCTGTGTATTATAGTTTGAGCACAGGGTGCACAAGGATTTTAATAATTACATCTTCAAGAAACAAAGCTGAGATAAAATGCAGTTGCTGCTGCTTATTAAACATAGCTGCTCAGCTTGCATTAATTCCCTAGCAGCCCTGTTTTGTAAGTCTCTGGATGCTCCACAAGTTTGAAGCAAATGGCCTACAGAACCACATCTCATTTAAGCGTTTGAATTGCAAACTCAGTAGAAATACAGTCCTCCACAAAAAAAGGCAAAGGGCGAACAGCAACCCATCAGTACAGAAACAAGAACCCACTGTCTTGGCATGATGTCAAAAGGTACCATGAAAAAATAAATGCCAGTATATATTTCATTAGTAGAGTGACATCAGGTTTCTCTGCCATTCCAATTTAAAAACCTGATTTGGCTTTCTATAGACATCCAGGAGCAGCTTTGCCAAGCCACCTTGTTTCTTGTGCATCAGACTAACAGACATTGTCAGTTATTTTACTTCAGATTCACCTGAACAGGTGGCTCAGAGCAACCAGCAAAACGTGTGAGAAGTTGTGCTATTTGTTGGCAATTACAAAAACAAACAAAAAAGTCAGAAGACTAATGAGACCAAGCTGTCTTTCTTTCTGCTATCCGTGCAGCAGCTAAACTAAGCATGCAAACATTCTGCTAGAGAACAGCAAGCCAACAGGAAATCTGTACCAACATCCATCAAGCCACAGCTATCAGTCTATCACAATCACTCAAGGGTGATCAGATTATACCCAAGAGATTTGGGGCATTTTGAAAATGGTCTCTAGTTTACCCTCATGGATAATAAATTGGGAAAATGTTTGCACATCCTTTCACTAAATCCAACTCAGGAGGTGTTGCTAAAAGAATGTTCTGCCTGCTACATTCACAGAATTCACTTTAGTGTAACAGCCGGGAGAAAAAAATCTATTATCAGTAGCTTTCTTATTCATGGGGACACAACTTTGCTAGAAGTCTAGAAAAGGATAAAATTGTCAGTAGAACACACTATGAAGAGGCAAGGCCATCAACGAAGAATGGATATTGCAAAGGTAAACTGAGAAAACAAGGAGCTGTGATTTTTCACAGTAGTTTTTAATTCCGCTCCCAAAATGAAGCCAACACAAAAAACAGATTGTGCTCAAAATAACACTACAATTCTGCAGTTCGGTAATGCAATATCATCCAATTTGTCTTTAGATTCAATAACAGTTCTCTTCCTCAAAGCTCCAGGCAATAATCTACTAAAAGATGAGTTGTTCTACTGCTTGTTTGAGAATAAGCATCTCATTACTAAATAAATCAGCATACTAACACAAGAAGAATATCCAGGGAGATTTCTAGCTCCAGACTTTCAACACTGATCTGTCTTCCCAAAGATTTAATGAGCGAATTCTTCTGACGTCGCACCAGCTTTTCCACAGGTTAGGAAAATGGAAAACTGAGTTCATCATCCAGGTCGGCTGCTCCTCATGTAAGATTTGTACATCTACTCTCCTGTTGCTCTGTTGAATCCAGTTGTGAAAATATGAAGCTACCCATCCCAAACCTCATACTCTACTGCATACTCTCATCATAAAGCAATGATAATGTTAGCTGCAACAGCAGGCAGCACATTCTCAGAGAAATATTAGGGCTAGCTCCTAGATGGAATGAGAAATGTTGTCTAACACATTTTTACACTGGTGATTTTTAGAGCTCCAAATAGGAGGACAATAAATTTTGGTGGCAATGACACTACGAAATCAAAATAAATCTTGTTGAAAATCCATTTGTTCTTTGTCACATGTGTAGTGTGAACAGAAGCAGGGCAGCGCTGGCACAGCTTCTACCTCTGTTACACCTCTCACACCCAGTTACCTCCTGAAAATCAAGTGAGCATCACTCTGCAGATCAGAACCTTAGGCTCCTGTCACTCCCCTTAGCCAACGGTGAGGGAAGAGTTAAAACACACTTCTAATGGTTCAAGTACTAAGCTAAAAGTAGAAGGAGCCCTACTAAATTCCCTTTTGCTCTTAAATATAGTCTCGATTATTTCACAACTGCTATCTGCACAACTCTAATGCAACTACATGAAATGTTTAAGACTAAGATTATGAAGTATTTTCAGGATATAGAAAGCAGGAAACAGCAACACATTATGTAATCCAATCATACTATTCTGCCATCATAAATATTTAGAAATTCCAGGGCTAAAGAAGCCCTTCATGCACAGTATCAGCATTCATCCCTTCAGGGTGCAGCATGCTGACTGCTTCTCCGTGGGGAGTTTTATCTTATTTCATTTTCATACTGCATTCCACATCTATGTCACCAACCAAACTGATTTCTTTTATCCTACAGAGGAGAAAGTTCAGTAGTTGCTATCAACTTTAAATGCATTTTGATGAAATTACCTAAGGCATCTAATATACCTACTGTTATTTAGCTATAAAAAAAAAAAATCAACAGGGTCACAAGAGGTCCAGAATACTACATTATTACACATATGTAATACTTTAAAAATATTTTAATATCTATAAAAATTGCTTCATTTCCACAATAAAAAAGCCTTCCATTTATGAATTTGTATGTACAAAATGCTTTGTGCCTTTAAAAAGAGGCAGCATCACAATTCAGAAGGTACTTCTTTCAGGAAAAATATTGTAACACTGACTATATTACAAAAACGTGTAATTACTATGAATACTGGCACAGTCTTCCTCTTCTGAACAGGCTGTCTTTCTAACTGGATATCATGATGAGCAAGTTGGGAAAACATCTTTTCTAATTCATAAAATAAAATTACCAAAGTAATAATGTTACTTTACAGTGTCTGTATCACTTATCAATAATACTTCAGATTTGAAGTAACAATTTATCTACAAGAAAAACTGAGTTAAATTGCAATAAACAAAGTTACAGAAGCTTCCCACATTCTAACAGTTCACTAGACCAAAGAGAAGACTAGAAGTGAAACAGTACCTCCTGATACATGCGTTATCAATGTCAAACAAAAGCGATGACCAAAGAAGCTTTAACAGTAGTGCTTTGTGGTCTTGATATGAATCAAAAATTAAAAACAAGAACCAGTTGCTCTTTCTCAAAGATGCAATAGAATTTAACAGCCCACAGTAAACATTTACTCTGAATTAGAGATTCTTGTAGCTAAAACCATTACTCTTACATGCCCATGCTTCTGATCCTGGTAGGAGTCACTACCATCTTGACCACCTGTATTAGAAATTACTATTTGTATACAGAATACAAACATTGACTGTCTAACAAAGCAACTAATGTCTTGCTTTCTATTAAAGATATTTAATATTTCAGTTCTCCTACTGACAAAGCAGGAAGAGGAGAAGGGAGAAAACATCCTTCTCCCACGCAAGGGTCAGGCTCTGGCTACAGGCAGAAACATTAAGTGGAGTGCTGATTTACCTGCTGGATACATCAAACACTATACACACCTGCGACATAAATGGAAAAGTACTCTGTCATCTTTGTCAAAGTCAACATAGAAGAACAATTAAATTTTATTTTTTTTTTTTTAATATCAGCCATCCCACTTAGCTTGGAGAATACAACTATTGAACATGCTAATAATACTGTCTAACAAAGTAAAAACAGCTATCATATTGTAAAATCTAAGTTAGTTCCCCAGAACACAACATTTAAAAAAGCATTTATTTCTCCAGAGTATATAAACATAACTTATATAACAAAACATAACATATAAACATAAGTCACAAGGATACACAAGTATAAAGTGGCCCATACACTTACTACTACTAAATGTCTGCAACGCGCTTTTGGATGGGGAGGCATATGCAACCACCAGACCAGGCTGTCCAGAACCACATCCAGCCTGCCCTTCAGGGATAGGGCATCCACAACCTCCTTGAGCAACCTGTCCCAGTGCTTCAGCACCCTCTGGGTGAAAAAAATTCCTCCTAATATCTAACCTAAGTGTCCCGTCTTAATTTAAAGCCATTCCCCCTTGTCCTATCGCTATCGACTACGTGTCACAGCTCTTTGCTTTGAAGGAGGCCAGAACTGAAAGCTCCACACTTTCTTTGATTCACGTAGAACACACAGGGTCCTTTCAAAATGCACACAGGATGCCATAGTGGCATCTTGCAAGAAAGGCAGTAACAAAGAGGAACTACAGTCCTTGCTGCATGAAACCTCAAAACTATATTAGCAGCACAGTCCAAATACACTATCAACCTTCTTGATGCAGTTAAGCTCTGTTATTTCTTAATGTGGAAATAAAGCCATTTGTTTTAAGTGAGCTAGGGCAAGAAATAGCAACATCTTAATTACAGCTGTTAGAATAAGCCTCAGAAGTGCGTATCTCTGGAGGACAGATTTGAAGAAGATAGTTAAGCATTTCTATTAGTAGATAAGTGCTTTGGTTTTAAAGATTTTTGCACATAAAAGCACTCCTGTCCTGGTAGTAAAGAAGTACTTTGGATCCACAGTCAGAGGGCAGAAAGGCAGTTTGGCATCCTCTCTCAGTAACCTTAAGTCACAGGTGAAGCACAATGGCAATCTGAAGGTAGCGAACAAGCCTGAGAGCAAGTAAACAGTCTGCACCTGAAGTTTTTTTTTAGCTATACATATAGAATCATAGAACTGCTCAGGTTGGGAAAGACCTTAAAGATCATCGAGCCCAACCATGACCTAACCATACTACACTAAGTTCAACAGCCCTCCGCTAAATCACATCCCTGTACCATATAAAAGAAAAAAAAAAATACTATTCATGAACCATTCTGCTTTTTTTTTTTTTTAGTATAGAGCCAAAATAGCAGGACAGTATTACAATACGCAGGCACTGTTACAAATCACAGATGGACTGAAGCAACAGTAAGACGTATGCGAACACCAGTTCGATCGCACAGAAATTTCTGTACGCTTGGGATCTCCTTCTTCAGGACAATACCTAAGGAATGTACAGAAAAGCAATTCCATGATCTCCTATAATGCTCACAATGTCAGTATATTTAGGTTTTTTCCCCTCAGTGACACCTGCAGTATCTAAACAACTTTGAAGTATTTGTAACACAGTCTCTTCCCTGTTTTCCCTCCTTACTCAAGCCTATACATCTAGAACTTCTTTGATTTCCTTGAGCAGGAGACTACACTAGCCAACAGTTTCCTTTATTTAAGTTTGACAGAAATGCACGATATTATTTTAAAATTGAGTTTTGTTCAGAAATCTGACTGTCATCCAGAGAACATTTTTCTTTCAGGAACAAATACCATACATAGCTTAGGATCTGACTCCTACTAAGTACTGTATTTAGCAATCATAACCTTCTGAACTGATGTTGTGGCTACAGAGCTGTTGTGGGGTTCATGTTGTGGAAAGCGAGGCTCATAGCTCCAGCAACTGGGATGAAAACTAGATATAACATTAGTAAACTAGACATTCTCAGGGTAGACTCAGTACAGAAAGGGAGACCTATCTCAGGATCTGTGTCCTCATAGCATAAGTGTGTTTACTGTTGAGAATTATGCCAGCTTCAGCTTTCACACACTATGTGGTTGTGCAGTTATAATGAGCTGTGGGCACAAATCACTGTTACAGGGGGGTCCATGCCTGTAAAAACATGAAGCAGCAAGATGGTGTTGTTCACATTTTCCTGCTCTTTTTTTTTTCCCTTCCTCTTTTTTTTTTTTTTTTGGCATACAGGCTAGTATTTCTACTCTATTATCTCATTAGCACCTGCAGGCAACTCCAGTGCCAAATGCTGAAGATACCTAAACTGTAGAGGACAAAGGTTTGGGTTCAAAGAGACTGATACAAAGCATTAATCTCATAGATCTCCATTTACCTTGTTGGTAACAATTAGTGATCAGCCATACCAAGGAAGAGCTACAAGATGCTGATGTGCAGTTGTGCAAGAAACTACCATTCAAAAAGCACTGTTCCTGCACTGAGCCTTACTTTGCTTGCAAAGGCATTAATTTCATTTATTTTTAATTATATGAAGTGAGGTCCAGACACTTTCTTGTAGTCCTAAATAAAGTAACAGAACATTTTCCCAGGAAAAGAGGCAACATAACGGCATATGTGCCACAAAGTTTGAGGGAAGGGAGTATGCAGAAAAATCATTTCCTCTGTCAAAGTGGAAACACGTGCCCACAGTAGGCAAGGTGATTTTATTTGCAAGTTTCACTGTGGTATTATCATACAGTTAAAAGTGAAGACAAACAGACGGCTTCCCGACTCCCCATACAAACACTACGTTCCCCTTCCCACCCAAGTAAGGCAGACCCTCACAAAGTATACCCAGAAGCAACAGTAGGTTGTTACAGATCACTGAGCTTTTGGTATCTGCCTATATTGTATTTTTGCATCTTTTTATTGCTGCAGATAGTTGTATCCACTGCCTCCCCCCCCCCCCCCCCCCCCCAAGGATAAGATTTGGCCTATTTTTCAAGAGCTTGAAGATTAGGAAGTGGGAGCAGATGGTTCTAGTCTAAGTCTTTTAAATCAGTTCCAAAGTGTAACATTTTCACATATTCCCCGTGCTTACCACCCATCTAACAAAAAAAAAAAAAAAGAAAAAAAGAAAAAAAAAGAAAAAACTTAAAAAGTGACAGAAAAGGAGAAAAAAGATGAAAGACTAATTCATTCAGCCTGGCTTTTGTATTTTTAACTTGCACAGTTTTAACAGTAATGCAACACCCAATCTACTACACTTGCACTATTACCATTACATTTAGTTCATGACAGGGCAAATACTTGAAATCTTCAGCACTATTAATACATAGAAAACAGCTTTGATGGCATTCCAAGTCATTCATCTGTGCCACACAATGCAACCAAATGCTACAGCAATGCAGTTGAACATGCATAAAGTGTAGTATTTAAGTAAAACACCTTAACAGTTAACAGAGCACTTTTCTGCTCTCAGTGATTTCATGCATCTTTTGTATCACAGCTTCCCCCACAGTGCTATTAAAAAAAAACACAGGGAAATACACAAAAGTTGAGATAAAGCTTATCTAGTCAATAATCATAAAAACAACAGCGCAGACAGTACACTCTCCAAATTCCCTTGCCCGTTCTCACTTTAAACCCACCATTTGAAACATAATTGTAGTATGTTTCTAGGTTGAGAAATATACTAACTAGAATCTTGCAGGAAAACTTCCATTTTAGAAATATCCTTTAAATCAAACAATGACAAAAACTATAAAAACTGCCATTGCGTTTTCAATCACATTTCCTTATGCAAGGGTTTTTAAAACTAGTTCTAGATGTTACATGAGAGAATGCACGAGTGTGCTAAAACATGAGCTGATATTTGAGTTTAGGAAACCAAGTGTGGACAGGCCACTATAGACTGTCAGAAAAAAAATCTGTACCACCTAGATTTGCGCTTCCTGGTTACACTGACATACATATTCACATTTATGCCTGCAAATAATCAATTACCTCATTTTCAAAACGTACTACCCTGCATTTATGGCAAGCTTTTAACTGTAATTGTAAAAATGCAAGAAGACTTCATTCTCAATTTAACAAGTCTAGTTTCTGATTTTATGCAAACCCAATCAGGTGGCACAGATTGCTTTACACAGGCTAAAAGCTAAGGAAAGTAAAATGAAATTAGCATTGATTTACGTAGTTCAAGAACGCACAATGAACTCAAATGCTGTACCAACAGCAGTCCAATTAGAGATAAAAATCACATTAGAAAGCTAAGTCTGAAGTGAGGTATCTAACAGTATATTACAGAAAGTAGACCAAAGGTGTTTGTGCATGTGCACTGCTCCTTTTAAAGCACATTCTATCATCATGATACCACAGACCAGAGAGATGTTATAAGCCAGAGCCCATTTGGAGCTTAAAAGACAGGTGAAGAAATAGCTTCTGTGCTGGCAGACTTGCAGCATGTTCTATATAACTGACAGAAGTTAAGACACAAATGAACCGAAGCAAATGCCTAGTGAAAGCCATGTTTTCACACATGCATGAACAGCTTGGGAATGTTCTTCTCAAACTCATAGGTACAGTGACTGTGAGCCACTTCAAAAAGTCAGAAAACTATTTGTACAGTTCTTATTTATAACAACATTTAATTACAATACGTAAAGGTTCCTCTTCAAACATTAAACACTCATCCTTCCTCACCCCACAAAAGCGCTTGTCTACTTTAAAAAAATCCAACCATAAATTAAAACTTAAGATACGTTTAAATTAAGGTTCAATTGCTTGCTTGCCTTAAAATATAATTATGCTTTCAATATACTGTCCGAGTGACCTTTGAAATCTTCAAATTATTTACACTCCACAGCATGAGAAAGCCACATGTTTTGCTTAGTTAACACATTAACATCTAACAGTAAATATGCATATGTAACATGCCATTAAGAAAGATACCCCTCCTATAATAATGTTAACACACGCTTACAGAAGCAAAGTCAAATTCATACTTGCTGACAGAACAGATAACGTATTACAGACAATTCAGTTTTATTCAAGGGTCTCCATACATTAAACTTGCTCTTCCTTTCCAATCTCATCCACCCCCCATCTTTCTGTTTTAAAGCAAAGCGTTTTTGGATTAAAAAGTATTTCAACTTTAATATGGAAACCACAGAATCAATGGCAAAATTACCCTCTGCATGAGGACAGGTTTTCACATTAGATAGAATTACGTGTATTTTCAGCCATTAAATTGCAAAACTATTACTGTTCTTAGATTACTAAATCTACACTGACACTATCATAAATTATTTATATTGATCAGTTGCATGTCATTATTGTGAAATTTTGCCTTCAACATGACTTGATACTAATCATCAGATTTCCAATTATTTATTTTAAGTTGAAGCACTGAAGAGAAAGTTCAAGTCATTTACTTTGATTTTTTTTATGCAGTATAAATAAAGAATGCCTTACACTAATATTTATAGGGGAATTCTAGTTCAGTACCCCAGTCACAAATCTAAGGCAACATATCGCAAGTACTTACATAACTTAAACAAGATTAACAGTATGCAATTCTCAAAAAAATACCCTAAATTTTGGCCTTCAACTGACTCGTACAGCATTCCTAAATCTTACTCAGCACCCACTGTTTACAGTGAAAAACTTCCTGATGCATATTTCTCATCACAGTAAACTATATAATAAAAATATATGAACATTCTATCATGTATTAACCCATTGGAATTTCCAACATTCAGTAACAATACTCTTAAAGATCTATATTATATGAGAAAAAAAATTGCATAACACCTAGAAATCCTTGCCCTTAAACAAGGTCAAAGAACCTGGGTGAGAAAAGTAAAAAACCACACAGCTGAAATACTCCCAAGCACTGTATACTGAATTCCTTCTATTGACTTCACGAGCCTTTAGATCAGACCTAATAACAAGTCAATCAGTCCCATTTTCTTTCATTAGAATTATTGCAAACAGCTTCAGAAATGCCTAGCACACCATAGAAAACTGAAAGGTCTTTTTTTTTTTTATATATAATCTCTCATGTAGTACATTTGAAAATAATTCTCATTTATCAGCTATTTACATACCACGTTGTTTCAATTAAGTCATAGCTTTTGAAATCAGCAGGAAGAATTATACACCATTTTATTTCAGATAAAACTGATGAGAACTGATACTATAATTAATGTTTATACATGGAAGAGATTACAGAATAGAAAGATCAGTATTATAAATAATTAGCAGCTTACATTATTCTCCACTCAGTTCAATTTTTAGCCATTTTCCCCCCAGTGGAATTGGCATTTTAGATAATGTGGTTTGAGTAAACTGATTCTTTCACTAGTTCCATGCACTCAGGTGTGCTGAATGTATGCAGTGTTTTCAGGAGCGTTTTTTTCTTAGAGCTTTGCAATTAAATTTTACTGCCAAGCTAACTAAATACATAGGTTGCATAAATACGCCCTGTAATTAAAATATATCGTTTCTAGAGGATGTTCTTTGCCACAATGCAGTTTTAGAGAGAACTCAAAGGAAGAAAGTATTACAGCAACACAAAATTGGAAAAGCTCTGCAGAACTCATTTATTACATGCATACTGCATAGACAGAAAAGGCTTTCAAAAAAAAAAAAATCAAGAACATTAAGCATATTAAAATCTTTAAAGTAGGTCTTCAAACTCTTAGCCTCCTTTAATTTGTTTTTATATCCTTGTTTGATGCTACGTTCCTTGTTCTGATGCTATGCCAGTGAAATTGCATCATCACAAAGCAACATTATGCAAGAACGTCTGGCTAAAATTAAAGTGTTATTTCTTAGCATCACAGTTATAGGAAAAATGCAGTTTAGGCATTCACAATGTAATTATTCAAACCAATACGTTCAGTAACACATAATGAAAAAATAAGGTAATGCAAAGCGAGCACAGATAGCTGCATAGCAAGAAAAACCACCAGAGTGCTCCTCCTATTGCTCTAACTGCACTCTTTGGGATCTGAGACTATTGGCAAAGATGCTCGATACAGCCACATTTCAAAAAGAAAAGAGTCAAAGAAAAGCCTACTAGAAGTTGAAGATTTCCACACACAATGGACAGAGCTGAATTAACAAGTATGTATATTTCTGAGCAATTTACTGTTACATAAGAGACACATAAACCTTCAGTGAAACTGCCTGTTTGGACAAAGAGTGAAGATTTTCTTCAGACACTAATGTTCCTAATACCCAGCTCTTCATTTCAGAGGGGAACAGATGCATTCCTGAGTAACGTTTTTCTGCCTGTTGAAGTGTAATACAGCAGCATCACAATAAAATTTAACTGCAGCAACGCTATTTAAACCAATTCAATTCCTGATTTGGATGGATTGTATGTAAACACCCAATAGACACTGTTTACAGAGTAAACAATTATCTGATTAGCAGGAAATAAGCAGTTAAAGAGCAGTATTCTATACTTATTCCCTCAAGGACTTTGCCACGAACAGAAAAGTGCAGACAGTGGTAACTGATCCTGAACATCTCAGGACTGCAACTCACACTGTGCACGATATTTATTCAACATCGCTATGTTAAAACAATATCTATTCTTAGTATCCACAATTCATTGAAACTCATGAAGCAAAAAAGAAGTCTGATTATATTTCTGGAACTCAAATTGTTTCACCTTCAATATCCAAAGGAAAAAAAAAAATCTTGTCCACAGACTGCTGTAACAGTGGAATTAATCTCTGCTAATATAAATATGTTCTGTTATTACTGACTGCACCGAATTTCTTAATCATAGGTTCTATGATCTTAAGCATGTACATCTCCCTACAAGGATTATTTAACCAAAATACTGCATGCTTTAATCTCTATGCTGCTGTATGCTCTAAAAAAGCAAAAGCATTTTCACTGCAGAAAATACTGTGTTTCTCATTTTGCATGCCCATAAAACATCCCAAACGGCATTAAGACACACAGTGCATTTCTTCTGCAGATGAAGGAAGTCGAGAGGATGAACAGACATTTTAAAACTGCATAAACCACAGTCAAGCTTACAAAGAACAAATGTAGAATTACTCAGCAAGAAGACTAGAAACATGCAAGTACACATACACCCCAGCTGTATTAATGATCCTACAGGGAAAAAAAAACTGCTTTGTTATGCAAATGAACCCTTTCTAAAACTGAGAAAATTAAATGATGTCATTCAAGCCAATATCCTTACCTCAATGGAAAAGAGGTGAGAGACACCCTTCTCCCCCTTCATAAGCAAAACATCATTTAAATGTGTATGCTTAGGACTCTGCAGCACTTAACTCCAAGAAGAACTGCAGAAAGAACTTGGAACTGCTTGTTTTAAGAAGTTAATGTTTGTTCTGCCAACCTAACTTATCTGAATAATCAATGCAATGCGCGCATTGTTGTGTATTCAGGCATTCCATAGAATTTTATTTATAACGTTTCAAGCAGCGACTTAGTAAATGGTTTCTAAATACATAAAAGCATGCTTTTTCTTCCAGAATGTATTAACGTGCAGCCACAGAAGCATGTGAAGAAGTACAGTAAGAATTGAGACACAACATACCAAATCAATTTGCATTGAATAAATGCATTGATGTTATAACTCACCAACAGACACATGCATTCTGTCAACTCGGCAGCAGCATTCAAACAACAGATATGGCATATAATCTACATTTTCTTTAAAAAGCCCACTTTCACTCTAAAGAAAAAAAAACAACACACACACACACACAGACCTGCTCCCACTGCTGCACCAACAGCAATTTAATGACAGCAAAAGAACTCCAGAAACCAGAGCTATTCTGTGAGTACTCTCCACAGTTTCATGAGCAATAGTGAAAAATCACCCACGCTCCTGTAAACATATTACCCTCTGATCTCAGTAGACTTGCAACAGTTAGCTTTAGTTGAAATGTTTCAAAGAAAATCCACTGCTTGTCTTCAAACTTCTAAGAGAGAAATTATGCTGTAGTTTGGCTTAGTACCCTAAGGTACCCATCCAAAAGGGTGAGAGGATCACTGAGACACAGGGTTTGAAGAAAAGGAAACATATGAGAAATAAGTTATCAATAGAAACCTGCCAAATAGCAAGTTGTTACAAGAGCTTTCAGGAAATTTGGTTACATCTGCCTACAGAAAGTAAAATCCTAATGAGGTGCATCTGAAAAATAAGTGGTGAAGCTAGTGCTTATCCAGGAGGTAGCATTCAGAGCCATATGAAAAATAAGTTCTATGACTAAAATAGGACTTGATATTGACCATTTCAACCTTGACATAATTTCTAGACTTCTCTAATCCCAATACAACATTCATTTGTAACAGGTTTCTCTTTCTACTCTGCTACAGTATCTTAAAATCCCAGGTGTTGAATAACATCAGAGCCAAAGCCTACAAACACAGACAGAACTCCATCTTTACCTTGGGAAAGCCCTACTACAGAACTTTAGATGTAGATGAGAACACAAAAGCCTCTTAGATGCCTAGATGATTACATATTTTGCAGTCACTAAACATAAGCCCATCGCTGTACTACCATTATTACTTTAGCACTTCTAAAGGCAGATCTGCACCTTGGTTCATTTTAAACACAGATCCAATTTTGGGGATCAGGGCACTACAGACTGCTGCTTTCTTTACAAGAAAAAAAAAAAAAGCTGACACATGAGCAAGTCTTACCAAAAAATGCTTGCCTGACTGAGAACTGACATTTCCTTTCTCTAACTTGCTTAACTGAAAAATAGGCATTCTGGCCAATTCCTACAGTACCCCAAGGCAGCTGTATATTACTTTCAGTTGCAACTTGTGAATACTTTCTTTTACTTTCTGTCTCTTTATTTTGACGTGCATATTATGTTAGCTGATTTCAATCATGTTGCATGAGTGGGTGACATACCTTATAAGATTAAGTTTTGCCACCTGGAACTGCTCCAGAAATTCAGTACTTTCTAGCATCTCATACCCTTCTTCATCCTCTGTACACTTGCGTTATAAATAGTAGCTTTCTTTCCTATTTTATGACTAACTACAAGTTGTTCAAGGCTGTAGTTGATAGAAGTCAGCTTGAAGTGTCATTCCTCTTTCATTGCTATTACTCAATAGAGCTGCTCCATCGTACATGACACTCTGCTGCCATCTATTTGATGGAAAAAATACAACACCACAAATGCCACAAGTGTCTGCCTTCCCTTTCCATCTTTTTCTTCCCCTGCAGCACCTGTTAAAAGGAAAACTATCAAGGACTTTTCGATCACTTCTCCCTGTTCATCAGATTCAGAAGTCATTTCAGTAATCACTTTTGCACTTCAAAATTGCTACATTTGAAGTAGCGGTGAGCTTATTAAAATAATTTAGTAAGCACTCTTTTCTAAAGTGAAACTAGTTTAATAACCTTCTTGCATTTATAGCTTCAAACCAGATACCAATTCTGAGGTTTGTATTAAGACTTTCTTTAATTTTAATTATGTAGCTTAACAGAGCTAACTGAGAGCTGATTTTAACAACAACTCTCTACACCTATCAGGCCACAGCACTGAATGAACATGGGTTGTGCTGCAATCTCCTTTCACTACCCCAGATTTAAAATTCAGAGTCAGAAAGTCAAACTATAGAGTCTTAAAGCAGAAACCACACACAAAGCATGAGATGAAAGAGGTGGTAGTTTATCCATCATCAGGGTCACTAAGATAAATACCGCTTCATTCATCACAGGGTTCAGCCTGCTTTGCATGCAACTGTGCAGCACAGGAACAACAACTTAAAAAGCATCCCTTAATCACAAGACAATACAAGAGACACCTACAAAGAAACTGAAAAATAACAATCTTTAGCTGTTTAATTACTAAACCATATAGAAAAGCTTTGTTTGAGGGCTTAGACTGGTCTTAATCAGCATTTGATTAAATACTGAAATAATAAATAATGGTCCCCCTCATCTCCAAAATGGTTGCTTTCCTAATACACACAAGTATGTATGTAACATCTTATTGGTAGCAGTGTACTTACCCAGGAAACATTCCTTAAGAAAAGCAAAGGAAAAGATGAATAATGGAAAAC
The DNA here is from genome assembly GCF_023343835.1 of Lagopus muta. Taxonomy (NCBI): domain Eukaryota; kingdom Metazoa; phylum Chordata; class Aves; order Galliformes; family Phasianidae; genus Lagopus; species Lagopus muta. The sequence goes on along the minus strand of NC_064435.1, from coordinate 79,933,222 downwards.
TAGCAAGTTATTAAGAACACTGTAACATAGGATGTGATCTAAAAATGCATATAAAGTCGTGTGTTGCTTTTCATTGTTTTACTATGGACAGGCAGGGAGAAATTTGTTGATAAAATGGGATAGTTAAGGAGAAAATGGGAGAGGCAGAATGGGACAGCAGAGGCAATGCTCACATAACTGCTGCTGCATACAATCATTTGTGGAGTAAACACAGACCCATAAACACAACGCCTTAATCTCACTGGAACCAACATAAGCAGCACTTGGTTTGGGAAGCAATTTGTTAATGCTTGTATTAGCTAATAACTAATATGTACTAGTAACACTGCTATTTCATTGTTCTTTGTTTGTATTCACAGCCATAATACAGTTATTTAGCTATTAAAGTTAACCTGTTTAACAAAATTAATAGCTGCACTAAGTTAGAAAGCATTTTGGTTTAGAGTGCAGTCTGCCAGTAACAGGCCACAATTACAAAGAGTGGTAAAGTACCATAAATATTTAGTGGGTCAAATGAACAAACATACCAAATGGCAATTGCTAGCTATTACTTGAATTGCCTTTCTTAATTCATTTGAACAGGTAAATTATTGTGTATTTCTTAATATAAGTGTAAAACTATGTAAAATCTGACTGTGTACAGGAAGTTCAATTGCTTAGGGTTTGTAAACTACACGCAGAACATTACATAAGCATTAGCAAGAAGCACTCAGGAGGCTTATTCTGCCCTCTGGTGCACTACAGCTTCTTCCCACAAGGACAGAGCATCTTGGACAAAACACAGAAAGGCACCGAGTAATTCCAACCACCTGAAGTTAGTAGCTAAAGGGTACACTGAGCTACACTAGGACTGTTCAGCACTTCATAGGGTCACATCCTGGGCATGACGGGAAAAGGACAGGTACCCAAGCACACGTTACCACAGGCTTGTGCAGAGATCCACTGCAAAGCAGAGTTATCTTGGAGCAGAAGGCCCTATAATTATAGTTTTATTATAGCAGGAATCAGCATTGGAACCTCACATTCTGGCCAATAAAACAAACTGCCATACATGCTAAATTGGAAGTAATTGGATATCATCTCGAGACAGTAAAATGTTCTATAAAACATAACTACATAAATCTTCAACTCTATAAAATTATAGTACTTGAGGCTTATATTTGCCTATGAATGAGTACAAAAGTATGCTAATATTCTTCCCAACTAGCTAGACTAGATCCTGTTACACTGAACACCCAAATTCCTTTTTTTATAAAAAGGAATCCTTAGTTTTCCAAGCAGCCATGAGCTTTTGTGACCTTCACAGCACAACCTATGCAACTGTATAGCAGTAAGGACCATAAGGTACAGCATATAAAACATTTATTATACAAGCTGTAATGCACAATTTAAGCTTTGTTACTAATTCAATATTGAAGAAAATTTGCCATTAATTCTTTGAATTATCTATTTCACATAGGTGAAACTGTATGGAATGAAAATTTGGACAGGAATAAGCATTTAAGGACTGGAACCAATCTGCTTAAGTTTACAGATCACACATAAGCACATAAATAGCACTGTTCAGATTGCTATTTACATGTGATAAAAATCTACCTTACACAAACTACTAGGGAACATTTCTGTTTAACTACAGTGCTAACACACATCTCTATCAAAGAAAAACTGTTTTCAAAACCATGCTACCAAACAGGCAATATTAGTAATTACTACAAGTTAATTTACTACAATTACTGAAATGGTTAAAAGCTAAGCCAAACCAAATTTAAGGACTTCCAAAATAAGAGTCATGGCAGAGAGTTGTACTATATGGAGGGCTGGTTCCAGACCCTGAAAGCATCACAGAACTCAATCAAGGGCTTTAGTTCTCAGTTTTGACTAACATCTGGATTAAGGTATTTAAGTTTATGCCTTCACTTTCCTCAAAGCTAAGTATTCACTTGACACATAGAGTGGAAGTAGCTTTCTTTGTGAGATGGCCTCAGGGCAATCACTCTACCCTAACCTTTCTCAAATTGTTTTCAATTATGCTAGCTTCACAAATTGAAAGTGGACTGTCCCTACAATGTCACTAACAAAACAGACTCAACAATATTTCAAAATACTTGACACACCTATGTCCTAAACAGAAGGATGCTAGACTCCAGGCTGTGTCCCACACACTGCTTTTCTTGGAGTTGCACAGCATTACCTTCACCTAGCAGTTGTTCTAAAGCAGCAATACAGCTGCAGGAAAGTACAACCCATAAAAATGCTGAGAAATGTGAAATCCTTTCTCCCATAAGGTTTTCACTCCTTAGGTCAGGAGCAGCCCAGGGATGCAAGCAGGCTTTGTATATAGTAGCAAATAAGACTTTCTCCAGTTAACCAGAAGAAATCTCATTCATAGGATCTGATCCTCATGGGGAACCTTTTAATGCCTTCCATTTTATCACAGATATCTGCTATAGAAACAACAAAGCAGGGCACAAGTAATCCAGGTTTATGGAGTGCGTGGATGGTGTGACACAGGTGACCAAATAGACAAGAAGGAAAAAAGCTATAAAGATCTGATTTTTAGAGACATGGAAGAAGTGTTCAGAGCAGCCTTAGTTGCAGTGCCCACGAGACTGTAATGTTCAGGATAATGAGAGGCATGAGCATGACAAAAAGCAGGATTGCAACCAAAGATTTCAGTAGAGAGAGCAGACTTGGACTGTCTAGGGATCTGCTTAGTAGGGTACCAGTGAAATCAGACCTTAAGAGAACAGGGGTCCACAGGAGCTGGCTGATATTCAAAAATCTCCTCTATGCTCAAAAAGGACTCATCTTGAGAAGTACGAGATCATACATAGGTGGCAAGAGGCTGACATGATAAATAGTGAGATCCTGACTAAAGCATAAAAAGCAAACACATAAGAGTTGGAAACAGGTACAAGTGACCCAGAGGGAATATAGAGGCATTACTCAAATACATAGGTATGGGGGTAAGCAAAGCAAAGCACATTTTTTGAATCAGTAAGATGACTTTCTACATCAGCATCAAAAAATTAAAAAAAATAAAACATTTTTAAAAAATTTAAAAAGATGACCAGAGAAGATGTGAGCCTGCTACTTAACAGGGCAGACTTCGTGACAAAAATCATCTTATGGCTGAGGCATTCCGTGTCCTATTCACCTGCCTATACAGATAAAAGCTGATATTAAGGCATCACATGGAAGGTCTAGAGCAATCAAAACTTACCTCTGATACAGGAAGATACAGGGATGGGATTATTTAAACAAAATGGGTACACACATGTTCTTGGGAGCTGACAACTTGGAAATGATTTTCAAACATATGAAAGACAAGAAGATGATCAGAAGTTAGATTTATGAAGACAAAATCATGCCTGACTAATCTCATAGCCCTCTGTGAGATTATTATGTCTATGGATGATGGAAGATTGAGCTAGTTAAATGAACAGGGAGGTGGACTGACAACAGGCTGAAGAGCCAGGTTCAGTGGTGTGGCCAAAGGCAGAAAGTCCACTTGGAGGACAGTCACCAGCTGAATACTCCAAAAATCAATACTCAGGCAAATACTGATCAACATCTTTACTCATGACCTTGATAATGGAACAGACCACATCTTCAGTAAGTCTACAAAGAACACAAAACTGGGAGGAATGGTTGATAATGCCAGAAGGTAAATCCCTTCAGAAGATCTCAGCAGGCTGGAACAATGAGGCGGGATCTTCATGAAATTCAAATAATACAAGCTACAGAACTTCAGGCTTCAGCAGAGGTCCACAGGGTTTTACATAAGTTTGGAATTTCCCTCCCTAGGTTCTGAAGACCTAGTTGCTTTTTGTTTCTTTTTTTGCTTAAATCCTTCCTGCTGCTACTCATCTTCCATGCAACATGAAGAGAATCGCATTAATAGGTATGGGGTTGAAATCTAATGGTATGATATTTGGTTCACAACAACTATGAGTCAGCATTTGATGCAAGTAAATGAATTGGAAATTCACAAGTTCTTTACCTTTGCCAGCCTATATCATCTGTGTGGTGAAAGAAGATACTAAAAGGCCTCTTTGTAAGAGAAGACAAATATATAAGGAAAAAAAAGAGGGCCTAGATATAAAGCTGACTACAACAATTAAGTGCAAAGAGACTTTTATTCAAGTGAGGGATTAGAAGTCCCCTGGATTCTTAAATCTCACCTCTAAGAAGCAAATTCTACCATGGTTAGTTGAAATTCTGCAGACACCAGTACATGCAAGGAATAAATAGAAAGTAAACTAACGAAAAAGCTGCTGCACGCATTTTGTCAGGTAAAAAACACAGCATATACTGACTTTTTAAACATAGTTACATACAGGTAAGACCTTACCTTTCAACATCACATAGAAATCAACTCATTTTCATGTACCATAAAACATACTTGCTACAAAATTTTTGGCACCAAATGTTAACAATAAGAAGGGAAAATCTAGGATGTTAATCCCCGAGACTTCACACAATTTAAAGTAAACAGAATAGTTGTGGTTATCTGCACATCCATCATACCCATCTATGGGTGCATCTACTGAAACTCCAGGCAAAAAGGAAAATAGAGTCAGAGTAGTATTTCAGTAATTGATTTCTAAGGCATTCAACTGAGAGGGGTACAAGTAGAGTTTTGCTACGAACTTTAAGTCATCTGCACACTACCTATACACAATTTGTTGTTATTTAGAATCAATATACTGACAATTTCTCCCATTAAACTTACACAAAAACAAGCCATGAGCTACACAGTGTATCCTCAAAGCACTGAGAGCCAGAGCAGGAAGACACAAAGACTGGACAGAGAACAAGAGGCTGAAGTAGCTCTGAAGTGAATGTGCCACTGTTTTCCAAACACCCAACACACAAGTTACAGTATGGGTAGCTAATCCCTATTTCTCCTCAAAACAGACAGGAATGCATACTGGATAATTTGTTCCTACTGATGATATCATTTTGTTAAGTTTACTGTTTTTAATGACTAAGTTTCAGCCTTCTCTCACTTTCTCCCATGTAGAAGACTAGAACAGCCTCCCAGTGACCTATTTTATGAGTCATAATCTTCACTATTTATGATTCAGAAAAAAAGTCTTCTCTGACAGTATTTCCCAGACTACCGTGGGCTCATTCCAAGAACCAATTTCATCTTCATTGGTTTCCTGTAGGAAACCAGACCAACTTCCTATTATTTTGTTTTCCTTCATTTCAGCATGGCTCACATAAAACTAACTGGAAGCGAGAGCAATTTTAAAAAAAAAAAACTTTATTCTACATAAACACATGCCAACATAAACAGCACCGAAAAATACTGAAGACGTCACTGGTTCTAAGTGACCAGAATGTGAAGTAAGCTAAGATTAGTAGTCTTTTTTTCTTCCTTCTCTAAACATGTTGCACACAGGCAAAAGTGGTACATTTACATCAGCAAAGTATAATGGCAAGAAATGTTAAGTCCTCTGGGAAAGTCCTTCACTCTTAACAAGCAGCCAAGTTCTAACCCCTCTCTTCTAATCCTGGGAATTGTTTTCAAATGGTGAATGCTGTTGGGCTGTCTAGAAACATGCAAATGTGGCACTTAGGGACATGGTTTACTGGACACAGTGGTGATGGGTTGACAGTTGGACTTGACAATCTTAAAGGTCTTTTCCAACTTCATAAAATCTATGATTTTTAATACATATTTTAAGTCCTATCAAAAGCCTAGTGAAGTCCACAGTCATTTTAATTAGGCCAGGGGTACTTTGATTATTTCCCCATATTTCCCCAAGCTGCAACAACAGAACTATTATTGGAGATATTACGAAGCACAATAAGCAAGCACCTCCTCCTTAAAGAAGTCCCCAACAAGGCTTCACCTAGGTACAGTAGGGCTTCTTAGCATTGCTTAAGCATTGGTCTGCTGCACTCATGCTAGTTTATGAGATAGCTTCTTCAGGTCTCCCTTACTGTGCTCCATGGCACTTTAGAGTTCCAAAAGCTAAGAGTCAGCACCAGATCTGCATAGGCTTGCTGCATGAACTTTGTTCAATACCTAAGGAATCAACTTTCCCAGAGCCCACGTCAGTATTATTTAAGAATTTACTGCAGCTTCACCACCACCATCATCCCTTTACTACCTCTCAGAGCTGTGATTTAAGCTGCCAGCAAATGCAATAAGCACATGGAGATAGCATAGTTCTAGACCCATTCCCTAGGGGACACAAGCCAATTCCATGGAGATTGTTAACTGCTGAAATGGTTTAAGACATGAAGCACTGAAACATCTGAACTTGGTCTGCAAATACCTGGAACGATTTGCCATTTCAATTCTACAAAGCAGCAGCTAAAATGCCTTCTGAACCAGAGCTGCCCTTAGAACCATGTTAGACTTGTTCTTACAGTGCTGTACCCAATCTAAAAACCCTAACCAGACTCATGCATAGCATAGAGCAAACTGCCTAACTGAATCACACAAGCAATTCAAAGATTATTCCCATTTCATCTTTATATTCTCCTATCTGCCTTATCAATAGCTGGAGTCTTTCATCATGATTTCCTCATAGAACTTTGCACTGATAGGAGCAACAGATGGCTTTCTATAGGAAAGCTGATTTATAAAACCAAACTGGTTTTCATTAAGGTTAAACTCTCCCTCAGTTCTAACTCAAGAGAAGCTAGGGAATATTACTGCTGAGGAACACTTTCACATTGCACACACTAAGGAAAGGGCATAAGGCTAACAGTTTACTTGGCCACCAGTTTTTGTTTGTAATCATGGCAGGGAGTATAAATGAGATTTTGGCAAGTAAACAAAGTTCACCTGCCAGTGAATTGAGCTGAACATAAAACAATACAGCTTAACATACATATGTATAACACAAATTAAAGTTATCTGTTCTATTAAACATGCTCCAATATAACACAGCAATTTTTTGCCAAGGTGAAGTCTTTGCAGTTTCAGTTTCTTTAACTTGATTTTCTAACAAAAAAAATTAGTAAAGCCATAAGCTGTACCAAAGCCATTTTCTCTATTTAAAGGTCAGACAAAAATACCATCTACATGAAAATCAGTATAAGCAAAGCCTTTCTGTAAATGACACATATACAAATCGTAATGCAAACGTGTTTATAATTGATGTCTGATGTAACAGTGCACAATTTCTCCACAGGTTTGATCTCCAGTATGCTGCACAGAGAAAGTTATTGCAAACAGTAGAAAAAAATTGATTTCTCAACCTAGAGATCTTGCTGATAATGAAAATTTAAGCTCACCAATTTCCAATATCTGCTCACGTAGTCAGTCTCCAAACTCATGCCATAACTCAGCACCACAGCAAGTACAATTATTTAGTATTTACCAAAGGCAGAACTTATTAAAACGGTTATATATGTGGCAAGTTAAACAAAAAATATACTGATACATCTCCATCAACACTCACTCATTGTTCTCAGCTCACCTTGACGTGGCTCTGAGCTCCCAGGTTGTATATCTCATTGGGTTTGACTTCATTAATGATCTTCACCAGACAGGTGCTGTCCGTGAGGTCACCATAGTGCAGCTTCATGTCTTCAGAGTTTAAGAACATACAGTTAATATACTTTAATACCAATACAGCATTCTTCATCCAGATTCTATCCCAGGCTTAAAGTTCAAAAACAGTAATTGGAAAAAATGGAGAACACTGGCTAAGTAAGACATTGCTTGTTTTTAACTCTTTACTCACAATATACATTTCTCTACAATAATAAATACTATTTTAGATTCTTTTTAATAATGTGACTTACCTAGCAACCTTTTTTGGCATTCCCTCAATAACTTACAATTTGTTAAGCCAAGTTATATATATTTGACCAATGCCACATACTGAATTTCAGCCGTAAGCCACCCAAAAGAGTATTATTTTAGTTCAGGCTTCCAATCTTCCTATTGCAGGCATTTTTAATAACTTAGGCATACATATAAAATAACTTTGTTACATGTTACTATGTTTATAAATAAGCATACATATAAAAACATAACTAGCAATAAAACATGTTTCATGATACTACACATCTCAGACACAGAAATATCAGTCCTGCATGTTATCTATCTTTTCCTGATTTAATTATTTCTAATTTGCATGTAAAAAGGCAGGCAAGAACAAGAGTCCAGTTTCTGTCAAAATACAGCAGGCTGGAATGGCTTATTGACTTATCACAGGTTTCAGACTCTCACCTGTTAAGACCTTATTGAAAAGATAAGTTCACTCTAATAAAACATCTTAAAGAACACCACACTGCTAACCACATCTATTAAAAACGTTACAAATGTTAATGGAACAGCTGTCAAATTTAGAATCACAGAATCACCAAGGTTGGAAAAGACCTCTAATATCATCCAGTCCAACTGCTTACCTATCACCAATATTTCCCATTTAGATGCCATATTTACATCAATTTTCATTTGATAATGTTACTGCCCTTAGTACACTGATGTTTACACCGCTCCAAGTTAAAAAAAAAAAAACAAAACAACAACCTTATTCAACACAGTTTATCTGCCTTCTCATTTGACAATAATCACTCTTCTGGAAGATGCATCATCCACAGATTGTCTTCTCCTTTCAATTCCCAAACTAAAATGCAAGGTTTATCACAAGAAACCACAATTTTTAAAACACTGTTCAGATGTGCAAGTTGTGTTTATGAAATTCGGTACATGAAACAAGTTCTGATCACAGACCACAGCGTGCAAAAGATCCCAAACATTTGTACAACCAAAATATTTGGATATTGTTGCTAAACTACAATCCCCAAAATCATCAGCCTCCAGACCACCTTATGAACTGCTGCATTCTTCTTGCCACACTAACAGAGATAACTAGCAAGCACCACTTCACCATTTTGTCTGATGGTGGTTGCTACTTTCTTCAGGACAACACATAGGTGTTGGCAGAGCAGGGAAGAACTGAAATGCACTGCCCTTTCTGCACCAGAAAAAGTTTCTCCTAGGTCACCTGGCATGTCTTCCTCTTCTTACTTCATCTGGAAGTTAAATGAAGCCTCCCTGACTGCCAGGCCAGACTTCAGGAGAAAATGCTCTGGAGATGATGCTGTTACAACAGGAGGCCCCAGATAGAAGACCTCTCTGAAATAACTGCTACTTCCTCCACTGTTTACATTTTCACATCCTTGAAAAAGAGGTCTTTCGGCTGTCATCTGCTAAGCAGAAAAGATCTACTAGAAACAGAGTTTATTTGGGGCAAATATTCATAAACAGATTAAATACCAACATCTTTGGGTAAGCACTGGTTGATATTGAAATTTTTCCTATCTAAAAGTCTCCTCAGCAAGTAGCAGCTAAAGGAACACATTTTTCCTTCTGTTTTTCTTTTGGGGGGATTCAGAGATTCTCTGTCTATGAAGATCACCTACATCCCATCCTGCAATGTGTAATCAGTTCATGGGAAGAACACAAGGCAAAAAGAAATTTAGTTTGTTCACACCAATCACTATTGCTTCTTTGCTTCCTCTATTACTGCCTGGAAACTCATTGTTTCAAACCAGTCGCCATGGAGCAGACTTTCCTGAGATTTCAAGTCCAATTCTTTCTCCTTCAATTCATATGGCTACAGTTCCTCAGTTAAAGGAAAATGAGATAAGAAGTGGGGTGATATTTAAGGTCTGCTTTCTCTTTTCCAACTCTCAAATGCTTGTATACATATCTGCAATATACGTTATCTTCTCAAATGGCTTTCCATATTCATATCTTGTCCTCATAATATACGGACTCCTTTTTGATCTCTTTTGCCTGCTTTTACTTGGTAAGTCAAATTTAAATCACAGGACACAGTTCTTATGTTGTCCTCGTTGGAAACATAGGGTTGTATGAGTATTCTTCAAGAAGATAGTTAAAATAGCAATGTATAGTAAGCAGAAACTATTCACAGAAAATTCACTCATGTTCTTTAAAAATGAAAGACAAGCAAAGAATTACGAGAAATCTAAAAGCTGCATTACATGTTACAGTTCAATAAAGTTAGGCTCTGCTTCATTATGGTTCAAAAGACAAAATTTGCTGACAGCATGGAAATATTTAGAGGTAACACCTTCGACATTCAAGTTTCTTTAAGGCTGTTTCATTCTGCACAACTTTAGAAATATACAATGTGAAGAACTACATGTTCATTCAAAACACTTAATCCTCCAAACTCCTCCTGAACCAACCAACACTACTTCTTCTCATTAACTGAAGAGTTAACATCTCCTTACAGTAAAATACCAAGAAATGGCACTAAAATGTAACCATTTCCAGATTATCATCAGTAGCAAAGTAACACAAACCATTGTCAGAAAGTTTCCAGCAACTTCCCAAGAGCAAATCCTTCAGGAAAAACATGTAATCATTCCCATGGATGCAGACTTTAAAGGTCCAAGCATTCATCCAGTTGTAAACAAGAACTGATGACATTTTACTTATACTGTCATATAGGCTTTTCCAAACCCTCACCTACATCAGACACAAAGAAGCTCATGAGAAAAAGAAACTGAGTGCAGAACATCCCTGTTGACAGAGCAGCTTAATATTTTACTCCTCTTAGAAAGACCATGCAATAAGGCTTCTGTTAAACCTGAATTCATCATCCTGATACAAACAAGTTGTTCTAGAAACATGCCATCCAACTTGTGACCCTCTTACTATACAGTATTTTGTCCTATGCAAGTGGGACGGATTGCATGAAGGGAGGTCACAAACTAAATAGAAGAGAAAAGCAATTAATCCAAAAAACCTATTTAAGCATGAGATTTCATGCTGTTGGTCATGTATAAAAGCCTATTTAAGTGCATCAAGAATGTACTGGTAAAAAAAAATGGTATAGATAACTGCTTTAAAAAAAAAAATCTGAGTGCTCTGAAACCCCAATGCTTTCAACCTCGTAAGTATGTTTGGAGGGTCAGCCAATTTGTTATTGCCATGACTTATAAACTATGTCAGTAATTATGAATAATAGCAAGCGCCTTCCTGTGCTTTTCACTTTTGCCTCTTGTTAACACATAAGAATATCTATGCTTTTTCACACTTGGATCATAGAAAAGTCACTGATTTTCTGTGAGACAGCAGCTAACAGAAAAGGAAAGCTTAGCTATTCAGTTTTGGAGTGTTTATTTTTGTTCTTTTTTTAATAACTAATCCTAAGTCAAGTACAGCTTAATTGCATTAACTAATCATTATTTTTAAGTCAGAAGAAACAGATTCCCTTCCTGCTCCCAGGAACCTTTTTCCAGCAATAAGGAAACTAAAAAAGCATTAAATATAAAAAAAAAAGTCTTACTTCCTTCAATGTGAGCCTGTGAGTTCTTATAGAGATGCTCAATCCGGCCTGTATTAAACGAACTAGATCGACGAACAATTCCATGCACCTGGAGATTAAACATGGAAAAATACAAAAGGAAACAGTAAACATAAGAGGTGATTCAATTTTTAAAATATTCTCAACATTAATGCTTTAAGACAAAGGAGAGCCACCCTCTCTCTTTTCAGATACATGCACCTAGTCCCATCAGTGTCCCCATTGTTAAAGGCACACAATTACCCAATTTATAACAAAATACTTCATGATGTGCTCTGATGTTGTCATTTTAGTAGCCTCAAGTGTTTTCACCTTCTGCCTTATTGACAACCCTGGCAGCCCCAGGTACCACACGTAGTGCAGAAAACACTAAGTTGACCTAGAGCATCACATGTCCTCATAAATGAAACCCATCAATGTTAGCTGAGTTGGAGAAGCAATTAGTGGATCTCAAGATAATTACTGGTATTTGGTTACAAAGTAGCTTTTCCAAAGGGGCCAAAGTTGATGGGCATGTAAAAAGCAACAGCAAAATTCAGCACCAGGGAAAGAGGTGGGCAGAAGAAAGAATAGCAGTAGCAAGGTCCAAAGATGCTTTAAACAGTTGTTATTCACTTTCTGGTGTCTTGGAAGAACAGACTGAACAGTCAGTCCTATTTTTTGTACCTTGTGAGTCAATGTTCTCAGATGGGTTACAAGGCACACAAGCAACCCTAAGACTGAAACACTGGTTGGGAATTTCCTCTAACCAGCCACGATAAATAGGTTGGTGAAAAAGCAGCAGCTCTGACTAATGTTAAAAGAAAGGCCTGTTTGTGTCTAATACATTAGAGAAATTGTTCTAACACAGATTCTGTTTCCTCCTTATGTAAGATAGCCCCATGCCTACTGCCAAACTTCACGTTACCCTTGGTTAACAGCTGCACAAACTGTGCACAAGTGAAGTTAGCATCTGACTGCCCTCCCTTTCATACTGTACTGTATTTCAGAAAGTGAACACTTACAACTTGACACATCCAACACCTCGTTAAGTTGGGCCACTTCACTCATTCACACTATCTTAAGTTGTGAGAATACACCAGCAAGAAAAGATGATAAGTTTTTGTTTTGTTGCACAGATAGCATGAGCTATTCTTATTTACACAGCAAGAAAATTTTTATTTTCACATAAAACACATTTTATTCCATCTTATGCCTGAAACTTAATGCCACATCAGAACGAGACCAGCTTTATGAACAACATATTGGCAATGAGGTCTGTAATTACTGCCAAAGAGCTTCATCCATACAACTTAGATAAATATATAGCATCAACTTCCTTGCATAAAATCTCTACCACCCAGCTACACTACAGGCTTAAAATACCTTGTTCTAGCATCCAAATGTAGAGCACTCTATAACTGAGCAAGTTATCTACATCTTGAAGATCAATGGGGAAATTAGACACATCCATAAAAACTGATTCCTAAAGAATGTATGTATAAATGCAAGTTTTAAGGAACGCAGTTAAAATCCCTCTCAAAGTAATTTACATAACGTTGCAGTTTCTAGGAACATATGGTTTATAGAGAAATACAAAAAATGGCAGCTCCATTATAATATAACTTCTGCAAATGATGTTGGTGATATTTTGGTTACTTAAATGAAACAGCGGTTCTGATGAGCAAGCTAATACTTCAGAAGAATTTGATACTTCAAAACTGTTAAGGAAGCTAAAAAGTATTCCACAATTGTTCTAGAAATATGAGACATTTCGGCCTAAAGCCTGATGAGAGACATCTGATCTCTCAATTACATGACTTAAGTCACCTTGAAGTTAAAGTCCACACAAAAAAACTGACCAAGTCAAACCCTGCCAGCTCAAAGATGAGAGTTCATACTTGCAAGAGTTTTGTGTCACCTGAATGACTGTGATACCAACACTTGACAATGAGATATATTAAATGCAATTACAACAAGACTTTAAAATATTTCCTAAAGTAAAGCCAGAGGGCCTCATGCACCCAGCAAAAACAGGAAAACCCAGAACCCCAGGGTTGGTTTTTTTTTTCGTTTTCTTTTTAAATAAAGCCTTTCACTCCTTTTTCTGGTACACACATACAAAAGAAAGCAAGCCTGCCAAATGCTTAATCCATGATAGCAATATTACTGTAAATAATGATGAAAGATGCCATTGAGTGCACTGGACAGGTGAAACAAACTTTGCGACAAGCTGAAACATGTGCAGACTGGTAAATCTAGTTAAGAATGAAAGATCTGTGTTTTTCTCAATAGGACTTGATCTTTAGGTAGTTCGCAATTAAAACAAGTCACTTTTACCCCAGTGTTCAATTATTCAGGAACAGAGGTCCTTTACTGTGTTCCTAGCTCAGAATTTAAGTAGATGGAGATTTGAGGCACAGAAATGAAGAATCCTGTGCAATCTTTCTGCAATGGAAAGGGCCCATGCATTTCCTCATGGAGTCCATAATATTTACTTTTAGCTGCAGCTAGCAGTTCCCAATTTCACTGTGGACTAAGAAACACATACTTTTACCTGGGAGACAGTAGAAGCAACCAGAATAATTCTCTTTCCCCAAGTAGAATGAAGAAATTGCAAAATTCATCAGTTTACAACACTGAAAAACCACACCAGTAAGTAGATCAATCAACAAAGTAGTAGGAGGAATGCAGTGAGAAAAAAAAAAAGAGACTAACCACGTGCAAAAGCATGCAAAGTGCAAACCTGATGAGAACAGACTTCTTACCAAGCTATAAAACAGTGCTCTAAAGTAATGTTCTAAGTAATAAGCCAGTGTTGTAGAACGTGTGTTAAATTTTATTGAGCCAGGAAAGGCACTGTGAAGAGATTCATTTGATCATTCATTTCCTTCCTTTTTCTTCCACTGACATTCCTTCTGGAGGAATCTTTCAAGACTAATATGGTGAACCATCAGACAAACCCACAGGAATGTGATTGTTATATTGGTGGTCCACAAAAAAAAAAAAAAATTGTAATTTAGCTAAAGTTACGCAGAAAAGGAATCTAATTTTGTTTATTTTAAAAAGATAAATAACGTATATTAAGTAAAAATATAATGAATCCAGGAAAAGCGAGTGGAAAGTTACACTACAGAAAGCCTAAAGTTGTTTGGCTTTTTTTTTTTTTGCTTAAAAACAAAGAAAGGAAAATACAACGTTTTCATTGAAGTACAACTGCTGAAGAGGGCCTTTTGTGTCAAGAGCGAAAAAAAGAGATCCTCATTCCTTTCTGTGGTACACTGCATCATAAATTATTCCTTAATTCCTTACAGTTTTGGCTTGCACAGGTTGTTGCTTATCTGAGCTGGCGGGAAACACGCTAAGCAGATATACCCCAAGGAGAAGAGGGAATCCACCAGTGGACATTAGATGATAAATAGTACAATAAGCTGGCGTGATTACAGGCCATGTTGCACATTCCTCTCTGGAGTTTTGATTTGTTATCTAGGGTTGAGTGGAAAACATACACAGAGAAGGACAGAAGCAAAGGAAGCTGGAGCTGCAGCATCCAAGTGATTCCATCAGGCTGCAGTCAGTCACTGAGTCACTCACCTCATAGCCTTTTTCCAGCAGGAACTCAGCCAAGTACGATCCATCCTGGGAAGAGTAAGATATAGGAAAACGTTAGAAACACAGTGAATGGGCCTGGGAGATTTGGACTGCTTATGGTCCCAAAAAAGGAAGAAAAAATTTTTGCAATGAGTTGGGGTAGCAAGCATATGCTTTGACTTCTCCAGATTTATGCACTGACCTAGAATACTATGGATGCTTTTTGGTTAATTTTAGACTAAGACACAGTATATTTTAAGATAACTTGCTTACAAACACTGGTTCAGAACTCCTGTCTCCATAATGGAACTTGGGAAGAGATTCAAAAGTGTCTAGGGACATCTTTCCAAAATATCTTAACTGCAGTTATTGAATTTGAACTATTTCGGAGATAGGGAAGGAAGAACATTCTAAAAAAGCTTAGCACACTAACAGGACCAATAAGTTTCTGTAGCATCATGTCTCATCTGCATCTCTGCTCACAGAAGGAGTGAGTGCAACAATCTAAAAGCAGTAATAATTCTGCCTGTTGATTGAGTTTTTCAAAAACATCCCTAGCACATCCTATATTTATACTACAGCATACAGGCCATCTTTACAGTCTGTATATCATTGAGGGTTCAGAGGGCTCCTCTTCTCCTCCTTTTAAATCCTTGTCAAGCTCATATTATTAAACTAACACAAAACAAATACTTCAGAACATATGCTAGTGTGTGTTTTCCTGAAATAAAATGATTTTCCTAACATCACTATTGCCAGGATTACAAATACACTAAGTCAGTATCCTTATAAATCTGTACGTAACACTGCAGAAGTCCAACAGAGCTCATCCATCTGGAATGAGTACTAACCAACACAGTGAATAATAATCTAAGATCATTCCAGAGTCAACTGACTTGCTTCAGGAATACCACAAAAACATGGAACACCACCTTGACTCAAATGCTTAAGCTATATTGCGTGTGTTTGCCTTGACATGATCCTGGCCAGAAAAACTAAAGAAAGAAACTGAACACATCTCTTTGGCCTTCTGTTTTAAGACATGTTTCTAGAGAACTCCTCTCTCACTCTACATTAAACCAACTTTCCACATCTCAAGACAGCCTAAAGAGAATAACACAGCAAAATAAGAAAGTTGAGATGCTCTGGGAGGCCATAAAGCAGCATGATGGCCAGTGAAGAGTGCTAATCAGATCATTGTTATATTGATGATATGATATATCAAAATCATGCCTAAATTTATGCATAGTAGTAGGGGGTACTACCATGTTTAAATTTCCAGTATAAAAAAAATTAACGCCATTACGGTGCAAATGTTTCATCACCTTCTACAGTCTAGAAGATCTTGAAACCATGACTCAGTTTACACATTTTGCCTATGTGTACAATATGCAGGTGCTTACCAGTTTTCAATAACCATAACCAGAACAGTCAGACTAGGGAGCATGACAAGCCATGTTTGCCAAGGAATCATGGGAATAGTGTGTGCTTCTGTCCATCACACAGAGCAACATCCCACTGAGGGGAGAAACTAATGTCCAATGGAAACATCAGAGAAATATGGGAGTAAGGGCAGACATTTTTAATATAGCTGTCTCTCTCAATAGTAATTTGCTTAGGATTTAGCAGAGGTGGATCAGGAAACTCCACAAAACCCCTTAGTTACACATCCAAGTAAATAAAACAAAATACATGAAAAGGAGGAGAAAGTAGGAAACGCTGAATGGAAAGGAGATGAAAAAAGACAGGCTGTGACTACTTAGAAAGTTGACGTATAACAGACTTGAGTAGGATTGAACCCTGTCAATAAGGTCCTGTTCTTCTCACCCAGGCTGTTGCTCAAACTTTCCAAACACACTGGAACATTTTGAACTAGCAGTGGCATTTGCTTCCTCCCTGCTTCCTTTCCAGGTCCATCAAGTGATAGGGCAGGGCTTCACAATGAGTGGGAAACAGGCAGCAAGTGTGAAAGCTACTGGTTTCTGGCTCTAGCGCAGCGCAGCTGATTTACTGCCTGCTAATGGCACACAATGCAGACTCAGGCAGTCCTGCACTATGATACAGTATCACATCTTTCATGTTTACCTTCCTTTTCAGTATAGCAGCTGTCAGTGAGAATGGTAATCAGAATTGCAATTGAAGTGTTCAAGAGTTTGCAGCCTGTAAGGATTGCACAGTTCTAATCTTTTCTTAGTAGTATCAACAAAGAATATAAAGCAACCTCTCTGAAGTGGTTTAAATCTATATTATGAATATAAATTCTATTATTAAAACTACTGATTTCCATTCAGCAAAGACAGAGCTTTCATGGTTCAGGAATCACTAAACAAGGAAAGGAACATAAAGGGAAGTAGGTATTTAGCAAAAAAGCCCAATTTTTGTTAGTTAGGGCTCTTCCCTTCAAGTCATGTGCTGGCAACCACATCCATCCCCATTACACCTCAAAGTAGGAATAGGCCTCCATTTCAAAGAAAGAAAATAGGCTATGAAATGCTGTTAAGCAGGATTATAATGAGAACTGACTCCACACAGATATTCCAAACCATCTTGAACAGTCAACACATTTTAACAACAGTGCCTCAGTTGAAATGGTTCCTCATAACACACTGACATATCACTGCTTGAAGAATCACTTCATCATCCTCAGCCAAAGTAGCTTGAAAGCATATACAAAGAATGATACTTAGTTGTCTTCCAATACTCAGCAGTAAATTTCCAACTGCAGCTGTCTTACATGTCTGTAAAACTCCAGACAAAAGAAAATAGTCACATAAACTAGAGAGAGAACTATAGGATGCAATATTTTATTCTTAATACAGTAGTTAATGTCAAGAATTTCAATAAAATTTGATGTGCTGTCAAAGAAAACCTTTTTCCAACAGAGCAAAGAAATTGAGACATAAAAGAGTTAGCGTCTTGCCACAAACATCTAGAATAAAAAGTATCATGTTTAACTTGATCTATGAGCAGAGAACAGGATCGTTTATACAGAAAAGAATTTATACAGAAAGGAAAACTGGAAATCAGTGGAATTAAATAGCCTGTTTGACAATCCAAGTCTCCTTTATCTTGTGCTGTTCTGTTCTGGGAAATTTCATTTGCACAAATAGGCTAATTTCAGATTTATAGTAGCACATTTAAGGTAAGGCCATATATGAGCAATCCAAGCACACAGTATCATCCTCCTCTTCCTTTGAGACAACCAGTTCTGATATCCTCCCACATTGCTACTGGACACCAGAACTAAATTACACATCCTACCTGAACATTAGTAAACTAGGGAAGAGGAATCCTCCTTTCCTACAGCTCCTTTCTGCTAAAGAAAGAAGAAAGTATCACATGGATGAACAAACAGGAGAAGACAGACCAGGAGTAAACTGAATGCAGTTCTTATTACAATTCCTCAAATTCTGTGGGAAAGTACACCAAATTTCTTTCTTCAGAAGAAAAGAATCAAAAACCTGATAGAAGCTATGCAAGTATATTATAACCATAACACAGAGAAGTCTCTCAGAAGAGTGTAGGAGAAAAGCATAAACAGTTCAGAAGCATCTCCAGAATGAAGTGACATCTCTCATAAACTTACAATTTTAATTACAATTACAATTTTAAGACAAAGCCATGCAAAGCATTGCAATCTTGCTGCAAGATGCCTGAAGAAGCCATCCACCAACAGTCCAGCTCTCTACTTTTCTGACACACAGATCCTGATACCACCCAGAAATCCCAAACCTGGCTCCAACCCACACGAGGCACAGCCAAAAACCATCACCTGAGCAATACAGCAAGAATGACCATTGTGTTTTCCTCTTGTGTCTTCCCATCTGCAAACACAGTGCCAATAAAGCCTGAAAACATTAAACACAACTGCAGTCAGATGCAGTATTTGAGGGAGGTTTGGCTTTTTGAGTGGGGATATTTTCAAGCTAAATATGTAGGATGAACATCTGTCCTTTTGCTATAGGCTTATTGTTCTGCTTTCTATTTTTATGCAGCTCCTACATGTAATGGATACAGTTTTCAGACATCATTATTCCTTTGGAAAAAAAGTACCATAATTTTCCACATAAACAAGAGACCAAAGTTGGTTCTGTTTATAAAATGCAAAATTGAGAAAACTATTCCCATAGCCTCAGGAGTAGCAGTATAAAGGTGAGCTTATGGTATTTCAAAACATAGATAGAGTAAATTATCAAAGTCATTCATAAGAGTCTTAAACTCTGAACTGCAAGCTGTTCTGAAGTCCAATTTGGGTAGGCTTCCATTAGCTTGTTTGGGGGAAGAAGTAAAGAAGAGATGTGCGATAAAGGGATCTGTAACAACACTACCACCAATGCGCTGTCACAATTTTCCTTTATCCTGGTTTAAAAGGATAACGTGCACTTCTGCTAAAAAACACAGAACTGGTTCCACTAGTATCGCTTCACAATAAGGAGTTTCTTCATCAAATTATAAAACCTTTGCATAACTATAGGCTATTTCAGTGTCTTAACTCGGCCTGTGGAGGCAGATCCTTTGGAGCAAGAAGCATACACCACTCTAAAGCAACATCGAAATGATTTCAATAACAGCTACTAACTTTTTTTTATGGCATGACATTAGCTTTCTTCCAAAAAAAGAAATCTGAAAGAGTAGTACCGTGTGCTGTTATTTCTGCTGAAAAATGCATACTTCTAATCATTTTCAATGATTTATGGGGGAAACAGGTATTTTGTGCAGCTACTATAAACAGAACACTGCTGCACTTTGTCTCAAGCCTTCAAGGCAGTATTTGAGGCAAAGCATTACAAAAAAAAAAAATGCACCATACTGAAAAAAGGAAGAATTATGAACTCTGAAGTTCTTAACTGATTTATTAAAGCTGCCACCCTACAAATGCAGTAGTTATTTTGCTATATAGATTTGTATTGTGGCCAAAGTAAGAACAGGAAAACAAGTGTCCTTTTGTTCTTGCAGTCCAAAGGTTAAAAAATTTTTGTTTTAAAACATTCCTCACAACTGAAGTTCTTTTTGTGGTGCATTGAATGCAGTACTGGAATACGAGAAAGAGTTATCATTAGCAACAACAGAAGTGCTTGATGACATTCCTCTGCCCTTCTTCACTTACGAGCCATTTAAAAGGAAACTAAGTAGCTTGGAAAAGTGAATCACTGCGTTATTTCCACATCTGAGCCTTCACACAACTATTCCACTGGTAAACTATTAAGTTATATTAAGGACTGTAACTGCAGTTACATATAGCAGCAAAAGGTGATTCATTCTTTCTTCTTTCCTCCCTCCACAGTTATCTTTACACAGAACAGTGCAACTCGCATCAATATTTATAGCTATTTTACCATGAACATGAGCATAGACAATGCCTGAAAGAATTACTGCTCTGTTCTAGAGGCAGTGTGAGCAGACTAAGTTTGTGTAATTAGAACTGCCCTTCACAGTTAGTAGAAGCAGCTTAAAATGAAGCTAACAGTAGCAAGGTAGGGAAGTGCAATACTGCTTATTTAAATGTTGATATTCTCAATAAAATCAGATTATACTCTACAATATCAACTAGCTTGCAGCTAGCATACAAAAATCAGTGTAAAATAAATTACACCAAACCAATTACACTTTTTTTTGTAATTGCAAGAACCTGTGACACCTGATATCTTATTTCTAAACATTCACCACAAATTTCCCAGTGAAGACAGTTGGGTGCTTGACAGGTTTATCTACCCCAAAAGCTCTCAACTATTCAGGTACTCAAAACTAACTACTAGCTTTAAAATATACTTCAAAGAATTTTTTATGTTAATAAAGAGGAAAAGTATTAGTAAAAAGGCTTTTAAAAAGCTTTTCCTGAACGTGTGTAATAAGCCATACTGCATTACATCCTCAGATATGTGTGCAGTATACTAATGAAATAAATCAGTTATGAGCTCTAAATTTGAGATAAATCTAGTCATGCTTTTCTCTCTTACTAGTGAAACCTCAGGGAGTAGAAGAATGCATCCAATAACTCCATAAACATGGAAACAAATCATATGGACAACAACCCACAAGAAAATAAAAGCCTCTACTTCGTGTTTGTAATGGGGAAACCTGCAACAGCTTTAACAGCCACAAGATGGTTATTTCATCCATTCTTATTTCCTCCTGCTTTCAAATAACTGTGGGTATCAGATGGGCTTTTACCATTCCAAAACAGTAGCAGCATTTCCAAGTCGCAGGAGACATGAGCTTTCTATCCATGCCCATCCTCTTGCACTCGGACAAATCCATCAGCTCATTACATGACTAACTGCTGCAGCTGACTCAGGGAACCCTCCCAGTCTGCAATAAATGCTAATCGTAAACCAGGACACGGCACTACTCAGTGGAAACCCAAACAAGCAGACCTGTTCTCTGTGCAGAGCAAATAAAACAGTAAACACAGAACTATGATGGGCATGTTCTCAGAAGAACAAAGTTGGCCTTCCATTTAAAAAAAAGCCAAGATTTGTTGCTGTAGCAAAAAAGTAATCTGTAGAGCCTTGAAAGTTTTGGAAGAAATACAGTGCCTGTTATGTTCAAATCAGATGACTAGTTTTGTCAAGTGACACAAGGAGGAAAAGGTGAAATCTTTAGTCATGATCTTAATACTTCATCTTTACCAACCCTGAAATGAATACCATTGCAAAAGCAGCTAACATCACTATTATTGCAACTGGAGAGGAGGCCACCTGAACCCATGTGCACAGCTCCACACAATATCAAAAGAATCTTATTTCTAGACAGGATTGCTTACTCTCCCTCGCAGCCTAATACAGTACTTTCACCACTGTATCATCATCCTCCTGTGCTGATAATCCAGTAAGCGAACAGCACCTGAGCTTACATGACTTCAAATTTAGCCTAAGATATTTTCTTGTATTCCCTACAAAATGATTATTTCTTCAGAAAATAAATAAATAAATAAATAAATATCACACTTGTATCTTGTTTGCATGAGACCAAAACTTAATGAGGTGAAGAAAGGTTTCATATCCATTGTTCCATACTTAAGAGCTTTAAATACGAACACAGCAATTAAACCTTAAATACGATTTACTTAAACAATAAAAGGAAAGCACATTTCAATTGCAATTGAGAAGCAATGCACATTAAGCTAACTTCAACTTTCTTCAGTGTTTGCACAGTCAGAAATTTGGAAATGCAATCTGGAAAGCTGAGCTGGTATTCCTGAGCTTTAGCAGTTCTCAGTCTTGCAATATTTGCTTGGATTGAGTGCAGGCAATCATCTTGCATAGCACACCAAATGAATAAAGCAGTATAGTCAAGGATGATATCAGCACAGCAGTAACGTACTCTGAAAGTCACAGAAGCAACCATTCTGTTTCCTGGATATTTGAAGTCCTGGGACAAAACACTTTGTGTTACAATTGATCATCCACTCTCCAGCATTGCTTCTTCCCCACAACGGAAGCTCAGTTTTTAATGGGCTGGCATCCACTCAACTACAGCTACATTTTTAAGAATTCTGCTTGTTCATGCAATTCCCATCATTTCAAGATACATTTCAAGGCTTTGCAACATACGCGCTTCCGTATCAGACACCATTCTTTCAGTCCGCCCCTCTGCTGCCCTCTGTCACACTGCAATAAAAAGTAACAGAACATTGGGAAGGTTCAACATCTACTGCCATACCACCAACATCTGCCTCTGACGCTGTAGGCCAACACCATAAAATAGGAGGCATTATGCTTTGAGCCTTAAATTCACAGAGCTATGCTTTAGTTGAATGACAAAAACGCACATAGAAATGATAGGGATCTTAAGATGACTCTCTGTTCCTGGGCCTTCCAAAACCACAGTCCTCACAAAACCTTTTGAAATTATTAGTCAAGTCAAAGGAACACAGTCTACAAATTGAACAGAATGCTTTTAAACACTTTTTTTCAAAGACAACACTCAATAGAAATCCATATACTGCCAAACATTTTTACTACACTCAAAAGCAGCTTCATTTTGTCAGATATTTTCAAGCAAAAGGCTAGATATGGTCTTTTGGTTTTTTTTTTCATATAGTCTAGGATTTTTCCCCCCCACAAAATATGACCTGTTGTAAATAAATGAAATACATAACCACAGTAAATCTTGCTCAATTGTCTAAGTTACCATTGAATGGAACTACTAATTCAGGCGGTGCAGCCTTCTTCTGTAATCAATGACAGCTCAAAGTGAATGTCTAACTCTACAGCAAAAACAGCGATAGCAGAAGCGTTCACTAAATTTGATTGAAACTGGACATTAGATCTGGCACTTCTATTCCACAAGGCTACGTGTATTAACTTCAATCAAGCGCTCAGATACCACATGAACTAAGCTTCCTAGTGGCAAGAAGCCAAGCAGGATAAGAATTATCTAGGTGATAGACCGCAAAGGGATGCAGTGTTTTTTCAGAGAAGGTTGGTGAAGGTCATCCTTATATTTACAGATACTGTACAATGCTTGTGTACCCAGCTTCACAGTTTCCCCTTGTCAACTTAGAAAGGGAAAAAAAACCACAGTTCCATTAACTGCCAAGGCCCTTGTCTAAAGGGAACTAGAAAAGGAAAGTGAGCAATCATGTTTGTTTATCCTATCTGTCAGGAACAGGATTTGGAATAGGCAACTACTACAGCATTGCCAACGAAATACCTATTCCTTCAATTCATAAAATATCGAGTCACCTACAGTCCGAGTTAGCAAATCACCCCTTCTATCAGGCCTCAAGCAGTTATCAAAAATTCTTCTAGCTAGCTAGTCTACAGTTCCTTCACAAACAGCCTACTTATCACAAGTAGGACAAAGCTATAATCAAGGAAGTCACTCTATAGTCTAAGTATTTCCACATCCATTTTATTCCAATAAATTATACAATTTTGCATAGATCTCTAAGAGCAGAGGAACTGTTTAAACTTACACAAAGAAGTCTTTAAGAAGCATCAAAACAAATTACTTTAAAAAGCTCATCACAAGCATTTCTTCGACTTCTTTCGTTTGCTGCTCCACCAAAACCTGAGACTAGTTAATTTTACTGACTTTACAAACTGTGGAGAAATTGAGTACATAGGACACATTTTAGTCATTTTTGTCTGCGTTCACAGCAATTTCCTCTAATCTCAAGGTTTCTTAGCAGTTCATTTGAATCACTTTGTGCCCTAGAAACTACAGGAAATACTACGGAATCCTCCCTGTCCAACTTTGCAGACTGTTCTGTCACATTTATTCCTAGCTGAGTTAACAACAGTATATCAAACCAAATACCATAGTTTCACAATATTACCAGCCCACAGTTTAGAAAAATTATTTAGTTTAATTGCCAAGTTATGCGAGGATATATTTTAACTGAACAAACATATCCACTTACAAAAAGTCAAATATGAAGAAAGCATTATCTAGTTTTTATTACAAGCTTTATTTGTTAAGAAACTTACAATTTCCATACTCAGGATAAGAGATCTTTACTGGTTTTGTTAAATATCAAGTATAAAGGAAAAAGCAAAGTGCAAGAGTACCTCCTTTAGCAAAATGTGAGAAACTGAAAATAGCTCAGCTCTACTCAATCCTCCTAGAAAATGCTGACTCCGTGACTTCACACCAGCAGGCATTTTGGAAGAAGTTACATGATTTATCACATCTCTGAAAGAAACCTACAACAAACTGTTTTCAGGTAATGGTCAAATCAGTCTCCAGAATCTAAGGCATCACACCTAACTCCCTTTTCTGCCCTCTTTCAGAGGTTGATCTCGCTGCCTCACTCACTCATTCTCTCAGAGTTGTGATCAGTACTGCAGTCATCTATGAGATCTGCGTATTGCTTTCTCCAAAGTTATTGGGAGAGGACTAGCAAATGCTAAGCTCATTGCTCTCCTGCTGACATGTAGGAAAGGTGAAACTGCAACACCTTTGTATGTGATTTTAGATAATTATTTATGCTTAATGCATTTCATAGCATGCCAGGATGCCAAGCTATATTTTTCTCAGTATTCCCACACATACATACAGTATATTAAAGAGACCTGTACCTAGACAGTAGAAAGTATTTCACACTATTTTGTAATAAGAGTTTCTTTAACACAAAACATCGTGTATTTACACAAAAACTAGTAGCTAGCCATAGCAATAGCTTCTCATATGGCACCAGGAATCACTTGCACACAAACATTTCACACATAGGGTCAACTTACAATTTCTAACTTACTCTCCATTTAGTTTTCATTCACAGGCACAGAAACAAGTGGAAGTACTCCTCTCTGGAACAGCCCATACCCTCAGCAGCTCAATTGTTTCATTATTGATTCATTAATGCATAATCCAAACTATTTCATAGTACTATCTTGATTTCTTCCTCTTTCATCAAACCTAGTGATTCATAAGCAATGACTTCATTTACATTTAACTATTCTGACAGCAGTTGGAGAGACATTCACTACAACAAAACTCAACAGTCATAATGACCTTTTGTAGAATGTGATCAGGAATGAAGAAGGAACAAAGGATTAGCAGTCAGGGGTGCCCAAAGGAGAAAAAAGAGCACCTCTTGCACTCCATTTCACTATGTTCTCTAACTCCAAGTATTCACGCTCTCCCAAAAAAGTCTTAAGCAGCAAGATTAATTTCTTTGCAAGTACCCCATTTACAGTCTTGAGGAAAGCATCCTACAATGCAACTAGCCAGAGGAGCAGTGCAAGATACAAAAAGGAATCTCTTTTTTTCCCAACAGATAGCATGGCTGAGTAAAACAAATTACTCCTGCTGATGTCATGCAGTTAAAATTCAATTACACAGTCTTGTCTTTTCAACAGTTTTTGTGTCATTCTGCAGAAAAGAACTAAAACTCTCATGATGTTGTCATAACGAAAGGCAAAGACCTAATTATACTGACCTTTTTTGTTTTTAGTATAAAACACACAAAGAGCAGTCCTACGTGCCTTGACTTTTGCCTCTTGGCATCACTTGAATTCCTCCAAGCAACTTGATTTTGATTTTAAGTAACATTTTATTTCCCACCTCCAAGTGTAAAATGAATATTAAGCATGAGCTTGCTATAGTATTTAAGGGTATTTCATAACCAGCGTATGCAAACAGTCCAGAAAGCATAGCAGGAAAAGTTATTACCATTTATATGCAAATGCATGTCTCAGAAGAAACAGGCAACAATACCCTGCTAAGGAAGGGATGGAATACATTATTTTTTGACTGAAATTCAGGGGAAAAAAGGCTTCATAGGAAAATGAAAAGGCTACAAAAGGTAGTATACCACTCACCAGTCTCTATGGGACATGGCTCACTCAGACTGTTAAGCTAGCTGACCCTTGACAGTGTTTTATGTGAGGACTTTTAATTAATTCACAGGTCTGATTATTTTACTGACAATAGTAATATTTTATAGATAGAGCATGAGAAGACAGACAGACCTATGAGTAGCCTAGTCAGAGAGCAGCACTAAATCAACTGCAAGGTTCTGAAAGAAACCTTCAGCTTCCCTGTCAGCAGTCATTGAGTACATTGTAGAACAGTTGGCAAGATGTTCAATTGCATCTCATCGCTTCTTTCTTTGGCTTTCTCTTTATAAGAAATATTTCCTCCTGATATCACCAGATGCACAGTAACTAGGCTAAAAAAAAAAAAACTAAGTTTGCTTTCTAATGCAATCCTCCCACATCTTTTTCCCATCTGGAGTTCAAGCCTATGCAGGAATATTGCAACATAGGCTTTTCATCATTATTCTTCAAGAAAAGCTTTAAAAAAACCCCACAATTTATTATTTTCCTTGTAGCATACTACGTGTGCCACTGAACAGTACATTTCTTATGTCTAGAATGAGGCCTTTAATAAGTTTTTTTTATTGTGCACAAAAATGCTACAAGTTATTAGAAAAGGAATACAGAAGTTCAAGACCCCTGGATGCTAAATTGGAATGCCTTATTCTTAGAACTTTTCTAATTCCCTAAGCTTCAGAGAATCTTTTTTCCACAGTAAGTTGTGTAATACAGTGAATTATAGGAAAAAATAGTAGTATAATACTATTCCACTTTCTTTTGTATATTCTCTACAATATGTACTTTACGGGAAAAAAACAGCAAGAGTTCATATTGCATGCTAAATGAATGCTAGTTTCCTTTGGGGAAAAAAAAAAAAAAAAAACCTACCTTAAATTGCCATCAAAATTTCTAGAAACTGAGAGCCATGGAACTTCTTTACACATACCTCCAAAAGGAAGACTATATAGATCAGTCACTTCTATCACTCTGGGAAACAATCCTGGTGCTTTAATTCAGTTACCCCTCCCAAAGCTGCTATGAAGGGTAGAAAATAACTCTAGAAACCTTTGGGATTATCAAGTTCTACAATCAGATCCATGTTTTTACTGATCTGTGAGCTGTAGATTCACAAATCATCTCTACTATTGCAAATTCTTTGAGTAAAATAACTACAACAAGCACGTTTGCAATATTTACTGCAGCTACAGTATTTTCATACTCCAGTGGCTTGAAGCAGGAGGTTTGTGCACATACCAAACAGCCAACAGGTAACATATTCATTTCAATGATGTAACTGAATGCAAGTACTTCAACCTTACACAAATGATAACAGTTAAAGTATACGTAAGTTACAGTATTCCAAATTGGTACAAATCAGTGAGTTGTCTGAACCCTTTACATTCATGGAAAACACAAACTGAGAAGAAACTAATGAAGGGGAAAAACCATTCTTAAAGATCAAACATCAATTTCTTAAAGCTCTACAGCAATATAAGCTAATATCAGCATATTACTTCATACATACTTCCCTAAAAACATTTCAGTCGAGGATAATTAATCTCTGTCTATTCATTTCTTGCTGAAAGTGAATAAATTCCCTCAGATTACAGGGAAAGTCTTCAGAAGGCAGACCAACAACTAAGGTCAAAATTTTGTCACAGCAAGTTCATATTCCAAGCAGAGCAAATTATTTCTGATAAAGTAATCTAATCTTTCCTTCATAATTCAAAGGAAAAGACAACTTAAGCACTGTTCAATCAATCAGTACCATCTTAGGTTGAATCATTTATACTGATGTAGGTATCCACTTCCAATATAATCTAGAATTCAAGTCCCAACATCATCTCTTGCATCTTGCAGCTGAATGGTAGAGAGCAGCCTTGGATATTCCATCTTGAAGATCCAGTGATGGAATTGCACATCACAGCTTAACAGATCTGTAACAGAGGCTGCAAATATTTTCCTGCAATACTTTCATCAAGACACATGAAGTGGTAAATCAAATTTAGAACATGAATTGACTTGACAAAAGACTATCACACACACCATAAAAAGTAATATGGAATCTAGAACCAGTGTCAGTTCAGACTCCTAGAACACTTCCCAGATAATGCACTGCATTAAATAAAGGTGATCTTCACTTAAAAGAAGACACAAAGGCCGCATCACACCACCCTAGAACAAGAAAAACTTGCTTGAAGATCCCACCTTAACAAATCATCCCACGTACTGTTTTGCACTTCTACTTTTATACCCAAGATTAATGTAATCAGTCAGCTGCATCTTCCCTCACCTCATATGAGAAGCAGGAGGGTTTGTAAAATTATTTTATTACTATTATTTTATTCCCTATGTGGTAGAGCAGGGGCTGGAAAAGGCATCACTCCACTCCAGAAACAGCAGCTTTTTGCTGATGTGTCCCCAGAGCAGAAACTATCTGGCTACAGCTTGATGTGACACCTTCAGTTTTGGTTCAACAGAACACTTTCAATCATCATTTGAGATCACAGAAAACCAGTGTGCAAATCAAGATTTAACTATAAAGTAATACTTACTGTAATAAAAAATAATTTCAAAACAGTGACATCAGCTAAGCTACTCTTTTGTAGACACCCTACACCTGCAAATACAGAATACACAACAGATGTTGGAGAAAAGGCTGGTTATTTTTCCCTTCTTTCCCGCAGACTGAAAAATCACTTTTTGCACAGGAAAACAAATACTGTCACTGCTGGAAGGTGATCACACTCTTATACCTTTTGAACACATTTGGTTCTGCTGACATGTATGTAAATATCAAGAAATCAAAATGCATATAACAGAACACGTCAAAGCTTTGATGCTGTTCTGCTCCAATTACATTATGACACAGGAAAAGTGGAGGAGCTAAGAAACTCTAACCTGGTGCACAACCTTTTCACTAGTTTGGCAATTGATCAAGGAAATCAAAATACTGGACTGGTTCCAAAGAGGACTGAACTTCCACATTTTGTAGCTGACAGTAATTAAATGTTGGGTGGATGTCCTGTGTTAGAAAACAGACAAGGAGCCCACAGCTCCTTCTGGACACTCCTCATAAACAACTCCCTCAGTAGTTAAGGAAGCCACTTATTTCCTCAATTCCAACAGAAGACTGGGCAACGTTTCAACCTACCTGAACCCAGACTGACAGCAGAGACAGGTCTCAGCATTATTATTATAATTATTTTTTAATTAAGAAAGTCCTATGCAATACTGCTGTTTTTTCAATTAACATACCACCTCAGGGACAATCCATCTTCAAGAAAAATGAGGTGTTAATGGAGTACTTGTCATACCAAATGCTCCCTATTAACCTAAATAGAGCAAAATTATTTTCAATTCCGGTAAACAAGCAGTTTCACACAGGTATTGTTTATACTATACTAAAAATAAGCTCCTGGATTTTGTAATCAGATTTGCATTGATACTTTTTTCATTCTCTACACCTAAATGTAGTCAGTAAGCATCCACAGGACTTAAACAACCATTCTCTTTCTAGAGGGAAAGAAGGGGAGAAAACATTGTTCAGCTTACCATCACTGGTACTCACTAGAAGTATGCGTTTGCAAAAGTTCTTCCAAGTCTTAGATTCAAAGATTTTAAGATTTAAAGATAACAAACTCCAAAGGAAACAAGCCATTTTTAAACACAAAGGTTCAGTCTCTAAGTCAATACTGCCTTCCTGTTCTTTCCAAGCCCCTAGATCACTTTGCATGTCATGGGTAGATGACGGAGCCAATCTCTAACTTTTAAGCTGAGGACTGAAAACATTGGGAAACTTGAATGCTTTCAATTTCCACCCTCCAACATGTGGTTCAATGCAAGTTCACACAGTGCAGAACAGCACATCCATCCAAAATAAAAACTTTTTTTTTCTCCTCCAACTCCAGAGATGCCAGAAATATTTGAAAGTAGCTAATTCTTCCTAGAAGAGGGTCACAATAGTCCCTATCAGAGTACTACCAGGTCAACCTCTTTATCCAAAATGAGAAAGGCCATTACTAAATGCTAATGATTGCCTTGCAGGAGATGAAGAGGGATTCCCATTTCTTCCCTTATTGCAGCTTTTCCTACAGCTTCCTTTTAAGTTCCGTGACTTTAATTACTGGCTTCTTCCACGGAAAGTTTTTCCTTCCTTTTGTTCTTCGGCAGACAGAGATTGGAAAAGTATTCCTTCCTACATGCGTACTTATGCATACATGCAACAATACGTACTTAATATACTTGCCTCAGCCATGTGCTACCAATATTGTTTAGGAGCTTTGAGGAAAAAAAAAAACCCAAAAACTAGAAGTAAACTAAAATCCTAATGGAGTCAATGTCAGTTTTGGAATAAGTAGTTTTCTATCATCACTCTTGTCCTTCAGCTTAAGACGATAACAAAAAATGGCACAGAACATCCACATTCAAAAAGGTAAGAAATGACTTCACTGGTTATGACAGATTTCAGGTATCCGTCCAGAAGGCAGAAAGGCACAATTAAGCAATTGCCTGTGCATGAGACAATTTCTATTTTCTCTTAAAAATGGACAAGAAAAAATGCAGTTTTCTTATAATTCAGAACACAAGTATAAGGCTGTGGTTACCAAAAAAAGCTGAAGTCATCTAAGAATAGCTTTGCCAGAAGAACTTCAGGCACTTCCTATTTCATTCCAGGAGCCAGTGTCCAACCAGGCACTTCTTGTAAATATCATTGCCATTCTTGCCCTGAAACTTAAGCTTCTAGATTCAGAAGAGCAGCTGAATAGTGCTTAGTATATATGTGCTTAAAAAAAAAAATTTCAACCTCCAAAAAACTAATGGCATTATTAAAAATAAATGTGTGTGTGTCTTAAGAGAGTGATGTGTGGGAATAAAAGTTTTCACTTTCATGCTATTTCTACGCACACGTTCACTTTCCTTCTGAAGCACACTGAATAAGGTGTAAACATTTACAGAAGGCATCGAAGGAGATAAACAGAACAAAAATTTATGTCTGTTTATTTACTGGAGTAGTATTTTCTGTCTACCTCAACTACAATTTAGGAAGGGGTTGCATTTAGCTGCAATTCCAAAACATGCAATTTGCAGCATGGGAGAAGATGTTTGCATATCACCCAGAAAGAGGCCGAAGGAGAACCACACCATTAAAACCACCATCACAACACTAGCACCTTTACCTGGAATTATTAGTGGCCTGCAGCAAGTGCTCTGGTGTGCTCAAATTAGGGAAATCCTATTTGTTCCTCCAAGTTTAGGTTTTCATTCCTGTCATTCTCTTAGAAAAACTGGTACACTTTAAAACAAATAGAAGTCTCTGTATTATAAAGTTCAAAATCTGTCCCAAATGCGAAACCCTCAAGTAATGATTAAGGACTACAAGTTGAAATTATACCCCCAACACCATAAATGTTTTCATCCAACTCTGTGATGAATTTGTAGCTTGAGTAGCAGAACACTGTTCGAGGACTGTACAGGGGCCATAGTGGCTACAAGCCAAGAGGGAGAAAAAAAGTAGAAGGGAGGGAAGAAGAATGATTCCTTAGTTTAAATTACATGGAATAAAGCAATATTAGGACTTACAGTTATGTATTCTAATATGAAGAAATAGTGATTTGAGGCTTTGTTGGACGCTTAACTCTTAACAGTTGCCAAGCAACTTTCAGCTACAGAGACTTCATACTGGACGGGTGGGGAAAGGAAACCCTTTCTGTCACATCAGATTCAGATATAAAACCATTTACCTTTCAAATGTTTCAATTGAAACTTCTTGGCAACTTTGTGAAGTTATGTCAAGAGAACACTCCCCTTTACTTCCATTGGAGTCCATATTTTGTTCTTGCCTGGACAAGCGAGGGAAGACCCACTCATCCCTGTGACAAACCCAATTACACAGGGGCAAGTACAAGACATCGGGCTTTGCCTCCATTTTGTGTATGCATTTAAAATAGCCCCAGCCTTCAACCACATCACCAGTCCCTCCATCACAAACTTGGTTTGGGTAGAATTAGCCACGTCATAGGGAGAAGAGTTGTGGTTTAGTCTAGACACAGCATTTCCCCTTTCCTTTAATATGGTGCTGCTTCCAAAGATCCTTTAGTACGCTGTGCAGAGGAGATTCAAGCGTGCAGGGGTGTGAAAGGAAAAAACTGCAAATTCAAAAGGGAAATTTCTTATAAAAAAAAAAAAACTTACAAGCAAAGAAGCTATGGTACAATTTGGTGTTGACCAGACTTCTCTTTCCTCATAGGTTTTGTTTATGCTTGGAAAAGTAGAACTAATCACCCTGAATCCACCTCCTACAACCACAGACCTGCTACTTCACATTACTGCTAACCAGTTCTTTACAAAGGGCAGATGAGCATATGTTTAAACAAGTTTCCACCTCAGTGGCTCCAGTTCTAGAAAACTATTCTCAGCTTCAAGTTCCGACAAGGCCCACCAGTGGTTTTTGGACATTCAAATATAATGGGTGCCAAAGTAATTTTTATAGACTGCAGTTGGCTGAGGCACCACAATCATTCTTTAAATGCTAACATTGTGCTGGATGAAACCTTAATGACATGAGGAAAGACTCTTGTAGCACTCTTAGAAACTGCAGTTAAGAATCATTCTTAATTTCCTAGGTGCAGGTATTTCAATTA
Source organism: Lagopus muta (assembly GCF_023343835.1). NCBI lineage: Eukaryota > Metazoa > Chordata > Aves > Galliformes > Phasianidae > Lagopus > Lagopus muta. Next base: position 79,900,426 of record NC_064435.1, on the reverse strand, counting down.
CCTGCCAGCAACCCACTACAGGGCTAAGTAAGACCTGCCTTCTACTGTGTGCAGCCCTCCCTGCATTTTTCAACTTTGCAGAGTTCAAAAGGTACAAAATTAAACTAAAAGTAGTGGGTGAAACCAAGCTTTGACTACTTCAGGAAGGCTTCTATTTAAAAATAGCCCTCGCTGCTGCTGGATGAACTCCAGATATGCACTGCATGTACATTTAGTAGCAGAAATGAAAACAGATTAGTAAGCACTTGTTTCTGAGTCTACCTCCAGCATGCCACATCAGGGCGATTTTAGTGAAACGTGTTCTCCACTGCTGATGGTTTGAACAACAGCAGAAAACTTTTAGCACCCAATGCCCCGCTCTGCTGTTCCTCTTCTCAAATTTAAATCACCTTTTTTATTTAGCCATTGACACAGTAGTCAATAAGATGTAATTGCTTGATTAAACTGACTATTGTCCATTGCTACACAGGAAAAAAACATTAGCTTCATTATTCGTCAGCTAAAAAGACCAAATAGTCAATTACAAATCAAAACAGTTCCAGATTTAGTGGGTAATCACACTGTTGGTATCTATCACCCAGACTTGCTCCATCCTGTATTCTTAGTCCCAAGAAGACCAGCAGTTTCTGACAGTCAGGTCACCACGTACTTACTCATGCACTGATAGGAGGCGACTATATTAATCAAACAGTAGATATAAGGAAACTGAGGATTTCCCATTGTAAAGCTGTGTTTTCACATGATACATAAGACCTGCGCCTCAGTATGAAAACATTCAGATTTTCCTGAATCTTTAGGACAGCCTTCTCTACTCAATAGCAAACCTCACTCCCTCTCACCCACCCTCTACCTCCACACTAGCAGTATTAGCTTCCTTCATGTATCCTAGCTCATATTTTCTGTTTCAAGATTCTTAATGGTACTCAAGCTAAAATGAAGAAATCTTACTGAGTCAATCTGGAATTGGTGCAGGCAGTAAGATCTTGTTCTGAGAACTCTCCACTTTTATTTCAAAACTAGGTGACACTTTCAGAGTAACTTCGGTTACAGGCACACATTGAGAAAAATTAGGACACCAAATCTGTTTCTTTCTGTAGCTGTATGGTCATTTTAATTTGAAATTCTTTGGAAAGAGCTCACATTTCAGCATCATAAAAATACCAGTACTTCCATTTCTCTCCTTACAAACAGTAAGCCAACTCCTACTCACCAATTCCAAGAAATCTGACTAAAATACAAGTCTGCTGTAACAGCACATTCAAAGACTACATACAGAAACACCTTGCTGTCTCCACACCAGTGCAACATAATGATTGGTGATACGTTGAACTAAGAATTCTTTGAAACTTGATAGCGGGTTGCAGCACTACACAGAATAAGTGTTTTTACATCAGTGCTCAGCTTTAGGGAAATACCATGGTGTGAAATGAACCAAAAACGTTGGAAATGCTTAAGGCACTATATTGTTGAGCCACCTTGTGGCATATTTCTCTCATTACAACACTACACGTGTTCAACAACGCTGTCATTTGCTGGGTCTGTTCAATTCAGGCACATAGAAAGCACAAAAGCAGCATGCAATACCCCCCTTAGTAAAGGTAACGTGCATTTTTGAAGTCAAACTATGTAAGACGATCCAACTGCTAGCATCAGTCGAATTGTTTAAACAACTGGTGATTTCAGCTCCCCACAAAGTAATCTGCAAATCCAAATTCAGGCTATACACATAGAAATACTTATGATGAAACAATTGCAGTCTGTATCAGCTGGCAGAATACTTGGTGAGATGAGTAAATTCCTCTTCAAAATAATTAAAGAAGGGGAATTCTTACGCTTTATGAAGACTAAAATACTTTCACATGTAAGAATGTTCATGCAGTCATACGTTGTCTCTGAAATCGAGCTGTATGATCCCAGGTTTGCTGTGAAATCGTTGGCTTAACAGAATTAAACACAGCAAAACAAACATGAAATGATAAAATGTAGCATTGCTACTACATAAAACCACTGAGCATGAGTGAGTGATATCAATAAAATACATACACATGAACTCCCTAGAATCTGCCCACATGAGGCATCTCAGAAGTAAATGCATTTAGATCCTTGTTCATCACTGTGTGATGCACATACTTAGCATGAATTTCTTCTGTTGGTATATAATGTGAAGAATAAGAAGATAGCACCATGACAACCACCATGATACAACCATCCCGGATGCTCCAGAATCATTTCCAAACATCAAAACACATGAAAACCCAACAGACCTGACAGATAAGATCCTGGAAGCACAACACACAAATTCTGGACGAATGATCTGTGACCATTCCCACACGGTACCTGCAAGCCACGTGCTTATCATCAGTCTTAAAAGTTTGGGAATAATGAAGATTTACAAGGCCTTGCCTGGTTTTATAGTCTTTTCACAGTAATTTAAATTACTAACAAGTAGCATCATTAGGATTAGGCATACGAGATCCTTCCCTAGAACACCTCTACTACAGGTGATAGAGCAATGTTTTAAAAATCAGATGTTATACAACTCTGCAGTCACCCAGCTTGGACAATTTACCCTGAGAGAACCCGGCAAAATGCTAACTAGTTAAAGGGGAAAAAAAACTCACACCCTCCTTTGGCTTCTTTGGTTTACAGAAGAATGTAATAGAACAGAAGAATATGAGTAGTGATTAGGTACTGCAATGTTGTGAAAAAGACAACAAAATGAATCACAAGAATAATTACAAAAATCTTATTCTATAGTAGCTGTGTACTGCACTTCATGGAACATCATATATGCTTATAATGATTCTGGGTCAAAACCGTAGTTGATCCTAATGCAGTCATTTCAAATTTAATCAAAATTAAATAGCCTCAGTGCCAGCAATTTGAACAGGTAGGATTACGTACTGTATGGGAACTGCTGAATCACAGCCTGAACCTCTGATCACCTGAGGCAAGCAGTAAGTCAGCCCTGGGAGCACAGGTGAAGGCAATTCACCTGTGCTGCAGAAAGGGGTGGAACCTGGCTGCACCTCTCCTAGACCCATTTAAGAGCTGGCTACCAGTGGGAAAGGATCTCTTCTGAAGTTTCACAAGAGAGCCCAAGATGCGGGTAAGCATCCTATCTTCTCTGCTTTGGTGTAATAACTGTGTAGCCAAGCTCTCTGGTACGTCTCATAACTATAACATCTGTACATTCATTGATTATACATGTACATGAAAAAGTTTTGAGCAGTTTTTAAATACTAAACATCTGCAAAGCTACAGTAATGTTAGTTGACCAACTTCTTATTTTAATGTATAAATTAAACGTGAAGTTGCTTACTCCTCCTATGTGAGCAGAATGCTTTACAAGCTTTATGCTGTTATTTAAGAATGAATCTAAATAAACACATCATGAATGCTTCAAAACAAACAATGAATGTTAAGTATAACATATCAACTTTAGGATTCCATACTGCTTTGCTCCTGAAATAATAAAAAACAATACTGAAAGAGGGTATATTTTTAATATAAATTAGCACAAGTGTTACAACATCAGGCTGTCAGTCACTACCTTCAAAGCAATCGTATCTTCTGTTTAACTGTTGAAGCAATGGTACAAATTGCACAGAATTACACCCATCAAAAGGAGCAAGGAACACTCAGTAACAATGCACAAAAAAACTACTCCGATATGCTGGTAGATTGCCCCCAAGCTGAAACTCTTCGGAAGAGAGGCTTTGAATCCCATACCAGGATTCAATGCAAATACACTCATCCATCTACATAATCTTTACCAAAATAATGAGACTAAATTTAACTGGCTTCTTGCAAAACATGCCAATGCTTCCCACAACCAAAACAGGCAGGCATTGTGAAAGCTGTTTTCAGGCAACACAAATTTGGTTTTAAGTCTGTAATTCAGATTGTACTGTCGCAGAGGAAGGAAAGGACTTACACACAGGGTCTCTACACACAGTAATTAGGCAGCACAGAAACTCCTGTTAACTTTACAGGCAGATGAGATGAGAATCAGTTGTTTCAGAACAGCCTCTAATCTTGTTTTAGAGAATATTCAGCTCTCTTCAGTAAGAGGAAATGCATCTCTCCCGTCTAGACATCCAATTTAAAATGAGCACAACACTTTTGCAATTTCAATTAAAGAATAACATGTGCCAGAAACTTTTTATCTAACATTTCTGAAACTCGCACAAGTAGTTTTGTTCATGAAACCAAGCCTGTAAATACAAACTATTTTTTTCCTCCCTCAATTTGCTTCAGTGTGGCAAATTTAATTTGTTTCTCATAAAAAATGCCACATAATCTTATATTGTAGTCATGCTTCTCATGTTTATATAAATATTTATCCAGTGTTTTTTGTACATATTACTATAATTATTACTTGGGTTCCATACTTCAGATTTTCCTAGAACCTGTTTGAGGGAAAGTTATGATTTGATGATTTGATCACAAACTTAAGCCCCCTGCAGAACTACCTGCATACGAAACCAGTCCCACATAATGCTGCAAGGCTCGCATGCTAACACCAGCGTGCATTTGCACATGGGTTGAGAAATACGAGCAGCAATGAAATGTTAAGAAAAAAAGTATTAACTGCAAAGGCACTAGCTGCAGTCCAACAATTCCTATGTCTGTGCTCTCTTCACTCTGACTTCACTGTAACTATGAAGAGCAAGCAACATATGGTTGACAAGTAAAAGGTATCAGGCTTCGAGAAGACTTTGGTGGGTTTTTTTTATTATTTTTTACAAAAAGGAACAAACAAGGAAATCTAGAGTCAAACTATCATGAGCTAAGCATTCCCACGGCAATGAAGATTTACACAGTAATGTCATTCACTAATCTGAGACTGCAATCAAATCACAGAACTCTAAGTGAGCTCAGCATACATGCATATTTCTGTGGGGTTTTTATGATCAAGTACAGAAGTAGTGGTGCATTATATTAACACTGTTTCTTCAAGTTTTATGCATCAGTAAAGCAGTAATAAAGGATCCCAAGTAACATGCTGATTACCTCAGTCAATCGGAGGATAATCCATTGCAGTAGATTGGTGCATGAACATAGGTCGCCTTTTAAAGAAAACTCCAGCATTAGATTTAAGCTTTTAATATTACACTGTTACTTTTCACTTCATTTTAATGTCTGCTACATTGATAAAAAGAAAAAAAACCTTCCCAATTTCTACTTTTCAAATGTAATTTGAGAGAAGCCAGCTAAGGCTGGCAATGCATATTCACTTTCAACTGAAGTGTTTTAACACTGAAAAGTAATTTTATTCTATAGTAAAGAGTACAGAAATCTAGAAACAAGTTCTCCCTTTGGCAGACCAAGGAATTTGGCAAAAGGAACATTAGTATAGTCCCTAGTCAGTGCATTTGAGAATTGGTCTCCGAGTACATTTATTACAATTGTTCATAAAAACATTGTGCCAAAAATCTGATAAGGACAGCTCAAATTAAAGACAAGCTGTTTTATACAAGCAGTAGGATACTTTTCAGTCAAGTGAAATCCGCCCCTAAGGGACCTGTCAAACCTGTAATTATTTTTAAAGTGTCTTAGCTGTTTCTGAAATTACATATGGCATTTAAACTAGCCATTTTATTAAGACCATGCCTGGGTTGTACATTATGTAGTGCCTGACACACTGCTAGAGCACTGAAACAGTATGTTTACCAGATAAATATCTTCAAGACATAACAGCTAACTTGCTAACAGCTCATGGACCATTAAAAATGACAGTTTAGAAGTGCTTTTGTAGTAAGAATGAAAGATAACACTTCAAGGCTAATGTTCTGGCCATGGATCTGGACCTTATTGGTAGGGTTGCATAATATCTAGGGTATTCTTTGCTGCTATTAATACAGGGAAAAAAATCAGTTCTAGTGAAGGAAAATGACTCACAGTCATCACTTCTCCAATACACAATGCATTGGAGAATAATTCTCTCCTTATTTTCTGGACATTTTATTCTTATTCACATATCAAATATTGCTTGAAAATGGTGTTTGTTTTTTTTTTTTTTTTAGACACCCCCTCTGAAATTGTGTTCACCTCTAAGACAACAGAAGTTTCTGAAAACTTGGTTATAAATGTTGTTCAGCCTCTTCCTGTATTTAATAGAAGTTGTAAAAGGTAACAGTACTGAGCAGACACACTTATTGGCAGAGATAACTGCATACAGTACGGGCTTGTCTTAACCCAAGCTGTCAACAGCTCCCAGCCTTGATATAGTCATTTGGTTTAATAACTTATTGTATTCTGACAGAAAAACTGAGATGTTTTAAAGGTAGTAAAAATGATCTCCTGCTTCTGTGAAAAAATACCACTTGTCCCCATCTCTCTATAATATGGGGATTATTACTTGATATAGAAAGTTCTGACTAAGGTTTCATGGGAACACACTGGAGAGAACTTTTACCAGGAAAAAATACTGTGAGGGTTTTATTTAGTATACAGAGTTCACCTTTGCAGTCCCCCGGCCTTTAAGTACTTGGGGAAACAAGTCTTTGAGTGCATCATCCCTAGTCTGACCAGGATAACTGTGTCTGCCAAATCAAGGCAGTCTTCATACATAAAAATTTAATAGGAGACAACCCAAGTCGCAGGTTATCTGCTGTTCTGGAACAAGTTTCAAGGTTTTATAGCATAGCTGGAATCGTAGAAGTGAACAAATTAAATTTATCACCTCTAATTGCTCATCTAAGTACCTAGTTAGTGGATGATAAAATTATTTTCCTGTCTCAGAATGTACCATACCAATAGCCTTAGTTCATACAAATAATCCTGGTTTACTCCTAAATAAACAAATACAGTTCTGAAGAAAATTTTCCCTTGAAAAAACTAAATTTCAACACTGTACTATCCAGAATAGTTGTATCAATCCATAAGTATATGGCTTTTATAGACAACAATTAACACAACAGTTACTTGTCTAATCAGAACAACCAGTGCAAGAAAATAACTTGAATCTTTCTATGAAAGCTAAAAGATAAAACTTCATACAAAAGTATTGAAAGAAAATTGAAGATAGAAGCCTCACTTCATTCTGCAAGTTTGCTCACAGAAAAGAGCTTTGCATAAAACAAACCCTGTAAGAAGTTTTCATACTGTAGGAATAGTGAAAGCAGTTACATATCAGACAATTCTTAGGCACCAGGATCCAATTAAATCAGAGTTACATAGTTTGAGTATCTAAGTCACTATTTAAATATTACCTACAACAATTCATTATGATTCTGCCCAATACTCTGCCCACTTGAGAATTTGCCTTTTATAATACTAGATTATATAATTTTTTTCACTTACCAGTTGTTATCTTCCCCTACTGTATCTACTGAGAACAAAAACACTGGAAACCGATCAGACAACAATAACTAGCATGGTAGGACACTGATTCCCAAGCAAAACTGGAACACAATAACAATTAATGGCAAGAAAATGAGCACAGACCATACATAGACTCTTGATCATCCTACAGGACTTCACACTATATTCTTGACTTGTTTTAAGATAAGGTCTGAGCCTAAAAGTTAAATAATTTCTTCATTAACACCTGCCTTTATCTTCTCATCCTGTGGACACATTTTGCCTGAAGCGATGCCAGCACACACATTTAAGTAGGTTCTACTATCAGTTTACTACAGAAAATCAGTCTGCACAGAACCTCATACTGTCTGAAAGCACTATGTCAAAAATAAAGCCATTGGGATATACCTCACAAGTATATATGATCCACACAAATGACATGCATTCTGCCACTTCATTATTATTTCATATTTTACCTTACTAAAAGTATTCAAAAGTCTTACAAAAGCAAATTAAAAAAAAATCTTCAAATCCTCCTGTATAATCTTAAGATTAAAGATTGTGAGATGGTTTGAGGAAGGATTGCAACCAATCTCAGATAAAAATCCTGGAGAAGGTTCTCTATCACATAAAGCAAGAAAATCATTGCAAGGAACAGGTGGATTATTTTCCTCCTGTCATGAGATGCCTCTACAGCACATTTGCTTACACAATAATATTTTTCTCTGTACTTCTCAATATTCCTTTGTCCTATTTTTCTGATCTTAGTAAGTCAACACACCCAAGAGACAAAAAAGGTTTAAGTTTGCTTAGAAGATACAGTACTTTCCAAAAACAGAATTTTTAGAAATAATGAGTTACTAAGAAGAAATATGTACATTTCTAAGCCCTGAACTCATAGTTAAAGACAGTCAAACTTGATACTTTAATGAGGTGGTTTTTTTTAAAGCTTTTTGGCACCGATAACATTTTTAGAACATGGCACAAGTTTTCCCATTGCACGTTGCCCTGTTTTGACCAAAAAATGAAAGATTATAGAAAACCACTACAATTTTCAGTTCATTTTGTTAACTAATCTGAAATTCAAGAGCTTTTTCCCCCAGCGCAGTGAAGTTCTTAACTTTTTAGTAGCCCTGCTACTATTTCTGAAGATTTCATACCTCTGCTCAATCAACCTTTGAGCCTTGGTTGTTGTATATCCCCAGATCACACCGTAATGTGACTTCAGTAGTTTAGGCAATGACTTAGATGAGTTATTTCCTTATATCAAAGTATTATTTAACACATCTTTAGAAAAGCATGCACAGTTTTTTGTTTTTTTTTTTTAAGACCTTTACCTTTAAAATACCTATTTTTTTGAAACTAGTTAATTATGAGGGATTTACTAAAAAGTAAAAAACAACACAGGACAGAGATTAAGTGTTACACAGCTCTCCAGACCTACAGCCTTCCTCCTACACAACACCAAACAGGTGGCACTGTTTATTTCCAAGTACATAGCAAAAAGAAACAAGGTGCACTGATAACACTACCATTCTGAGTACCAAACACCTGCTATTAAAAGTTTACCTTGAGTTATAGATAAGCTTATGCTAGGAATAACCACTCTGTGACATTTTTCTATTTTGTTTTATTTGCCTTCTAACGAAGGTGCAGGCAGCTACTATTTCCAAGAAGGAAAAATGGGGGAAAGTGGAAAGTTAAGTGTATGTGGAGAAATTCTTAACAGCTTTAAGAATCCAGCTTCAAAGATAAATCTGCTTGAATAACTGATTTCCCTGAATTTGCACCGGCTGCTGGTTGCAAGACATCCCTACACCCATTTTTACAGTGCAAGGAATGGACAGCAAGAAAGAAAACAGTTATTTTAGGGTAGGTAGATTAACTGCCCTGTAAAGCGGAGGGTAAAACCAACCATTTGGCTTTAATATGCTGTATTTTCCTTCTTACCCATGGTAGACTTCTTTTTAACTTTTAACATAATTTAAATATACGTGTATTTGTTTCTATAATACAAATGCCCTTTAAATAGTTTCATTACAGTAGATTAAAGACCACAAAAATTAAAGCAGTGATAGCTATGTATCTGAAAGGCAGTAGGGTGTCTGAACTCATGGAAGCTGCTGGCTAGATACCTGGGACACCTGCGTTGTGCTCCTTCTCAACAGCATCATCTTAAGAGTATATTCTTCATGTGCATTAGACTTGTTACATTCAATAGCAAGTTCTTTAAGAGTTCAGAGTGACTCTGAATAGAAAACCAGGAAGAAAAATAAGCTTTCCAATCTATAAAACATAAAGAAAAAGACCAGCAGTCACTTTTTCTGGCAGTCACTCAGAACAAAGGACCTGGAAAGAGCCACCACTGCTATAGACAATGAAGCAGACTATGGAAAAAACCCCCTGCCCACACCTAAAAATACCACTGATCACCTCATAGGCAGTACCTCTCCTTTTTGTTTTTGGCTGGAGCCAAAGTTTCTCATTTCCTAAAAGTGCCTACCACTCCAATAAGAAGAAAATAAGGCAGAGGCAGAATAAAATCTTAACACTTTTGTATTTGTTAGAAAGCACATCCATAAACAAATACTTTCGTCCAATACCAGGAACACCAGTTCACTACAACTATAAATTGTTTTCACACAGAGAAACTCTGAAAGAAGGAAAAGCATTTAGATCACTCAGAAACAATTTCAGTTCTAAGGAATTTTAGCATGCTACTCCAAGAAAAAAATGAACAATGAGGTATATAATAATATAGAAAAAATTACTTTAGGCTAGCATTATTGTTACATTATGGGAAAGCATTCAAATGAAAGGAAGACTTAAGGACAAAAACATTATCAAATTAAAAATGATATAAATTTAGCATCTAATTGGGAAATATCAGTGAAAGGCGAGCAGTTGGACTGGATGATCTCAGAGCTCTTTTCTAACCTTGGTGATTCTATGATTTTATGATTCAACACTTCCTGAAAAGCCACAGATTATCTTTAAAAGAAGCATACCTTGGCCCATTTGTGAATTTATGTTTTAATGATTTGTATGCAAGAAGCACAATGCTGTCCCAAATGTACTTTGCATTTCTACTGGTTATTATCTATATTGCAGATCATTTTGTTAAAGCTCCACCACTATTTCAAAAACCCCACAATAAGCCACTCATTTAACATGTGCATCTTCAGAGTCAAAAAGTTATTAAAAAAAGGATGAGAGCTCACATCTAATTACAAAATTGCAAAAAAAACTTACAGATACTTTTCTAGTTGGACATTTCCCAGCTAAGGTAATTTCTGCTAGCTAAGGTTTGTCATTTTCTTAATTACCTGCAATACTTATTAGTCTGAAAAGAAATTGTAAAGAAAATAACCCTTGAACTTGATGATAAAAATCTACCCTCAGCAAATGTCAAAACAGCATTTGCACCAGCCTCCCACAGTGTCCCGACTGTAATACATACAGTGGAATTTGGCATTTTCTCTAGAGCAAGTCAATAACAGGAACTCAATCATAAATGCCCTGGTTTCCGGCTAATACAGTGCTTGCAGCTGCACTGCCTAATGAGGCAGGGGCACACATTTAAATAGCAGCTGGCTGAGAAGCCCACAGGAGGTCAGCAGTTTGTTTTTAGTCAAAGCAGAATTATTTGTTAGAGAATAAACGTTCTCTCAACGTTGATGCAGCTCTTTCACTAATTCTTTTACAGAAAGAGTGCCACATCTCTAGAGCAAATTAATGGACATATTTAACTGCTGTTGAAGATTGCTAGCCTTTTCAAGTTAGAAACTGAAAACAGTTTCCCATTAAGCTAGGGAAACTGCTACATCAAAAAAGGAACCTCTGAACACATCAAGTCCAAGATTCTTCTTATTGCCTTTTACCTCTCAGCTGCATTTTGACATGTTTCATAAGACTTTTTCCATCAGCTGATTGTTTTTGAAAGAAGTCCTATAACATTCATAGATAGAACAAGTATCATGTGATTTCTGTATTAGTGCTTCCATAACAGTTTGTGCGCTGCGTGAGCAAGAATCATTTAAGAACTAATTTAAGAAAGCCTTTGTAATGAAGCTCCCCTTCTATAAAGATGCTATGAAACTAAATATCTAGTTTTGGCCCCTACTCAAAGCAAAAAAATCATCCACAACTTTTACACATACATAATAAGTTTTGTTTGTCAAGATGTCATCTAAAGCACTGACATCATTTCCTATAACAGGCTGCTCAAGTTTTAGTTTAGTGAGGAGTTTTCAATCTCAACTCAAGAAACCAGATTTGGAGTGAGGGCCCCTTCTGTGGTTAAATAGTCTTATTCACATTCAACACACTGCAATCACTTGATTCAACTTCATAAATCTAAAAACAGCTTCTGAATGTGATCAAAAGTGATGAGACACCTGCATGCACAGCTCATTTCATTCAGGGTAGACATGCCTTAGGAGTTCAGAGCTCTAGATAACTGCTAAAAACTGCACTTATTAAAAACAGAAAACTTTTGATTGGCATCAGTTTGTTAGACCACGCATGCACTGAAGCATATTCATCAAGTTGCTACCATCACAGAGAAGACTCCAAATCCCAGCCTCCATCTGTGCACCGTAACAGTGAAATGACCAACAGCCATCACATAAGTCAAACTTAATCCAGTAAAGTTTCAGATTTCTGCAGCAGACACTTGTAACAGTGTGCTGGAGCACAGTTTTGTATTCATAAACCAACACTACTGTGCACCACAGCCCTATGGGAAAGAAATACCAAGAGATAATTTTCAAGGATGAAAGATCTTTCAAATAATCCCCCAGAACAGGTCTGTTTCTCTGACCAAGACTCTTCACGTACCTACAGTAAAAATATGCCAGAAACTAGGATTTTTCACAAAAAATGAGTGACAGAGGAAAGGGAGCGCACTAAAATGCATTTAATGCCCTCCTCAGTGCTGAGGGGAAGAGAAGAAAGAATAAAGGAACTGGAAAGCTGGGAGAGAGAACCTCAACCAGACTCAACATCCACTTCATCTCTCTTATGAAGAAAGGCTGAGTGAACTGGGTCTGTTCAGCCTCGAGAAAAGGAGACTGAGAAGGGACCTGATCCAGGTCTATAAGTATCTGAGGTGTGGGGGGCAGAATGGCGAGGACGGACTCTTTTCAGTGGTGAATGGAGACAGGACAAGGGGAAACGGCTGGAAACGGCAGCATAGGAAGTTCCGCACAAATGTGCGAAGGAACTTCTTTACAGTGAGGGTGACGGAGCACTGGAACAGGCTGCCCAGGGAGGTGGTGGAGTCTCCTTCTCTGGAGATGTTCAAGACCTGCCTGGATGCCTACCTGTACGACCTGCTGTAGGGAACCTGCTTTGGCAGGGGGGTTGGACTCGATGATCTCTGGAGGTCCCTTCCAACCCCTACAATTCTGTGATTCTGTGATTCACTGAGAAAGAAGTCCTCTCTGTTCCTTTCCTTTCCAGCCCTTCTGACTGCCTGCATCTTGAAGTCTTCAGCTTCTGGAGACAAAACAAATGGCAATTGCACTGCCTTTCTACTCACTCTCTATTCATTACGCTGCTTAAGTTCCTCTCTAAAATGCTCCTGCTCAGCTCATCACCCACCATCAGTACCAAGTCCAGCAGTGCTGCTGCTGACAAAGTGCTCTTCCTGCTTCGTGATCTGATCTGGCTCTTCCACACTTTCCTCTCTCACTAACAAACAGGGTAGGCAACAGTCAGAACTGAACCTGGCTCAAACATACCATGAGATGCAGCAGCCTACTAAATAAGACATGTAGATTTGTTTTGAACAGATTTTTTTTCTTAATAATTATATAAAAGTGACTTTGAAGAACTACATTCCTAAGTACCTGTTGAGTAAATATTTCATTTTTCAACAACCACATCCAGATTGAATTTTTGCTACGCTCCATGCTAACAATATGCAAGAATAAGTGACTTTGTATTCTCTGGGTTGAAAAATATTAAGATTAGGTCCACAGCAACAGTAGAAAACATTTAGTAAAGTTGGGAGAAATTTCCAGGACATTCATGTTCAAATCTGGAAAGGTCACTACCAAGAACCCCAACACACAAGATGACTCACTGTATTACAGCACAAAGACCATATTCAGCATAATACATTAACACGGAGCAGAAGGTTATCATTGAAGCACATGCAGTATTTACAGAGCCTGTGTACTTCAAATGTGACAAACAATGTGTTTTTTTTTTTTTAAATTAGAAATGGCAGTAATTGTTTTTAGTATTAAAAACAAAATGTCACAAGCTGCTATTCAAAAATCAAGTTCTATGAAAACAGACCATTGCAAAATACTTGATTGGAAGATTGCTGCTCCATTTTACACTATGGTCAAAACAGAGCATTAAATAGCTTCAGGCAGTTGTGGCAGTTGAGAACAAAGTGCTGCCACAGTTTCCTCTCCAACATCCGCAGCTCTACTGACATTTCATGTTCTGATACTGAGATTAGCAGCAGCAAAACAGGTACTTAAATTGAATGAAAGGACCATCTCCAGTGCTATTTAGGAATGGACAAGTTTTATCCGGCCCACTGTATAAAGCACCCCAAAAAGATGAATTAAGAGAACAGATTACTTCTGCATAAGTGTTGTAGAAAGCTTGGATCTAAGGACAAAAAAACATATTGGAATTAAAAAAAAAAAAAAATGGTTATAGCTCTGCTTAACTGTATTTTTTCTTCCTTCCACAAGAGCATTTAATGTCTGAAGCAATAGCTACTGAAAACTTGGGCGTGAAATGCTGGAAGGCATCCTCTCCAATGAGTCCTCATGTCTGTCAGAGAACAGTACATAACAAGTAAGACTTGGAAATACTCAATGATGCATTCCTTGTTTTCCAAGAGCATGAGGTGAGATCTTTGAGAGCTCCTGAGTTGGGTGAAGTCCTGAACATGCTAAAGCAACAGCTAGAGGAACCTTGCTCCTAATGTATTAAGCACCTTCAAAAATCCATGAAGAAACATGAGGTTTAAAAACCTCAGTATACAGCAGCACTTTTAACACAAAGGAACTGCCCTTTGCTCTCCTTCTGCATCCAAGAAAGCATACAATTAAAAGGCAATTCAGTGAAAACCTTTTCTTCCCCTTGCTTCAGATCAGTTTGTGATCTGATTTCTCTGTACCAGACTCATACCATGCATGCAGCAGAATCCATATGTCTGGGCAACGGCTGCCTTTTGTTCCCACAAAGATTTAACAATTTCACAAGCACCACAGAAAAAGGCTATGCCTGCTTTTATCCCCCACAAGCAGACACCTGTCCTAAGGCAAAACAGACAAGAGGCAGCCAGTAGGCAAGGTTGCTAGGACAAAGGGAAGAATGTCTAGCCTGCAGAACCACAGGAAAGGTGGAATAGTTTCCCTCACAGCTCCTTCTCTATCCAGGCCCCCTTCTTGCTGCTTACTAAAATCTCGAGTCTTAGGATGTTCCCAATTCATCACCATTTCTCACTTCCAAAGCTTCACCCACTCTCTCAGGGTCACTTTCTTCATGGACCCATTCCCAGTCTCCTTCCTAGCCATTCACCCACCCCAACATCATTTGCTTTCCCAAACTCTTGCTCCAGTTTCACTGCTCAGCGCAAGTCTGCTGTACTTCCCCTCATCACAGTTACCCCATCCTCTCTCCCTGACTGCCCCGCATCTTTGGTCCAATGCCAAACTCTGCCCAACCTCTTGCTCAGCTGAATGCTCAGCAGGGCTTCAATTACCCACCTCAGCAGACAACTCCTGCCACAGTTTTACATCAAAGCTTCCAACGTCCATTTCTCTTACACCATATAACATTTACCTACTTCTAACTGTGCTTAGATTACAACACTGTTCTGGCTCCTGACCCAAACTACCTAGAACACCATAACCAGAAGTGCAATACTATCAAATTCCATTCTGCCTTCCCAGTCTCATCCTAGTTTGCTGAGGAAGATAAATTCTGTCGAGTATCAAATACAACAGTCTGGAAAATACTTCACGCACCCACAGGGACAGTGAGACTGACAGAAAGAGAGCTGTAAGGACTGGAACACAGCCAGCATGGAGAAAAGCCTTCTCAGAATTCAGACAGGTGATATCATGAGGTCTATTTGACTCCAAGGACAGTCATTTTCAAAAAATTTTATTGATACTGACCAAGAAACAAAAGCCCTTGTCTCAGAAGATGATGTTGAGACCATGCTACAAACCACTGAGTCTACCTCAAAGAGTTAAGATCATGCAACCTTGTAAAATTTCCTCCCTCCTCCTCACATTTTTCATTACAGTTGGCTCATTTGGACTGAAAGGTTATAGAACAGACAGCTGTGTGGAATTTTGGGATTGTAAAGCAATAGAAAGTGCAGCAATAACAGCAGAGTAGCAAGGTCCCAGGCTCAAATACAAAAGCCACAAGCACAAAAATAAACTGCTTACCTTCAAAAGGCCTCATGTACATAGGAATCCCCAACAAGACACCCTCACCTTCACTGCCAACCCTTAAATGAGGGCTGGGAAGGGGTGCATCCTGGCTCCACCCCTTCCAGTCTCTCAGCTTCATTGCCTGCACCTGAGCTCCCCTGGGTTGGCCCTGCACTCCTACCAGGTGCTCAATCACTGTTTCAAGCCATGACTTGCATTTCCATTACAAGGATCAACAGTAAAAGCCTGGCAAAGAAAGCAAAACAGTTTTCAACAAGGCATTTCTGCAAGCCTAAGAAATAATGCCCCCAATCAAACTTGCTTACTACAGCAGTAGCAGATAGTAATCCTCTGTATAACCAATGTTGTCTGGTCAAATTTCCTGCATTAACTCGCATGCTGAAGGATTGACTGAGCCATCAGTGATTTGAGATTATGTAATGATAGATGGTAAAAAACATATCACACACAGTAGCTTTAAAAATATATATTACTGTTAGCAAATACCACATACTTTCCAGCAGTTCCCTCCAGATTTCCTATATCTGTAATTGTCATACCAGTCACCCATAAATCCATATCCATAAACATAAACTCTTCTCACTGACACTGGAACAGAAAACCAGTTCAGTTCATATTAAAAAAATCTGGAAGTATATATGCTACTGCTGCAAAACTTGCATACTTCAGAAATACTCCTAGGCATATAAAAACAAGGATTTCATCCTATTCCTATTAAAGCTGATGTCCTTAATTTCCCCCCCCCCCCAAGTCCTCTTTTTCAAAGATGGCATAGCTAAAATCTTCATAACATTTATTTTCCACAGTAATCAAAGCAGTGCATACTTTTTGCAAACAAAATAATCACAAACACATACTGGTATTGTTCATCAACATTCAAGATTCTTTAAAAAAAAAAAAAAAAAAAAAGGCTGCCACTAAGCCAAAGCAAGAGATTTGTTCTGCAACAACTCATTTCGTATCCACATCCAGCTCAAAGCAGAGAAGCAGAGACCCAATGGGAAAGGAGATCTAAGGATAGCGTGGAGAAATCTAATATGCTGGAAATAATTTTATTTGCTTCTTACACAGACATTCTTCACTTAAGCTAAAAACGTCAAGTTTAGGTATGACCAATGCCATTCTGCAAACACAGTCATGCATTCAGAAAGCACAGTGGGAAACATTTATTGGAGCACTGTCTTCAGCCACAGTAAGGAGATGCTCTTCAGAAGTCCACTCCTACATCAAGGAAGAGATGAAGCAAAGAAAAGTAATCTGAACAAGCAGTTTCTTACAAAGCATACCAAATATCTGAAGAACATTAATATTTGTGTGCAATTTACTGTATATCGTATCCTTAATGAATAGTAGAGTCTAGTTTTCTCGGTATTGCTGGATTTTTATTTGAAATAAAGTACTAAGTATGGAAGTTACCAGCTACTTGATTTTCTCTTAGAGAAAAAAGACCTCTATGCCACTCTTTGCTTTGTGCGAAGCGTGGATCTCCCAAGCCAAGGCAGCCAGTCAGCCTTGCTCCAGTGACTGCAGTCTGTTTCCTCCCTCTAGGTGGAGAGCTTTACTGTGTCACTAAAAGCACAGCTCTGTGCTGCAACTGGGATCAAGGGGAGAATGCATTACCACAGTATAATCAGCCTGTCAGAGTATTATTTCTCTCCATTTATCCACCTTGATCTATAAAAAAAAAAAAATAATCAGAACACAGGAGTGGAGGTAGCACCATCATGGAATAAAATTCTACAAAAGCAGAACAACCTTTAATGAGATTTCTACATCATGAACCTCTTGAACCATGCAGAGAGAACAGGAAAGTGGTAACCCTGTTTTGTTCAAAAGAGCTGTTTTCAGATTTTGAGCGTGGACTTATTTCACATCCCAGAACCATTTTGCCCTCCTCCCACCTCAACAACTATTTAACTTCCGGCTCACATCACCATACATACAGCGTCTTCACCTACAATGTAACAAAATTTCCATGCCCATCTCAAACTTCAATATATTTGACTGCAGTTTTAAAGAGTATAAAGCTTAGTCCTCTTCCAACTCGGCTCCTCAAGAGGCCTGGACTCCAACAAGTTTCTTTTGCAGACATCCAGGAAAGCAGCATTCCACGAAGCACCTTCTGTCTATATAAAGTCTCATTAATATTGGTGATATGTGAACAGCTGGACTGGATGACCTTAGAGGTCTTTTCCAACGTTGGTGATGCTATGATCACTTAAGAACAAAAATATTACTCACTAGAAGTTTCAACTAATGCTCATAGTTCCAACTACTTCACTGTCACGGAGTAATCACAGAAAATAGTTTAAAGGTAGAAGCCTAAAGAAAAAGTCACGTAGAACTGAAGTACTGAGAATGATAACAAAACAATGGTAATAAAAACAACCAAAGAATCAAGAAACAAGTCAGAATTAATTTAAATGATCACTGATAACTTCAAGCAATGTTATCTTTCACCCTCAGCCATTGCTTCAGGATCAGCAAGTTAATTCACGCCTTTCACCCCACATTATCTAGGCAAGGAAATTTATTTAACTGAAAAGCAAGCTTTCTTAGAAAAATATTTTGTTTGTGAACTGCATATATGAACTATAGGGTAGTAATACCAAAAACTTCACCTGTACTTCCTCCTTCTCCAGTGTTGCTCCCTTCCCATCACTTTCTCTCCAACATCACTTTCCATTGAATTAGTCAGCCTTTTCCATGTAATTAACGAACTAAATGTGGAGAAATGCATTAACAAAGGTGGCTGTATGCTGGAGTTTAATTCTGAAAGTCTGGTCTCTATGCTAATTAAGGAAATTCTTACAAAAATCTCTCAAAACCTAATAATTCCCAGCTAAATGTAGTTCAAATACTTCCCTAGCTAAACCGTTTAAAGGTGCAACTACAAACCCATGCATGCTACAGTATCCAATATCTTTGAAATCCATAGTAAAGCATTTACAAATAAACCTCACAGACTTTTTTCAGATGTCAGTAAGCTCAGGTAAGGACTGGAGAGAAAAAGAAGTGTACCATACCACACTCCTTCTTGATGGACATTTTTGAATAGCAGTCCCAAAGACTAAACAAAGATTTGTTTCTTTGTAGATGCCAGGTGCCACATAAAGTTGCTCACTTCAGGTTCTCCACAGGTCAAGATAACTACATCCCAGAGTATTACTGCATTAATCAGCACTACCTGGAAGAGGCACTGCACCAACTATCAGCCATGTTAAATTCAGGCTCAGTGATAACTGTAAAAGAAAACACAAAGTTTCCCAGCCTAATTTATAGACAGCATTTTACCAAGCTGTCTGAGGACTCACTATAGCACCTAAACTATTCCAGACTCAAGCCACGTACACAGTCACTTCTTTGTTCTCCCAACACTGCTACATAAACCAGAACCAAGAGGGAGCAATAGAAAGTCTTGCAACAGGAACTCTGGTTTTGCACTCAGCCATCTATTCAGTTAAAAGCACATGACACTGTCAGTATATACACCAAGCAACAGCTGAGAAAAGTCTTTACTACTGTATGTGTATTCAGGCTTCCTTGCTGGTGTTTGAAACAGAAGCACACAGGCTTTTCCTCTTAGATCTGCTGTTAGCTCAGTGCTGGTGACAACACGGCTAACTTGAAGATCTCCTGCCAGCTGAGTACCAACGGCAGAACAGAACAACTAGAAAGAAAAACATTTTGTTCAAGGAGACTGACAGTGGAAGCATTAGATCGAGTGAGGCTGCCCACTATCACAAACAGCTTCTTTTCTGATTCTCCCTGCCAGAAAAGCTGCACTTCAAGAATTAAAAGGAACGGACTTTTTTCACATATGGATTTTTATGACTAAAAACCTCAAAAGGAAAAAAGCCAAAAGGTCTCCCTGCAAAAATTAATCCTGGAATTAACATGATTCATTTGAAAACTTACCAAGTGTTGCCTTCTAAGAGTTATTACATACGAACACCTGTAAGGAGCCAACTATTTATAGTACCAATGAAACTGTCATACAAAAACAAAGAAGTGCTAC
The DNA here is from genome assembly GCF_023343835.1 of Lagopus muta. Classification (NCBI taxonomy): domain Eukaryota; kingdom Metazoa; phylum Chordata; class Aves; order Galliformes; family Phasianidae; genus Lagopus; species Lagopus muta. Next base: position 79,880,662 of record NC_064435.1, on the reverse strand, counting down.
TTGCAGTACTATGATTCAGGTTGTGTCAGCAGTTTGATTTTCATGGCTTTAGCACCCAGCTGTAAAAACTGCCTTCAGCAGAACCAACCATATTGCTCCCATATCCATGGGGAGCAACATTTCTGTTTTCACTGGGTGAAAGGCAAGGCTCAACTTTTTACATAATTTTAATACATAATTTCTGAATAATAATGTCCAAAATTTGCAATTCATTTTTGGATACAATCATTGCCAAACAGGACTACACCTTAAAAAGGCAATTTGATAAATATTGCAAGACAGAAAGTTGGTGGAGAGCAAGACATGGAGAAATAAGTAATTTTCAATTTTGGCACGTATTCTTCAAGAATTAGAGGCATACCAAAGAAGCCGTTCCAGTACACAGTTCACAACTATAGATCTTTGTAACTGGGCCAGTATGTGCTTAAGCACAGAGTAGAAGTAACATAGTTTTGAATAGCTATCACTTGAGATTCTTCAAGAAAGGAAATAAATGCTATACACTGAGTGAGTAGCTCCATGCAAAGTTAAAAGCACCACTCCAAATGACACTGGCACATCTGTTCTTCACAAGCATGAAGTAATTGACATTTTAATTCATCAAATGTCAGGAATATACAGCTGAAAAGATGCTGCAATAATCATAGAATGACTTGGGTTTGAAGGGACCCCAAGGATCACCAATCTCTAACCTCCCTGCCACATGCAGGGCCACCAACCTCCCCATTTAATACTAGACCAGGCTGCCCAGGGCCCCATCCAGTCTGGCCTTGAACATCCCTAGGGACGGGGCATCCACAACCTCTCTGGGCAGCCTGTTCCAGCACCTCACCACTCTCTCTGTAAAGAGCTTCCCCCTGACATCCAATCTAAATCTTCCCTTCCTCAACTTAAAACCATTTCCCCTTGTCCCGCTGTTATCTACCCTTTCAAAGAGTTGATTCCCCTCCTGTTTGCAGTCTCTCTTTAGGTACTGGAAGGCCACAATGAGGTCACCCAGCAGCCTTCTTTTCACCAGGCTGAACAAGCCCAGCTCCATCAGCCTGTCTTTGTAGGGAGGTGCTCCATCACTTAGTGGCTCTCCTCTGGACCCTCTCTAACAGCTCCCTGTCTTTCTTGTACCAGGGGCCCCTGACCTGGACACAGTAGTCCAGATGGGCCTCACAAGGGCAGAGTATCTTTTAAATAAAAGGTACAGAGAAACTTGCAACAGAATAGAATTGTACTCCAAAAGAGGTTTTTCCAAGGGTACATTAATGCATTGAGCACATTGCATGGATTCAGGATTTTATTCTACTTCATAGCTAGGTTTAATTATGGGAAATATTAGACACTGGCTTTAAAGGCTAGCAACTTTGAGTGTGAGGGAAGTCAGTAATGTCTTAGATAAATTCAATAATATATAGCAATTTAACTAAATGCTAAACGATGGTGATCTCCTACCACCACCTCATTGTATATAAATACACTGTAGAGCTACATGTTTTTCCTCCACATACATAATGCCAAGGACAGTACAGTCCTACTGTAACAGCAGGAACAATAGTAAAGTAGCTTTTTCTCCTGTCTTTTTGTATGTTTTCCCATATTAAAATGAAGCTTCTTCTCAAGGATGTGAAACTATAAAGAATTAAGGCCTGACATACTCTACCCTACTCTACCCCACCTGACATACTTACAGATTTACAAACCCTTCTCTCAGCCATGCTCCCCTCAGAATCCCAGGTATAAAAGAAGCCGTGAACTGTTAAGCTAATCTCAAAGCTTTGATTTGATCATTAACCAATGCTACTCCTATAAGCTCAAATTATTTTTGTCAGATCAATTTAAAAAAATTCATCAAAACCGTTGTCATTGGAACACAAGAACTAGTCAGGGTCAAGCCAGTGATATTTTTTTGCTCAGCATACTCAATCACTCAAAAGATTTTAGATCTTTGTTAAGAACATGGTCTTCTACCTCCTCCAAAGGAATCTTCTTCCTTTACTTGATTTTTGGCCTCTTTCCCTACCATTCATAGCCACAAACTGACCCCATTCTGACCTTCAGTGCATAGGCCATACAAATATTGGCATCTACTGTTAATAACTATTGGAACATTTTGAGGGGAAAATGAACAATCTTACATTGAAATGTCAGCCTCGGTAAGCCAACAGATAAAAGTCATCTAAACACTCCAGAAAGTTTTGGAGGGAAAATAACGACATTTTTGGCTACAACCACAATTCAATATTAAGATGAGAGCATACACATGATAGAGAGTAACTTAAGACCCATCATGAAGGCCAGGTAAGGTAGAAATCAAATATTATCATTACCTCAAAAAGAAAGACCAGAAAGTGTTCAATGATCAGAAGATCAGGGATTGAGAGGTCAGCAGCAGCAGGGAAGCTGCAGTGGTATGCTGAGTGTTCAAGAGGCAGTCACTTAGGAGCACCATTCCTCTCCAGACTGAGTCCAAAGCAGCAGTCCCACAGAAACAGTATCTGTAACAACACCCGGTGTCCGGCATTCCCTCTTTTCTTTTTATCTGTATACACACACACACACACACACAAGCACACACACTTAAAGCATAATCAGCCCTTTTTGTCACTACAAAAGAATCCCAGTAATTAAACTCATCCTCGCTCCTATTTAGTGCTCCAAATAAAATAAATGCTGCTTAGGCAAATGAAAGCATAAATAAGCACCACCCATCAGGCACCCTAAGCACCTTTCACAGTCAGTAGAGCAGACATCCACATAGCCAACACGACTTAGAACACAACTCTTCCTATCTTATGGTAGGCACATTCATCTAATCAAACAAGCCTACAATCTGAACTTAATGGGCTAGATGATTCTCTTACACCAAAGCAGCTGCCTAGACAGCTAGCTTAGCGTAGGCATAGTTAAGCAAGGATGTTCCTACTGAAAGTGACAGAATTCATCAACCAGTAACACAAGCTAGTACAAAGGAAATGAAACAGCAACAACTAAAGTTCACCATCACACTTCTTAAGTCACAAAAAGTATTTCCAACAGCAACTCAACCTACTTCAGTGTCAAATCAAGCTGCGTGTCCACCTCCACAAGTTCCAATCACAATGTTATTTCACTATTTAGACACTTTCATATTAAGAAAAGTATTTATAAACCATCAATAACTTAATTACTTTGCAAGTCTTCTTGTTTATTAAAATCAAAAATACATCAGTACTGCTCAGAGGACTCCAGTACTGTGATGGTTCTGGATGTTTTTCATTTGCCAAGTCTGTGTTACACTTTCCTTGAATCAGAATAACAGAAAGATGCAAGATACTGAGAGGTGGTAAGAACCACCAGTGCACACGTATAACAAAGCTGACTTGCACTTCAACTGTAATTAGCAGTCAGCATTTCCCCATCTACATTGCCTCCCAATTTCAGAAAGTATGATTTCTAGCACTGTTTAAACAGAATAGTGTAATGACAAAATGCTGAACAAATTTCATAAATAAAGTCACAGCAGAATATTTCTATAAGTATTTTTTAATGTCCTGATTGAATATTGATCCAACATAACTGCAGAAGTACAAAAGTACAAGGAAATTAATAACAAATGCAGCAAATATTTTAGAGATAATCTGTATTGATATGTCTATTTCATTCTTCAGTAATGAGAAACTTGCAAATTAGTAAAGAAAAAAATCTTATCACTCTAACCTTAAATTTCAAAATAGAGAAGAACTTAACAGCTTCAGTGTTAGGAAAGGCAGCAATAAGAACACATGAACATGATCTTCCATTTAATGCATAACAGTGCATTCAGATCATTGCAGTAAACTTAAGAAATCAAATACCTGAAGAAAATCAGAGTTACTAATTTCCAGTCATGGGCCAGCTACAGTTATGACTATTTCTCTGAAATGTGCTAGAAAGGGCATAAACTACAGTTTAGCTGCTATTCCTTATGACTTTCTCGCCTTCACATCTTCAAGAACAACTACATAACTTTATTTCAGCCTCAAAAACAAATGTGCCTATGCTACTGAGCCTACAGATCTACAACATACCCTCCACTGCTGTCTAAAGGGTAATCAGCATTCTGAAACTGCTCTCATCTTGTCTGAAATCACTGCAAACATTAGTAGAGGGAAATGAAACATTAATTTGAAAGCAATAGAGAGACTAAGTTCCACAAGAGCAGAACAGGCTTCTTGGGGTTCATCAAAACAGCACTTGATCAGGAATATTAACTCAACACTAGTAAAATAGCTTCTTGGCTGTGGCTTCTTAAGCGTTACATCAAAACTCTGATATATCACAAAGCTATTGGCATGATCACACCATCTACAGGATGGAAGAACATCATACTCAGTATTCAAATCCAAAGACTTCTGTATATTCTTTATACTGTACATGCTACCAGATTTCAATGGCATTTTAATTTCAGAAACAAACAGTGTGCTAAGTTTTGGCACAAAAATGTTGACAGACTACTACTGTATAATCATGGGAAAAAATTACACTAACTCGAAAACCACAATTATTTAGTTGTATAAAATCCAGAAAGCTTTGCCAGTGTTTTCAGCATTTGAAAAACAAACCTTCACCACATTAACGTTTCTGCTTTTGGAGAGCTACATGCAAGATGAAGTAGTCAAAGACATTGGAGATAGAGTAGCCGTTCTTTGGGTTTCTAAAACAGAAATAGAAATCAAAAGGAGTGGATCACCACCAGCACAGTTTATGAAGACAGACGCTGCCATTGCACCCAAAGAAATCCCACATGCAAAAGATGATTAGAAAAAAGCAAGAGACACAGTAACAACATTACAGCATGCATGCCTGCAGCTTGACAAGTAGCAGCCTAAACAGACAGTTGTACCCTAAGTTCCAAAGCACCAGCAACCAAAACATGAAGATAGAGGCTACAGTAGCAGCTAGAATGGACTGCAGTGTATCAAGCAAGAAGCATAAAAGTCAGAAACAGGGCATATATAGGAGCACTAAATGTTCCCTGCCTGACTTCAGTCCTTCTAAACATATACTGTTCCATATACATTGGAAAAGGCTTATTTACACTCATGAAATGGTAAATATGTTCCATTTACTTCTGGTATGGGTTCATACATTATTAAGTTGGAATGAGAATTTCCTACTGTTTTCACATTGCTAACTGATCTTCATTCGGCGCTTTGTTGGTTTTGTATTTTTGTTGCTTTGGCTTTGCTGTGTTTTAAGGCTTCCAGTGCAGCATGATGACATACTACCTCAAAATGCTTATAAGTACGTAAGACAGAAGACCAGAGTGTATCTCTTAGCCACACATGCTTTTGTACCACCCTGGAAGGTGAAACTTTACAGACAGAATGTATCACATACAACACATGCAAAAGAACACCTCCTCAGGAACATGAAATGCAAGAAAAAAAAAGCCAAGAGGCATGCCTTTACATAGCTATGCAGGTGTCAGATACAGCATCTTCTCATTACAACAAAAGCACTTGACTAGACTTTCAATATAGCAATATCCCCCCATTACACATTCAATTTCACCACAGACTGTATGAACTTTTCTTTGAGAGAAATTTTCAAGCAGCAATAAATAGGTCAGGTTACAGCAAAATCTAGAGAACTCATAGAAAGTAACTGTATCTCACTACACTTAACAGTCAGATTTTTCCCCAGAGCAAGTATCTTTGCTTCCAATTATTTCAAATGTGTTCAAGCATATACTAATTGTACTGTGAGCTGTTTCAGGAGACTCCTTCCAAACCCAGAGATCTATAGCATTCCCCACCCAAGGCAAATACGTTTTTGTAGCTGATTTATCTGTTGGCTTTGACTAAGCGTCAATACAAGGGTATTGCATCAATTTTTAACAGACTGATTTGACTGCATGATAACAGCTGTACTTTTATTCAATGCAATGAACTCTACTCCCAGTAGATGTCAAGTGCTATTCAATGGAACCTGTCACTGAACCAGCTTCAGCTAGCTCATAAAGTCAATGGACACATCCTGAGAAAGTTTGCTGTGAGATGACATACGAGTTGCAAAGCAAAACTCATTTCCCACAAGAAAAGAATACTTGAGGAAAGATTGCCTGGCTGACGTCTACTGTGTATTTGTGAATAAACAAAAAGTGCTGCAATATTTACATTACATATGAGGAAGTTTAATTCTGCTTATTCTCATTCTGCTTAATGACACGTGTAAAAGGAATAGGTGACAAGACAAAACAGCTTACCATCAAGTTGCCAGGCTTTAAAAAATCTCATTATTGACTTAGATTGAGAAAAACTGTTTGCACCCTAGAAACAAAGACCTGCAGAGGCTTTTCTAATAACAGAAAACAAAAATGAGAGAACTCCACGCTTTCTCCTCACTATCCTATAGCCTTGCTAAGTTGAGCATTTTATATATAACTGCACCCCCTAGCTTGTGTACAGAACTACAGAACTCAAAGGAATTCCTTAACTAAGGTCCTGGGAAAAAAAAAAAAAAAAAAAAAAAAAAAGGAAAAAACCATCAGTGAATTCATATGAAAGTAGATGAGAAAAATAAAGAAAAGTCTTTCATTTTATTCATTGGTCTAAAAAGCAACCAAAGTAGCAAGAAGAGACTTAGATGAGCACACATCCTTGAGAGAGAAAAATCAGATACACCTTCCATGATGTTGACTTGCTCTCATGCCATTGTTCATCAGCTGGTTCAAGGGAACTATACCTCCTCAAATGAGTTGCAGCATTATAGGAAGAGTAGCAGAACTGACAAGTTTATAAGAACAGGTACTTAATCAGGACTCAAGCCTATACTCAAAAGCCTGAAGAGGCTGGGATGAAGTTGTTAGAAATCATCAAGAGAAAAAGTACTTCTTGCCTCACCACCGTAATACCATATCAAAGAATAAATAAAAGTGCAAGACCATCTAATACTCTTCAGAGAAACAAGATGTGGGCCACAAGAAATAATGCTAGGATTAATACTTTTATCATAACTGCACTGAAAAAAATTTCCACGACTCCCTTGAATTATAGGAATCAGGATGGTAACCTTTAATGTGTTCTACACATACATCATCAAGCAGGCTTAAGTACTCCATTTTCCTTGTCCACCCACACAGCTGTTTTCTAAGAAATTGACCCTCTTATGCAGAGAAATCAACAGCCAAATCGATAGGAAAGAGACAACCAGATGAGCAACAAGACCTAAGCTTAGTGGGAGAGCATGAAATCACAGGAAGAAGGTAGAAGAGTGCTCTCTTCAGTTTGAACAGGTTGTACGTATGTAGAGAAAAGGATGCTTCAATGCTACAGTCTTGTGAAATACAGAAATACGGCATGTTTACATTTAGTAGTCAGATTTTTCCATAGCAAGTCATTTCTCTTTCTATTATTTCAGATCTGTTCAGGTGTAGCAATGCAAGCTAGGGACTAGGAAACTCTCTTCAAAACCCAAAGATTTACAACATCCCACACCCAAGGCAAGTAACTTTTCTGATGGCTACCAGTCTTCATTTAAAAAATAAAACCGACAACAAAACTAAGTTATTCACAGCACCAGAAACCTTTACAAGAAATACTGCTGGCAAAAATCAGCTTCCCAAACACAGATTGGGTATTAAGCCTCTATCTTTTCTGTATCATAGCACTGTTCTTACATACTAAATTCTAAATTTCCTGGTACATATTTAGTATTTTATCTACTTTCACATCAGGTATATATCACTGTATACAGTGACACTTAGTCTACTTACTGTTCACAATGTTTCTCAGTCCACATCCTGTGCATATCCTGCTCAAATACAAGGAATCAGATTGTACTGATCCTTGAGTCAACACCAGGATCTGTGCTGCTTTACAGAACTTCCCTCTCCAGTAAGAAGCCCCAGAACAAACTGCACTGGCAGCCATAAACACAGATGTGCAAGGATGGAGGAAAAAAAGGGAAGTTAACACGTACACCAAGATAGATATGAGCTAATTCTTTACCAGCCATACTTTGTGTCATAAATGTGTTGCAGCTCACCGGTGCTCAAATACCCTATTAACTGCACTACTCATCACTGCAGGTAATGGTATACAGCTGGACTCCACAGAGCAGGCACAGACCAGGAAGAACCTGAGCAAGTTGCTCAGGGCCAATTTCAGCTTGGTTTGGAGTACCTCTGAGAGTAACACTTCACTACCTCTCCCGACCATCTACTTCAAGGCTGGAACTCCCTCTCAATATTTAGAAGTATACACACAGGTCTCTCCTCAATTTCCAATTACCTTTCTTATATTTCAGTTTGAGTCCAAATTGGTATTCCTCCACCTCTGCATCATCAAAAGTAAGAAAAGGATGTTCAACAGATCCTCACTCAGAACAATGCTTGGCTATTCAGTCACTAAAATAAAGAGCAACCTACTTTCAGCCAAGACCACGTTTGTCTCAACGGAAAGGCAGCACAGCTTACATGAAGCCTTACCTGTAGCCCATGCAGCTCCAGTGAAATCTAGTCTGTTCCTACGCAGAAAAGCAATCCTTCAGGTTCTACCCTTCACCTGGCAAAGGACTGTCTTCTCTCTGAAGAGCATGCTACAACATCTCTACACTTGCCTTCCAGGCACATACATACTGCCAAATGACAAAGAGTTCCATTGGATCAAAACACTTAACAAAACATTAAGAAGTTGTCTAACACTCTCCTCTAAAACTCTCCTCCAAGGACCAACACTGCTTGAGCCACTGCATGTGAAAGAGTTTTATAGTCACTCTTGTACCAAATAAATGAAGCAATGATCCTCACTCATATCACTGGTTGTTTGCCCCACAGTCTGTCCTGCTTAGTGTATTTGTAACAGTCAGATCTTAAGTCTTACCTCAATTCACAACCGTAAAGCCTGCCTTCTCAGTGATCCTTTTTCCTCCCAGAATGTTAGTCTTTCACAAATCCTGAACTACTAACACCTGTATAGCATGCATATGTATATGGATCCAGTATGCATGCTGATTAAACTTCCAGGCTCTGCCTCTGTCCTAGCACTATCTTCTCTCTACATCAAGTAAAACAAAGAAAATATTCTTGCACTTACACATGCATGCTAACTTCACAGTTATATTTACACTTACGATAGTGATCCCAAGAACTTTCAACCAAAATCCAAGTTTTGAAAGAAGTGTCAGGAACTGCACAAAAGAGCTCTCGTTTACAAGACAGAAACAACTAATTTGTCTGTAATTAACAAAAGCATCTGGTCATGTATTGGCATATGAGTTCTAGCGTATTGCTTCATTTTAAACTTAGCTTTAGAAGTTAAACAACTTTCCTGCTGGTCTACAAACAATCTTATCATCCTTCCAAGTAAAGCAGCACAGTGCCAGAAAAGACAGATACTACTCAAGGCTTATTAATCCAGTGACAGAGGGCAAAAATGGAACTTCAACATATAACACAGTAGTTGGACTCAGCCAGACTGTGTCTTGGTATTTCTCCAAGAAATTCAACATCCACTCTTACAAGCATCAGTGTACAGAAAGACAATCAGACTGATTGCACTGCAATCAGACCTTCCAGAGTTATTTAAGTGCATCTTTAGAAGATACTTAGTCACAGTGCCTAGAAAGCAAAGCTGTCAACAAGCACAGCTTTAGTAGCACTTCAGCTTCCCCCTAACAAGAGAAGACAGCAGGTGAAGACGAGCATATTTAGTAGTAAAATTGTCAGTTATACTGGTGTTTGATTTAAAAAAAAAATAATAATAATTTTGATAGTAATTCTTCTAAGTACCAAAGTCCAAAAAGTCCACCAAATCCACTTTGTATTGTGGAAAAATTTTTCAGGTCACATTTTAATTTTGTTAAAAATAATTCTAACACACATTCTAACAGGCTCATGTTTCAACAAAAATTTCATTTCCTTAAATGAAGAAAAAAGTGCAATGCATTACTCAGAAGTAGCTTACCAGCCAACCATTACCTGTGTGACACTGGAGAAGTTTTATCCATCCAAACATATTCAGCAATTGCCTCCATCTAGAACCGACATTATCAGAACAGTGAAGTGTGGTTTACCCCAGTGCTGTAGTGTAGTGTGAGAAGGAGATAAGGAAATCTCAGCGCAGCAACAAGAGTGTACACCACCAGTGGCAGCATGTCAAAGGTCTCTTATCAGCAGTACAAGCGATAGAATGGCACCGATTTCACCTTAGCCCGTTATTAAACGCAGAACATGCAGAAATTAATTTATATACTACACAGTGGCTAGATTCTAGCCCTTGCCAACAGAAAGCCTTTTGCATCCTGACCATATGGAATCCATTAGCATTCATGGCTTTATGTGTCTTGTATCCACCTCTTGCTATCTGGCCAAAGGTCACCATCAGTTTATCAGTCAGCACATTCACCCTACAGACACCTGTACTTCTAACAGCTTGCACCTAGAAGAGAAGCAAGCCACATGAAGTGCCTTTGCTAACTGGTGTAGTTCAGCAGGAATATGTGAGCTTCTACTCACTATACAGAAGAGCACGTGCAGGCAGCACATCCACTTCTGGCATCCTCCAGTCTTACGAGTTGCATTAGAGGTCTATAAACTACAAGATACAGCTGTGCCATATTTCCATGGCACACCTCAGTTAAAAGCTGCATCACTGGACAATTCCAGCCAGAATTCATAGAACCATCTGTCCTACCTCAGTTCAACTCTTTCTCCACAGGATAAACAGGACAAAATCCCATCTTTTGTCAGTGGAAAAGATGAACAGTTGAGATGTTCATACCTATACAGGAGTTCTGAAAAACATGAGGTGTCTGATTCCAATGCTATGATCAGTTATGCCTGAAGTAGCATCATCTCAAATCAGGAGGTGCTACTACAGTTCAAGCAGCACCTTGCTGAGCCTCAGAGTATTCTAAGCATAAAAGCACAACTCTACAGTTGCCTAAAAATTAAGCTAACAGAGCTGCTTTATCACCCATTTACCCTTCTTCCAGGCTATATGGGGCCTTTCTCAGCGTACACTGGCCATACACAAAGGAGTGACCCCCTACACAACTCAACTGTACCAATTCACTGTAGCAGAAGAGTCACAGTCTGAATAAGATTAGTTATCCATCTAGTGCTGTTCTATGCCTTCCTCACCCAAAAGGATCCAAGCCTTTACTTCCTCCCTTGCAAGAGTATCAATTCCAAGAAAGAATGCAAAACAGACCAACTCTATTTAGCCGAGAAATTAAAGTTTACTATCCAGAAAAGACAAAGCCTAAGCTCATTTCCACTCTGTAAAATGCACAAATGCATTTGTATGTTTTATGTGTGATAATTAAGCTTAAAAACAGACAGCACTAAGGGATTCTCACGGAAGGCGGAAGTGCAAGTTGGCCTGTTCTCATATAAGGAAGGAACAGAATCCAGGTGCCCCATTTCTGGGTGAGGCTTTTCCAAATAAAAGCAGTTATAAAAAAAAAAAAAAAATTATAAAAAGGAATAAGATAGGAGGGCAAGGAACAAATATTTAGTCAACTTCCTCTTAAATTTTATCTAAGAACAGAAAACAGACCAGGATTCCTAGTGGTAGAGCCCAGTGATGGAAGAATATAGGACTTGGAGCCTACTCTCCACATAAAACTTTCATCCTAAGCCAAGAGTTTGTCCTGTTTCATCACCAAGGCTAACTTTTAGGTACCCTAAACTTTTGCTAGATCCGACTTCCTGCATGTTTGAACACCAAGTAATATGACCAAGGATAGATTAAGATGGAAGAATTACATTGAAAGTAGAATCACACAATCATTACGGTAGGAAAAGACCTCTCAGATCACCTACTCCAACTACCTACCAGTCCCCACCATGCCCACTAATCATGTCCCTCAGAGCCACATCTACATATTGCTTGAATACCAACCAGGGAAAGTGACTCTACCACCTCCATGGGCAGCCTGTGCCACTGCCTCACCACTCCTGAGGACAAGTTCTTTCTAGTAACCAACCTGAACCTGCCCTGCAAGGGAGCAGGGAAAGCTATCACACAGAACACTACACCATGCAAATCAGATCATTATAGCTAGAGGCCTCTAACTTACTATCCTTAATGAAAAGCAGCATACTTCTGTCAATGGATTAGAAGACGTTTCACACCAAGCAGTCCTTCAAAAAGCTCTGGATTTTTGTATTTTTGCTAAAAAAAAAAAAAAAAAAAAAAAAAAAAAAAAAAAAAAAAACACACAGAAAAAATGTTAGCATGAAAAGACCATCTTTTTCCTCTTCTCAGATACTGTTACAACTCCTTGTCAGTCCATTGTTCAGATCAGTAATGTATCAAAAGGGGTGACACTGAAAAGTGTTCTAAGAATACCCGAGAACAGACAATGAGCTGAAGTAAGACAGGCAGATGACCACTGAATGCACAGTCCACATATGGTAACGGATGAGAAATGCTACGACACTACTGCCACAGTTTATTCCCTCACAAAAATCAGGTGGCTCTTCATTGTAAAGTAGCACCGTGTTTGTTTTCACCTGTACTTTCCTGCAGTGCTCATCACCTTCTGAACAATTCACAGCAGTGCCTCACAAATGGATTGGCAAGCACTCCAGGAAGTGCCACAGTTGAAGAAAAAGTCCTTCCATGCACGAAGTTGCCACTAAGTTGCCAGCCATAAAGGGAAAAAAAAAAGCAAAAACAATCACCAACAAATGGTTCCACTAATTCTAAGACAATTATCAATGCATACCATCCAACACGACCTACTTAACAGGTTCTACCCATCACAAACAATACACCCTATGAGTAGATGGCACTCAGCACATTCAAAGAGATAACCCATGTGCAAGCAAAGTGGTTTTTCCAGGCAGCATGCAACATCTACACTGCAAAGTAAGGTGTTCCTCATATATCATCAAACAAGTCCACAACTTCATTTAGCACAACTTGCCAACAAAGCAGACCTCTGTATGGACAAACCAACCAACAGAGCATCCGAGTTGGCGGTGTAGTGGGGAAAGCTACAAGCTCTGTACATCAACACTTCTGCAGGTCTTCCCAAGTTAAAACTCACCATCAGCACATCATTTCTCTCCAGGGGAGAAGCTGCTGCAAAGGAAATGCTTCTCTTTCCATGTGGCCCTTCTCCAGCACCTTCTGCTGAAAGTATGAGGACTGAAAGCATCATTATCTCTATTGTTAACACAATCAAAAACATAGAAACTCTAACAAACCCTCTGTGAGTGTGACAGAGCACTGGAACAGGCTGCCCAGAGAGATTGTGGAGTCTCCTCTACAGACATCCAAGACCTGCCTGGACAATTCCCTGCGAAACCCTGTAGTGAACCCGCTTTAACAGGGGATTGGACTGGATGATCTCCAGAGGTCCTTTCCCCTACCTATACAGCTGGACAAGAACACAAAATGCAAAAAGGAGATGCCTGTGTTACCCACTGAGGCCTGGGCTGAAAGCGCATGCACTGACCATGAGACTGACCGCCTTGTGTCAGAGGAGCAGGTGACAGCGTGCTGCTCTGTGTGGCAGCCCTGCTGAGGGGGAGCCTTGCCACAGGCTGCCTTAACACTCCACATCTTCAGCCCATGAGATGGAAGCACTGCACGTTTTCTTTCACAGATTCAGCTCCTTCTTTGCTGAAGGTCACGTCACATCTCACTTCAACAGAGGACAAGCTGATGCCTTAACGAGTCCAGATGAAGATGACTACAGGCACCAAATGCACCGCTGCTAGAGATACCCGCAGAAAGCATCCCTAAGCCCAGAGCGCACTCACGAGCAGCACACACACACACCCCCCTCACCCAGCGGCGGCCCGCCCGGCCCCTGCGCGCCCGGAGGCTCTGCGGTGCAGCCCGGCATCGCCCTGACAGCGCCCGCTGCAACAGGAAGTGCGGGCGCCACGCACCGCCGCACCACAACGCGCTCCGGGCACCTCGCGGGGCACTTCGCGGGACCGCCGGGCCCCACGTTCACGGCTGGGGCTGCAGCCCGCGGGAGCCCGCGGGACCACATCCCCCCCGCGTCCGGCACGCTCGGCCGGGTGCCGGTAGGGCTCGGCCCCCCTCGGCCCGCTACTTACCTGCCCGGTGATGCCGGTGATGAGAGCCACCTTCTTGTCGCCCATCTCCCCGCCGCCGTCGTCGTCTCCCGGGGCCGCGGCTCCGGCACACGCTCCCGCCGCTGGCTGCGCCACGCTGCCGGCGGGGAAGGCGGCGGTCCAGGTGCGGAGGTAGCTCGGGGCGGAGGCGCGACCGCCGCCGCCCGAGGGCAGGGCCAGGGCGCCGGGGGCGGGCACCGAGATGAGGACGGCCGCCGCCCCGAGCGCGGCTCGCACATGGGTTGCCGGCACCCGGCGGCTACCTCTGCCCCGGGGGCATCGCCCCGCCCGCCGCTCCCGGAGCAGCCGTCCCGCCCTGAGGCGGCCGCAGGTGCGGCCCCAGCGCCGCCGCCGGCTCGGCCCCCGCCCGCGCGCGCGCTAACGGGGGGAACTGCAGGCGCGCGCCCCGTTTTTTCCCACCCCTCCCCTCGCCTCGCCCCGCCCGGCTCCGCTCTGCAGCCAATCGGGAGCCTCGGCGCTTCCTTAAAGGGATAGGAGACGCCGGAGCGCCGCGGCCGAAGGCGAGTGCAGCGATTGGTTGAGAGCGGGCGAAGGGGCGTGGCTTGCGTAGCTGCCGCCGCGGAGAAGCCGAGTCTCCGACTTCCTGACCGCGTGTCGCCAGGGGGCGGCGCCACGTGAGAGCGACGAGCGCGCCGCAGCCCCGCCCTCGTGCGGGGGCGAAACAGCGACCCCTGCGGCGCGGAGGAGCTGGAGGACAGCGAGGGATTTAAGCCTTGCATTGCTTTTGCCAGCCGCTTCGCTCCTGAGGAGCGCGGCTTGACCGAGCGGCCCGCGGGTGAGATACTGAATAAGTGTCCTCTTTCATTGATGCATTAATTTTTTTGTATCTAAAAACTAACAAACAAGATAAAAAAGAGGCCTGGCTGTGTTTCTACATGAATCCCCAAAGTCTGTCAACCCAGGGTTTCCTTCTTATATGATTGCATTGCAGGACCTTTACATATCCAAACTGTGTTCTTATTTTACTCTTCTGCTATAGCTCATTGCAGGGCATGGCCAGCAATTACTCAGTGTCTCTGAAAGCCCATAAGATATATTAATCAGAACATGAGAAAGAGTTTGGGGGTATCATGCCTTTCAGCTTGAATCGTACTCTGCAATCCTTAAGGCTTATCTGCACACTATCCCCACACGCTCCCAGTTTAAATCTTGCTGTTACAGTCTCCAGTGGTGATGTAGGAGGATTGCAGTCACTGCACTAGCTTGCATTGCCCTGATTACTCAGCTGCAAGATTTCATCCCATTGCATTGTTTCAGAACGTTGCTGAAACGTTCTGGATGTTGGGTGAAGCGAGATCTAACTGTTTAAAATTATTTTTCAGATCTAATATAGAGTTACAGCATATCTTGATCTGGAAGGAACCCACAAGGATCGAGTCCAACTCTTGGCTCCGCACAGGGCCACGCAAAAATGAGTGATAACACATACCATGTCTATTGTGTCTTTGCTATTCTTGGAATTGAGAATGACATTTTTAGCAACTCAACATTAACACCATTACTATAGCAGCAGGGCTTGTCATTAGAAACCCTTCACTTCATCTGATGCATTTGCTGCTGTTCTTACCTGCGTGTATCTGATAAGGAGAATTGGCAGCCTCCATCTCTGTGTAAGAGGAGAAAGTGCAGCAGGAGCTCGCTGCTTCAAGTGATGTTCAGACCAGATGAGACTTAAGTATGTCAGAATATGTCTTTGTGAAATAGGACAGCATCGATCTGCAGGCTTGGGGAATAGTGGCTGGCAAGACTGTGTGTAGAAATAGGATCTGAGGGTGTTGGTAACGCTCAGCTGAACATAAGCCATCAGGTAGCCAAGAAGGCCCATGGCATCCTGGCTTGCATCAAAAATAGCATTGCCAGCTGGAGCAGGGAGGTGGTCATCCACTTCACTCAGGCCTGGTGAGACCGCACCTTGAGTACTGTGTTCAGTTTTGGGCCCGTCACTACAGGAAAAACATCAAGGCTGTGGAGCATGTCCAAAGAAGGGTAATGAAGGTGGTGAGAGGTCTGGAGCACAAGTGTTATGGGGAGCAGCTGAGGGACCTGCAGTTAGTTAGTCCAGAGAAGAGGATGCTCAGGTGAGACCTTATCACTCTCTACAACTGCCTGAAGGGAGGCTGTACTGAGGTAGAGTTGGCTCTTCTCCCATGTAACTGTGATTGGATGAAAGGTAATACCTTCAGGCTGCATAAGGGAGGTTCAGATTGGATATGAAGAAAAAAACTTCTCAGAAAGAGTGGTGAGGCAGTGGCACAGGCTGCCCAGGGGAGGTGGAGTCACCGTCCCCGGAGGTGTTCAAGGAACACGTGCATATGGCACTGAGGGACATGGTTAGTGGGCATGGTGGGAATGGGTTGGACACTGGACTAGATATCTTAGAGGTCTTTTCCAACCTTAATGATTCCATGATTCTGCAATTAAGAAAGAGGAGAGACTAAAGGAAAATATTATCAAAGCTACGGAGAGAATTCTGCAATAAACCAAGAATCAGGCAGTTGTCTCTTATACTCACTACGCTAGCTGTTCTCAGGGGTCCTCATTTCTGTGCAGAACAAGAATTTTCCCAGACACAGGCAGTTTTATAAAGTTGGCAACATTGTCTTCTACTTCTTCAAACTGATTTCATTCCACTAATGATTGCTGAATATGGGTATATAATTACAGATTTGAAAGACAAGAAACACTACCAATAGTAGAAATTGTGCCCTCTTAGCTTTAAGATGACATCGAATACATAAAAAGACATAAAATTCCAAGAGCCATAGAACTCCTTATGCTAGAAGTAAGGCACAAAACTTGTTTTTATTTAGCAATTTAGGATTTGACACTGGAGAAAATTGGAAGCAAGTTTTCTTTTTTAAATAGATAATTCCATCTCCTCCTAGATCAGAGCTTTGTAAAGCAGAGCATGAGCTACATTCAAAAATGTCCTTTTTATGGCAAGAAAAGTCCATCATTTTTATCTTTTGTTGGCAGTCTGTTAAATGCACTCCAAAGCAAAGTTGGTCTTCTTTCTGTATGCTTTCTGTATGCTTCTCAACAAATCAGTGAGAGGTGCTGACAGTGCAGGGCCTGAAGCTGGGCTAGGTCAGGAGCTCCCATCACTCAGCTTTCATGTGCATTTGAGAGGCTTTTTTTGGTCACTCTCCAAACAGAATTTTGTCTACCCCTGTTTGTCCAAGAACCCACAAGACCTGTTTTTCAAATGTGGCATTTTTCTTGACTTAATCTCCAAAGCACTCCACCAAAGGAGGGAGCCTGCTCACACCTTTCATAACTCAGATGATTAATCAATTACACTGGTTGAAAGATTACCTTGAGCCATATCTGTACTCTTAGGTGACAAGTACTCTGGGCTCTTCCTCTGCTGCACTTGCACTCCTCACAGAGTGAGGAGATTCAGGATGAAATATGCCAATTTGTATTACTTTTGTAAGGAGAGCATCTCAGTCAGACTGTGCCGAGATCACTTTTGCAGGGTTTATACTGGTATTTTTAGTCAATACTAATACTAGAAACAGGCAGATGAAGCCAGACAGGATGTAGCCTAGTTCAGGTTCCAGCTGACTGAAGCAAAAAAAAAGTCTTGAACCTGTTTAAATTTCTGTTCCATTTATAAGTCTGGCACTGGTAGTTACAGATACCGTTAGCCAGCTACCATAATCCTTCTAAATCTGCCCCTGGCATGCACTGCAGCACATTCCAGGTTAAATGCACAAAGACTGTTCTGTCACCAAAGTCTTCCAAGGTACATTTACAGATGAGACTGAAGGCTCGATTGTGGCACAGGTACTAGGTTTTACCTAAGTTGCTCTGGTGTTGACAGCAGTTCATGACAGACTGCAATGTTTTTTAGGATAGGCTGAAAACTGGACTACCCCAGGGATCTGGGGGTTAATACGTACTCTGGGCGCTAGCCTGCACTTATGCCTTTCTTGCTGCCTCCAGCACCTGTACCATTATGTGTGCTACCTAACTTAAAGCTATGTCTGCTGACACCATAATCACTTTTTCATGTGTCTGTGTAGACCTGACTCTGGCTGCTAAAACTGGCAAAGCCTTCACTGAAGAGGAGAAAGCAGATAGACACACACATGCACCCTCAGCCCCCTTGAATCCCTGTAAGAGAAGAAGCTTGCAACCAGTAAATGTTTTAAGATGAGTGAGTAAACTGACAAGACCTAAAGCAACAAAAAATGAGTAGCGTGTGCCATAGCCTGTATTATGTTAATGTGAGCACTGCCACCTCAGGAACTGGTGAGAAAGAGGTATAGAACAGATGCGGTGAGATTTGCTTTTTGGTGGTGGATAAAAGTATATATCATGTGGAAAGAGGGATGGAGAGCACTGCTGATTGATGCCAAACTGGCCAAACTAGGGAATAATGGAAATGAGCAAAAAGGGAACAGAGGGAAAAGTAAAGAGAAAATAAATCTTGCTGAGAATAAGGAAGGAAGGAATAATAGGAGGAAAAGGCTGAAGTGTATTAGATTGCAAAAAAGCTACCATATTAAGCACTAAGGAAAAGGGAAAAGGAAGGAGAACATACACAAACTGCTTGAATACCGCCTGCATTGCAATCCCGAGGACCTCAGTGTTTGTATGGGGTTTTGGCCATATTGCTGACTGGGATTTGAAAAGGTAGTTATTTGAGGTTTCAGAATGTCATATGAACCCCTTGTTAATACTTACAGAGATGAAGTAATCTTGCTTTACCTCCAGAAGTAGAAATTGACAATTTAAAACAATCTTTTTTCTCACTGTGGAACAATAGCATCCCTAGTACTATTTCATTAAGTCATTCATAATAGACATGCCTTCTCTGCATTGCTTAGGCATATTTTGCTGTGATGAAAGTTGACATGTTATTAGCATATCCTGCTCTGTACAGGAGTTATAAATTGCTGGTGGACCAAGTGCAGTTCTCATCCTCTGTATCGCTCTGTAACAGAGGGAAAAACTGGTGACTTGCCTCTTTCTGAGGCTCCTCTGAATGATCTACTTCAGACAGTTTAAGCAACTTTTACGTCTGTCAATGCTGTACTCAAGCAAGAGCTCTGGTTCTTTGCTTATCTTCAATTTCAGTTGCCTGCCTACTGCTAACAAATACTTTGGATCCTGTCCGTGGCAAGGAAGTGACATCAAGGTGTTGTTCATATCCCATTGGGGATGGTTCAGGGAGCCAGCAGTGTACAAAGCAATACACGCGAGAGCTCTCTTCTTGAGGAGCTTTTAGTTCACACCAGCAGGCAACTAAGGGAGGTGTAGTAGGCCTAGAAGAAAGTAATGCGCTAAGGGTTTGCTTCTTTTTTTCTACTTTGCTATTTTAATTTAACAGTGGAAAGCAATAGTGTGCTTCACAAATCTGGGGAGATCTGGAAAGGAGTGTGAAAGATGAGATGGTAGAGAGTCCAGGAGAGATCCAGCATGATATGAAAGGAGCTGCAGGTGTTATAGAGTAGCAAGTCACGGGGGAAAGAAGGGCAGATCTCATTTGAATTGAAAAGAAATGGAGAGTGGGAAGTTAAGGGAAGTCAGTTTCCATATTTATTTTTTGAACAGTTGACTTGAATATCTGAGGGCACGTGTAGTGACCCATGTTCTCAGTGCTCTGACATATGAATGGCAGGCAGAGCAGAAACATGAGGACCTGGGAGATCTTTCTTGGTTGTAAGCCTTGGAGCCAACGCTTGGAGATAAGGCCTTACAGGGAGTAAATTTGAACCCATGATTTTGATCCCTGTTAAGGCTATTTCAAATAACTGTTCTTAGAACAAGGACATCATAAACTGTTTCTCTGGAAAGCTGTTGAAACACAGTTACAGGGGTTCTCTTCTTTCTCCTGGCCTTACACAAATATAGGCCAATATACACACAAATCCCTGCATAAATCTTGTCCAAAAGGCTTCTAATCAGGAAAGAAAACAACAATGTTGTACTTCTCACACTATAAAAAAGACCACCTTGGGAAAAGAACAATGCAGCCATAGAGTGGTGTGGTGTCTGTTAAGAAAATTCACATAAAGCAAGCATTAACTATTCAAAGAATTAACTGCAATGAGGCAGTTAAGTGAGTGTGCCTCGTCACTGAACTCAGTGCCATAACAGGAGCAGAGTAAGAAGCAGGTTGTAAAAAATCAGGTAGGGAAATTATATAATCACTTCACTGTCCCCTGGTCTGGATTATTCTCTTAGAAGATTGGTCAAAATGTCAGTGGTTGCTTTTACAAGTTGTCTCTGCAGTCACAGAACAAATCAGTAGCAGAATATAAGAGAAACCCAAGATATGGACCAGAGGGGACTCTTAACATTGCTGAAACTAAGTTTTTTGTAACAACACATGTATTTGGCTAGATATATGCTATTCACACTCTTTATATATTCCTTTACATTTATTTGTGGTGAAGTGGTAAGGTAAGAATTAATGCTGTTATTTTTAACATGCATATTTCAAGCGAGTAAAAGCACTCTCACAGGCTTGTGTGCCTGGGATAAAGCATTCTGTGACTAGTTGTGACCAAAACCAGAAGAACGATACATAAAATTACTCCTTTATTACCCCCATTACAATGCATTAACTGTTTGCTATGTGCTGACAGAGTCAGACCCCTGCAGCCTTTCTTTTGGTTTGCCACAGAGGAGTGCTGGATCCAAACCAACAAACAGAGGCACAGAATGGGGCCGGGTCAAAGAGTATCTCAGGTGTCAGTGATGGGGAAATGACAGAATTCACATTTCCTTCATATGGAAAGAGGCAACACTGCAGTAAAAGCAACAGGATTTCAGGAGGGCAGATTTAAGTTATCCAGAGGGTCATTAGGTAGGATTTCCTGGAAGATTGATCCAAGGTAAAAGGGGAAATTGAAAGAAATCACATAACTTCAAAGAAATGGTATTAAAGATGCAAGTGCAAATTCTCCAGTTGCAGAAGATAAGCAGGGAGTAAGCAATCAGATAGGTTAGGTCATTTTGATCTCATACATTAGAGGAAATTTTGCAGGAAGCAGGAAGTATAATGGAGTACTAAAGACAGATTTTCAACAGCACACAGATACAACATCAGGAAGGCCAAGGCAGAAAATGACATGCCATTCCTAGAAACCTTGGCTACTGAAATCATTCTAACAAAGCATCAGTAATAGGAAAAGCAGGCTTAGTGAACTTGTAAACAGAAGGGGAAGCCTACTAATAGATGACACTGGAAGGTAATATACATAATGCTTTTTTTTTTTTTAATCAATATTCCCTAAAAAGTGGCTTCTACAATTAAAATCAATAGCCAAGGAAATAATCTGTCCCTCAGACAGAGAAAAGATAGGTTAGAGAGCACTTTGCTTGGCTTCGCATTTTCTAATTTGTTGATTCCAAAGAACTAACTTTCATCCTGGAATACTGCAGGAACTGGGTGATCTACTCCTGTAACCATTGATGGTGGTCTTACAGAATACGTGATTTTTGGGTGAGATACTCAAAAGCAGATAAAAGCAAACATGACATACCTTGAAAAGAAGGCCAAATAATTATTAACTAGCCAATTTAACTCAGTTGTTCGGAGTTCCGGAGAAATAGCCAAAAGTGACTTTTTGTGACAATTTGTTAGGATTGCAAAAGAAGGGGAGAAAGCACACCTGGATTTTTGAATCCATCTACGGATTTGTCAAGATCCAATTTAATTTATCTTTTTAGCTACTGAGTGGACCAGGAAGGAAAACCAGTAATTGTTGTATGTTATGTTCTCTCAATAGATGTAAAGTCTTGTTTGCTTTTGAGTACCACACCTATAATCCATTTGTTCTCAACATTGTTGACAATGACTCTTTGAAAGAGCAAAGCAAGAAAGCAGGTCTGAAAGAATCTAATATCAAATGTGTGCAAAATCAACTGGAAAATCATACTGATACAGCAGTAAAATTAATTCACTGTCAAAATAGAAGGACAAATATTGTCAATAGTCCAGAGTCCATAGTATGTCTGACCTACACAAGACGGTGTTTTCTAAACAATCTAGAGAATGGAACTGAGATTTCCATGAAGCTGAGGGAGAGTGCAAGTAAGTTTGATGAGAAATCAAAGACTGCCAGAGATCATCTTGATAAAATAAATGAACGGTCTGTAAAGGAAGGAATAAAATGAAATGAACAGGGACAAATGAAAATACTGCAATTGTGGGGAACCTTACCATGTTCAAAAAAAGAAGATAGGGATCATTTTTATTGAAAGGAGTTTAAAGCTTGTAATGTAATCATTAACAGCCCATTGTTGTTAAAATGGGTAAGCACAATATAGATACATGTATGCAATCTGTGAACACACTGGGTATTCCCAGTATTATTTATTTGGTGTTACCATCTCATCATGGTCACTGTGTTTGGTGCTGGTTATTAAGAGTGTAACAGAGAGCCATAAGAATTAACAGAAATCCACAAAACATGATATGAAAGGAAAGGTAGGAAAAAAGTGGGATCCGTTAGCATAAGAAAGGATGATATTGTCCAGAAATGAAGGGCCAGGATAGTCTTCTGCAGCAGGAGCAACCTGCTATAGCTGAGCTTACCACGGACAAGTGACATCATACTTGATGCTTCAGTACTGCTTCCAGATCTACAATATTTTGAAAGGAGTGGGATCTTGACTACAATATTTCAAGTGCCAGGCCATCTCGCATAAAGAGCACTAGATATTCCTACTGCAGCCAGAGGTTTATTCTGTTCTTTGAGGACTCTTCTTATTTTGGGGAAAATAATAAAGGCATTATGCATGGGCAGCAGAGTTGTAATGAGAAAATAGAGAGCAGAGTCCCAACAGTTGGTCTTGCCTCACCCATTCTGCCTCTTCCGCATTGCTCGAGACTCCTTTGCTTTTGTTGGATCAGTAAATTTGACAGCTGGACAAATACGACAGTCTGTTTCAGGAAGAAGCTTAGGGTACAGCACCTAATAATGAAGAGCAGAGCAGGTCTTGTGATGGCAACCAGGGTCGGCCAAGTCCAGATCACCAGAGAAGCCTGTAGTGAGGAGGCAAAACTGTGATCAAGCTGAGATTTCAAGTTCACAATTCAGAGCCAGTGTCAATGAGACACACAGCCAGGCACAGGCGCACCTACAGTGTAGCTCAAGGAGGGTGGCAAAGGTGGCCTTAGCTTGAACAGAGCTTCTAAGCTATGAGAACCAGACCCCTGCTTCATACAGCTTTTTCTCACCCATCTCTTTCCACAGCAGTGATCCAAGGTTCTGCAACGGCACCAAATTCAAGCTAGCCTACCTCCTGTGGAGATCAGTATGGGGTCCTTCCAGTCCAGGTACAAGTGTCTGTTATTCATTTGCCACTCCCATTTGCCAACTCCCAAGCAGTTCCCCAAAATAATAGACTCATAATGTATTTTAAAGCATAGCCATGCGCTGATGTCAGAAATATCACTGATAAGCCACAGTCTTAGGAAGAAAAATCCCAAATATATATTGCCACCTTCAGCTACTGGTTTTAACTAGCTCATAATCTCAAGGCTATGGCCATGAGGAATGAGGGTGTGCTGGCTTTTGTTTTGTAAAGCAGATGAGGAGCAAGATTTCCAATACTCTCATTTCTAGCATCTAGGCTTCAGGGACCACATTTTCTGACACTTTTTTGTTGTTGTTGTTGTAGGCTCCCATAAGCTCTGTGAATGCAACAGAAATTGTGCCACCTTTTCTTGCAGCCCATTGCCCACATTAAGCTGCCCACCAGCAAAGGACTACCAGAGAATCTGATCCAAAAAGTTCAGTATTTTAATTACAGTCTCTACATGACTACTGAAACCAACATTTTTTCATAGTTAGCTACGAGGAAAGATGTTTGGCAACACTTGAGCCATCATGCTGAAGTGTTTGACTATAGCCTTGGTGACACAATTGGCCCACGTGTGTGAGGAAGTGACAGCATCAGCTAAGACTGTCACACCACTGACCCTACCAGCAAGTCTGACAGTTTTGGAGATTATAATTACTTGATCATCTTTGTCAAATGCTTTCACTGACTCATGGGTTATAGACTATGAGGTAGTGTCTCTGCTTTCTGGATCAACTTGTCCACTGGGGTGGCTAAGCCAAATGGTTAGGGGAAGAATCTGCTTAATTCTGATTGTTAATCTCTTTGAATCCCACCCTGTTCGTGGTCCACCCTGTTTTCCTTTCCTTTAAGAAAGTCTCTGAAGAGCTGTCTCTTCTGGGCAAGCGAGCAACAGTGGCCAGTCTGTACAGAAATGCCTATGACTTGGGTAGAAGGGTATGCTTTTGCAATCACACCCTGCCCTTCAAATTAGGGTATTAAAAGCACTGAGTCAATCAGGGAAAAACATTTAATTAGACTCACAGAAAGCTTCTGTCACTGCTCTTGGATGAGCACCGTGTTAGCCATTGGGAGATCAAAAAGAACAAAAAGGAAACATATACAGGAGAACATGGATTAACCAATGTGGGCTTTCTGTGTCACATGTTCAGAAGTCTCACCCAAAATGGTACCAATTTTTTTTCCCTCTGTAATGGCAACTGAAAGGACGTTTAAACACATAATTGTGTCAGGCCATGTACTGACTTTGTGCAGAATCCAGCAGGGACTCCCACGACAAAGTTTCCGGAGTGGCCTCAAGCTACTTGGGATAAAGTTTGCCTTTTTCCATTCCCAAAACATCACCTCTGCTTTGAATACCTGGGGATGTTTCTGGTTGCCTGCTGGCAAAAAGGCACTGGAAAGAAATTTGTTAAATTAGCACTTCTCGCTGCCAGAAAACTTTTTGACTGCAAGGTGGAAATGTGAGAAACCTCCCACTCTGCACACGGGGCTAGCGTACTCAGCTGCTATGCTTCACTGGAAAAAATCTGCTGTAGTTTTAAACAGAAACCACAGAGGTCTGACAAAGCCCATAGGAGACTCCTGGAACTTTTAACCAAATTGTTATTGTATTTCTAAGCTGTTGGACTTCCACTGTAAGTCTGCATTATTCTTCAAATAAAGGCCCAATCTTGACATCCAATTAAACTTCCCACTGAGTCAGATGGGATGGCCAGAAGCGTACAGGGAACAGAATAGGATCTCTACTAAAAGGGACAGGTAGATATACTTGCAGGTCCCCATTTTTCCAAGCAAGACTTTTCACCCACATTTTAACCAGTTTTTTATTCTGGCAAATTTCTGGCTGGTGCAAACTTCACGCAGGATTAGCAGAACCTCATTTAAAAATCAAATTATATTTCTACCTATAAATAACTAGGATATCTATACTGCCTTTTTCACAATAGGAGACGATGGTTGGTATCCTTTCTCTAGATTCATTCTCTAGGTGTCTCAGTCTTCAACACAACTGACACGATCAGACTTGTCCCAGGTTGTAGCATCTGTCCAGATTTAAGAAAAGATTGTAGCCCTGGACCGGGCACCAGAGCCCCATACCAAACATAGCAGTTTATCTTTAACCCATTCTGAGCTGTCATGGAGCTTTGAAGCAGACTGCCTCTCAAGTTCAGAGAGATAATCAACAAAAATTATGGTAACCAAAACACTGCTTGGCACACTGAATAAAAAGAAATAACACAGATATGTAGTTTCACTAACAAAAGCTTCATTGTAGTCATTTAAACAGTGTGACTGTGAACCATGAGGTTGGAAGCAAACTACTTCAGTCAGTGGAAAGACTTTCATTAAGCTAAATGGCTTTGTATCAAGCTTTTACTGGATGGAGCTCTAAAAAATTTCCTCCAGAAGTTCTGGAGACTATTTTAGTCTATTTAAGACGTAAGGAAGGAAACTAGAAAACAATAGCTGGCCAGACCAGCAGAAAATGCATAAATACAAGCAATTGAAATACAGTATGAGTTAAAAGTATGTTGGTATAAAGCTAAACTATGATCAGTATGCTTAACTGCAGCTTTTAGACTGCTCTCCAGTGGCTATTTAGCTGCACTGATTCATAGCACTCTGCATGCTTTGTGGTGCTTACTAAAGCCTAGGTGGGGTATTAGTGAAACAGCAAATTATACTTTGATTTCTAAAAAGATTCAAAGGTACAAAATATAAGACATCCCACTTTTGTTAGAAGTGAAGTCTTTATTCTCTAACCTTTTTTTTTTAAGAGCAATTAGTTTGCCAAAAAGATGTTGGCTGTATTTTGAATTTAGATATCAGCAGTTATAATTTATTTTTAGTTAATTTACTAATTGACCTGTGCTCAAATTAATGTAACAGAAAGATTCAAATCAACGTAAACAATGTGCCTGAGTGATTCATTCTTTCACTTTGCTGGTTTTGAATCTCATTTTAACACTAGCCACATCTTTTTTTCCAGCTAGAATTGCAGTGATTTATATCGCTGTGTTAATTACGTGAGCCTTTAAACTGTGGTTTGGAAAACATTACATATCTGAGGTATTTTTGCAAATTAGGGGATTCATTAAAAAAAAAAAAACCAACCAGGTCTTGTTAAGTTTATTTCCTAAGTGGAAACCTTGAAAGGAGTGCATGTATGAGAGGGAGAGCTGAACCAGGCCTGTGTTCGTGTGCATTCCTTCCCTTCATCTTCCCCCACTCTTCTCCATGGCAAGATACCAGTCATGTTGTGAGTCTTGTCATCTGCATAACGGTTACACCTATTTACTTGCAGGATTGTATCCCCCAACTAAAACCTAGTTCTCAGATAATAAAGCAGAACATATACGTATCAACATATGCATTTGGCCACATAAACAAAAATAATAGTTTTCTGTCTCTTTATCATTCAAAGATTGCTTGCCTTACTGGAAGCCAAAGCACAAACTGTTTTAGTCAAATAAAAATTATTGAGCTCAACAGGGCAACTGAGTAAAATTTAACAGCCTGTGACTTACAGGTTACACTATATGATCTAGTTCCTTTTGGCCTAAAATTCTACAAGCCTGAACTGAATGTAAGCCCTGCATATTTTTTTTTAATTAGAACGTTGGTGAGACTGGAGGGGACTATCTAACTTCAGCCATGCGTAGGCGTGGATGGACAAATGGCTGTATTTTCATTGGGTCAAAGACTGCCCTTCTGCATTGTATTTGGCTTCACTTTTAAAGTGACTGAATATCCAGTCCAAATACAAGTTGGCCCAGAATTAATTTCCACTTCCTATCCTTCCTTCTGCTGAAACAAATAAACTGGGATTCAGCTTGCAGGACTCTTGGCTTCACGGGCAGATCTACGAGGCCATTCGTTAACCAAAGAACACAGTACTTAGGGAGCATGCAAGATGCATCCAAAAATTCTTTGAGATATTAATTTGACTCAATACCTCCAGTCAAGAAAACTAATAATTATTTTCAAGTAACTGTTGCCAGACAGTTCCACAATTGTTTAATTGCTTATATGCTGAGTCAGGAGTGAGACCTGAGAGACGTTTCAGAGATCCCCACAGAGAAGAACATGAAAATAGATCAAAGTGAATATTGGAATACAGACTGTATTAGTTGCAAGTGTGTCTTCCAAGTCCAACTGACACAGCAGAAATACTGGCAATAATGATATGTGCCTGTTAAGCAGCCATCGGAACTCAGCTTCCTACCTTGGTCTGGTCAGCTCTTGAAATCTCATTTCCGATTCCTCTGCCCAAAGACTGAACAGAACTTACTATGTGGCAGTCATTAAGCATGTGTACTTTGGCCAAAAGGCAGAACTTGCTCAATGAAAAGTCTGCTCAAAATTTAATGAGATTCCTTACTCATGAAGCACTTCATTAATGAGTGATCCACCTGTTTAGTAATAAACAAGTGAAGAAAATGTTTGAAGAATTGTTATCCATGACTCAAGCTGACACATGCCCTCTACTTAATACTCTATTCTGAAAACTTCTTTGTTACAACTGCTATCAAATCATATTGAGGGTGTTTTAAACTACACCTGAGCGTGGATTCCTTTCTAAAATCAGTGTCAGGTCATATTTTGTATAACCTACCTGGAATCATCAGGAATCTTTTCAGGGGTAATCCTGCAATTCAAACAGAGTATCTCCCATTTACTCTACTTGTTTTCCAAGCCAAAACAAAGAATAATTAGAAAACTTACAAGTCCTGTCAGAGAGATAAGGCAGCTGCAATTTTTAGCATGGAGAGAATGCTAAAGCTTTCAGTTCTCTAAGTAATATTAAAAGGGAACAGAAGAAAGCAGATAGAAGCTGTAACATAGCCAAGCTACAATTTCTGAAGCTTAGAAATTTCTACCACTGGGGAACGTATTTCCACCCTGGCTGCAGCATACCAGTCAGCAAATTATCTGCATGCAAATTTGAGTTCAAGCCAGCCTGTTATCTCCTTTACCACTATCACTGAGTAGCAGCAAGCAGGTAATATCCTTTCACTTCCTGATTTTTATCTCCAGACCATATTCCCTTCCTCCTTGCACTGATATCTCCTTCCATGCAAGCAACCAGCTCTCCCCTGTGCCTGCAATCTTCCTCCCATGTAGTGAGTGAGGCACCTACCTTGTCCTGCAGCCTGCTGAGTTGGGACATCAGCAAATCTGCAGTTCCCCTGGTAAGTAACTACAAATTGCTGTTTTCTGTGGGAAAATCCAACTTGCAGTACTGCTTGGGATGGACATTTATTTTGTTCATTAAATCCGTCTTTCACCCTCAGGGCAGATACATCATTCCAGCCAGGACTGTATCTCCTGCTAGCAGACAGAGGATCTGTGGTTGTTTCTGTGCTGTGGTCTCCATTGCTGCTCTACCACCGGTGAAAGAGAAGTTCATCCTAACGTCAAATCTTAACGCTCCTTGTTGCTGTTTAAATACTTCTCAGGCTAACCTGCATAGACAGAGAGAAGAGATTACTCCCTTCTTCATTGGAACAGCCTGTTATGTCTTCAAACTTTTATCATACTTCCCCTCCTTTAGAAAGAACAACCTCAGTTCTTCCAAGCACCTCTTACAGATGTTGTTTTCTACAACTATTTTCAGTGAAGATAATTCAGGAAACTACAACTCAGGCAAATCACATTGTAGTAACATTTCCAAAACCAAATTCTCATCAGTCTTTCCTAATGCCAAGCAGAAAAAAGGATCACACTGTGTATATTACAAATTGTACCTGTATTTCTGGAACACAGCAGCATGTCTTCCTACCATACAACACCACGACATATTGGTTCTCACACAGTATATTGTCAGCATGTTCTCTCCAGCCCTTTCTACAGAAATGTCCCTTGTAAGTTGCTTTTTGTTCTACTTTCTTTTTCTGATGAATTCTGCCTGATGGTCATATCTTGCACTTACTTAAGTATCATCCCATTTTTTGTCCATCACTGCAATTTGTTGAAGTTGTAGTGAATTTTTCAACCTCCCAGTAACGAACACCTCCCCCCTTCCTGCCATACTTTCACTTGAACACATACTTTTTAGTGTTGCAAATTTATTAGGATTGCATAACGTACTGGAAAACAGAGCAGCAAGACCCCAGGCTACAGCAAGTGAAGATATGCTCAAATACAAAAGCCATGGGCACAGAAATAAAAGAAAGAAGCTACTACTTTCAGAAGGCCCCAGGTACACAGAGATCCCCTGATAAGATACCCTCACTTCCACAGACAACCCTTAAATGAGGTCTGGGAAGGAATGCATCCTGGCTCCATTCCTTCTGATCACTCAGGTACATTGCTTGCACCTGAGCTCACCTGGGCTGGCCCTGCCTTGCCGCCAGGTGCTCAATCACTGGTTGAGGCCAGTGGATAGTGGAAACTTAGCATTTCCACTACAGATTCTATTGAATATTTTTGGTTCTAAGGCTGATCCCTGTCAAAACTCAGTCAGTACAGTTTCCTAATCTTGATGGTCAGCCTCTGAGAACTGCTGTCCAAGTCTCGTTTTCTACTAGGGAACTTCTGGTGCTATATTGCTAAACTTTTCAAATCATCTTGATTATTATTATGTAAGATAACTATAACTGCACTTTTACACCAAAAGCAAGACTTGTCTCTAACTTCAAGAAAGTGCCAAGAATGCCATCTTCAAATCTACCTGATAATACATTAAATATATAAATGAATAGTGCTTCAACCTCAGTAGCTGTTTGGTTAAACTGTTGTGGAGTCTCAGAGGATCACTGAGGTTTGTGGGTACTGATGTACAGAGACAGTGTATCTGTAATTTGCAATCTGGGTGAATAATGTGCGACTAACTATTTCATTTTTAAGAGAGTTCAGAGGATAACCTGGAGACTTGACTTTCTAGATTACAGCTAAACTGAAACTGAAAAAGAAGTGGATATAAAATATCTAAATTCTGTTAAAACTCTGTGCAGTTAGCCATGAATAGACTAGGAACCATAATTTTTGGAGGAAATATGTAGCAGCTTCTATGTATGTTCTGAAGTAGCTCTTGATATGTATGCAGGAACATATTTTATTCTTAATTTAAAAAACACACATTGTTCAGTATAATCCTTTCTATGCACCCTTGTGAATAGTACTGAGATAAACTATTCTGTTTAAATCAGAATTTCATTGCAAAACAATATACCAAACTCAAAAGCTCAGTAAGTAGATTTTTTTCCCCTTCAAAATATGCCTTGCCTTTAAAGAACCACATTGCAGAAATATCAACCCTTACAATATTCTACTTTTTATCCACATAAAGTTTGAAAAACACTGAAGAGAGTGGTGTAGCAAACTGAAATAATAATATTGCAGATGCAAACATTAAATGTGGATTTTCATTTTAAGGAGTCAAAGAAGCAAGCTGCACTGGGAAAATGGGGAAAAAAAAAAGAAAATATGGTTACGTGGGAAGTTCTGAGATGCTATGGGTTTCAGTGTAACAGAAGACCTTAAACATAGAGAGATTTTGTATTAGCATCTTCTGAAAAGTGTAAGCGAATTTGTAGCAAACGATCAATTTTCTGGACTAAAATAACTCCTAGTAAGGCCAACAGCTGTAAGACTAGTAGTCTTAGAATCCAAAAATGACTTTGGGAAATGGAAATAACTTAGAGACTTTTTTAAAAAACTTGTATTTAAAACGTTAATAGACTTAAACCCAAACAAATGCATAAGAAAAGAGAGTCATAGAATCATAGAATGGCCTGGGTTGAAAAGGACCACAATGCTCATCTAGTTTCAACCCCCTGCTATGTGCAGTGTCACCAACAACCGGACCAGGCTGCCCAGAGCCACATCCAGCCTGGCCTTGAATGCCTCCAGGGATGGGACATCCACAGCCTCCTTGGGCAACCTGTTCCAGTGCTTCACCACCCTCTGAGTGACAAACTTCCTCCTAATATCTAACCTAAACCTCCCCTGTCTCAGTTTAAAACCATTCCCCCTTCTCCTATCACTATCCATCCATGTAAACAGCCATTCCCTCTCCCATTTATACGTTCCCTTCAAGTACTGGAAGGCCACAATGAGGTCTCCCCAGAGCCTTCTCTGCTCCAAGCTAAACAAGCCCACTTCCCTCAACCTTTCTTCATAGCAGAGGTGCTCCAGCCCTCTGATCATCTTAGCAGCCCTCCCTTGGATCCGTTCCTACATACTAAGATATTTTTACATTGTTTTATCTGAAAGGCTTATTAGGGTGATACAATCTCAAGTGATTCATAGCAAAGATCTAAATCGTTTTACAAAGGATTCTGGTTGATTTCTGTTCCACCAATTCTCTTCCTACCAGCCCTCAGCTTGCAGTAGAATTGCAGTAGGAAATGGACATACAACACACAGTCTCTTCGTGAATCCCAACACTGATGAATGACTGTGGAAATGCTGGGTCTGCTGTTTTGAAGGGGCTGAGAGATTAGGTTTTAAAAAGCAGCTGGACTGTCTATACAAGTTGAAGGCTTCCAGAGGAAGAAGATAGGCCTTTGAGGACTCCTGTTGTTTACTGTACAAAACTACCACCGTGAGTCATTGCTGATAGAACTTCTCACTTCAGGTCTTTGTTTTTCCTGCCCCATATCTTTCATATTTCTTTATTTTTGTACCTTCAGTGCAAATGGAAATATTACGCAGTACATCTTGTTATTTCAAGATTGATGCTAGAACAACATAAATGTAGAAACTGCAATTGCAATGTAGCCAGAACTGCTCTCATGGCAGGGAAAAACGTTTTCTTATACTTTGGCATGACACCTGTATCCCTCCAGATACAGAGATGCTGAGTTGGTGGGAGATGTTGTTCATATGTTTTAAAAGTTCTTGTTTTCTTCCAAGGGCACACATAATTTTGTTGTTTAGCTTCAAGGGATGCCACAACACCTGATAACGTGCGTAGATCTTTCTGCACAGTAATGGGTGTTATGGAAATTCAGCTAGCATGAAAGAGAGGAGGTGCATTGGCAGAATTGTAGGAGAGTCCTGCTCTCTCAGCAGTGTAAATTACCATTTTATATTTTGTTTCAGTTCTTATTGTTTGTTACACTACTACTATGTCTCCTCTGTACTACTGAGTAACCTCAAAAAACAAAAAAAAAAATTAAACTAAAACCAGAGCCATTGAAACCTCTGCTGATCTGAGACCTTTAAGATGATATTTAAAATGTTTTGTTTTTTAATAGTTATTTTCTTTTCAGGTTTTGTTTGCTGCTGTAATAATTTGCTCTCACTTCTTATATCTGATCTGGGAGGAAACAGAGCTAAGATACACTCAGTGATGCCATGCTTTGCATCATAGGGTAGTGGCTAAATTCTGGCTTGCAGAATTGCAGCAGAATAGATTCAGTTGCTAAGTGATCCCACCACAGCTCATAGATACGTAACCATGCACCCCACAAGCATAGACGTATTCCAAACTAATGGCACAGTGGAAAACCTTGGTGCATGGTGTCTTCTCAGCCAAACAAAAAATGAGCAAGAGACACTGACATTACAGATTATTCATCATCACTTTCCCATTCTAGATCAGAAACAACTCTCCTTCCATTATTTCTTTCCTACCTTCCTTTTGTTACCCCATTTCAATTGCAAGTGGGCTTCCAAAAATACATCCAAGTCTTAAAACCAATCCTAAGACATTTATGTCCAACACTCCCATTTTTCTTTGCCCATGTAAATACAAGTGTTTTCATGTGTTTTTTTCTGTCTCCAACCATTCCGATTTCTTGAAAAATAAAAGTACCTTTGCCAGAGTGAGTGATAGTTTCCCAGTCATCAATGAGAGAGTATTGAAGTTGGATTAGCAAAACCCTGATAAAACAAGCCTTGGTGCCAAAAGCAATATATGGACAATGGAATACCTCTGAAAAAGGGCTCACTCTGGTATGTGATATAAAGGACAATATCTTAAAAAGTAGCAAAACACAGATAAGATTAATTTGCTCATTGCTTGGGAATTGCCCTTTCACAGAAAAAAATCTTCGTGTTGTTTTGAATGCTCTGAGATAAAGTCAACACTCCCACCTGCTGGTCTCTTCTAAGAAAGTTTTCTTGGTTTTTTCTTCTGTCATGTTCTCCTTTTTCTGTCATGTTCCTTTAATTTTCAGTCCTTTCTCCTTTCCATTTCTTCTTCCTTTGCTTGTTTTGTTTTCTTTTCTTTCTCTTTTCAGATTAAAATTCCTATTTTCCATCAAAGGTCCTACAGATTTATACAGGTGAAAAGAACTGCTTTGGGAAAAATATAGTACTGGAAAATGCACATCCTCAGAATGATGTGTTTGTTCTTTTCTGACACCTGTGAAATAGCTTACAGGTGACTTCCCATTGTGAGTGGAGCAGCTTCCGCCCAGTCATTGCATTCTGATAAAACGAGTAACAATTACTAAAAATGTATTCAAAGAAAGAGAAATCATCCTTTGGCTCTTTTTTTTTTTCTTTTTCAAAATCGTTCTAGTAATGTAAAAATACCACTTGCCATTACTGTGAATAAAGAAAACAATATAATTATAACATATATAATATAATTATTTTTCATTTTATGACAGCTAGATCTCCCATTCTTCCTCACTCATAGTTCCACTGTCTTTCATTTATTCTTAAGGAACACTGGCAAATTTTAAGTAACACTCTCTGCCTGAAGAAGGCTGGCAGAACACAGACCTCATCCAATCTTATTTATTTATTTGACCCCTTAGTTGACCCCAGTGACTTTGTTTTCCCTTGCAAATAGACACATGTCATGTAAATGCGGGCTATGAAGAATGTAAGGCCCCACAGGAATTAATTGCTTCCATTACCTCAGAGTCATCTGTTATGAATACATGCACTTTCATGATGTTGCAAGTTGTCCAAGCTGCAGACAATGAGTAATTCTTATTAAGAAGCTCAGCTCAGCAGAAATCCATTTTGCCAACTAATATATGCAGGATATCTCCCACACACCTCCTTGTGTACTGCTCTTAATGTTTTGCATATAGTAATTCCTCTGTGTTTGACTTTTCTTCGCATTTGGTCTGGAAGCCAGTAAAAATACTGATATTCTTTACATAAGGGAAACACAGTATTTTACCTCAAAGCACTTTAACTATTTTCACTCTTTTATTTCCCCATTTCTGTAATACTTACAAAATTATAGATTATTTTTAGAAACGCATGATGAGAAACAGAAACAAGATTTTAGAAGAACCTTCTAATCATTTATTTATAATTTAGCAGTAACTACTATAAATGGCTGCCTATTATTATTCGTGTTACAGTAGTGCCTACAGGTTCCAACCAGGAAGAGAAGGGGATGAAATGACTTGCCCAGATTTGCACTGCAGCCAGAGCCAAACCAGAGGCAGAACCCACAGCCCTGTCTCAGTCTTGTGGCCTAATCCTAAAGCTGTGCTGCTCCCCTCTCAGCCAAGAAGCACATTTTCATACATTTACCATAGACTGATCTAGTGAAACCAGCCATGCTCTGGTTTACGAACACAGTTGGAGCTGAGTGCTGATGCCTAATAAACTGTTTCATTTTGAATACTTAACTGCCAGTAGAAGGTGGCTTAATCACCTAAGAGCCAGATTTCCAGTGTCGTTTAGACATCTACATGCACAAAAGACCATTCACTGGGATCTTCAGAAGCACCTATTTTTTTCACTCCTTTGGGATAGTCATTTTTCAGGCTTGGGAGCTTGGTACTATCTACAGTCTGTCCCTACTGCAGGGACTGGAGTTTTAATAGCGAAGAGAGGCAAAAATGGGCCTTCATATTACAAGTATGGTTCACCTCCTGTGCCAGGGAATGATGGGGCTGCTGTGCTTCTGCACACCCATCTCCTTCACCTCATGGCTACCTTCAGTGCTAGCTTGGACTCTGCTAGAATTGCAAAGATCTCTATTTTGACAAGGTTACTTCATCTGCATTTTGCTGTTTCTGGGCCATTCCAACATCCTTGGAAATACCGTGACACCTATTTTCTACCATTCTATTTCCTATGTTGAACATTCCTGTTACACACTGGCTGGTTGGATGGATCAGGCAGAGTGTTCCCCTCCCATCTCTACCAAAAGTCCTAGTTTGTCTTATATAGGCCTGAATAAATACTACATGTGGAATGTGATGCCCTTGTTTCACACTGGCAGCCACGGGAGCTGAAAACCAGCATATCCAGCAAGAAGTGCTCAGCTCTCAGTTCATAGACTCCAGTGCTTTTTCTCTAAATGCAAAGTGCATTTGGTGACAATGCTTGGTCGCACTCAGATGGACTCACCCTCTAGTTCTCACTTCCACGTGAGAAGAATATCAGCCCTAGCACTGCTTATATTGAGGAATTATAGCTTCTTCCTATTAAAATATTAGCTTAGTTTTGATGCAAGATTGGCATGAATTGTTCTATGACATACCTGCTTTTTATAAGAACCATTTGGATGCCAATCAAATTGTCCAGTTTTAACTCCAAAAAAAAAACAATTTTGTGAACCTTGAAATACCAGTGAAATAAAAGTGTTCAACTTTGTCAACAAGCAAGGTGCTCCTTACCTCTCTTGACATCTATAACTTCATTGGTACACATGCAGTGAGCATTACTCTGCACCCTACATGGGACTGTGGGTTCAGTATGATGAACACATCCAAGAGCGAGGGAGGCTGTAGAAATAATATATGGTTTGTAAAGTGCTCCAGCATGAAAAGTATCTTAAAGGCAAAATATTTTACTTTATTAGACAGTCCTCCAGCTGTATTAATAAAATATTGGTTAGAAGTGTTTATACATATAAGATTTATCATGGTAAGACTGATTTCAAACTCACGTTTATTGAAATGAAATCAGTCATGCTGTCAATCCACATTCATTTCCTAGAATTTTATTTGAAACTGACAGACTCTAGAAACACACATTTCTTAGCCAGATATTTCCTTCATGCCAATTTGAGCCTCAACATCTCCACTTAGTTTTTTGGCATTGTGAAAAACTCGAACATTTCTGACCGTGTCCTGTGGTAATTCAATTGAAAGGGAACCTGTGGCATTCTTCAACAGAAAGATGCTTGCCTGGCAATGGTTTCTCATTCAAGGAAACATGATAAAAGTCCTTAGCATGAACTACTGCTGTACAGTTGGCCTCCCTGCTCTTCTGCTGTATTACAAGCTTTTAGTCCAGGACTTTGAAAATGAAATATATTTTGAGATGTGTATATTCCACCGCAATCCTTTCTTTGTGAAACCACAAGGTTTTTTTGCTTTTAACTGCCAAAACCCAGAAAAAAAAGTTCTGTGGTTCAAGGAAATCCAGTCTTTACAGCACAAGCATGCACAGTTATGGGTCACAAACAACTTTAACTTACTCTTTCATCGATTTTTTTGAATAATTGATGCACTACCATACTTGTGGCTCTAGATGAAATACAGCCATTTTTCAAACAAGCTTTTTTTTTTTTCATATCCCTCTCAGTTCCAGTGAATCTAAATTACTGTATTTTTTCTTACAGATTTTAGGCATACCAACTGGGATGGCAAGTCTGTTGTCACTGAAATGCTAAAACAATGTGGAGGAAAAAAAACCCGAACACTTGCAAATATTCATTTTTAAAAACCCATTCAGTTCTAAAAAGAGCAGTGCTGATTGCACTTATTCTTTTGGAGGTATTACACAGAAAAGACTAGAAACAGTGAAATTAATTTTTGGAATTGATATATATGAAATTGGTTAGTCTTAAATCTAACAAGGATGTCCACCAGTTTTCTGTAAACAAACATGGTAGGTATTATTTCTAGACAGGATATGTTGAGTTTTAAGCATGTGAGCATCTGCGGGGGCTCATTTGTTAAACTGGCTAAGGTGTAAAAGGCTTTAATGACCCCCTAAATCTCCTCCTCTGGTTGTCATGGTGGAATGTCTTCCAAGGTCAGTCTCCCAAACAAGCAGGTTCACTCGTATTGTAAACAACCATATATCAGACTGAATGATAATTGCCAGTGGGCTCTGAAACAGAGCTACATTTATCACAACACTTTCTTGTTGGGGTAATACAGGTCAGATACGCTTGCTCATGGACACATTAGACTTGAGTTTTCCTGAGTCTCTGCATCTTTCACAGTGGCCTTGTTTTCCCATTGTATTTGCTGTCTGGACAGGATGTTCTACCAGAGGAAGTGTTCCTTGTGGAAAGACGTCAGATAGTTATCCACAAACCCTCATCACTGCTAACTACCTGGCAGGCACAAGATTGATTTATGTATTTAGATACAAGCTTATGTTGGTTTTACTGCTTTGCCTCATAAAGAAAGCAGTAAGGCTTAAAAGCTGCTGACTAAAGCAGGCAATAATGCAAATTTCCCTTTGCACAATGAATCATCAGGTATTCATTTTGTATGTAATTTTGAATGTAAGAAACATTTAAAAGGGCATGGCTGGTCAGCAAGGTTAATTAATTGCTATGTTGGCGGACAGCTTTGTTTGAGAAGGCTGGGATGCTGTAATCATCTGAGACTTCCAAGATTTTGATGAGGAAACAGGTCATCAAAAAAACCACAGGATTTTTAATAAAGCAACTGATAAATAAGAGGGCTGAAGAGATGGGGCAGAATTTTCTTAGAAATCTAATGCAATTACCAGTAATCAGAAATATGATATATTAAAACACATAAATGTTTTGGGTTAGTTTCCTCAGAATAATCTATTTTAGTGTGTATGAAAGCAAATGTTAGAATACCACAGGCAGCTTTTAAAAGACTTCTTGGTCCCTGGGCAGAGTTCTGGCAAGCAAGGGGAAGCTCTGCTTGATCACACAGCATGTGTTATGAACTGCATTTGATTTTATGGCTTTCCAAAAAGCTGTCCAAGAAGGAGTTTTTTTTCCTCCTTTTGCAAAGGGGTCTCAGCCATCTTAGTGAATGTTTTTCCTCACCCAGTTGACCCAGGCCAGGGAGATATTTGCCAAAAGGGTAAGCAGCTCCCAGAGGCAGTGACTAGAGTGCAGAGCTGGCTGGTTCAATTTGGAATAGTTGGGCTTTTGCTCACCTCTTTCATCAGGGATCCTCTTTTTCTTTTTTTCTTTTCCATCTCCTATTTAAAATTCTCTTCCACTCTTCTTTGTTTCTTTATTATTGCAGCAACTGGATTTGCCCCTCTATTATGGTACTGGCGATGTAGAAAAGCATCTTCCAGCAAGGCAACTTCACTTACACTTCTCAAGCATTTGAGAAAATAAGCAAGTGAAAACACAATATGCAGGCTATGCTATCTAAAACCCTGCACCTTCTGCGACTGCTGTAAGATGCCAGATCCTTCAGATCCTTTTTGAGATATCCAAGATCCATGAAACCAAAGCAGGATCTTCCACCCAAGTGAGTCCCTGTGGATGAGTGTTACCAGAAAACTACAAAATTACTACAAAGTTACTACAAAATTCACCCATGCTGACCATGAAAAAAGAGAGACTTTACTTGTTACGAAAAACTTGGTACCTGCTTAAACTGAAACTGCTGAAATGCTGGGTGACTTTGATAGTGGCATTTGCTCACGGTTACCTGTATGAAATTTCTCTTTACCACATCCCACACCACTGGATTCTTATTCTCCTAGCACCCAGAAAACTGGTTCTCATTTTACAGGCAAGACACTGGCATGCAGTATACAACCCCATGCATATGCATCCCGTTGTCCCAGTGTTTGCCCAGAAGGGAACACAGGCCTCTTGGTGTTCACGAGGTTGCACGTGGACCAGATCTTTCTCTTGTGTGTAACATAAGTGTGGTAACGTAACCTCAAGCACCATTCATGGTATGTGTGGAAAAACCAGGCCCACACGACCACAAATAAAAATGGTTTTGCTTTCAGAAGGAGTTTCAAATGGAAATATTTTAGAGGATAATTCTTTGATATGGCTTCCATTACTCAGCTCTGTTTGTTATTTTAAAGCAGAGTATATTTGAGAGTTTATGCAAATAACTTGATACAGATGGAAATTAGGAAAATAAAATGCAATTATTTGTTGTTTGGCTTTACATCTCATGTTTCAGGGGAAATTTTACCAACACGTAGGTTTGTTAGAGAGCCCCAAATGAAACAAAACTTCTGAAAGTTTTATGAGAAACTCTGAAGGCTACCCTTACTATAGCAGTGAAGAGTGCGCAATTTTGTACAGGCTCTGAAGA
The DNA here is from genome assembly GCF_023343835.1 of Lagopus muta. Taxonomy (NCBI): domain Eukaryota; kingdom Metazoa; phylum Chordata; class Aves; order Galliformes; family Phasianidae; genus Lagopus; species Lagopus muta. The sequence goes on along the minus strand of NC_064435.1, from coordinate 79,841,098 downwards.
CGCAATTCCTGCAACACAGTGTGTCTACTGGGTATTTACAATACCTCAATGCTTATCTTCTGAGACAGCTTTTGAAAAAGTACTGGTGCTTACATGGTTCTGTTATGTTTTTGATGTTACACTGCCTTAAAAACTGGAACCAAGGGGAACTTCTTCCCACGCAACTACACTTTAAAAAAAAAGTACCAGAAAGAGTGGAACATGGCTGTTGTTCTTTGCCACAAAATGTCAGCTTCATCAGCACACACCATCAAATCACTTTATTATAGATCTGTGGTGTGGGAGTGTTGTTTGTCATTTTGTCATTGTTTCATTGCAAAGCATTTTCCCTCAAGCCCTATTTTCACCATCTGTGGTTTCTGCAAATTCTGGAGTATTCAGTGTAGGATTTTGTATTCGTACCAAGATTGAAATGAAAGTGAGTAATACTATTTGTTTTGCATTGCTGCATCCCAAACACTTTCAGATGTCTCATGTAATGATAGGAACTTCTTAAAGGCAATACAGGTTACTTCCCAAAGATTTATAATGTTTTCAATGCATTAAAAATTATTTATTTCAATGTTTTCAGTTTTAAATTTTTTGTTGAAGTATGCTTGGCTTAGGTCTTTGAGAACAGTGACTTTTGGGTAGCTAGCCAGACAACATAATAAGCACCAGTTTTGAAGGTCAAATCACTTGGAGGAACCAAAAATTCAGTACTCATTGCCCTCTATGGTACACTTACAGTGCATAATCTAAATAAAAAACCTTTGTAAATCTGGATTGTTTCCTTAGACCCTTAACAGATTTAAATATATCATATTTGTATAATATGATCTGTCTAAGTACAAAGACCTATACCTCACAATCAGATAGAATCTCACTGTCAGAATGGGAGGAATCCTCTTGCTGTTAAAGTCAATTTTAAAAATTCCCACTGGTGTTGGTGGTGCAAATTTATATCACCAAGCACTCTTTAGAGTCACCTGAAACAGCTCACTTGTGCTATTGGGAATGACACCATTTATGGGAATAGTCCAAAGACTCCTACGCAAAATGTCATGGCTTAGGAATGAAAGTTCAATAAATTGAGCTCAACTAGGGAGCTGGGTCCAGGAATTTGGGCGCCCAATAAAGCCAGTCCTGGATTAAAAAAAAGAAAAGAAAAGAAAAATAATTTAAATAAATGGATCCTGCTTCAGCTAGGTGTGCAGACTGTATAAATCTGTGGGCTGTGTCTTCTGGATATCTGTATTTCTTGCCCCTGACAGTACAAGCTCAGGAAGCCAAATACAAAATGCTGGCCTTCCACTTCTGGATCTGTCAGTCTAGTCTTATGCACCAGTGCTGCATGTTGATATCAACTTCTACACATTTTTTAAAGTGCGCAGAAAGAAGACAGTTTCCTAATAGCTTATTTTGAAAAGAAAGAAAACAGATGTGTCACCCAATTCCTGACAAGCTGAAGTTTTGTTCAGCAACTCTCTATTGAATTGACAATGCTCTACAACTATAATTCCTCACGGCATAAAATACAGCATACACAGACTCTCCTCTGTCTGCACTTCTCAAACAAAACCACAGGGACATAAATCCTGCTCTCTGGAGGCTGGATAACAGCTACTGGACTCTGGGCTCCTTTGAGAGCCTGGCATAACACAGGCAGTACATGCATGCTCATATATGCATGCACACACGTGAAACATGAAAGCACCTCAACTTTCATTGATTGTTTCCACTTTCTTTTTTGCCTACCGGGTTGCATTGTCTATGCTTGCTTTTTACTTTCTCTATAGTAGAAAGGGTAGACAAAGCACACAGTACAATGGCGAATGATGCAGAGTAGAGTGTAAAGTAACAAAGTTACATTTCAGTATATAGGACTGATGTGCCACATCTTCTTAGGTAGCTTCCCAAAAATAGCTCAGTGGGCTATGAACCATCACAAGATAATGGAAAAAAATTACACAGCAACTTGTAATGCCAGCAAAACTGAAAGCATGTCATCAGTGTATACTTAGCAGTTATTTATAAAATCTGGGAATTTCCACTTCCCTTATTTCATAACAGATCTGTCTCTCTGAATACCTCACGACTGAATGTTGAGCACCACAACTTGCTGAGGAGTATTTAGTGAAAGCAAGCTTGATCCCAGCCTGCCACTGCTCACAGGTGACTGCAAACTTGGCGCATGACATGTCTCCAAGAGAAGCGTACCTGAGGAGCTCTGCCACAGCCTGTGATCCCCTCGTCCACAGATGCATGGGTCCTTTTCAACTTCCCTTCCAGTTCCAGCCTGCTGGTAGATGAAGCAAAAATTACTCTGATGAACGGTCAATTGAAATTTCCCCCAGTCGTTGGTCAGTACATTTAAAGAATTACTACAGTAATTATATTTTATGAGTATGAGTCATTTTTCTGTTTTTAAAAAAGTACTTCACTTTACCCATCTCTTTTAGTACATTTCCATTTGGTGTGGTTTGGCTGCATGGAGAAATGTGGCAGCTGGTTACTTGAAAATATTTAACAAAGCGCCAGATTCCTCAGCTCTGGCATACCTGTGGACCACATATATGGACATAATTGCAAACATCTGTCCATCCACCCATGTAACAGCTAAGAAGAGTCATTTAAGAAAAAGAAGGCTCAAATAGTCAGCTTTGAGGGTGAGGAACTGCAGAACTGCCTGTTTGTATGTTATTTATTCATATTACATTACCAGCTAATGGCCTTCAGAGACAAAATCCTCTGTCATTTTCACAGGAGGGCCATGGCAATGAAATACATTGTAGTACCACAATATATACTCACTAAACCAAACTGTGACAGGTTACGACAAAAGCATAAACACTTAAAGAGCCTTATTAACAAACTAAGGACTTTCTATGGCATGAGTGAAATCAATAAGAGGTAAAGAAAAAAAGCCTTGGGTTTGCTCCAAAAAACATGTATCTCAAAGATATGTCAAGAATCACAGTATCTATAACCCCAAGCAGAAAACCATGGCTATCAGGAAGAATTTATTCTCAGAAAGACTGGTAAGGCATTCAAATAGGCAGCCCAGGGAGGTGCAGAATCACTGTCATTGGAATCACAGAATCATTAAGGTCGGAAAAGACCTCAAAGATCACCCAGTCCAACTGTCCACCTACAACCAAGGAATATGTGGAAGTGGCACATGAGAGACATGGCAAGTGGGCATGGTGGAGATAGGCTGATGGTTGCACTTGATGATCTTAGAGGTCTTTTCCAACCTTAATGGTTCTATGGTTCTATGGTTCATTGTACCATGGAGCTACTTGCATGAAGAAAAATGCAGCTAAAACTATCTGAAATTATTCAATTGTTTTAGCAGTCAAAACTGAGACTCCAGTCTCCAAACCACCCAGTCCCCATGCAGAGGATGGTGTACCACTGATGAGTCCTGGCCAGTCCTGGACTGATTTAACTTTTATCCAAGGTCATGCTGACCCAGGCATCTTGACATCAGTGGGTGCCATTCAGCCATGACAAGAGTCAGATCAGTGTTTTTTTTTTACCTTCCAAAACTGGTTATATTTATTAGCCTTATTAAAATTCCCTTTAGGAAACCAGTTTTTCACATTACCTTGAATGATGTAAAGGCCTGGGCTAAAATCCTTTGAGCTTTAAGATGCTCAGAATCTGGATCCACAGTAACATTTGATATATTATACTCTCAACACTTGCATTCATTGGCTGTCAAATTGAAATCACCTCTCTCCTCTAACCCACCTTCTCCCCTCCGCCAGTTATTCACACAGGGAATGGAGGATTGTTGAGCTCTGAAAGGCCTTCAAGAACTGGTAGACAACTGATAGAGTCAGTCCCATCACTCCTTGAGCCATGTGAATGGAATATTCAAAAGTGAGAGGATTCTGGAGAGATGATATGCTCAAATTTGAGCAGGGAGGAGACAGTACTGCCTCCTCCAGTCTCTCAGTTCTGGTTCTGTAAACAAGACGTGGAAAGGGTAACAGTACAGCCTCAAGGCTGCTCTGAACCTCATCTGGATTGTGTTAGTGTATAAGGAGTGCCTGAGGCACTTTCTGTCATTGGAGCAAAAGTCCTCCTTGCTCAGTTAATTTTATACATGCTGTATATATATAAACTTCATAAATACTGAGAAGATGTTGCTCATATTTATTTCTTTTGGTGGAAGACTTTTCCCTTTCCAGAGTGCTGCCCTATGGATCTGACAGACAAGAGCTGACTTTGGTGCTTCTGAGACAATTCAAGACCGCACAAAGTCCAGCTGCCCCAGGACTTCTGCCCCTGCCAAGGAGACAGCGGAGTGGAGCACTCCAGTCACATCACAGCAAGGATATTCAAGCCCCTTCATAGTGAGACTTCATCCATATGCAAATATTTTAAAGTTAAAACTGAGTGCTCAGTTTACTACATATGCAACTAATCCACAATGAATTGCTAAGCTAAAGACTTTTTTTTTTCCTGCCCACTTATTTTCTTCTTGTTAGACTCCAGGTTCTCCCAAAAGGAAAGGGACATCTGTCAGAAGAAATTTAGCCTGGCAGAGAAGAGGTTGAGCACATGGCTTTCCTTGCTGTACCTCAGGCTCTATAGAAAACCATGCAGGTGAAAAAAGATCTGCAAGCACAGCATTACAAGAAGCAGAACACACAGTCGCAGCTTGAACAAAAGTTACACTGAGAATGTGGTACGGTGTTTGCTTGGACTGATAATTTCTGACTGGTGAAGATCTGAACACTTCAAATGGATTTCATGTGCTGTTCCGATGTACCTCACAGTGATTTACAACTGATACTATACTGTGATACTATTCCTGACTGTACAGCTCCACAAGCGCATAATATATAAAATCTGCACCATCTTAAAAGGCAAGTTGAAAATCAGCTCTAAGCATTTATTTTGTGGCCCAACTTCCAGCCTTTTTTTTTTTCCCCAAAGCCAAAATGCTGTCTCCCATCATAAATGCTACACATAAATACTGTATAATGGGAACAAGGTGTCAGCTGGAGGCTTGCAGGCTCTACCTAGCTCTTGATATTTTTTTCCTATTTCTTGACTTATTGCAGTTGTATTATCTTTAGTCTAACTGAAATGTAATTTTCCAAACAGATGCAGTGAGACCTAGATCCATATCAGACAAAGCATAACATCAGAGAGAGGGCACAAAAGCCAGGCACAGTTTGCTTCCAATCTGACAGCTTGTTTCTTTGTATAACTGAGCTTCCAGAATTGTCATTTCACTTTGCATAGAATGGCAAGACAGACATCACTGTCTGACTCATGGAGATGTGTTGTAAGAACTTCAGTAGAGAAATATTTGTACTTCTGGATAATAATGATACCTCTAGCAAGAATCATGCCCTGAGTATGGACTGGAGATATTCTTTTAGTCCCTCAGCATTGTTCCATTTATCTCAGATGCCTGCAGTTAATGAAGCAATGAAATCACTATCAACAATATGATGTCAACCATGGCTTAACTGTTAGTAACCATTTCATTAATAGATAGGGAGCAGAGAATTAACTGTAAACTCGGACATCCAGCTATTGTCTAAAGTCTGAGGGTTGGTGCCAATTCTCCTAGCATGTGTTGCTGTCTGGAAATTAACCTATAAAGTTACAGCATGAGAAAATATCCAAGCATGAAAGTGTGTATACAGTTAGTAGCTCCTAAGGGTTTCACTGCAGGTGCAGTATAAGGAAAGCATCTCACCACATAGAACAGTGAAATCCAAATAGCTACTGAAAAGTCATTGAAGGATAGTTCTATGGTGGTGTCAGCACAGGACATGGATACCATTTTCAGAATTACAAAGGACAGAGCTTGGCCATCTTTCATCCAACAAGATTGCTAGACAGCCTTCCTATAAACCGGTAGACAAATACACAATATGACATGGAAAAACCACTATTAGATACTTCTTTCTGACTACAGGTGTGCAGCTTGTGAACTAAAAAAAAGTAGAACAGAAGGAATTGTCTCATGCTAAACCTGTTTATTGTACAGTGCATCCCTGTGCACTCAGGGTTTGTTAGGGTTAAGATAGCCAGTTCAAGTTTCCCTCAAGAGATAGGTGGTCAAGACGGACAGGACTATCAACAGCATAGTCATCTGGCACAAGAAGCACCCAGGAGAGAGGCATCTGCAACAGGAGGGTGTGTGTGTGTGTGTTTCCTAGTGAGCTGTCTCTTTGCATGATAGGGCTTTGGGCTCAATTTTGGATGTATGGTGAAAGAGGTCCAATAGATGCCTTGGGAGAAAGACCACTCCGGAGCGGGGGCAAACTGGTTCCTCTCAAGTGTAGCTCATTCCTTGACTGTCTTAGGGGAACTCTCTGAAAGAATTTCCAATGAATTATGTGAGGTCAGCCTGGGTTTACTGTTTGTTCTTTGGATCTATTACACTTATCTGAGTAAAAGCTAAATGCTTCTCTCCATAATTTTTTGCTCCCTTTATTTCACGCTTGAGCTTGTTCATCTGTTAGTGCTGTTATTTGTCACTTACTCAGATGTTTAGTCACTCAGGAAATAAGGTATATAAAGGAGCAGGATAACAAATCTTACAAAATTGTGAAAACAACAGAAGAGTAGCTTTGCTGGCATCAAAGTTGATGTTAAATTTTTTTGATAGGCATTAGGACTGAGAAGCCTCCAGGTGACTTAGTCCAGTCCTTTGCTATGATATCATACATTCGCTTTTTGCCATCCCTCCAGCTCATTTAAGCAGCCTAAATGCCTGGGAAGGGTGTTTTCCTGTTATTCCAATATTTGACTGTGTAGACTGCTAGAAATCTGATTTCCAGCCGGAATTCATGGATGTTATATCCATATCATTCCCACAGTCTCTTGTAGAAAATTGCTTCAGCCTGTACTAACCGATGTATGCAAAGAAGCAACATAACTGCTTCTAGTACATCAGTTACTGAGGTTAATGAATTAACTTCATTTGGGCTGTGTGGCCTCTAGAGAGCAGAGCCACACCATGCCACCGCTAGCTGGAGCCCTGGGAGAAACAAAGCTGCATTTTGCTTTGCTATTCAGTCTAGCTATTCCATCTGCCTTTTGATGTAACTGCAAGCTTTCGTTTCTCATACTGGGTCACTCAGAGAATTGACACTGCATTTTCTGTGTCTACAATCCTTTTGAAGTCAGTTCTCTATCTCCTTGTCCATTTTGCAACTGTGTGTCATCTTAAATACCTCTTCTTTGCACACAGCTCATTGGAACCGTATACTGCACTACAGATGAAGCCTTGAATTGCCTTATACGTGTCACAGAAACATTTCACTTATTGCATCCCTAGATCATGATCACATCCAGCCTGGAGATCACAGTCATTCTGCAATTAACTGGTACAGTCGGGTATACCATCTTCTCCTCCATTGTTTCCAGATGTGTTTCTCAAACAGAAATTCTTGTTACTCATTCTGAAGGGCTGGATTTTGCACTTTGTGCTATTCGCTTTCATTCCATTTCCATTACTTCTGTCCTCAGGGTCATCCAATTCTCTCTGCATGGTATTCTAGTCCTCCTCTGAATTGTCAGGGCCTTCCAACTTTGTGTCATCAACACATTTCATAAGCCCACTCCTACTTTTTGAGCCAAAACCAGCCCTTGACGAACTCCATTAATAGCCTGTCTCCAGCTCAATACTTCCTCTCTCGACACAGTCTGCTGTCATCTCTGCTTTAACCAGTTTTCTACCCATCTTACAGTTTTTCTACTAATCCTCCTTTTCCTTAGCTAAGCAGACACTTTCTCACATGGCACCAAACCAACTGTTTTACTGAAATTGGGAACACTGTATTTCCTTTGTCTAGAGAAAACAGTCGTGTTAGAGAAAGATATTACATTAGTCTGGCATGATCAGACTATGACCAAACCAGTCTGAAAACGACATTTTCCATTTTTCTGCTTATCTTTATTCTTTCCTGCAACATTTGTTTTACAGACTTGCAGGTTGTTGCAAAGTAAATGACCTCTAAATATCCACAGCGCCTTCTCACTTTTTATCCCATTTTGAGAGATGGATGTTTTCTGTTCTTCAGTCATCTTCTCTGTCTCAAGTGTCCAGGAGGGGCGTTTTGGTGATTTCATGTGCTGCTTCCTCAGTATTTCTGAGGTGGAGATTAACCTGCTCCCTTCAATACAAGCTTGATGTAGTGTATGTGAGTTCTGCTTCTGTCACCATAGGAGTGATTCCCTCTAGCCATATCACCTCTCTCTCCATTATCAATGACTTTGTGAATAAAGAAAAAAAGGCATAGTATGTCAGACTTAGGAAAAATAATAATTAATCTCCAACCCAAACTACTGCATGGCAGTTCCTTTTTTTCTTTTGTGTTCAATTCCTATTTAGATAGCTGATTTTTTTTTCTTTTTTTTTTTTTTCTTCTTCTTTTTTTTTTGGTATTAGTTTTATTTCCTTTTTAAGGTCTAGCACAGCTTGGCTTTTGGCAATTCTTACTTTATTTCTGCCCTTTGACCTCCAGACTGCTGCTTTCTTGTCTGATTAGTCTTTATTCTCATTCCTTTTAGGCTCTCTGTTATTATCCATTTGATTTTTAAGGTGGATTTTAATTCAGTTCCTTCCTACAAGGTCCCCTCCTACTTGTACCCTTACTTAGGAAACAAGTCACTGATATTTTTTGGACCTCTGACTCAAAGGAGTTTCAGTTTTAAGTAGCTGTTGCTTTTCAGCCAATAGCAAAAAGTGAACACTTTTCTGAGGTACATCTTCAGATTTTTCATGAAGCTACCATTATGATCCCCCACCTTATTTTATTCCTGACTTTTCCTGATCAGTGTGGAACTCAAAATACTAAAAAACTTACAAGTGCTCTTATAAGGATTCTTCTCTGTGACTGTATAGAATGCCACAAATAGCAAAAATTGTCATATCATGATTTTATAAAAACTGTTTTTCTTTTTGGTCTGTATACGTATATGTTCACATATTTATTTATACATACATACTGAGATAATGCATGTTAAAAAAAGACCAAAAATGATCTATCAACCTTAATTATTTTAATGACCTTAACGGCACCAAAGTGTGGTAATAGATCTTAGCAGATCACTCTGCCAATAAAAAAACTGAAAGGAAATTGTCCCTACCTATCACAGCTCTCTCTCACAACCACACTAGAGAATAAGACCATACTTTACAAATACCAATGGCACACACAATACACTCTCATAATAGTTAGCTTCTACTCTGCCAGAAAGTGATTTAAATTGTTATTTATTCTCCTTGATTTGCTGCTACTTAGAAATTGGACTGAGTTGCTACTCATTATTGGACAGCACTGATCATGAACGTGCCTCAGAACTTAACAAGGTCACTGTAATAAGTGATAACTAACGACAGCAACAAGCATGGTTAATTTTAGTCTTTGCTGTTTATGTCTTAACCTCATCCAAATTAGAGCTATGGAGAAGATCTGAATGTTCTGCTTCTGAAGAGAACTTGCACAGGCTGGAAAACAGCATGCCAAGGCCCTAAGAAATGTGTGACATTTTAAATAGACTTTTTTAGGTAGTATAGAAATGTCTGAGGTGAAACACTAAGCCTTGTCATACAGGGCTAAAGCCTGCCTCTCCTCACCCAGTAGGAGTGAGGGACTGGGAGAAAACCTTTAGCACAGCTGATATCAGGACAGGGCAGAGCTGCATTTCTGGTGCTCACAAGAGTGCATGGGCTACACCCTTTGAGAAAGGAAGGAGAAATATCATGCTGCTTCCTTCCAGGCACACAGTCCAGCTGAACTGCTCAAGTCTTTTCCAAGGACCATCCTCAGGGGACTCCTCGAACACCTCCTGCCTCTGCAGCATCAAACCCAAATCAGCCTGCATGCCACGGCATGGAACAGGAGGTCTGGGACAGCACTGTGCACACAGTGAGACATCTACCCTCAGCTACCCTGTGCACTGACCTTAATCATTGCTTTGGGAAGACTATTAAGAGTCACTAAATTATGTGTTCTAGATTCCTATCAATAGCTGCTTTATAGCACCCATATCATCTTGACCATACTACATCACAAAATTGCCTCTTAGTTGGGAAAAGCATTATCTGAAAGGATGCAAAACAGGGTTTACTAAGTATGGATACTCACTACAGTGAGTGCTTCTCCAGTCAACTTTTAAAAGCACAAACAGAAGTTCAGCTCTTGAGCCTATAAAAACATTGATTTCCTAAACCTCCTGCTTTCCTAACTCCTGAATGTGGGCTTTTTTTCCTTTCTCTGCATGTGGAAGAAGAAACACTCTAGACAATACAGTAAATTTTTGCCCTATTATTATACAGAAATCCTTTTTCTATTTAATTGCACTGACAACATTAAAAAAAACTCAAAACCTTGAAGCTCTGATCCCAGCAGGTATATAATCTTCAGAGAGGCTGCTGCCCTGGATCATTGTATAGAAAAGTGCTCTTGAGTGTGTGTTTTGGGTTTTCTCTATTTTTTGTCTCTCTCTCTCGACTATATGGGGAACAAGTATAGACAGATGCCAAAGTTAGGATACTAAAAATATTTACAAATGTGTCCACCACCCACTGAAATTAACGAGAGAAACTTGAGTGCCTCCCTGGTTAGAGAGAAATTAAGTATGCTTGTAATTTAAGCATTTTAATTTGCATCTATGTTATGAAAAGTTTATGTTGATTCTGCTCCCAGGCAACCTCCTACAAAAACGCAAGCTAACTGCTATGACTGAGTCCTGGGATAATGGTTTGGACTCAGGAAGTCAGTTTTCTGGTAAAGGAAAACATCAGAGCCTGTACAGTTTGAAACTCCCTGCATGCACTCAGCCAACCTGCACATCACAGATGTTTTCTGTCTATGGAAAGCCAGCACTAAGCTGCCACCCAGTGTGGATGGCAGCGAGCGGCTCAGAGACAGGTGCCTCTTACAGCTGATGCACCTGAAGCAGAACTGTGTCCATTTTGTGTGGCAAGGGGTCAGTTAATGCAATGATGCGTTCTCTCTGAAGTGATGTCTGTAAGCAGTGCAAGAAAATCTGACCATTATGCGTCTATCCGTATTTCTGATTTTATTCCTCCTAGTTTTTGATCACTCTCAAAGTCTGTTGGCTTCTACACACAGCCAATGTAATTCCTTTAAATTTTAGGAAACATGTTAGAAGAAAGCAACAACTGCCAAATATTTCTGATTTGTCAAGGATCATCCTAAATCTGTGCTGTGAACAGAAGCACCGTTGTTTTTATCCAGAGCATTACGTTGGCAGAACCAGGAGGTGCAGACATACAGTACATATTCAACCCTCAGCCTTCTTCCAGGTGCCTCCAATGCTCAAATGTTTTACCATCCATTTTTTCTCACCTAAAGGGTGGAATAAATTTTGCCTCTCATCTGGCTTTAATTTCAGGCAGCGTTAGGACAAGCAGAATCTCCAGTAGTACAGTGAGGAATTGGCTAGAAATATCCCTGCTATGGCCAGGACATTACCTTCCCAGAGATGGGTTTGCCACAGCACAGTCGTCGTGCACAGCTTATGCAAAGCACTCTTTGAAATATGGAAACATCCAGCATTTTTGCGTGGCAGCCAAAATAAGCCTTCAGTCCTGCCACTTTGCTGGGACCCACCCTGTGCAACCGACGGAAGGCTCTAGCTCAAGTCATGGAATGAGGCCACAGAGGCCAAATGCTGCTCTGAGATGCACCCACATGACTCCACTAGAACAACTCATCTGAACAGGTGTGAGCCTAAGAAGGATCAAAACCCAGCGTCAAAACGGCGTTTTAAACCCACTGCGTTATTTTATCCCAGATTTCCATTTTGCGGCCTCATTTTGTGAGATACAGAGACACTTCTGATCAGGTTAGTCAGAGCATAAAGCTCAGTGCATGGGGACTTCAGAAAGGATCTCATACTCCTGGGCCCTGAGGCTGGCTGGAAAATTCCTCGGGGAGAGCTTTGCAAATGCTCAGCGTTCAGCTTAGGTGCCAGAGTTTTACAGAGTGCTCATTATAAATCTTGTGGAAAATCTGACAGCATTGAGAAGTGTCTGAAACGGAGCAGATCTTTTCTAGAAGCTGAATTTTAGGTATACCACGAGCTGCTCTATTTTTAAGTCTCTATTTTAGGGTACTGGATTTTTATTAGTGAGTTGGTAGCCAATTAACAGTTAAAAAACCCCTACCAACAGATATCCCTCCACCCTTCCGGCTAAATTATCATCTGAGAGAGAGAGAAACAGCACCAAGCTATTTTCCTTCATATGACATGTCAAGTGGACAGCATCTTGCAAGCCAAAGACATAAACACTAACTCACCCACGTAATTTTATTAGACTAAAATAAAACCATATGATGTTTCTGTATCAATGCCTGAAAAATCAGTTCACTAGATTCCGGCAATGTAAAGCGTCCCTAGCACTTTTGTTCAAACACACATATATTTAAGGCCCAATGAAAAATGGGGAAAGTTCTTTTCAAGGAATAGCTGGAAAACAGTTCCCCCAGAACAGAAGTTACCTCAGCTGTTTGCCATCACTGCCACTGACAGTAACTCAGAATATGTTCACAATGCAGTGTACACAATAAACTTCATTTTATAGGTGCTATTCAACAGCCAGTGAAGTAAATGAAAAGACTTAGAGTAAGTTCAGTGGATTTTGGAGCTGTCACTGTGCTTCACACCTCCTGTTACAGTCACACATTCAAAAACACTACCAACATCATGTATCACACACTAAGTTAGAAATGGTGCTACCTAGCTTTAGGAATAACCATATAGACAAGGTAACATCTATCCAGAAGACAATTGCTTCCATCTGTTTGAAAGAATGACACTGCTTAGTTATAGTTACATACTTTCATAGGAAAAATAGCAGCAGAAATACATGAGTTCTGGCTTCAGTGCTATTTCTTTAAACTACTGTTATTCAGCAGAGTTTGATTTTTCCAGGCAACGAAGCAAAATATAAATTACCTACAAGACCTGCTGTCTGAACTAGCATATCTGAAAATAGAATGTAGTGATTTATGCAGTATCTTGTCATCGAGGAATCTCAAAATATTTTACAAATGAGAATGACCCCAAAGTATCCTCTGCTGTTATCTCCATTCCATGGAGCATGCAGAGCTTTCTCTGCTAAGCCACTTGCCACATCTGATGAGCAGAGCCAGGAGCAGGGGCCCCAGTGGTATTGTCTTAGTGACATTTCCTTCCATTGCTTATTGCTCTCAGCAGGATCTGTTAATGCTTGTAGCCACGCAGAGTGAGATGAGCAGGTAACATTTCTTACTACAGATTCTGTCTAGTACAGTTAGAAACAGCTGCTTGAGACTGGCAGCCCAAATTGAGCCCTTCAGCACCCAAGTTTAGAAAAAGCCTTGTAACTCTCAGGTGTTATATCACAGAATCATAGAGACATAGAACAGCTTGGGTTGGAAGTGACTTTAAAGATCATCAAGCTCCAACTCACCTGCTGTGGGCAGGGTTTCCAGCCACTAGGTCATGTTTCCCAGGGGCCTATCCAGCCTGGCCTTGAACACCTCCAGGGTAGATGAGGAACTGGAGAGCAGCAATACACACCACTGTCACAAAAAGACAGTGGAGGCAGGGTAGGATTTCATGCTGTAAGTCTTGACATCGCAGCAACAGGTTGGAATAAGAGAGGCTTGCAGCACACAAGCACATAGGTATGGAAGCTGAACTCCTCACCTTTGATGATCAGATAGTTGTAGGATCTGTTGTCTGTTCAACAGCATCCAACAACTCTCTTAAGCTCTGCTTTTGGCAAATCACCTGATTCTCATTCTTCACCCAACCAGCACATGCACATACATACACACACACACACACTCAGGCATCTTGTTCCTTGCCTGTCTTTGTCACTAACTTTCCCAAGAGCATGAATCTAGCATGGAGATGCCAGTCCTTATTAGGTTCATCAACTGCAGTGAATACTTTCTTTTCACTGCCTCCCTACAACTTCCAGTCCTCTGAATCTAGGAACTATTGACTGTACCTCATCTTAGCCATAACAGCATGCTGCCTGCATGAGCAATTGACCAGCATTGTCCCTTGAAGGACAAGAAGCAGAGAGGATTGTCGAATCATAGCATATGCCAAGTTGGAAGGAACCCATAACGATCACTGAGTCCAACTCCTGGCTTTTCCTAATATCCAAGCTGGATAAGAGAAGTCTGCTGCCCTCCCACAACCTCATGTGGCCATGCCATCAAGCACCAAAGCAATGTGTTTCTGTTTTTTGTTTTGCTCTCTCCATTTAGTGCTTGTGGTTTTTATTTAGAAGATGACTGGGATTGCTGTATACTGATTTCCCTGTAATTTGCAATTAGGGAAAGGCCAGTGTGTAGATCACCTCCACATACAACTTAGCAACAGCTCTGAGAACATCTCTGTGCCTCTGTTTTTACTACAGATTCTCAGATACCACTGGCCTCCGTACAAAATGAGTGATGTGATGTTTTAAGTTTGTAGGAGAAAAGTATCAGACGTGTAGTTTCAAAACATATCTGAGACAAAAAAAGAGAAGTTGAAGATTCAGGAAAATTTATGGGCTATAAAATCAAACAAATCTGGATATTTTCTGAGCGAAGGAGATACAAGACAGATGATACTGAAAAGAAACAAGTATCTAGGATTTTCATTCATAATAAAGTTTTCAGTAATACAATGACAGCCAAAGAAACCAACTCAGTTTTTTTCACTGCAATTATTTTAAATAAAATACGTCATTTTTCTCAGCCTGATGTTTGGCACTAAGATAGAATTGTACTTGAAATGAAGCAATAAAACACAATTAGCCATTTTATGTAGCAGTGGTAGTTTCAAATCCATTCTGAGCTAATAAAAAATTGTAGCATTTTTGAATCAACAGTAAATCACAGATTAAGATGCCTACCAGGAACAAATACCAGTTCTACATTTTAACAAGTAACATTTGGTATTGTAGCCTCTCTGCCTGTTCTTTGTTCTCCTTATGCCTTTATTCCATCAAAAGAGTTGATTTATGCCACCATAGTCAAGACTTCATTACCTGCTATTTAACCCACTGAAAGTAAACCCTGTCTTGAGCAATCTGGAATACGTGAAAAATCAGAAGTTTTATTTTTGATCTTTTTCTTTTGGATATTGAACAGAAACGCCTTTTATTTTCCCTCACAAGCAACTACCTTGATTTTTTTTTTTTTTTTTTTTCCTTCAGCAACAAGGAATGGAAGATTAAAGAAACGGGATATGGTTTATAAAACCTTTTTCCACAGGCGTGCCCTATATGACAGACTGTGTCCCTGGAACACCTTGGCTCAAATGTAGTAGCTGTGGGTGTGGTGATTATTTCCTGGCACAAGGAGGGATTTCAGGAAAGCACTGACTCTGCCTTCTCCACCCAGGCAGGTTCCTGACCTCTACTTACAAGCGACAAGAGCTCTCGTGTGCATAAATCGTACAGGATCCTTAAGGCAAAACCACTCACAGTGTTTGCATTGTGGGTCTGTTCCCTTGAAAATATAAATGTATGTACAGCGTGCCTGAGGGTACCCAGTTCTGAATTATAGAGTGCCTTGTGAGCAGTTGTGGCATTTGGTTTAAAGATACTCCCCATGCCTCCCTCTCCACTTCCCACTTCTTATTTTAAATTCAGCTTTTCAAAAGCTTGTTACCGAAAATACTCTGATAGATTCGTGGTGGTGCTGACTAGCAATAGCTTTGCAAAAGGGAGTGAAAGATCACTTCATAGACTTCAGCTTCTTCCTGGAATTGCTGTTTTTTTCCTTTCACTTTTTTCTTTCTTGGAAGATATATTTTTAAAAGAAAAAAAGCGTGTATGAATTTACTGCTATGCGGGGCTGTTAGATGGGTAGCCACAGAGATCAAAGTGTTTTCTCCACTAAATAAGCGTGGCATGGAAAGTGCCAATTCTCTCTTTTCTAAGTCTGTTCTGAGGATGTACATTTGTGGGTGAGACCTTGCACAGCCATGTCTGAAGAGAGCTCGAGCTAGAGAAAGTCATGTTGAACAGGTATTATGGACACAGGAGCTCTGCGTCCAGATCAGGCTTATAGGTGATAATGGCCCAATGTTACCTCCATTCTTTTTCACACATTATCTGGCTTCTCCTTCGGGAGCTTCTCAGGGCAACTGTGACAGTAGTGAGAAGATCATCATCACTGGGCCAGCAACCTGAATTTTGTAGATTGGCAGCAGTAAGACCAGGAAGCCTCCAGCATCATATGTAGACTTCTCGCTTTCTTTTTCTAAAAAAGAAAAACAGAACAGCAAATGTGATCAATACCTAACACCAAGACATTGTGTCTGGTCAACAAATGACCCTTCTCTTTCCTCTGAAGATCAAAGTATTAGGATTAAATTCAGTAAGGAGAATATGATGGGGAAGATGAGCCAAGAAGCAAGAGGAACATAAACTGAAAATGAATAGATAGAGTTTTAAGCACACACTAGAGCAAACCTGCACAACAGGTACAGCCTCTATTGTCTACATATAACTGATGAGTCATGGACTGACTTGAGGCAGTGGTACCATTGCTAAGAGTTCTGCAGTCTTAGGAGGAGCCTTTGAGACATCTTTGCCAGGAAGAGGGTGGCCAGAGTCAACAGAGGGGATTCATCCAGTGATAAAGCAGTCATCTAGCAAGCCTAGTCCTTGGAAGCCTCAAAGTTTAATTGTGCTTGACCTGAGCCTGACGTTTGTTTAACCAAGTTCTAGAAAAGGAAAGTCCCGGAAAGATCAGGACAGATATATCTGGATCTCAGAAAAGGAGGTTAGGAGAAATGAAGAGGAGAATGATGAACAGAAATGAGCTATGCTCTGTACACAATACTCTTTCCCAAGGATGGGCTGAAACCCAAGATTCTGGTCGTTCCTCTGCTTTTCAGGAAATACAAGTTTTTCTTCTGTGTTTCACTGATGTTTGATTCTCCTTGGATGCAGATCTGTGCCTCAGTCCCTGCTATACAACACACTAAGTCATATCTCTGTTCACTACAACCAAAGCTTACCATTATGCACAGGGAAAATGTACACAGAAATGCCTATTGACTTAAAGACATTACTGACTTTGAAGCCAACTGCTCAAAAGCAAGGAAGTTGCTGCTCAAACTCACACCCTTCCTTACGTGGATGGATTGTGATAGGACCTTTAACTGCTTCACTGAACATGATATTTTCCTTCTTCAGGCACAAGTCATTCAGACACAGTTATTTGGTGGCCCTAAAAAGAATCAGCAGAGTTACTTGGCAAACGGCTATCTTATATATTTTTTTCCTCTCTGCACAATGTATCTTCAGGTTTTGGTAACTTCCATGTGATTGAGACATAAACTGACAAATATTTTTTTGGCAGCCTTACCTGCAAATAGTTTGCAAATAGTTTGATCCAATGGGGGCTATGGGGAAAAAGCTCCAGTGTTTACTTCTGGCTCTGAACATTTAAAAGGTGAGATATCTCCGGAATATGTTATTACACTCACTCAATCCAGTCCAGTAACAGTAACCAAACTGTGTTTATAGGTTCTACCTTGTACAAAGAATCCAGCAAGGAAAAAATGAAAATACCTCATTAAAAACTATCTCTGTTAATGCACATACACAATGTTTGATGAAGACTTCTCAAAACTCAATGTGTCAACCTGTAAGTCTCTTCAAAATAAACAACACAGATCAGGAAGGCATGTTTTCTGGAATGATACATGACAGAGACAGCAGCTCCCAAAAAACTTTGTTTTCTGCAGCCTCAAGAGAACCTGATCTATGAACTCACAGAATTGTAGGGGTTGGAAGGGACCTCTAGAGATCATTGAGACCAACCCCCCTGCCAAAGCAGATTCCCTACACCAGGTTGCACAGGTAGGTGTCCAGGCAAGACTTGATCATTAAAAGTGACTGGGAACATAAATTAAGTATTTTCACAGCCTATTTTTTTCTTGTTTTTGAAGAATATTTTGAAAATAAGTGCATTTTTCTCAAAGACTTTAGCTTGGCTGAAAAATTCAATTTTTTTTTCCCCACCACATGGACTTTTCTGCTATGAAGCACAAACAGAATCCATCCAACAAAGCATCTAAATGCATACTTAACTTCAGTGGATCTGCTCACACGTTTACAATTCATGGTTCTTATATTTCATGGATGGAATAGTCAAAGGAGCTGATGGAGGATGGCTGCAAACCCTACTGGCTTTCTGGGCATCTGACTCTACTATTTTCTAAAAACTCTCTTAAAAACAAACAAACAAACAAACAAACAAACGTGTTGAGGCTCAAGAAAGAATTTTCAATACCATGTCAATATGCTATAATTCAGTGGCCAGATACAATGCTATTAAGTGAATGAAGCAGTCACAAAATATCTCTTTGCCATGCCTCACAAGAACAGAAGAAAGAACAAAATCCGCGTGCGAGCGCTTTCAGCATTCACTTGATGTAACTGCTCAGTGCACAGATGCCCTTGAGCTCATCACAGTTACCCAGTACACACTAGACTGCATATCCAGCTGTTAACCACCACTTTGACTTTGTGTGCAACATTATTTATAAAAGGATATGTTTAGAGTTGTATGGGAACTGCTGAGGCACGGCCTGAACCTCTGACTGATCACCTGAGGCGAGCCATGAGTCAGCCAGAGGAGCACAGGTGAAGGCAATTCAGCTGTGCTGCCAGAAGGGGTGCAGCCAGGCTCCAGCCCTCCTAGACCTATTTAAGAGCTGGCTACCAGAGGGGAAGGATCTCTTCTGGAGATCGCCTCTCTTGGTGTTTGATGGTGAGCTCAGCTGAAGGGGAAGCTCTTCCACTTATTCTCTTTTTGTGATCGTTGTCTATTTTGCCTAACTCTCTTGATTATATTGTGATTATAACATCTTGATATCTATTGATTGTACATGAGTGTTGGAGATTATCATCAATGAACTTAGAACACCAACCAAAACATAGGAAAATTCAATTACTTATCCTGTGCCTCAGTTTCTTCATTTGAGAGAATGGAAATGACAATTCCATCTGCCTCCAGCTGTTTTCAGAAAGATGTTAGAAGGAATTTTTTTCTTTTACAGACTGTTTCCTGCCAAATGCTAGATTTTTATCTGAAAAGATTTGGCCATTATATCTATTCCAAAGATCTGGGGGAAATGGTGGGAAAAGTATATTTTTTTGTTACATTTTGTTTTTGAGTCATACCCAAATTTTCCAAAAATGCTTTTGGAAAGAGAACAGCATTGGACTACATCCAGCTAGAAAGGCTAAAGTTTATGAAAATAATAAATAACTAAAACTGGGACTTTTGAATGGAAATGTTTAGATAAACTAAATATTAGTGCTTCAACACACAGGTGCTTCACTGAATTTTTTGAGTCAGAAGTATAGAAGACAGGAAATGAGTGGGAGAAAAAATCCCCACTTCTTTTTTCTCCTGGTATATATATTTAAATGGAAACAGGAAGAAAATAAGATGTCATGTACAGTACGTGATAGTGATAGAGTTGGCTTAGACCGTTGACACATCCTTGTGCTTTCAGTGACTCATCTATAGAGGTCAATGTGAATTAAAATTGAAAGTGGAAAAGTTTTGTACAATTTATACCAAATGTTGCAAAAACTAAGACTCCAAAGTCAACAGATCAGTTAAGTTCAAATAAGCACGAGTCTGTGTCCCATTGAAGGCAATGGCACTTAACATCACACTTCAGTACATTAGTACATATTAGTGTCATAAAAAGGTACCCTCCACAGTTGCCTAATAAGTGTAAATTAAAAAAAGAAGGGAAAAAAGAATAAAATTCTCTCTGGCACTGCTGTTTGGTGTCAGCATGGCACTCCACACAAGCTCAGGAGCTGCCTGGACAAAGCAGATCATGATTCGATACCTCAGTCACTAATAAACACCAGCTTACCCCCAGTAACCCAAGAGAGATACGTAATAATGTTACAGCAGTTATCTTTCAGTTCAGTCCATGCAGTTAGGACCATGCTGCATTATTAGCTCAACTTGTTCTTTACAGGATTTGGAAACAATTCTCACCTGTCTATACTGAAACCATGCATTTCTCATGACTCACCCCTTTGGTTTCCATAGAGGTAACCTCCACAGAAATTGACACTTTTTGTGAATCATTCTCATCACCTTTGGCAACAAACTCCAGGCTTTTCTTAGTGATCTTTAAGCTGGACCCTAGAGTACTCACTGCTCCTTTTGCACAGACTTCAGAAAAAAACAAATAAAAGTCTGACTCACAAAATATGAGATCAAAATCTGCTCTTACCATTAGCATTGTCAATGGTCTAAAACAAGAATAACTGTCCTTCCAGAAATGTCTGAAGGCCTTTGAACCTGAGGCCAAAATGGCAGAGTTGAAAGTCTGTGAAAGTCTGGCAGGATATATGCACCCATGCATAACTGAGGAGTAGAGGTAAAAGCTCTGGCAGTCACCAGGCATTCTCCTGGGCTCCAAGAGCCATGACTTGCTGATGAGTTAACAGCTGGCACATGGGCCCAATTAATACACTTCAGCCTTGGAATGAGTTTTCTAGTTCTACAATGAGGTTTTCTTTCCTTTCTTTTCCTTTTTTTTTCCTTTTTTTGTCCTTAACAGATTTCTGGTAATGCTTTTTAACATTTAGAATACAGTTTTTTTGAAATAGAGATAGCTGTTTCTGTTAGTTACTAAATTGTTGATGACTTGACTGAGAATGCAGTTCATAGCTTGAGAGACGTGAACGTGGAGCATTGAGGTCACTTGTCCTTCCTGAAGATGGACAAGAAGAAATCAAGAGAAGGCAAATATCGCAGGAGGAAAAGAGGCATAGTATTGAGAATAAGCTGCTTTCAGAGAGAAAGAGAAAATAGAGTAAAATTAGGAAATTTTGATCTAGTAAACTAAGTTAGTGAGGCCCGGAAAAGGGAAAGTTTGAATCTCAGGCCAGTACTGGCATACGTTCATCTAATGCTTATACTGCAGAACATCACACGTGAAAGTTGTGATGTTTTGAAGCTTCTGAAGTGATGTGCATGCACATTCCTGGGTCTTTTATTTAGAGCTGAATGTCTGAATTTCCCTTAGTAGTGCTGAAAATCCTGCTCAAAGTATTCCTCTACCCTGACAGGCTGAGCAGCTTGTGTTGTAGTGTAATGCCACATACATTTAGTCAGTGAGAGAGAGGAACATCAGAAACACTACATTTGTGGGTTTTGTTTTTTCCTTCTGAATTTCATAGAACTATAAATTCTTCTTTCACCTCAAATACTGTACTTGCCAGTCCAACCTTAGGCAATCAGAAGGTAAACACGCAGAAGATATACACACGGAACAGGCAAATGTTTTCATCCTATTTACTATTTCTTTCAGATTGAGTAGACCAAAATCACGCATACTCCTGAACTGACCATTTGTGGCTGTGCACACACTACCCAGGAGAATGAAGAAGCTACCAGCTCTTGTGGATGAATAACAGCATGTTCTTTTCCCCATCGTCTTCAAGATTTTACAAGGTCCATTCCTCTTCCATCTCATTTTTCTTCCAAGAGATATAGCTCAGCAGGGGGCTACTGCTTTCCCATCAGCTTTTATACGTTTACAAAACATAAATTAGTTCAGACCACATTAATGTACAGTTCTGCTAGATCCATTACAAAAGCTGGAATTCCTTCCAAGCCAAGCAGTAGTGCTTTATTTCAGATTACTTTAAATCATAACTGGCCTTTTCTGCCTTTTGACTAATGGGATGTGATACAGGAGATGACCTTTGATTGGGCATGGTTAGATCTTTGGTTTGACTTCTGCTGTTGTTGGCTCTGTTTGCAGTGAGAACCAACATAGCTGCTAGCTTCTGCAGAAAAAGGCTCTCCTCTGGTGATTTTGTGGGTTGTTCACACTGCAGAGCAAAAAGGTGAGACCGTGCAAAAGGGTATGGCTTCAGGTGGTAAAAGTGGAACAAGTAGCTCTTAGAGAACAGGAAATAAAGCTGATACACAAGAAAGATTCAAACCCAACAGTGTGAACACCTGATTTTCAGCTGTGCCCGATTTCCATCTTCCAGAAGTTCCCAGACTTCTGCTGACATCATTTGGTGATAAAGGTGCTCAAAATCTCTAGAAACTGCAGTTTTTCAGTTTTTTTCTACAGAACTATAGTTTGATTTGCAAGTCCAAAACTACCCTATAAAACCACACTGTCTGTAGTTAGAGACAGAGGTCTTAGCTGTTCCTTAGAGTTCCATACCACTTAAACTCTGGCTTCCCTACTGCCATAAGTCTCACTGTCCAAAGCTCTAGCATAAACAAAGTATGGAAAACAGCTGTTTAACTACCTTTGGCAGGCCACTTTGCTAGACAGCTGCCAACTTTGATGCTTTCCAAAACTGGTATTGGGTATGTTAGGTCTTTTTAGAGGCATTTACTTTGCAGTGGCTATATTTTCACATACAGAGAGATAAGGTATCCATTTTTTTGGGAGGTAAATCCCCTTCTATTTGCTTTCTCACTGCTTTTTAAGGTGCAGTGTACAAAAGAGCTCTCCAGTTTCACAACATGACCTACCAAGGATCCAATGCTGTGAAACCAAATGCAGGAAAAGGATCTAGAGTGAAAGTTCACAGTGAAAAACAGACAAATGATAATAAAACACACACACACTCAATATGGGAGGAAAAAAAAAAAAAAAAAAAAGGAGGTGGTTCTGTAAAACCAGTCTGTAATTTTCACGTTGGCAAGTAGTTTCCACTTTTTCAGTTTACTCATGACTGTGAAGGATCAGCTATCATTTCTCAGACATACATGAGTAGGTGGACCCAGTGCCCTGAAGAAACTCTGGCTCAAGTAAACGCCTTGTGTTCTTCCTACCTAATCTCCGATGCCATTTCAATTGACTTTTAGCTTTTGTTCCTGCTACTAAAATCAGTGCTATATTTCCTGTCTAAAAGCAGCCACATTTCAGTGACAGGTGATGTGAGCTCTGCAAATACAGAGCCAAATTCCACTGCGACATAAGAACATATAATTATGATAAAAATGGATTTGTGCACTATGACACAAATGGGGCTGCTCTATGAGACAGGCAGAGGATAAAATCATCTTTATCATCTACTACCATTAATTAATGCTATAGAAAACTGCTCATTAATGTAAGACTAAACAACCAGGTTTGAAGACTGAAGTACCATACCTGCAACATCAGCAGCCCTGGGTTGGAGCTGCACTTCTATGAAGTGTGGCCTCAAAATCCTGTGTGTATGTGTGTGCAGTGACCCAAACAGAAAGGGAGTTTTTGACATGTAAACAACTATTTGTCTTCTGCACTCTTGAACGTAGACCCATTATCTTATCGTTCATTAGCAGACTACTGAATTCACATAATTGGTAATAGTTTCTGGAAGCTGTTTGGCAAGAAGATATGGAAATTACTAACTCACAGCTGGGTAAGAAAAAATGGCAAACATGCATGTTGTGCTTGCTCTCTTCCTTCACCCCTTCCCTCCCCCCTGCACTCTCTTCCTTGGACACTGTAGATTTATGGCCTCACAGTATTCACAGATGATGTTTTCATAGTCACTAATGAGGTCCCAGCAGTTTTTTAACAATAACAGGACATTACTACTCCTAAGATATATTATGTGATTTCCCCATTTTTCTCCATTTCGGCTGAATACTCAGAAGTGTGCTAGCTGAAAAATCTCCTGTTTTATTATTATTATGATTGATGGTCTGGTCATGTGATATAAATGACTGCTGAACTGTAACTTTCAAATTGTGAATTTGTATACAACCTTAGAATGTAATCTTTTAACACATTGTTCATGGGTTTGTACATACAAATGCCAAAACAATTTTTGGCTGTTTTTGTTTCTAGAGAGAAAAGGGCAAGACAGCAGAGATCACTTTTCAGTGCTCTTGTGCATTCATTTTTCCTCCCTACAAGAATCTGGCTTCAGCCCATCATAGTTGGCAGTGTACTCTGAAAATATTTAATGGTAATAATTGAAAATAATTGTTTAGAAAGCTATGACCTTTCAATGTTTATTCCCCGATTCAGGAAAGCATTTAAGCACTTATTTTATTTTATTTTACACCTGTATTTAAGTTACACTTACTTTGAGATAAGGTAGATTTTGAAGGCTTTCTTTTTTTTGAATGTAAGTTCTTATACATAAACTCTTAGATAACAGACAAGTAAGTTTTATTTAGGATAGTCAGGAGCATGCTGCTGTCTTAAATCAGATCTAGAAGTTTTTATCATTTGCTTGCTATCATTTGCAGTCATAATGTTTACAAGCTCTTACAGAAGTCACTTAACATACAAGAATTTCATATGCTAGTGTGTTCATTTAACAAAGCAGAATTAAGGAGATCAACTTCTTGCTCACCTAGACCTCTGAAGTACCGATTTCCTATCTTCTCTTTTGCCTATGAACTAAAATCCTTGCTTTAAAGAGTGATATTGAAGTCTCTTCTGCTAGTTAGATACTTGCAGTGAGGTCCGCTCACTGAAACCATCCAAAGTCCCTCCCATTCCAACGTCTACACACTTCTAGCCTTCATCACACTGACTTCATGCAGATGGGACTACACACATACCTAACATTAACCATGTGTGTTGTCTCTTACAGGTTTAGGACCAAAGAAGATCTTTGGTGGGAATGAGTAAAGCTGTGGTCAGGAAAAACCCTGGAGCTGCTATTAGATCACACACTTTACTTAAGAACTTCCAAGTCCCCTAGGTCTGTGTGCAGATTTGTTATGCTCTCTAGAGGGTATGTAAAACAGAAAACAAAATCCACACCCAGTGAAATCAACAGTTTTGCCAACAGGTCCATGTGAACAGAATCCCTCTTCGAGGGACATGTACTGAATTTTGGGTCTGTTCATGAAGGGAATGTTGGTTTTTAAAATTATTCTACTTGGATTACTTATATCTCTTTCTTTCTTGTGTAAATGAGTTGACAGGGAGGGCAGAAGGCATAATGAGTGAAAGAGGCTGTGGGAAAGAAGACAAACTCCTCTAATTTGGGCCCAACAAACAAGGACTTATTGGGTCTAATTTCCATTTCTTCTGATATTAAGTGGATTTTTCCAGGAGTTCTTGTGAATTGAAAATATTCTGTGCTATATATATATATATATTTTTGTTCCTGACAGACACAGGGATAGCAAGCTGTAGTTTTTGTTTAGCAAACATTGATCCTGAGTTTGTAGCGAGGTGCTCATTGTCAGGAACTTTCTTCTGTTCAAGTCAGATTTGGTGATAGTTTGTTAGATTTTAATGCTGCAATTTGTAAGCATGGACACCAGTTCTGTGCTCCTTTTTAACTGCAGTTGCCAGATCTAGCCAACACATGGTTCCAATTTTGCCCCACCTCAAATTCTTATGATGTAAATTTTCATGGAAAAGTGTCACTTTGAAAACCAAAAAGCTCTATCAAGCAACTTAACATTTCATCAGCAGATATATTTGCAGCTATTATCAGCAACTTGCTCTTGGCAACATCCCAGTGCACTCTCCCAACAGTGGATTTTTGCCCCTTGTTAGCTGTTAGAGCTGTAATATTTTCCTTGAAAATTACTTGCAAGACTCTTATCCCCAAGTCCTTCGTATCTCCCTCTTTCTTTGAAATGCTTAGGCCATTTCCAGCCACTGAAAAAGAGCCAGTCCTTTAGTGCAGATGACTGAAGACTTGGAAAGGGAGAGGAAAGTCACAGAACCACAGAGGAAAATGAAAATGTTCTTTTTTTTTCTTGGAATGATTATGTCTCCATCCAAGTTCTTCTGGTTTCCCTGGTTATTATACTCTTACAACTTGGTTATCTTACCTGCCTGACAGTGCTGAAACAAACACCAGACAGACCAAGGTTTCCATTCCCATTTTGCAATTGCTTTTCTTTTCCTTGGGACTTAACTACAAAAAAGAGAAACAGGACATTAGTCATGATCAAAATTAAGAAAATACCAAGTTGTCCCATGAGTGACAGAATTAGTGAGCCTGGCCTCCCACAAGACTGTCCTCATTCCTCTGCCTATTACATCAAAAACTTGTTCGTATTCCCTGTAGTGCCAGATCAGAAACAGACAGCATTTACTGTGGCCAGCTGATGGTAATGCATGTGGCAAATGACCAGTTGGCTGCAACCAAAGAAAATAGATAATGGCTAAATAGAAAATGCTTTTCCTTTGGGTGTCTGGCGTGGGAGCAGGGAGACTCTTCCCCATCCAGCCACCAATTTTCTTGAAGTCTGTGATTTTCTACACCTCTTCTGCGTTTCTTAGGAATTGTTTAATGGAATTCAAAGTGATTTATACTGGGAAGAATCAGCAAATACAGTGATTACAAAATCATTGTCTCTGTACAAATCCATCCAAAAAATAGGGGATACCGCTCTCTGTGCATCAGGTGGCCCTGTCCATTGCAGGGATTTGGGGGCTGTCTTTGCTCCTGGGAAAGGCAGAGACTTCTAGATCCTGCTGACATCTCTGACTTCTGGAGACGATGCTACTGACTTTTCCAAAAATGCTTATTACACAGGGACCTCTGGTTGTGAGCTGGTTGTGAGAAGTAGCAATATGCTTTAAACAAGAAGTGACAGTGTGGCAGTCATCCCTCAGAGCATCTGATTTGGAGCAAAAAAAACCAACATAGTGCCAGGAAAAGCAAGGCAAGACAAAAACATGGATCCATTTCCCTGCCCTTTTTATAGATGTGTCGTAAGAGTCTCCATCTTCTCTCTCTCTCAAAAAAAAAGCGCAAACTTTCTATGCTTAAGCTCAGGGAAAGGCTCTGAAGGACTGCTTTGGGAGGCAGGATGAACTGTGGTGGTCTGAGCACTTGGCAGAGTATCTTGTAAGAAAAGAACAGGTTCCTAAGATGCTTTGTTGGAAATAAAACTCTCCAGCATACACAAGTAGAGCCTTCACCAGCAAAGAGGAAACTCTCTTTTTTGAACTGCTTGTTAAGGCGTGACTTTCTTTTTTGAACTGCTCCTGAGGCGTGATGGCAGGCAAATGCATTGCTGTTGTAATTGCACAACAGATTAAGACAGTTTTCTGAATAGTTAGTAAGAAATACTAGCCAGTCAGAGGTGAGGTGGCTACGATTCTGGAAGCCCATCTTTGCTTCTATTCTCTTTCCCAGCTTCCAGCTGCGACCAGCCTTGCCCAGGGGCAGAGGACTGACAGCAGCTCCTGGTTTGCTGGGTCTGTATGTACTTATCTAAGCACCTAAAAATGTGTTGTATTGGGCCAGGTGCCCAGGGCTGGTCCTGCCAGCAGGCTTGGCTGGTCCAGGTGGATCCCATCATTCTTGGGGTCCTTTCTGAGCAGATCCCAGCAGTGGGCTGGAGGGCAGGCTTGACAGAGAAATGTTTTCATATAGCACCACTTGCTTGCTGTTTGGAGGGCCATGGCTCCATCTGACCGCTGGGGAAAGTGAAGCCAATAAGGAAAGGCCGGGTTCCCAGAATGTGCTTTAGACTTAAATGCCCTGATTTGGAAAGGCATGAAGGCATCAGCTCTTCCCATTGACTCTGGTTGGCAGTATAGGCCCTTCATACATCAGATCACTTATTTAGAGCCCTAAATTTAGAACCTGAACTCTCAGCAAGACAGGAAATATCAGCCATGGGTTTGCCACTGCTATGTGCACAGCAAAAGTATATAGCCCTGCCTCCAGCTGCTTTTCAAGCAATTTGTCCTTTTTTTGTCTTTTCAGACAATTTTAATCCACTCAGGGAATTTGTTATCCTCCACTGATAACATGAGGTGCCTATAATACAATTTCTGTTGTCAGCTACCATCTCTACTATTAAGCACCCTGATGTTCTAAAAAGCATCCTAAAGGAAACTATATTTTTCAATTCATAAGTATATTTTTATCTTCAGAGCGCAACCTCCTTCTGCTGAAAGCTAGAAAAGCCATTTCAATTTTAGATTTAGAGGACAGGAAAAGCCCAGTCACAGATACAAAGATTCACTGAACCATGCTCTTGCTATTACAGGGTCAATCTGTCTCCACAGTTCTTGCTTTTGTTTTAACTGGAACAGAGGAAAAAAGATTAATAAGATTAAAAAGGAAGAAAAATTTTCTCAGCTCATTTCCATTTTCTCTTAGTTCACGGTAGTGATGGAGAACAAGTCAGTGTTACCAACACAAGAATACTCAGTACGATGAAGTACTACCCAAGGTAAAATCTTTCATTTCAACCACACAATTATTTTCTAGTTACGTCCAGCTTAAAAGAAAAGGCGAGAATGACTTGGCTTAGTCTGAAGTACTGAATGTGGATTGACAATTTGCAGCTTCAGGGACCTCCTCCCCTCCCACGCATAAATTCATGAGTATAGGGATAATATGATAAATATATCTGTGGGTCATTTGAAATTCCAGATAATTTACTGCTAGTAGATTTCTAGTTGGAGAGTTTCTTTCCCCAGCCGATTCAGTATATGCTGTTACCAAAAATCAAAATCAGCCCCGTACAAAGCTGCTGAAAGCTTTATGTGCTCTGAGAACACACCACACCTAAACGCAGTCAGACATTGTTTCCTTGCTGTAAGAGAGATTGCAGAGGGTTACAAATAATAGTTCAGTTGCCCGGTGTATTTTTAATGGATTAGTAAAGTTAACAAACGGTATCTTATTTCTGGCTCGTTCTGATGTAATGCAATTCTTTCAAAAGCATACTAGATGTTCCAGTTTAATGACCCTTCCTCTTTTCAGGGAACAAATATACACGTCCCTGTTGCTCAGTCTTTCACAGCAACCTTTTAAAAAATATCTGGGGACAGGACAGCATTTGCCCTAACTGAGTTAGAAACGGTTGAGTTCAACTGTACTTTGCGATGAGGAATTGTGACAGCCAGGGGACAGCTTTCAGCAAGCTGAATTTAGTGGAGAGGATGTCAGGACACCTTCCCCAGGCAAAGCACTGGCCTGCTTAGAACTACCACTTCTCTCCGGGTGGTCTCAGCTTTTCACTGACGTCTGATGAGCTTCTGGCAAGGGCTGCTTGTGTCTGTGTGTGGGTTACACCCAGACATCATGATCCTAACAGGGCAGGGAGTGGGAATCCCTTTTGTATTTATTTATTTATTTATTTATTTTCTTTTAATTGTGACTTTCTTCCATTTGAGCAGCCACCTCAAGATCCTGCTTCTGGTTGGAAGGGTGGGGTGAATGATTTCCTCTTCCTCCTCCCTTCCCTTCCCTTCCCCGCTCTGGGCTCTGTTGCACACATCACTTGGCGGGGAGAGGCAAAGGGGAAGGGTGGTTCTAATGCCAAGAGTTTGGAAAGGAGTGTGAGGATATTTAACCTGATTCCTGTTTCAGGAAGAAATATATGCAGGAACAAAGTGCAAGGCAAGGAAAAAAAAGAATGAAAAAATCTCAAGCCCTGGTCCCAGGAGAGTACAGAGTGTGGATGATACACCGCAGTAAATAGTCTCCTAAAATGGCTGATTCCCCATATCAGGAAAAGAAAGCAAAACAAACAAGTGTCGTCTCCCACCTCCCTGCCCCCCAAACACACAGGAGTTGAAGATAATTTCATAAGATTAAACAATCCAGTTAAAGACCTTGTAAGATCTGTGCAGTCAGACCATCATGTTAAAGCTTCTCTCTTTAAAATCTCTCTCTCACTGCACTGACCCACTGAGATGCTGCAGCTTCAAAAAGGTCCTGTGAACAGCAGACACCCAAGAACCTGTGAAACAACTCAGCAACAGCAGTGCATTCCCATCCTCTGTCCCCCATCTAGGAGCTGCCCCAATGAAGTCTGAGCCATATCAAGACCCTGCCAAGGCCCTCCCAGCTCCACTGCCCAGCTGTCCTGACCAGGTCAGCCCCCTGGGTGTAGCCAGCTTTATTTTGGTGGTATTTCACTGGCACTTTTCAAATCAGTCAGAACAGTTACCCTCATAACCACCAGACCATAAAGGACTGAAGCTGAGATATGAATGCTGTGGTTCACACTTCACAGTATGAAGCATTTTGAGAGCTAAGGATAGCAAGAGCACCCTTATGAGGAAGAGGAAGCCATAGGAGAAGCCTGGAGCATCTCTCCTATGAGGACGGACTGAGGGAGCTGAGCATGTTCATTCTGGAGAAGGCTTCAGAAAGACCTCACTGTATCCTTCCTAAACAGAGTTTATAAACAGGAGGGAGACCAAGTTTTTGCATTGTCTAATAGTGATGGGACATGGGAGGGCAGCTTTATACTAAAAGAAAGGAGATATAGATGAGACACTAGGAGGAAAATTCTTACTCAGAGGACAGTGAAACAGTGGCACAGCTGCCCCGAGAAGCTGTGGGTGCCCCATCCCTGGAGGTGCCCAAGGCCAGTCTGGATGGGGCCCTTGGCAGCCTAAGCTGGTGCAGGCAGCTCTGACCATGGCACGGGGCTGGAGTTGGGTGGTTTTTAGGGTCTCTTCCAACCTAAGCCATTCTATGAATCTATGACTCTTCTCCTTTTTATTTTTTTTTTCAGCTAGTATGAATGAAACTTAGAAACTAGCTACTTATGTATGTACCTATACCAGTTGTATGAAGGCTGTGTGACAGTGGGAAAACTGACTGAACATCACTGCCCCATTTCATCAGTAGCTGAGATGGTGCCTTCACTCCGCAGTCAAATGAAAACAGTTTTGTCTTAGCCCTAAATCACAGTTCCTTATTCTTTTTCAGACCAGCCTCTTGCAGTCTGATGCAATCACAGCAAGGCTTACTGACTGCTGCAGTTAACACAGCCAAAAGTGTGCTGTTTTCGACTTCCCAGCTCCAAACCTCCACACTTCCCAACATATCCTACCGGGAACCCCACCAAGCCCTATGCACCCCGGGACCCAGGTGCTGTGGTCACACCTGACACAAGAAACAAGGAAGATAGCTTGAGGCTGTTCGGCTCACTCCACATTACTCACACAGCCCTTGAGGCTGGCACGGAGCAGCAGAAATGTGGTTTGCTGCCTGTGTCCCACTGCTGTATGCTGGCGGCAGGTCATGCCAAGGGGAAATCTGCTCTCTTGGAGACGCCAGCACAGCCTGCTCTCTTTCAGAGCGCGATGGAAAAGGCCCTTCTTTGTTCAGTGTTTTTACTAAGTGTAAAAGTGTAAAACCCTTGATGGCTTGCCATCTGGATGGAAATTGCTCCCCTGTCAGGGGCAGACAGGTAAAAAGCAGAGCATGTGGGTGAAACCCTTTCTGCTTTGCTCCAAGTTTTGGTGTGGAAAGCATTCGGTCTCTGGGGTGATTGCTGCCGTATTTATATATAATAATAGTAAATACTATTGGAAGAACAACAATCACTTGACAAGCATCAGCACCAAGCAGTACTCTGAGGCTGAAGTGAGTCCCAACCCTAAGAAAGAGGAGGCTGGGAAAGGCACCGCACGCTAGGTGCAAGCAGAGGTTGGAAATGTGCGTCTCAAGCAGGAACAAAACGGAGCATGTGTTTGTGGAGACTGGGTGGGGAGCGGGACAGCGAGGTGGTGCAGGAGAGCTTGCAGGGAGGAGGGCAGGCAGAACAGGAGGGTGTAAGATACAGCAAAGGGCTTTTGTGAGATTTCTGGCAGATGCTTGAGCAGGTGGAATGCGGAGCATGTTTACACAGTTCGTATTTCAATATACTAAGAAAACACGCAGAGTCAGGCTCTAAGCTGTTATTAAGCTCCCCCCCTCCTGCCCAACCACTTCTTTAAAATCTGCCTTCAGATCTCGAATGGAACTGCTCTCTGCTGGACTGATGGCGCTGGGGCAGTGACTGTGCCACCAGCTGAGAAAACAAATTTGAGAAAGAGAGTGTGCGCTCAGGTTAACAAGCCTTGGGCAAGCAGGCTCCCCCTCCCTGTTCCCTGTTCTCACCTCCAGTTCCCCAGAGCCCCTGGAAATAGTGTGCGTTGGTAGGAGAAGCCGTCAGGCATCGAATGGCGGCCCAGCTTCAGAGCAGCGAGCGGGAAGGAGAGGGGAGATTTACAACGTTCCAGTTTTGACTTTTTGCATAATGAAAACCAGAGGTCTAATAAAATACAGCAGCAGTGACACTGTAGTGGGAGGGGGGAAAGGAAAACAAACTTTTAGGATAAAATAAACATTGTGCACTCAAGTAAGGAGTCTATCTCTATTTCCATCTATGGATACAGACATAAACACATTCTCCTCCGCTAATTCAAACTAAGGAGATTAAATCCAGGTAAACTGAACACGAGATAGGTAGGAACATTTCCCATTAGCAAGTCAGCCTTCAGCAATCTACTCCAGAAAGGAATTTTGTCCAGAGGGCTATATGTGTGGCTCTGAGGTGTTGCTACTCACCAATATTCAGAAAGGAACCAAGGAGATATAATTTTAGAAGTTCTGGGCTTGTTCAGAATGATGAAAAAGGGGAAATATTGCATTTACATTTGTATTATTTTTTAGGGATAATTTTTTCTTCATGGTATTGGAGCAGAGGAGTACATCTGAATGCCTCAGTGGGCTGCTTTACATGCTGTGGGATGAAAATCACATTGTGCAATAGCTTCAATCATGGATAGACATAGTGCTTCTCATCTTTAAAACAATGTAGAAACATGATGATCAGGATATATTGATCAGTTACATGAGCTGATGAAACTATGAGGCATGCATGGCAACGTTCATCCCCCAGAGATACTGTGTAACACTTCTCCTTCAGAATTGGAATTCCTCCATGGTGGAAAGAAAGAGGCCATGGGGTGCATTTTTTGCTCCTTCCAGTTGTTCAGAGAAGTTCAGTTTCTGAGCTTAATTCATACATTGATTTCATCCTCTGTTGATGATCCTGGGAAAATCATTCAACTTCAACTTCTCCAGTTACTCATCCGTATAGCAGATATTTTTATTTTGGTTAGGAAGCCCAAGTTTCTATTTGCAGTTTTAACAGGAAAAGTAGTATAAAGGGAAAACAATTGTCTAAATAGCAGTAGCAGCAAGTCATATTTACAATTCACAAAGGGCTCCTTTGAAACGTATTTGTTAATTCCGTACTATTTACTTGGGCGTGAGAATGGCACAGCCTTTGGCCACATAGTTGCCATATTATTAGTGACATGTTCACTAATGAAGTCACTGTGTCCCAGTGACAATGAAATACAGCATTTGCAATCCAGCAACCTCATCCTGCATCCTGTTCAAGACCACAGGCAGACAAGCTTGCCAAGCACCTGCTCTTGTATCACGTTTAGCTAATGCAAACAGCTGAAAAGCACTATTGCTGACTTTGGGTGTCCCAATATAATCTCCCAAATTAGGCAAGTTTTATTATGGATTCATTATGGCTTAATAAGTTCTAGCCAGCACGTTGAAGCAGATGTACTGCACTCTGCCTAATTCAGATCATGCTTTGGAAGGCTCTTATTGGTGCTCCTTGACACCCCAGTAAGGCAAGACTTGATGGTCTGTATCTGCAAAGTCTATTGAGGAATCTATGAAATGAGCCTTGGGCAGCCCTCTTTGAGAACAGCTTCGATTCATTTTCCCGTTCCACAACAGCAAATCCAACAGCACCCTCCACTGTCTGCTGGAGGGAAAGAGAAGTCTGCCCGCTAATTTCCTCCGACAGGATGATAAAAGCCAGCCAGCAGAGCTCATTCTAATTACAACAGATTATCCAGCTGTTTGAAGAACACAAATTAATACAGATGATTGTAAGTAAGTGACTGGAATGCGGCCATTTTTTGGTGAAAATAAAAAGGAATGACACTTCAAAAAAATGCAACTGACTTTGGAGTAAAATTAAAGATGAAATCATAATTAGTCTACTGTGTATGTTCTGCTATGATATCCTTCCAAAGAATGTAAAATTCTTTACGGTTAGTGTTTTTCCCTTATGCTTTTATTTGAAGATACTTTTTCAGACTCAAGAAAATACAAGTCAGATGTTCTTTCTCACAGTAAACCTCAGCCATTTTAAGTCAGAATGGCTTATAGCCTGAGCACCATACACATATATGAGTCATGGCCCCTTTCAGTTACAAATGCAGGACACTAAACATGACCGCCAGCTACTATTTCTAGCTTAGAGGGCCTTTCTGGAACAGTGGCAGGAACATTTGAAGAAAATCTGTAAATTTATATAGGTTTACTCATTTTTTTTCTTTCTATACTGTCCAATTTTTTCACTCTTTTATTTCATTTGTTTGTTTCTCCTCCTTAAAACATCCATGACTATTTGCTATTAGCACTCACAGGTGTAAGCTAATAACAGTCACCTGGTAAGCAGGGAGCCAGGAGACAAAAGCTTGCTCTCTTTTTCAGTGGGAAGAAAAGAGCAGGAGGAAGACAGGCAACCAACATGGCTGGAAAATGAAGCCAAATGAAGACAGAGGATACACTGAGAACAAAGACAGGTTTCTCCTCCAGCTCTGTGGACAGAGTCTCTTATCATCTCCTGTGAGAGCTAGGTGCTCTGCTTTTGGCAGTGATTTGTGCTACGCTGCATCTGTACACCCCAAAGTTTGGCATCACGCATGTTGCAAGCACACAGTACCTTCTGTCTGTGTGGTCAAGGAGTGGCAGCATAACACACACAAAAAAGATCTGCCAAAATGAAATCAGAAGTTTCCTCATTTTCAGCACGGAGCAACAGTTCCCATCAAGGTAGATGTCTCGCTGAGGAGACTTCCAGTATCTGCAGGAAAATGCAAGGAAATGTCTCTGCATTGCCACTGTTGAACAACTGATATACAGCTGCGGAGCGAGAGCCAAGGAGCTAAAGGCACAGTGGTGCCCATGCCATTTACCTTCATGAAGTCATGCTTGGTCTTTGCTGCATCTGACAGCGTACTGGAGCACGATACTGAGACAGCTGGGCTGCCTCAGAGGCAGATATCTCCTTAGCTGTAGCAACGTATGGCTCTGTTGTTGCTTTGCATCAGACCCTTCAGATGAGAAAGGGACTCTGAGCTTATGCCTCTGTGGTGACACAGCTAGGTTGTTGCTGATAACAAGTAGGAACATGGCATTTCTGCATCAAACCACACTGTTTGTTCCATATTTCTTTGGGGGGATCATTGCTTAAATGTTTATCATTTTCCTTGTTTGTAATTAGAACTGAAATTATCCAAGGAAGTCCTGTTCCCATGGAAAGCAGGGTTGGGAATACAGTTCCCCCCAAGCTCCTTCCAAAACTGTCAGCAAAAAATTAAGTTTCCCATTTAATATTCCAGAAGCTTTAGCAAAAACATACAAAGTGAATCCAAAACTTCCTGCCACACAGAACTCAAAATATGGACCCAAAAAACCCCAGACTCAGCCTGAATGTTCAAAATGCCATTGCACAAGGCTTTGGCAAGACTTTATCCAGAATAATGTGTATAGCTCAGGTCACTCACATTCAAGAATGAATTTATTCAGCCTGAGACAGCTGTGGAAGACTTCAAGCTAGTGGAAAGAAAAGCTGTTCTTTCTGGATGACACCAAAAGAGCTTGTCTTGTTTAGTCTAGTAAAAAGAAGGTTGAAATGTGTTCACTTTTTACAAATATATCAAGGCAGAAGACATCAGGAGAGCTGAAGAGTTATTTAAGCTAAAGAGTGATGCTGTCAGAAGAACGAATAGTAAAAGACTGGCCCTGAGCACATTCCCACTGGAAACTGTGACAGGTTTTCTAGAAGAAAGGGCAGCAAATTTCTGGTAAAACTTTAGTAGTAGTTGAAATGTGAAGCATGACCAGTTTATGAGAAGGATTATGTGATATAATTGCTTGTATTAACAAGGGACTGAGTCAGAGATGACTGCTCAGGAGGTCCTTCCCAGCCTGAGTCCCTCAGTTGGATAGCGATTTGTATGCCTGCCTCGTTGAGTTCCCACACTCAGCTCTTCTGAAGGGGCATGGTTTCAAGAAAGTGTGGAACCTTTCTGAGTATTTTGCCTGGGTCATCCTTAAAAAAAAAACATGCAGGAAAAGAAAAATAAAATCAATGCCATGACTTACGACCACCTTATTTTTCACAAATAATTAAAAAAAAAAAACACCAAACCCTTTTCTTTAGAATTTTTCTTTGATTACAGACCTAGGATCGTTCCTAGAGATTGGCTTGAAAGGGAATTACCTTATACAGCGTTATGTAGATGATATCCTGTTGACAGAAATGTGCTCATGCCCTATGGGATGGACAGGCCATGAAACACTCCATTACCTTGAGGAATTTGAGTCATTCAACTAGATGAAGTGAGAGCAGTTACTGCATAACTAAATCAGTAGATCACAACAGTTTATGTCAAGCCTGTGTTTCCTCTGGTCTACAATACCTGAAACCCGAAAGAAGAGAGCAAATTGCATAAATATTAACAGACTGGTGAGTGTGTGTATCACTGTGACACAAATTACACAAGATATCTTGGCAGCAGAAATTCAGTTGGCGTTCCACTAGCATCTGCTGCCCTATGCTTACTAATATTTTTTCATCTTTAGAGCAGCTATGAAACAGTTTCATAAAACCGTGTACACACAAAACGAATGCCAAACCACCTCATCACTCTGACTTTTCTAAGGTTCATTATGCAGCTTCTATCAATAACTTCAATTACTAAATGATGGGATCCATTTGGGGGCAATGTTGAAGAAAGGCACAGCTGTGTGTTTCTGTTTTGAAACACAATGCCTACATGATGAAATAACAATTTGTAGCAAGGCAAGAAAGCAGAAAGAAGAATGCACTCACTATTTAGACATTAGGCATTTAGACATTATGGTAATGAAGACTGCATTTATGCAAGAAATATATATACAGTGTCTCAGCATATATGTCACTTTTATGAGAACAAAGACCGTCACTCATGTAACCTATGTAAAGTCTGGTATGAAAGTCACAGAACAGGAGATAAGTAACAAAGTCTAGAAGCAGAGGCTAGTGCTGCACAAAAATCACTGTCTCTTTATTCATTTGCACTACAAAACCAAGGCCATTTACAAGTGCTGAAGAAATGTCAGCTAATTGTGGTTCTCATCCTCATACCAGCAAATGCAAACTGTTGGACACACAGCAACGTGACAGTCTTATTTTATAATCAAGTCAGAGCTTAACTCTACAGGCTGATCATATGAAAGAGAGAAGTACTCAACGGGTTAAAGTACACAAGGGAACTCCACTTCTCTCAGACAGCTTTTTAGGCATTACAGTTCCTGATTGTTTTATGTCTACACCGAGGTGAAGCTAGGGTGGACAAGTATTCAGCACTGTTTACCAGAATGCCTGAGCTAGATGAAGAACTTCAAACATGGTATTTCTATACACTGAATTCCTACACATGAAATTTAGAGAGAGAACATGGCAACAGAGGTCACCAGCTGATAGTATGATACTCACATTCTTGCAAAAGCCAATGATTTTGACATAGCTTTCTGAACAAGACAACCATTTTTAGATTTTCTTCCCACAACAGCAGTCATGAAACAAAATAAGGGCTCTATGGATGAGTCAGTGAATATCCCACCTGTCAGAAAGAACATTATTTGCCTGGACAATATTAGTCAGCTTTCTCTATTGGAAAGATCTCTACATTCAAGAAGGAAGATCGCCCTTTACGAGCATCCATCTTTCAACTGCTTGTAGCATTAATTCAGACAGGAAAGCAACTGATGAAAGTTGCCTTTTAACTACAGGCAGTGTGGCAGTTACAAGGCGCAGGAGACTTTTGGTAGGCTATAAAGCCTTGCAGTCAACTGCTGAATTATAGACATGTTTCTAATCAGTGCAGCTGATGTGTTCACTAAGAAACACATATGCAAAAACAGCATTAATTTTCAGTTGTCATTTAGCTGCAACAAGTTTTCAGTAAAGCAAAGCACAAAAGCATTTCCCTCTGGACCATAAAAAAATAAATTGGGGGCTTTTATTTTCTATAAAAATCGAGATTAAGACCAACGAGGGAAGCGTAATCAAATAAAAAATATTTGTATCAGCCTGAAAACTTTTTGGGCAGGTGATATTCCCTAGGGGAGCTGTTTAGATGGTTTTTACAACATCCAGAAAAGCAAACATCTATCTCTCAAGTGATAGCAGCACTGTTTCACCAAGTTATTGCCCTTAAGACTTAAAGTATGATAACATTATGGTCTCTGTGGCTTGTCCTGAGAAGCAATTTTATGGTATCTTCTCTTCTCTTTTTCTTTTTTTTAAACCTCATCCTTAAAAAATACAAGTCAATTCAAGCAGAAGAGTGTTTTTTTTCTTTTGCATGCATAAGAAAACAGAGACAAAACCAAAATAAATTATACGCATGATAAGAAAAAACAACAAACAAACAAACAAAATTACACTGTATGCAGCACATGTAAATGAGCCAGAACTTCAACTAAGAAGTTGTTTCAAAGGCCTTCTCTCATGGTCTATATTTGAAGTACCAGTCCTTCTCCATTGAAGACAGCTGAACAAAGTGAGTTGCTAAAATGCAACTCACCTGGTCCCCCATCCGCTGGCATGCTACTTCACTGCATTTTGAAGACAGAAGAAAACACCTCATCTTTCCAAAGAATGGACATGCTTCCATGCTCATGGAAGTACTGAGGAGATGGTTTCAGCTGAACTTCTTGCAAAGCAAATGTTTCTGAAGTGTTCGTGTTTGTATGAACTCTGTCCTTTGCAGTCTCCCACTTACCAGGTCTCTCCTCACCTGCCAAAATATGCAAACATTCAGCAGGACAATAAATTCTCATTTTTCAGTCTGGAGAAATATTCTTTAAGTCCATCATTCACTTGGAAAAATGAAATGAAAGAAAAGTTTGAGCTCAGGAATAAAAATCATGTCAATGTAAAACCTAAACTATATCTGAAGTTTTATGAACAGAGAGATTGGATTTGCTCAGACTCATGCATGCTTGTTTAAGACACTTAAATGCTACTTCCATGTGAAAAAATAAAATAGATTTGCCTAGTCTCTACTAAAACTGACTCCATTTTACACATATTATGTTAGTTTCCTCACAATGGGGGCTCAAAGCAGATCAGAGCACAAGAACAGGTAGTCAGCAACACAGGTACAATTTCTCTTGGCTATTTTGCCTGACTGTGTGCTTGTCCCTTCTTAAGGCAGTCAGCATATCTCAGAGTTAGCATGAGCGAGGCAGCGAGACATGTTCCCTGCCATTAGCAGGCTTGCATCAGGTAGCAGCTCCACTTTCTTCACATCTCATTTGTTGCTTTCCTTGGTTATGACTTCAGTAAGATTTAAGACAAATAGGTTTCAAAGTATATTTTTAAAAGGCTTTCTAATTTCAGCTCTGCCCCAAGTGCATGTAAATAGACTCAAAGCATGTGAAGTATCCTGGAGGGCAAGAACCAAGGCTGTGTTTTCTTCCTTACGGTGGCTTTCATTCTTTCAGCTCAGTAAAATATACTGACTAAACAGTGATCATAATGCTCAGCTTCTGTAATCTGAGGAAGTTCATGGTCTTTCCAATCTCTCGTGTAAAATCCAGGACCACATTTTCCCCCATAGTCTTTCATAACCCTTCTAGCTGACCATATAAAGACAGGGTGATGTGACAAGAGTTCTCAGAATTGAAACTTCCATGGAGAAGAGTTGAAGCTGCTGTGGTGTCAGAGAGGGGCACAGCCTCCCAGCTGAAGGTTGCTCAGAGCCAGTATGGGTGCAGGTTCTTGCACTTACTGCTCTCGCTTTCCAAATTCCGCCCAGAGTCCCCTTGGCTACGGAGTTGAGCAACGAACAAAAAAAAAATGGTGGTTATGAAACTGTGCACTTATTACAGCCTCTAAGAGCTCAGCTTGTAATATATTATAGCCTTGACAGAAAAAAAAAAAAAGAAAGAAAGAAAGAAAGAAAGAAAAAAGAAAAAAGAAAAAGCAATCTTTGCCTAAATTACTTCACTTGTTTGACAGCTGATTTCCATTAAAGGTTTGTATGGATCATACCAGTAATCTTGATAAACCTCTGATAAGGTGTCCAGATGTCCTGGTTTTGCCAGTTTCTAATTAGCAGTCCTGGGGTCCTGTCATTTTAAGTTGGTGTTTGCTGCCCAGGGCCATAAAGTGAAAAGTTCTCTGCATCTGATGTCAATTCTTCAAAGAAGGACCCCCTCCTTGCCATTGGATATTGAGTCCTGGTTGTAGCGACTGCAAATTTGATCAGCCTAACAAAAATTACAGGCAAGCCTGGAAACAATATTCTCATGTGCGTGTCCTATTCTTCCTCCACACCTCACCTGCACCACAGACAGGCACGCACCAAGGCTCTTACGGAGAGACAGAGCTTCTTGTATCTCATGGTATGTTTGCACACACAAGTACAAGGGGAGCTGGAAACAAGCACAGATGAGAAGATAAACATGGGGCTCTCCTTGAGCCTGGTGGCTGCAGGGAGTCCAAGTGACCAGCTCTGAACTGAGGCTCAAGGATGACATTTTCTAGTCTAGAACAAGAAGCTCAGGTTATCTGCAAGGGCCTCAGGCTTTAGGGAGGCTTTGGGGTCTGCACCTAGGCTCAACAACATGTCTTTTTTAGGCAGTGTAACAAGAAAAGGAAAGATGCAGCTAGAGAACACTCCTGCCTGAGCAGAAAACCCCTTCAGCTATTTGCATTGATAGAAGCTGCTAGCTGATTTTCTGACCCCACTTGAGCACAGCTTCAGCAGCGATGCACGCTGTAGAGGCAGTTTTACCTGCACACTGCTATGAACATACTGTGGGGACAAAAACCTCTCTGCCGTTTTCTTACTGAAAGGCAGCCACTGGGAGGAGGTAGAGGTTGAATATTTAAAACCGAAAACCTGATGGGAGGGAAGAGCAACGAAAAGAAGTGCAGATGGAGTTAACCTCATTAGTTCTTCAGCAACGCAAGCGACATCATTTCGCTCCCTGCCTAAAAATGTCATTCTGTTATGGCAAGCAGGAAGAAGAAGCACTAGCCACTTCCCAGCCCACAGAGATGTCAAGATGACACCCCTTAAAAAGTGCAACCATTCAAATTTAAAAGTCTAAGCATACTAGATCCAGTTTAAAGGCTCAAACAAAGAGCACAGGTCTGCCATCTTCCCATGAAGTACTACAAAAAAGAATTATGTGTGAGGCAAATTCAGCCAGACCCTGCTTTGCTGTAAGTGCTTTGAGATCCATTAAAACCCTCAGCCTTTTCTTCCATAGCTAGAGGATAACATTTCAAGAACAAGCCAACAATGAGTTACTGGGATGGAAGACAACTTACATGTTTCCACAGTGGTTAAAACTTAGATTTTAGCTTAAGACATTGAGGTTTCCTCATGGTTTCCTCTAATAAGAGAGGTAGTGAAATAGCAGATAAAACAATTTTCACGATGCACAAACATTCCCGTTTTTGTGTCTTCATTTGCTGATCCTCTTAATGCTTTTTGGTTTTATCTCTTTTCTCCTCTCATGTATGCACATTAGGCTTGCAAATTATGGGGTTGTAAAAGCCTTCAGAAGGGAAAAAAACAGCTACAGCATTCAAAAAATATCATCTCTGGCATTCCTTTCCCGTCCATATTTAGGAGGAGAGCACTTACTGACAGTCCCTTGCACTTCCGTGCTGTGTGACCTCAGCCATCTGCCAATGTA
Organism: Lagopus muta; assembly: GCF_023343835.1. Classification (NCBI taxonomy): domain Eukaryota; kingdom Metazoa; phylum Chordata; class Aves; order Galliformes; family Phasianidae; genus Lagopus; species Lagopus muta. The sequence continues at coordinate 79,799,571 of NC_064435.1, read as the reverse complement.
GCTCTGCTGTCACTTCTCCACTGTCTTTCCATGTCCTTTACAGTCACAGAAGAAAAGAGGAGATGTCAAGAGAACACAGCATCCTCTACTGAGATTACCCAAGGCCAACCAAGAACAGACTTTCTGGCCATGGGTATTGAACTACCATGGCAAGAAGTGAAGGTGAGTGTTGGCTTGCAGGCTTGGCCAATGTCAAAAGCAGAGACACAGTGGTAGATAAAGACAGGCACAGCTCAGGGCTTTGGTATGCTTCCTCAGCAGACAGGAATTGTCTCTGTTTAGTTTCAGTAAGAACTCATCCAGTTGATCCATGGAGGAGAGCCTTCAGTATAAGCTGTAACTTGCCAGGAAAGCTAGCTGTGAAATCTCAGAAGGAAAATGAGGAGCCCCATTTGTCAGAGTTATAAACTGATAAAGTTGGAACCTTGCCTCTCAAATAATATCAATGGTAAATAAAACACAGCTTTTCAACAAGCAGGCAAGCTAAGCAAAAAAATACAATTAATGTCAATTTGCTGAATGTCAGTCCCATCACTGGCTCTATGAAAAGTGTTGATGCAGGAAGCAGAAGCCACTCTTCATAGAGATGCAGTTTTTCATTCACTGCCCATTACACTGCATTACATCATCTGCATACAACGAAGGGACTTCAGTGAGCAATTTCCACTCATGCTTCTTCTGCCCCATATCATGCTTCCTGCAAGATTTGCATTCTTTTTTTTTCTGTAAGTGCAGAGAACTATGGTAGTTCAGACCACAAAAGACTATTGTTGGCTGTGTAAGAAGAAGAAGAAGGATTTATAGGCTGTGCCTTTTTTTCTTTCAACAGATAAATGCTAACACCAAAATTATGGCACAAGCTCTTAAAGTCTGATAATTGAAAACAAAGGTTATTCCCCATGGAAAGGAGTACTGAGGTCTGCAGTATGTCCTTCAAATTGAAACCGACTGTATAACTCCCAAATAATGAGGATACAAATTAGCTATATGTGATCATCCGCTTCTGTTTATCCAGAGCATGTTCTTTTCTTGTGGTTTCTGCATACCTTGCCTTCGCAGTGTGAATGAGCCACACACAGCTAGTGTTTACCATCCAGTATTTCACTAGGGGAAGATGGCAATTAACGTTTTGGCTTAAATTCAAGAAAATCTCCCTCCTTTCCATGACCCAATGCCTGACTTGCCTCTTAGAATGACAGCCAAGACCACGTACCTTAGAGCAAAACCAAAAGAAGCTTCTATAAAAGCACATCACTTCTATCCAGAAAATGTAACACCCACTGAAGTGGAGCTTCAAAAACTCATTAATGCAGTGCCGGAAAAAAATAAATCATGGAAAGACAAAAAGAGTTTACCCTGTGAACTAAGTCCTTTTGATGTACAAATTAGCCTACACATCAAACAAGCCCTTGAGAAAATGTCTTGTCACTTTCTCAGTGGCATGTGAAGTAGAATTTTTCTGGCCATTCCTGAAAACATAATTTGTAATTTTAACGAAATGCTAAGGACCAGCCTAGTCCCTGGAGAGGCTTACTTTAATATGCTTTTGACTTTGGGTAAATAGAAGTTGAGTCGCTCCACGGTCCATTAGTATTTTTACATCAGCCCCTTGATGGAAACAGGGAATGGGGAGTTACTGAGAAAAGCTAAACAAAAATCAAGAAGCACCAACAAGACTTGCAGGGCTCAGGAACATCTGAATTTGGATTGGGCTACACTCGGGTGGGAAGATTCTTGTTGACTTTTGTCTGGGCCGATCCCTTCCCAGCACTTCCAGCCCACAGTACAGCATGGCAGCACACCAGCACAGCCCAACACCTTGGCACAGATTTCCACCCGCTGGCAGCTGAACCCCAAACTCTGGCCAAGGTCAAAGGGAAGAATGGCAATGGTGGTCTAGACCAGATTCTCTCCAGAGAAGCTTCGTCCACGTCATTTGCACACGCACAGCCTGAATACACCACAGTGTCTGGTGCAGTCGGAGGTCAGGGTTTTAGCGATGACAGGGAAACCACGTATATGAGGTTCTTGCCCAGCCAGAGCTGAACAGCAAAGCACAGCGGGAAAGCTGCTTCCACTGAGCAGCGGGCAGCGAAAGCCCTCCCATCCACCCACACTTCTGGCTGGTCCAACTCGTTCCCAAGAAGTCTCTCCTGGGAAAACACGCTTAACACACTCATACGTACGCACACAAGGGCTTCACAAATCCTGCCTGCTAACAGCAAAAGAAACTTGGCTGGTCTGCAAAGCCAACAGGAGCAGCTCCTGCAGAAGCACTTGTCCCACCACTGAGGGACTCCATCCTCAGCTCATACTCTTAGCAAACCCTCGCCCCCTTCTTTCCCACCCCTTCGTCTCCCTGCTCCTCCATATTATAGTTCTTTTTTTCACTGACTCTTTTCTTTAAATATTCAGGGCTCTTTCGGAGTCCTTCATGAGCACAGCCAGCTCGGTCTCTTTATGAACTACTGGACCTTGGCAATGCTCCAGCATCACAGTGTTAAGAAAGACATTTTCTATTCAGCAGTGCTGACTCCACCACATAAGTCTCTGTGGAGTAGGTCAGGAGGCAAAGCCTGCAGAGTGTAATAATATTTGTACTGCTGTCTAATCCTAGAGGGAAATTCGTAGGAGGAAAGATGTAGAGTGAAGTAGAACCAGCTAAGAGAATGCCAAGTGCCTCCAAACCACAGGGCTCTTCAATAAAAAGGGGAACAAAGAAAGACAGCTTCAACAATATCCACAGTGTTTCTTAATCTAATTATATTTTTACTCTAAGTTTTGTCATCATAAGAAATGCCCCTCACAGGCTTTTGTTGTCTTTTCCATAGGTGAAGTCACTCACCTGGTTAAACAGAAAGCTGCTAGTAAAACAGTCCAAATATACTGCAGATGCACAAAGATATCTTGAGAAAAGATTGTTAGAGATATAAAATCTGTTTGCCTTTTTTTTTCCCCCACAGTTCTCCCTATTTCTTCCTGTGGTGCAAATACACCTCTTTTAGAAACGTCCCTGTTTTCTCTTAGACTGGGGCATGGTTGTCATTCTTCAGGCTTGAAATACGGTGTCCAGAAAGAATTTGAACTTACTTTTCTGAGCGACAAAAACACTATAATGGAGAGCTTTTCCTTGCTCCATGGAAGAAACTTTACTCTTTCCAACATTCAGAGTGAGGCTGCTAAACAATATATGTCACTTACATATTAGAAATATCTCATTTGACAAACAATGTCTATGGAAAGTTTCATGTAGAGGAATGAACCTCAATCTTCAACAACACCTCTGCTACCACCTGTGATTTTCTGTCTCTCCATAACAAAATTAAAAGGAAAAGCCTTCTTAACTCCTTCAGGAAGGACAAAAGTATTGTTTCTAACTAACTGAGATCCTGAATTAAAACTGTCAGTTTAATTAGGTGGGTTTTAAAGAAAAGAAACCTGTATGAAAGAGACAGTATAAAACAATCCATCTTGTGAGAAATTTCTGTAAAAATGTTTACAGCAAGGTATTAAAAGCTAGTACAACCTCAGTAAGAGAATCAATAAAAGTGCATGGTTATGACTGCTATCCTCGTATTAACCTTCCTTGGAAGAAGCAGTGAAATGCTGAGAATAAATCACTTTTTAATCAATGCTACCAGTTTCTTGAAACAGTCACATAGGTAATCCACTTTTCATTGACACTTCCTAATTCTTTTTTTCCTCTGCAGATTTTTTTTTCTAATCTGTTGATCTGAATAAGCCTTTTCTGTCTGGAAAAGTTACCTTTCTTTATTCAAGCCCTGTACATAGTTTCCCCTTTTGACTGATTTTGGTGAAGTGAAATACCCTGGTCTCAGCTTAGCTGCCCAGAAGCCTGCGGTCTGAGATGCCACTGAGCATCCACTTGGCTTCCTGCTGCTGGAGGGCTCAGGCACACACTGGAGCTGTGTTGTTGCATAAATTCTCTAATCTACTCAGTGAGGTCAAAACAATTTGGGGGAGATCACAAATCCTGAATTACTGAAAACAGCTCCCCAATAAAGTTCAACACTGTTCAAGAACAGACAGCTTTGGCATAGTTGGACATCTGTCAGAATGTGAGGATAAAGTGATCTAAATACTTGTATATTTAATCTTCCCCTTTATAAAAAACAAGTATAACAGTTGAATTACTTTTTGGTTATTTGTTCAACCTACATAGCATTGTGGGATAAGACAAAGGGTCAGTTTTCAAGGTGAACACTGAAAATTCGTTGCAGAATGACAGGAATCATGAAAGTAATCATTTGGAGAACCAGCTTAATCTCTTCCAGAGAAGAAAACTTTATTTTTGAAATGAGAAGATGTCAAAAATAATTTTTTCCATCTCAGAAAAGGTACCAAAAATATGAACAACGTGAGGGGTAAGAATATACAAAAGAAAGTGAAAGGAAAAGTGCCACAATCCCCTAATAAATGAAATGAGGGTGCAAGGGCAGACTTCTCATCTGCCCATTGAGGTTGAAATGCTGTGTAAGCTGATCTGGGAGTCTAACACTTCTGAAGACATGGGATACCAAGCTAGATGCTCCATTAGGATGCCCACGGGAGAAGAACTTGTTTGGTCTGAAGCTAATATGTGAAACTGAGCTGTGGTTGAAGAGAGATTAAAGTTTTCTTGGGGATGGAGCTGAAAGTTACCACATCCTACAAGAAATAAAACTTGTAACTAATTCATTTGCTTACTTTTTCAAATGAATCAATAAAAACTAGACATAAACTTTCCCCTCCTGAGAGTTCTGTGAAAGCTTGGATTCCAAGAGGAATGTGTAAGGAAAAATAACAGTAGAAATCATTCTGCATGAGAGATGGAGATCAGGATGCTCCATCCTAACAACCATCTATAAAAGTACTTACAAACGTTGGTGCATCTTTTCTCAGTCATATGTTCTCCTTTTTTTGACAGTGGCAGATTGTGTGATAAGAGACGTACTGCCCCATCTCAACAGATGGAGCTGGAAAGCTTTCTACCGCTTGAAAAGAAATCAGAAGAGTAAAACTCGTGGTGGACAGAAAAAAAGAAAATCTGCTTGTGGCTAGACATATCTCCAATGTAGGAGATATGTCTCCATGCCTGTCCCACTGCAGGGTTTGTTTCTCAGCACCATTCATGCTCTACAGGATTTCTCTTCTCTTTTGAGTACTGACATTTTGACTGGAAGACTTTAAGTACATGCTGGGAGAAAACCGACCACTGAAACCTTCTGTCCTGGCCCAATCTTCACAAACAAGAGGACACATCCGCTGCTCTTTGCAAGCCACAGGAGGAGGTTGCTCCCTGCTGCCTCCTTGACGTGGACTAGGAAAGCCTATTGAAGGCACTGTCTTTGAAGTAGTTTCCACACAGCTTATAGGACTTCAGCCAAAACAGCATGCAGAATATATCAGAAAATACAGGTACGTGGAGGATGAGGGAAGCTGCTACAATGCTGGACCTCAGGTAAGAATCACAGCATTGCCCTTCCATTCTGCTTTGGAGGAGCCAAACTGTAAGAGCTGCATTAAGAGTACACAGAAAATTCCAGCTTCAGTTTTGGCCTGGTTCCAGGCAAGATGAATTAGACCACAATTATTGGAACATTTTTGCAATACTTACAAGATTCAGACACATATTTATATGACAAGTCACCAAAGTCTTCTTAACTGATCATAATGTTCTTAACTTTCATGATGTTCTAATTAAATGTTAGAAGACCTGATGGATATATATGGTTTCAGTTTTCAAAGATGCTCAGTTTCTCACAGAAGAATTACGCATAAATCTACAATAAGCACAGAAGGAACAGCAGGCAAGAGGAAAAGTCATCTCTGAGCGAGGAATTACAAAATTAATAATCAAAGACAGCATGGGATGATTTAACAAGGCTCTCAAATGTGTTAGAGTGCCTGCACTTTGGAAAGCTCTAGCTACTTCTAGGGACCTGCTAGAACACTGCATATAGGTTAATACATTTCTTCTAAGAACACATTTGATTTCTGCAGGTCTGTGGAAGTTCTTTCCTTTGTGAGTGCTGTATCTCATGAGGGGCTGTGGTATTTACCAGCTCTGCAATGGGATGCCAAGCAGTTGTTCTTTGCTGAGTCACTTCAGAGGGCTGCACAGGAGCACTCTGCTCTGCTCTGCTGATTTCTGTGATCTCATTAGCTCCTTCCCTTCACAAACATCTAGCTCACCCACAGAAATATATATGTAGCCTAGTCGTTATCCTATTTGTGTTGCCTGGATTTTAATCACTGCTCTGTTCCTAGTTGTTCCGTGATGGGTTCAGGCATAAAACAAATCTGCTCCTGATTCTTCCTGTCAACAAATGAACTAAAGACCATAAACTATCCTCTTCCTAATCTACTGTTTCAGCATATTAGCTAACATAAACCTGTTCCAGTGACCCATGTAATAGCCATACTGACATTTTATGGTTGGTTTCTCAGTCCCAGATGTAAATGATTAAAAACTACAAGGGATTTCTTTATACAAATCTATTAATAGGTTGGGGAATTTTTTGCTTCGTTTTTAGGGTAACGTATTTTGAGTCTGAAGCATGGAGCATAAAGCAGTGGCTGGCGTCAGAAGCCACTGCAATATACATTTCAGTTTCCTCCAGCCAGCCACAGCAAGAAAATTGATGGCCTGTTCTCTGGGGCTCGTGTGTTCCTCCTTGGCTGCTGTCTCCCACGCTGCTGGTGTTATTACTCTGCTTTCACTGCAAAAGAATGCAGGACATTCAAGCTATTCCAAGCAGCATCCTTGATGTCTGGATTTCATGGGAATGTTTCACACCGCAGTTATTGCTAACTGTTAACTTTCATACCTTGGACTGTTGTTTTTGGCAGCTTGCTCTGTTTTGCTAGCCGGACAGTCATAAGCCAAAGCAGCCTTTGCTGCAAACATAAGATGTGTCGCCATCTATCATGCCGTTGCCAGCAGGGAGACCCAGATGATGGCACCCTGCTATGGGGAAGTAAGAGGGGAAATAAAAGACAAAGATATAGAAACACAAAAGGACTTTAAAGACAAAACAAAACCATCTTTGCTATGATCTCAACGAAAGTCTTTCAACTCATTTCAGGGAATAACTTGTAATTTCAGCATCTTAGTGCTGTTAACAGGCATATAGGCATTGGAGTGCGCATGGGAGGAGCAAGGAGCCCTCTTCATGACATTCTCCACCTTATACCAAACCTGTAAAAGAAGCTGCCCTCTGAGGAATGACTGCAAAGACTTGCAAGAGACAGAGGGCATACAATACAGTCTCCATCACTTGCACATCTCTTCTGCCACTCACACTATATGCTGCTAGGAGGTCACAAGCGTGGGCTGAGTTCACCATTCATTACAGTCTTACAACTGGCAGCTTGTCAAGATATCCTCAGCACTGGATGATGTTGCAGGAATGAAGAAGGGGCATGAGAAAAGAGGGATTATGTTTGAAGCTCTTCCTATGGCTGATTTGACTGATACCAGAGAGATAAGACCAAGATACTAAGCTTGGACTCAGACCCAGAATTTGTTGAGTCTGTCAGAGTTCATGGGTCTTCAAATGGTGAGCTTGGTTCAACTGCTTCAAATAGGAGCTAGAAAAAGCTCAGATGTAGATCTGGTTTGCAATTTTCCTCACATCGAGCATGAATAATTAGAGGTTTGGAGTGAGTTCATGTAATGCAAAGAGAATAAACTATTGTTTGTGTCACAATGGAAAAGGAAGATAATTATTAATAGGGAGCAGGGTCATTGTTCTATCCAAAACCCTAAAACTCCCGCAGCCTTCTCCAGTGAGTAGAAAAAACAGAGTGGACAGAGTCATCCAGCTCATTATTTAACAGGCTGTTTTTCTTTTCATGCAGAGTGCTTCTATGCAGAGAACTGGTTGCAAAGCATCACAGAAAACTTTACTGAGCGCAACAAGCTCCCGTGAAACATCTCTAAGTCTACAGCAGTGCTGGGAGAGAGGGCCTTCCTCCATCCCTGGCAGATCTGCCACAACAAGCCAATTGCTTGCCTTCCTCCTCCCATCGAATCTGCAGAGCTGTCATTCCAGTCAGTGCAGTCACTGGAGAGAGAGATGCAGACCTCCACAAAGCAAGCAAGATGCTCAGCACATGGCATTAACTATAGTACAGAGGACGTTTGGATTGTCTGCTTTCCTTAGGAACTCAATAAAAAAGATACTCTAAATGAAGCGCCATTATTCCTCTGTAATTCGATTAGGCATCTTTGTCAGAGAACTATCAGTATAAAACCAAGGAATATCAAAGCTGTAAGGGCACTACAGATTTGAGAAGAAAAAAGAAGAAAAAAAAAAATAAAGAATTGGGTTCAGTCCACTTCATGTCTTTCCTGCTAGTAAAATCATCATCTTACTGACAGGGAAGAAAAGCACAAAAGCATTAGTGGTTTGTCTGAGGCCACACAGGAAGTTTGAGAGAGGGCTGGAAACTCAGACCATATCTTCAGCATCCAAATCCTTAACCACAAGGCCATCCTCCTTTCCATAGCTATCTGTCTTGGGGAAGAGAAATAGAGCAATGCTGAATCTCATGGGCCAATAAATTATATTGCAATGACAAGCAGAATCTGTCCTCTGTGCTGATGTATTCTTTGCTGTGTGCAATTACCTTACCAGCAATCACTGGGCTGCTGCATTTGTTGGAAGACCAGTACATAATCTAGTGGAGATAATATGTCTCAATGATTCTTTAGACCTTCAAGTGAACTCGGTGGCCTCTAATTTCTATTGTCTGGTGAGTAACGGCCCATATCACACAACCCCTTCACATTTTATCATCTGCAATGCATTTTAAATTGACTTCTCAATGGAAAAGGAAAGGCTGCTGCAGAAGAGGATAAATGATGCAGCTGGCTTGGAAAAGCTTGCACATACTGCCAGTATGTCGATCTGGCAGTAATTCCTCCTGTTCCTTATCACTCTTCATGCTTTTGAAGACTGTGATGGGAGGAAGAAAGAAATGAAGTTTTAGTAACTTTTCTTTGAAGTCTAAGGATTAAGGGTGAGGTGAGACAAGGCTACTAGGGACAGGTAATGCCTTATTTTAAGCTCATAAAATAAAAAATGTGGCCTAATAAAAGATACTACCTCTGCCCTTAGACTGGCTGGTATACTGCCCTCAGTAACTGCTGTTGCAATCATGCACACTGGTTCTTCAGAACACTGCCACTTGCAGCACTCAGAGACGGAAATAAACAGCTTACTGTTCCCACTAAAGTGAATCAGTGTGCTGTGAATGGGAGATAACAATCAAGGAAGTCATGTGTCTTACTCCAGACTTCTAAGTGGTGGAGATTTAGGAAATGTTCTTCATGAGAAAAAGTAGGAATGACAATTTTAAAAAATTATCTTTAGATAAGTTTTTTCTTTGAGGCATTAGATATAAGAAAAATATGGGAAGGAAAGAACAGAATAATTAATTATTATGACCACAAGACACAGTGGGTTTTTTTTCCCTTCCAGAGAACAAATGACTGGGTTATCTGCACTCTTCTGAAGGGCATGTGTGGGGAGGACAGTGGTGCTCCCTCGCTCGGCTATGACCCTTGAATTGTTTCCACAAGTACAGGATGAAGCAGGTGAGGCTTCTCATGCTGATAATGCTACAAGAGCTTCTCACAAACAGCACAGTCTGAGGCCATTTATTTTCACAGGAGCTAATCCCACAAAGACACTGCTGACTAAGCCTGGTTATGGTTGTCCTGCCAAGCTATTCCTTGCAACTCAACAGATCATAATACAGATAAAAAAGGCACGATGTCAACCTTGGGAGCAATTGAGGATACCAAAAGTTAATGGCCTTGCTGCCCTGTGTCCATCTTTCCCCTGTGGCTCCCATGGGGATCTTACAGAATTGTGGTAAGCAGTACTGTGCCTAAGTGGATGTTCTTAGGAGAGGCAGGGTGAACCCTTACATGCACATTTCAGTACTTAAATCAGTACTTAAAGTACTTAAAGAAGTTGGAATTTCAGCAGCCCACTCTGAAAACTAAATATGTAAGCACAGCTTTTGAGAATAAGGTCTTTCATTCCTTTTTCTAATGTGGATTTAGAAGTCTTGCTAAGCGCAGTCCTCCAATTCCAGAGATAAACACTGACAAGATGCTGACCAGATAACCTTTCTGCTCGTGCCCTTGTTTTATAGGAATTGATAGGCATTTCAGGACCTTCTGAAAACTGCAGAGGTGTTCTGACTAAATTTCATGAAAATACAGGAGACCATCAGAGGCCACGTGTGACACCGGGCTGGCTGATAGCTTACCACTGCTTCTGCTTGTCGGTGAGAGAGAATAAACAATTTAACTCTGTCATAAACCATTTCATTGTGTTTGAAGTAATAAGAGAAAGTACTTGAAATGCAGTAAGGAAGACTGTGTCAACCTTTATGCACAGGAATCACCTTATACTCATTTTAGCATGAAATACCTGATTTCTATGTCTTCTGAGACAGGCAGGGATGTACTCTACTTTTGTATCCTTCATCTCCCCAATCATGTGCCTTGTTCAGGCTCAGGCTTCAAAGCTGCCCAAGAAAGACCTGGCCAGATGCAGACATTATTTGCTAAACAACCTGAAAATATGCAGGTTTGTGAAAGTTGTGCCTGGCAGCTACTTTTACACTCCCTCACCATTGGAAAACAAACCTAAGCACCAGAGGCTGTTCAGTAAAAGTTCACTAATAAACTTTGAACTGTTAAAACCATGTGTTATAGGTACTCTTGTTAGCCAGTGTGTGTTATGTTTGGCTTTGAAAGCACCTCAGCTTTCACTTTATGCAAATGAACCAATCAGATGCATCTGACAAAATCTTGGATGGCCTGGCAGAAAGGCTTTCAGGACCCTGTCACACTTTGGAGAGAGGGAGCATGTGTATGTGGCAAACTAAATTCATCAGGTTGGTTCCTATGATGACATGAGCTCCAAGGGAATGGACTGATCTTCCATGTGGGCTTAGAAAGGAAACATGCTGACACCTGCTCTGGTTCCAGGTTAAGAACATTTCATGTAGAAGAGAAGCCGCCTCAGTGCCAGCCTAATGCAAGTTTAACATCTACATTTCCCACTAGCTGTGGGATATCGAGGAAGGCCTTAAATCTGAAGCAATCTATAAAGGTACAGAGCCTTAAATAGTCGTAAAATTCACATCAACATAAAAATAAAATATCCAGATGTTTGTGACTGGATTAATTACTTATAAGTGTTCAAGTAGTGTGAGTCAACCATTTTTTGCCTGCAAGTTGTTCACAAGGGAACTACTTTCTCTACGCCCCATTTCTGCTGTGTAATTCATCACTTAGGTCCCATAATATTGTTTCTGATTCCTGGCTGAGTAACTAAACACTTCTAGCCATGTGTGTGCACACATTTAAACAGGATTGCAAGGAAGAAACAAGTGCGAAAATAGTGAATAGACAAAAAACACATTTCAAACATGCTAGCACTAATTTAAAGCAGTCATGGCCCAAACATTTAACACAAATAAAGTCCGTGTGCAATCATTCACGTCTTTATCATCTGTTAAATTCACATTTGGTGAAGCTAGCCATAACACAAAGAATTTGGCTACAAAAGCCTCTCTTTGTAAAGTCAATGTGCCTCATTTTCCAATTTCTTCTACTTCAGCAAAGGATGGTTAATATGGATACCTTTAGGCAAAGGGAGAGAAGAAAATCATCGTCTTTCTCCAGTGTAATTCTCCCTCCCACAAGTGTGAGGCAGTTTTTGCTATGCTGATTGAAAGGTATACTTAAGAGAGGTACTGCTAAAGTCTTGTTTCACCACAAAAACTCCCTGGCATGAAGCTAGCTATAACTCTTCTAACCCATCCATTTTGAATGACTGTCATTAGGAAAGAATTCATTGGCTTTGCATTTCATATAAGGTAATGGTTTCTAGAGGATTTTTGGGCAGCAAATAATAACTTTAAACATTCTCAGGAGAGAGTTGTACGCCTGAATGACGTACAATATTCAAAGCACCTGAGGAAGTCTGTCTTTTACCATCTTGTTCTTGTCTACACCAGCTACTTCAACAAAGATAGGAGCAATTCCCCCACTACTGCCCTCTCAGTAACAACTCGCGTTAATCCTAGCCAAGTTACTGACCGAGATGTGGTAGCAGAAATATAGTGAACACTCCTGTAGAAATCTTTGCAGCATTTCAAACGAAAAACAGCATGTTTAGAAGCACTGCATCTTAACTGGCCAATAGCTGGCATGGTGTGTAGAGGAAAAAAAGAGGGAAAAAGAAAGGTTGGGGGCGTAGGCAGGTTTAAGCTGCCAAGTTCTGTAACATTCAACTCCAGCAAGTTAAAAAAGGTTGAGAATGAGGGTAGAAATCGTCACATGAATGAAGTCATGGCATTAGTTCCACCACTTCGCAGCTCTACCACTAGGAAGCCAGTAGGAAGCAAGGAGGAGCTTTCTTCACTTTGCACTGCTTAAATTGTGTTTAGCACAGAAAATATATAGTAAAGATAGCAAATACTTAATGTTCCCAGGCTGGAGTGGCCTTCTTGTACGGGACAGCAGGAGGGATGAGGAAACAGAAGAATAATAAAGAAGTTTACATTTAAAATCTACTTACTAAAAGCCACTTAATCTTGGTTGGTTTTGGAAGATGAATAAAAATAAGTTAGAAAATAACTGGTTTTGGAAGTGCTAGCATGTTATTTTACTAGTTTTCAAATATTTTAACTAACATAACTGGATTCCAAGAGCACCCTAGCTCAGGCCACAAAACCAGGGCAGGCTACGCACAATTTCTGGGTAGATCCAGTTAAATAGATCCTACTACAGTAAACAAGGGAATTTGAATAAAAACAGTATCTATCCCTTGGTCCAGTGTGAGAGTCATCAGCAGAGTATACTTCTCTCTTTTTTCCTTTCAGTCATATAATCTGGCATAGCTTCAGCAGGCCAAGACAGAGAAGTCACTCAAGAATTCACTGTAACATTTCTCAAGGCACAGTCTCTCCTTTGCAGAAGTCAAAGAGGTGATATGAACATTGTTCCTCCTGCTTCCCTGATGAGTAATTACAGCCCACTGCTTTGGACGTAGATAATAACTCAAATTTTTACTGTCTATTTTGCCAACAATTCAAAAAATGTAAATTCATTTTTAGGTTGGTCCAAAATCATTTGTTTCTTCTTCTCCAGTTGGTCAGAGCACCAAACCATCCAAACCTCAAATTATTTGTACTCTCATTGTCTCCAATGCTGTATCCAACCAGTATCCCACCTGAGTGAGCAATGCATCTGTTGGGATTACACTGCTGCATTCATCTGATTTTCATCCATGCTTTATTTCATACAGTTCAGGAGAAGAATTGGTAAATTTAAGGCCCTACAAAATTATTTTAGAAGAAAACTTCAACGCAAAAATATTTATATTCAAAACTGTAAGATAAGCTCCAAAATAACCCGTACCATTTGAAATATGGCTATTTCACCTACTGCATTCTTTATGAGTCATAAAAGGGGAGCAAAAGGAATAAACAACAAAGTCAGTACTGTAAGCGATAAGGAAACATAATGATAATATCTGTGCTTGAACTGCCTGCAAAGAAGGCTTTTAAACAGAAGGGAGATGTGTAGGGGAATGAAGAGAAACATGATGGGATCAGCTGTGGGTAGAAAAATACTTCTGACATTTTGTTCTTCTCATTCTTGGCCACAGACTCTCACATGAGTAAAGATGGCTCTCATGCTCCAGGAGGTAATATGCTCTTGTAGTAGCAGTAACCTAGTTATGGCTGAAAAAATAGTTGTGTGTCCTTTGAGCTCTTCTACTCCATTAACCCTAGACTGAAGTTCTCGGTTTTGTTTTGAAATGTAGACTGTGGTTTAGAAATTTGATTGAAAAAGAGAAAAAGAAGCTGAGCTTAATCTAAGTAAATGTACTTCAGTGCAGTAGGCTACATTTACAATGGTATGTCAGAAGACAACCTTGCAGACTGGTGTTGTCTTTCTGAAGCTGTCAGTAGGTGCTAAAGCGACCCTCAGCACCCACCTTGAAAAATGCTTTCCATTGCTGTCCTACATGAGAAGACCAACACTGCCAACACATAACAGAGGAGTTTCACTCTTTGGGGCATCTCCCCATAATTGCACTCCTCTCAGGGCTCATTTACAGCGTCTGCAGCAATTTTTCAGCCAGATGGTTGCCCTCAAGTAGAGCCACTGAATGGCACATTAAGGAGCCTGCAACAGAGTATGGACCTCATGTATGAGCGTGACAAAAATAACTAGGGATGAAGACAGAAGGAAGTAGTACTGCAAGTGAAAGGGTTGGTCCCACTTCAAAATCCCACTTCTTCCTCCTTCCATTCCAACGGGTGAGAAACTACCTTAAGTATCAAGACAGAACGTTAACCTTTACATGAAGCATTTATTATTTTTTATTATTATTTTAAAGTTCAAACCTCTATATCATAGCCAACTCTTTTTAATTTTTATTTGTAACAAAACTCGTATATGACAAATTTAAAAAAAAAAAAAAAAAAAAAAGGAAAGCTATGAAGATGTAGAGAATTACTGCTGAGTCTCACTGACATCATAAATCATGAAAGACCCTAGAAGCACTTGTAACTATGTCACTGTAAATTTCCCTTTGGGTATTCTGTGTATTATTACACACGCTCTCTCTATAAATGCAGATTTAAAAACCCCATGAGTTTCAAATGGCACTTTATTACAGAGCATTTAAATCATTTCTGAGAGCAAGATCAATTTAAGCATGCAGAATTTTTATTAGTAGCACAAAAGAGGAGTACAGCTGTTCCTACACAGCAAATGTGTGTGAACCAGGCTTTGGAGCAATTTCTGCTGTGCCAGCCACAGTGTTAAATGTTGGCCAAGAGGGACTTACACAGAACAGAGCAAACTGAGTCTGCAGCACAGCTGAGGAAACACTGCCCCACGTTCTACATTTCTTATTAGAATGACCTAGTCCCTGAATCACCCAAACAAGCCTGTCAGAGACCTTGATCTCACAGCAGCAAGGCGCTGCAGAAAATACGTTAGAGCTCCTCTGGCTCTCAGAACACTAGAGAAAGAGGGTAGAGGGAAGGTGTCAAGTCTAAAATACCTGTCCTCTAGGAAGGGCATCTATGCTTTGAGAACAAATGGCTTGGGCCTTGTAACCATATCGTAGACTGACACATTATTTATTTTATCCAAATACATGAACAGCTGATTAAGTTGATTTTCTCAGTCAAACTCATCATCTTACTCTTAACCGCTGGCAATGCACCTCCTATTTTGGAATCACTGTTACAAAGCAGGTGGCTAAGTCACCATAAGGCATCCACTGGAGTAGCAGAGTTTACACCAGTTGTAACTCTTTCTGCCTCCAGGTCTGCTTTTATTTCTTACAAAGGGCTCTTCTTTCAATTAATACGTGGGCATTTCATTTCTAAGCATATGAGGTACAATTACCAGAATAGTTGATCTTTTTCATTGAATGTTTGGGGAAAAAAAAAAAAAAAAAAAAAAAAAAAAAAAAATCAGACTGAAAAATGAACTAGGTCTGTCCTAGTTGGCCCCTGATGGAAACTGCAGAATGAAATGTTTTAATTGCCAGAAAAGTCTCTTTGCCAAATTCATGTCTTTATGGAGATTGTCAGAAGTTTTCAGTTCCCATCCAAAAAGCTGCCAGAGTGAAATCCAATCACTAATGACAGCAGGATTAAAAGTGCACAGACTGGCTGTCTGAACAGCAGTTTATAATAGAACAAAAATGTTGTGGACTCTACATGACTGATTCATAGCAAACATTTTAATAGAACATAGATTTTAACATCAAATGCCCATCATTTTATCCTCTGGCATTTCTTAAATGCATGGAAAATGTTGGACTGGAACACTGAAAAAATAAAAGCTTTACTCTTAGTACATTTCTCTCGCTCTAGTGAGAGCTGAACTGTTAATTAAATGGGTTAGAAGTAGGTACTACTGGAAATACAAGAACGTTTGAGTCCTTCCTAGTCTAGAACACTGATCTTGACTTTACCAAGGCTTCCTTATACCTTAAAATGACTTTCTCTGCAATAGGAGAAAAATGCAAAAGGACCGTGACATTGCCCCACCATGTTTTAAGTCTACGTGTCTAATCATGAGACAGAAACTCAAAGTTATTAGGTAGGAATTGCATGATACTAGCTTACAGCGTTTAAAAGTGCAGTGCACTGTATGAAGGACTCCATAAACATGATTTAAAGAAGCAGGTGGTATGGAGGGAAAGTAGGAGTTTAGTCTTCTACATCTTTACACATGAGCACTTCCAACCAACAGAACAACTGAGATTATAAGCATACAAAAGAATATTTTGTCAAGGTGCAAACTTATGTCCTCCTCTTTTTGATGATTAGAGAAGCTCAAGTTAGCTAGATGAATGTTGGAGGTACACCTGTCTGTGCAGTGGTTACACTCACTGTACGTGCAGATGCTGCACAAAGAACCATCTTAGTTCCAAAGTCCTTCAGTGCAGACACTTGCAAACAAGAAGATCCCAAAACCAAGCCTTGGAAAATACGTGAATCTTCAAAGCTGATCAGTTAAGAAAAGCAATGTTTCACAGTCTGAATTGTAACTGTAAGGAGCTGAGGAAGAACAAACTCCAACGTGATCCACTGTACTAGAACTGCCATAACATAAAACACAGACAACCAGGTATGTTTTGATATCTTATGAATTCATAGCTTAGTACAAGAATAGAAATCACACATATCCTTCACTCACATACTGATCCATCAAGTCACTACGTGTTTACCTCTGTGAGCAGTGAATACAAGCATTTGACTCTAATACAACATTAAATTTACCTATCATTATCATTTGCACTACAGTATGCAACTCTAGCACAAGACTTCTCCAATGAGAGACAGACACACTGTGATAACAGTACATCAAACAGGTTGGAAACTGAAACATCTGTTCTTGATCTGTTTTAATGAAATCATGTGATGCTTATCTTGTCTCAGCCAAATCAGAGTTAACACCTACGGACTTTATTAAATTTATTCACTTAATAGAAATTCTCAAATCTCATCTGTAAGACATTTCATTTTATTCTATAAGACATTTTGCATTTATGTAAGAATAGTGAATAGCATATATTGCTTTGCAGAGCTACTTTCTTACTTTGCACTCAACATTGTTAATATGTACTCTCGTTTGGAATACTCCTAGGTTAAACAAAAACACTTTAGACAAACATACAGTGGTGGTTTTGCCATGGAAATATTAAAATTGAATGTAACTCATACTTTTGGACTGCATTATGTGTGCATTTATTAAGCTTTTTTTTTTTCCCCCTTCAGATGAAGCATTAACAGACAAGATTGGCAAGATTTCTTCTTTGTGAAATGTGGATAGCAAAATAGTGAAGTAAAGTAAGATCCATTCAACCCAAAAGAGCAGGACAGTCACTAGCCCCAAGAATATTAACAAAGACCTATCTGCATATCTTCAAAAGCAAGGAAGGAAAAAAAAAAACAAAAGCCACTGCTCCTTTTTCTCAGAAGCAGACTTTGAAGAGATAACATCGATTAGCGTGGGAAATAATCACATAGGTTGATGAAAGCTCTACATAAACATAAGATGTCCTTTGGGCTCCATTAAGAAGGATTTCAGCTGTTACGAGAAGGAAAAAAAAGACCAAAAAAAAAGACAAAGTCCTGGCTCCTTTCAAGTCAATTGAAGTGGACTCCTGGCATAAAATGCGACGATGTGCTAAACCTTGGAGACACAAATGTTTTGGACACCGAGTAAGACAAGGATTCAAAGCACTGGAGAGGACAAGGAAAAACGCACACACTGAAGGCAAAAAGAATCTATTCTTTTAAAGAAACAGGGAGATGGATTTGAAGACTCACTAAAAGAGATAAGCATCAAACAACAACCTTCACAATACTTCTGCTTTTTGGAAAATTCTCGTTCAACAGCTGAGCTGGTTTCACACTAGTGGGCAGTTTCATCTTCTTTCTGTGTTTATCAGTGCGATTACTGTCTCTTCCTTCCCATAAGTTCCTTTTTGTTGTTTTAAATGAGAAAAACATTATCATAGCGTCTGCAGAATCTGTAGCACCTCAAGAACTGGAGTGATTTTAAATAAATGATACTCAACAGTAATATTTTAAGGCAAGTTAAAATAAGGACAGCACTCAAACTTATTAAAACTCTACTAATTTCTATTTAGATGTGCTATACAAACCACTTTTTAAAATCTAACTCTCTAAACTAACACCATATTCTTCCAGGCAGGGATTTTGATTTTCCCCTCGCTATTCCACATATGTTGTTTTAATTACAGTAATACAGCTTCCACCTCAATGTGACCCTTCTGCAGGGATAATTTTGCTCAGCGGTGCCACAGTGCCAATCTGCTGTACAGTATGGGTGACGGCTGCTGTTACTTCTCTTATTTTACATTACATTTTTCAAAATAAACTGCCCAGTCTTACACCTTCTTGTTCAGACTTGTTCAGTCTAATAGTACTAAATGAGTAATAGCTGTCAAAAGATTTGTTCTTTTTCTAGACCTGTCAAACTAATCAGTTGATTATTGTTGGGAATTGCCAAGTTTGTATTCCTTAGCATTGGGAAAAGTCATTTAAAAATAGAAGTGACAGAATAATCTAGATACTCTGCTGTTAGAAATGTGCAAGAAATAATAATTCTTCATATACACTTCTCCCAGCTACCCTGTTCAAGTGAAACTTTTTCTATGCTTCTCTTCAGTGCAATACTGTGAAATAAAATACTGTGACAGATGCAGGCCCCCATGAGAAAACAGCATTACTCTTCTGCATGCCTTTTAGACTGTTGATATCTCAGCTCTTTTTCCATGGAACACACTTTCCTTCTACCTGCCAGTGTTCACCTCTCAAGGGTGTGTACTAGAAATGAAGACCAAACTGTATACATTGTTTTAAAAATACAAATGAAAGCTTGTCAACACAAAATTTTAAGTATTTGCCAAGAGCGAATTTGGATAAAGCAAAATAGGTAGGGCATAAGACACTGTTGTTTTGATACAGCAAAAAAAATGTAATGATTTTTTTTAAGTGGCTGGCTATCTTAGTCACTGTCAGACCATCAGCCATTATTCTTCTCATTCAAAACTATTTAGACCAGTTTGAGTAAAAATTTTGTTTTATACATCTTGCCTACTCTAAAATTACTCTTAAATTCAGAAAAAAACTTTTCCTGGAAGTGTCTGATTGAAAATATTTATCTTTCCATCTCTCCCTTACCCCATCTCCTCCTCTAAGAAAGATTCAAGTCCTACTTTAGTCAACACAAGCTTCAGCATCGACGTTGGACTTCACCCATCTATAAGGAAACTAGAGAAGCATTAACTTCATAATTTTCAGAATAAAAGACAGGAAAATTGACTAACAGAGTCTCGGCTTGCAATGTACCAAGATAACAAACTAAACAAAGGAAGAGATGACTCCACGCATAGCACTTTACATGCTAACGATGGACAACCCTAGGGAAATACTTGCCGGCATGAAAAAAGATTAAGAAATAATAATAAAGAACATTACATTCAATTGAATCATTCTGCATTACTCACCAAGGAAAAGACTTAATATGTTCTTATTTTAGCCTGGGCTTTTCCTTGGCATCTGTTTTTCTTAATAGAAAGCTCTTCTTTACAATTGCAAATGATACAGCAGACAGAAACAGTTCATAGTGACCTTATCAAGGTTATTTCTTTAATTTTTAATATTTTATTCAACTCTCCAGTTGATTCTCAATCTATGCTGTGTTTCCGTGTTTTTCCTCACTGTGCATTTGAAGATGAACGTAAAAGAAAAGGTATCATTATTTTTCCTCTCTGTGAAGCCCCCTGGAGTCTACAGAAGAGCACCACTGCTTGCTACAGGTACAGATATTTGTACCTGTGTTTGTAAGAATCTGAAGTTCTCAAAGTGTTCCTAAAATAGTTCAGAAACAAGCATAATGAACAGCCTAATTAACATTTTCCTTGCAGAATTAGTAAAGTGCTATAGACTCAATCCTGAAAAACCCTAACTGACAGAAAAATACCTCCTCTTATTCAGTCTAGAAAAGAAATCTCTTACAATGCTTTTCTTAAGAGCTTCAAAAGATTGTGTTGGTTTTTACACTCTGCCGTACTTAATAGCAATTAAAATGACTAACCAGTCTCTTATCCTTCAATGACTGATTCTTTGCAGATACCAAACTTTCTTCATCAGTATTCAGCATTTTCAGAGCACTCTTCAAGGTGAAGGCAACTGATTGCTTATATCACAGATAGGAACACTTTCATAACTCCAGAGGATAAATAAATCCACTAAAGAAAAATTATAAAAGAAACAATCGGAAATCTAGAAGAGAATGCATCAGTCCCTATTTATTTTCCGTGCCTATGATAAAAAATACTAGGGGTACACAACCCTACCTTCCATATCATTTTGTCAAGCCCAAATGATATTAATTTCTAAGGACATAAATCCAGCTCCTCCCAGAACTCCCGTCAAGCACAAGTCACACAATTCATCACAAGCAAGATGTTTCCTCAGGCACTGCCAGGGCATGACTGGGCATCCACCACAGATGCAGTTTTGCACAGGTCTCTTTCCAATGGCAAATATCTCA
The DNA here is from genome assembly GCF_023343835.1 of Lagopus muta. Classification (NCBI taxonomy): domain Eukaryota; kingdom Metazoa; phylum Chordata; class Aves; order Galliformes; family Phasianidae; genus Lagopus; species Lagopus muta. The sequence continues at coordinate 79,778,915 of NC_064435.1, read as the reverse complement.
GTAACTCATCAGTGTAACTGTACACACCTTCAGTCTTACTGTGTGTATAGGAACTGCTGAATCACAGCCTGAACCTGTGATTGATCACCTGAGCAAGCAATGAGTCAGCCATGGGAGCACAGGTGAAGGCAATTCACCTGTGCTGCCAAAAGGGATGGAGCCTGGCTGCACCTCTCCTAGACCCATTTAAGAGCTGACTACAGGTGGGGAAGGATCTCTTTCTGGAGACCCCTCCTTTGGAGTTTTCCATCAAGCCCAGGGCAAGGGTAAGCCTTCTATCTATTCTTTTTTGGTGTAATAACCTGCTTAGTCAAACTCTTTTGTATATTCATTGATTATACACTATGCCAGTTACAGCTAAGAAAAAGATTATTTCTCCATTTGATTTTTACTTTAATGTGATATATTTGTTTTAAATTCAAGGTGCTTCAGGTAAACTAAAGTAGAACTGATGCACAGAGAGGGTTAACACCTTCAGTAAAGTGTTTCAGCATGAAAAAGATAACCAACAGAACCACAAGATCTCTTCAGAAGAACAGCAGGTGCCTGCCTTAGGGTAAGTCAGTTCTTTTGCTCTGCTCTACTAACTGTATTGACGAGCTTTCTATTACTTATGACAGGAGCTTAGACACTAACTCACATTCACATGTCTACACACAGAAACTGTCTCTTAACCTGGAGCTGAATCCCACACCCTGTTTCCATAGTGCAACAGTTGAGCATAGTTTCAAGTTCTGCCCTGCAGAAACTGAATCATTCTCTGGCACCCTCACATACATCAGATCCTCAGCACATCACTCCTATACCTTTTCAGGAAATAGCTGGCATAGCACCCGGGGGTACATCAAATCCAAGCTCCTGCTAAGCAAGTGTAACATCCAAGCCTTGGGGACTCTGGGAGTACAGCAGCAGTTACTCCTAGTTGCAGTAGCATTACACAAGGGTAAGGATGATTACACACAGGTGATCTGGTTGTGACCCAAATCTGGTCCCTCCTGAAAAGACTTGAGCAATCTCTGTCACCGAGTGGTAATTCGGTAGGCCCTCAAAATGATCTAATGCTCAGTAAACATGTTGCCACCTTCTTCACAATGACCTCAACACCTGAGCATTGTGAGAAGCCAGTTTTCTCCTGAACGCTCACGCGACATCTTTCCAGAGTCATCTATCATCACTGTACCCAAGCAGAAGATATTTCAGGACACCTTTGGAGATGATAATCCCTTTGGGCACTTGCACTACCATTGGAAAGAAAAGGACTATTCAACTGGGAAACTGGTCAGAACTGCTAGGAGACCAGACCTAGGTCTGCATGACAAATAGCCTCATGTTACTGGGGGAAAGAAAAGGTGACTATACTAAGTTTTAATGGACCTAAGCACCAATGTGTAACAGCTTAAGAAATTGATCATTTTTCATACCCCAAACTTTATAATGAGCAAAGGGCTGCTGTCATGGTCATGATGTAGCCTGCATGGAGCAATGAATCTGAAATCACCTGGTTCACATTTCATTGCTTTTGGTGCAGTATATAGTCATCCAGCTTGCTCCATCACACCACTCATCATACCCTCAAATAGGGTCCTTGTTGAACTTTCTTGGATTCAGCTGTTTCACTGCAGTAATATGACCTTATGAGATATCTAAAAAAAGTTTTCATATGTGAACCATTTTTCTTAATTTCTGCCTTCAGTCTCCAAACAAAGAATAGTTTTTCAGTAATGTAATAAGAGTTATTTACTGGTATTGAAACCACAGGCTTACTGTAAGTTTTACAGCATCCAAAATGCAATGTAATTTTCCTTTTTTTTTAGCCCATAACAGTTCATTGCCATAATCGCATCTGAGACACAGCACTGTCTCACTATTTTGTTTGTTTTGTATTTCTTAAAAGTTGAAAGCCAGACTGTAGAATAGTTACACATTGCCATTTAACCATTGTTTAATAGATCAACAACAAGCTTGTAGCTAAAAGTAACTTGCATCTGACAGGCATTTATTTCTCCTTTTCTTTCTTAGCGCTTCCTCCACTTTCTCTTTTCCAGCTCATATTCCCCCTGACACACATACACACATTCTCATTAGCTCACATAAGGATACTAAACACCTAAGATCAGAACTTCAGCTCTGTATCTTGACAGCAGCAAGGGACAGATCTTACAGATCTTTCTTTTTTGCCATCATCTTGTTTTTCCTTGTGTAGTAAAGTTTGAGAAGAAAAGCAGAAGAAGAAAAACCCAACCCCTTTCCCCGTCCCCAGGAAAAGTCAGAACTCTTTCAATTCCTAGTGAAGCATGCTTGTTGTCTGGGCATGTTATTCTCTCATTAGGACTAAACAGGACTAACTTCATTTACAGTACATGCCTGAAGCCTAATCCAAAGCTCTTTAATATCCATGGGTTCACTCCCACTGCCACTATTACTGGCTCTGGCTCAAAGCTGTGCTTCTTAAACCAGTTGTGCACAAATCTTATGAATGCTGAACCCAAGCCTGGGCAGATTAGTTCACACTCCTGTGCTCTGAAGATGTCATGGGGCAGCCTGGCTCCTACCTGACATCATGAAATCCTGACCTGAGCTTGTAATTTCTTGTGAATGAAACATCACTAAACTGCCCATTTGCTATAGGCTTTATTTTGCTCCCCGTGCCTCTTGTTCCAGAGGCAAAGAGGATAAGCAGATCTCTTCATATCACAGAATCACAGAATCACCCGGGTTGGAAGGGACCCCAAGGATCATGTAGTTCCAACCCCCCTGCCTAGCAGGGCCACCAAACATCCACATTCAGATCAGGTTGCCCAGGATCCCGTCCAACCTGGCCTTAAACACGTCCAAGGACGGGGCATCCACAACCTCCCTGGGCAGCCCGTTCCAGGGCCTAACCACTCTCCTAGTAAAGAACTTCCCCCTAACATCCAACCTAAATCTTCCCTCCTTCAACTTAAAACCATTTCCCCTAGTCCTGCTGTTGTCAGCCCTTTTGAAGAGTTTACTCCCCTCCTGGGTGTAGGTTCCCTTCAGGTACTGATAGGCTGCAATGAGGTCACCCCGCAGCCTTCTCTTCTCCAGGCTGAACAAGCCCAACTCCCTCAGCCTGTCCTCATAGGGGAGGTGCTCCAGCCCCCTGATCATCTTAGTTGCCCTCCTCTGGACCCTTTCCAAAATCTCAATGTCTTTCTTGTACTGAGGGCTCCACACCTGGACACAGTACTCCAGATGGGGCCTCACAAGAGCCGAGTAGAGAGGGACAATCACCTCTCACTTTTCATACTGCACCCACATTAAAAGTCTCTGCATCAAGCAAGAAGTGACATCCAAGGATGGTTGTTGGTCTAAGAAGCCTTCTGGCCTGGCAATGTCTGTCCTTGGAATATGATGCAGGAGACTGGCTGATGCTAACCAACTTCATCAACACAGAAGTCAGCGCCAGTCATAAAAGTGATTAGCAACTTAAGCAAAAAAATCTGGGCATAGCACCCAACCAACACGACAGAGGGATTTACTCTGAATGACAGTATTTACTTTTGCTTTGCTTTTAATTTACCTTTCTGCTGAGCTAGTAAGTTTTGCTCATGTTGTACAACAGCATCAGAGTAGAAGGACGGATCATTATTTGTTTTACACTAGGAAGAAGACATCTTTTGTATATTCATCAATCCAATGTCTTTTAATGTATCCCAAGGAAACTGGGATTTCTGGAAGAGTGGAGAGTCTCCCAAAGCAGAGTTACTGACAGAGAATGCTTTCAGTCAATTGGTGTATAATCAATGAATATAAAGATGTTATAATTATGAAATAAACATGAGACTTTGGCTAAGCAGGTTATGATAACAGAAAGAGAATAGATAGAATGCTTACCCACATCCTGGGCTCGCTGCAAGACTCCAGACGAGGGATCTCCAGAAAAGATCCTTCCCCACCTGTAGTCAGCTCTTAAATGGGTCTAGGAGAGGTGCAGCCAGACTCCACCCCTTCCAGCAGCACAGGAGAATTGCCCTCACCTGTGCTCCCAGGGCTGACTCACTGCTTGCCTCAGGTGGTCAATCAGAGGTTCAGGCCGTGATTCAGCAGTTCCCATACAGTTGGTAACAAATTTTAGACTTTCTTTACTCAAGCCATTTATTTCAGCTTCTTTTCTCCCTTTTTATCTTACTCCTTCTCCCAGTTTCACGAAGTTCCCATCTCACAGTTGCAGCAAACACTAAGCCAATTGACTGAATGACTGCATAAGAAGAAAGAAGAGAACGTCCATGGAAGGTTGATATGAGGGAGAAGGGATTCTGGCAGAAAAAAAGAAGAAAGTAATAGGAACTTTTAAATGTAATTCTAAATAATTACATTTATTGTCTATAAAATATTCTTTCAAATGTTTTAATAAATCTGCATAACGTAACCAAGCAAACTAAATTTAAATTAATTGCAGCCAGTCATATTTTAGCAATTTATGTGGTACGTACATATAAGAGTAAATTTGCATGCACCATACTCAGATTTTCCAGAAGTGTCTCTGTTTGGACTCTAAACCTGCTATATTTCGATTACAAGCTTCCAATTATCCCTCAGTTCTACATAGTAGAATGTAAAGTCCCCTTACGATCCTTGCTTTTTCCACCACCTAACGTGTTAGAGAGCATTCTACATTTTCTTGAAAGCTATTGCCTTTCTTCAGCTGTCAATGTAAATTTAGGAGAGGCTGGGATACTGATGACCTCTACTCTTATTCACCCACAATTAGTTAATTCCACAGTCGCTCTGAGGGCTCTTTCACCAACTTATTTGTCTTTATGTCACTGTATTATACACTCCGAATGAACTGTTGTCTCCTTGACTACACAGGTCCCATTTGGAAGAACAGACCTATCAGACCTTTTATCATCAACATTATTCAACCTCGAGACAGACAATCTGGCTATTAGGAAGAGGCCTTACAACACTGAACCTCGTAACATGTGAGCAGAGGTCAGTTTTGAGATGGTTCAGATTTTGTTCCAACCAGTTCTCTCTTTCCTCAGAGCATAAAACCAGAATTTGGCACCATAATGCTTAAACAATGGGGACAAAGACTTTGTTTTATCTATTGCTGTGGTTACATCATAATAGTTATAGTGGGTGTGGGGGAAAAATAAAATAAAGCAAAACAAAACAAAATCAAAATAGAAGCCTGTTCTCTATAACATACAAGGGCTTCTTATTTCATTCCTCTTCTCAACTTAAGCAAAGAAAAAAATCACTGCAATCCTTCTTTTCTCTGATTTTCAAGCTAAGGGACAGCACTTTTAATTTTTTCCTTACGATGAGTCAGCCTGACAGCTTTAGTTACTGTTTGGTGTTGGTGGCAAAGCCTAGCCACCTCCATAGAGCAGCTGGGGGCAGAGATACCTACTTCAAAGTCTCAGCCCTTTCCTGTCCTGAATTAATCAACATCAGGAGTTTTACCTCAGCCCACACATAGTGTGTCACATAACTCCTACAAGCACTGCATGTGTTGCCGAAGGAGCTACACAACAGCTTTTTTAAACTGCCTTCCTCGTGCAGCATACGGAGAGTGCATTGGACAGGACAGGACGGGCAGATTCACTGCCAACTCAGCCTTTCCTGCAAGGAAAGGACACCAGGGAAAGCTGAAAGAGCAAACATAGAAAGAAAATGAGTCTTTCCTTTCTGAATTGGACTTCCTTCCTTGAGGGCTCGGTCTTCCAGTATGTGCAGGATTTAAGAACTTTTCACCATAACAAAATTTTCGCCGAGACAAGAAAGTCAGAGAGCAGAGAAGTTGTCAAAGGGGAAAAAGTGGAAATTATATTCAAGATGAGACACACAAATGTCACGGAGAAAGCACATAGCTTTAACATTACAGCTTACAAACGGTCAAATATCCAAATTTGGTTCCCCATGAGTCATTTTCAGTGGTTTGGTAATGCAAAGCTGCCACAATGCACCAATTACTTGACTATTAACTTCTAGCAAGAATTTTTACCACTCCCAAAACTCTGACTAGTTAATTAGGGCAAGAAATACATATTTTAAGTTCTGGATGTACTGTTATGTTACCATCTATAAAGCACATACCAAACAGCACAGCAGATAATATTCATAAAATTAACACAAATAGAGCTTACAAACAACTGAGTCCAATGCCCAGAAAGTCTAGGAATCTGATTCTCTATAGAACAGAGGGGAGAGCTCCCATTTCCTTATGGATGAAAACACAGTAACGGGAAAGTCATCATTTTGTATTTACTGTACTGATATTTTAGTGAATTTGCCATGTTTCCTGGTTAGCTGAGAAATAATTTTTAGAACACCTACATCACACAATCCTTCTCTCCTAGGAACGATTGTAGATCCTGAATGAATTCAAATGTATGTTTTATTTACAGGACATATAAGCAGTAAAATTAATTACATTAATCCTTCATTTCCAAAGCCAACTGAAGCCAGTGGAGTCTTTGAGCCCATACCAACAACCTCTCTGTTCTTTCCCCTGGGATTCCCAGCCTGATAGAAGGTTATATGCTGTCCTCCATAGGTCCTTCAGGGATCCCTGTATTCACCAGATGCTCAGATCTTTATCATGTAGCAAGAGAAAAAAATTAAATAGTGTTGAGTGTAGTGACGTAAGAATAGAAATGTTACTTCAGAACCAAAAAAAAAAAAAAAAAAGAATTGTTTCAGCAGTAGGAGCAGAGAAGACTCTTGAAAGTAGAAAGTCTTAAAGTACTGCCCAGTTGGGAAAACCCCAAACACTGAGCCTTTCTGCTGAAGCAGTCATCATTGCATGCACCATGCCCACACTAGCCACTTGAAGCTGCAGTATCAAATATGTACATCTGAATTAACCTTCATCCATACGGAGGAGGGGCACAGGAGCCCAACAGCAGCTGATTCTGCCTAATGCTCCGTTCCAGAGTTTGCAAAAAGACCACTCATATCTCTCTCCAAAGTGGCCAGCAGACAAAGTAGGAGTTGCCTCCAACCTGCTGTCCCTAGTCCCGCTGGCTGCTTGAAGGGCACCATCCAAGATACAACAGATTCTGATTACAAAGGCTTATGGCAGGGAGGACAGAAATTGTTCCTTGTTAAGCAGGTGCTTTTAACTAAAGGGCTGCTGAGAAATAGCATTTGGGTGTACTTTTATTTGGCTCCTGCAGCCGGGCTTCCTGTGAAAGTCCCCACAGTTGAAGACTCTCAAACTTTGAATCTGTAGCCAGTGTGAAACTCAAGCATATGTTTTAAAGGCACAACAGACGATATGAGAGGTCTGTAGTATCACACATGTATGAGCTGCACCTCCAAATACAAATCAACACACAAACGTCCTGTACCACCCCTGCTAATTAAAGCACCTCAGTACCTTGTTATCGTTAACAAGAGAAACATTCATGTAATGCTCCCACATGCCATCACTGAGTGGCAAGGACAAACACAGAGAGATTAAGGACAAAAGCCAAAGTCAGGGTGGAGAGGAAATTTCACCACATAACATAACAACCTTGCTTCAAAGGAACAAGTGATGATGCCTACCTTCAGAGGAAGCTCCTGACTGTGGAGTAGAAGCACATCACAGCACCTCCCAGCATCCAAAAAGGAAGGAATGGGGCAGAAGGCTGGCCCTGCTCCATCCCACACCCCACCACCAGGTGCAGGTCTTCCCCTGGGCTCAGGAGGAAGAGGGAATTAACTCCTTTTGGAAGGGCCAGGCTCTTCCCACATGCTGGACTGGGAGCAATGGATTTTAATATACCCTTCTGGACTTCTGCCAAAAGTTAAGCTTTTCAGCATCTCACTTTCAGACACTTAGGTAGTGTTTGGATCTATCTTTACAAGTTTTGCCAAAGATTGCATAGGAAGGCTGCAATAGTCCAAGGTCTTGAACTTCTGGTCTCCTGTAGTCTATATTAAAGTGTTAATTGCTATGTCGTGATTCTTCCACTCCAGCAGGTTCTCTTTAACAATTACAGTCACCAAAAGACAGAGGGTCACGTCCCATTGTAAAAGACAGAACCGCTCTTATAGCCCAAACATAACACAAAGCAAACACTGACATTAGCCTGCCAGCAAGCTTGCGACAAAGAATTATTCACAGAATGGCAATCAGCCCAAACTGGCAAATGCCTTTGAAAACAGAAGCTGTAATTACAGAAACCTTTGGTTTGGGATAACTAGCTAAATACTGGTCTCTTCTTAGAGCGGGGTACTTTCCAGCAGCAGCATTTGACCTGAACAACAACTACAGAACACGGAAAAGTTGCAGCCTCTTCCCGCTCTTATCTTTCCACTTCAGCCCTCGTCCCGCGCCTCTGGGCCGGGCAGCGGGGCACGTCTGCATGGCTCCATACACACATTGCCATCCTGTGGCCGGATTCTGCCAGCACAAGTGGTTGCGAGAAGGCTGCAGAACGAGGGCCGGCGAACGGAGCGCTGCTTTTTCATGACGCAGACAAAATAGGGCTTTGTAATGGCCGTGGGCTCGAGCTGGAGAATGCAAATCCAACCGTGTTTTTGAAGCTTTGCAGCTCACGGGCTGTTAGATCAGTGATCCAGCCGACTGCTGAAAAATATTTGTACAGTACTGAGATGCAGGTAAGGAAAAAAGAAACGTGAGGAGGAGGGGAAGGGAACATCAGGCTTTGAAATCTTCGGGAAAAACACAAATGGCCGCCACTGATTTGAGCCCTACACAGGGCATCAAGGAGCAGCAGTCGAGCCGGGAAGTGTGAGCACAAAGGAAATGCCTCGACACGATAGATGAGCCAAAGCCCTCTGGAAAACGTGACCACTGTACCAGGAGGCAATGGGGAGGAGGACATGGCACGATGAGGGTGAGGGATAGGAGAAAGAAAGCAGAGGCTGGGCAGGAGCCTGAGGCCTGCTGGCACGTTTCAGAAAGTTGCCCTGGGTGTTACATCCAGCCCTCCATGGCCGCAGAGAGGGCTGTGCAAATCTAGCAAGGCTGTGTTTTGGCTGCCTACCTCTTTTGGCCTCACAGAAGGGGCAATATTCCCTCTGCAACTGCTTAGGAGGGCAAAAGGAAAATGTTGATTAGCACTTAGAAGAGGAAGTGGCTTATTTTGCCTGATTACAATCATGGGAACTTTGTTCCCTCTGCTCCAGTAACCACATTGGTAGCATTAACTGGAAAGCTAAGTAACTGGTAAAGAAACCACTGAATCAAATGTAATCTCATACTGCTTGCATAATTTTCCTTGAATGGACATACAAGGAACCTTCACTTTCCTACATGAGGCTCCCTCCTTCCCCCCACAAAAACCATTTGTCATCATCTTATTGGGTCACAATCTGCCTCTTTTTCCTATGGAGGACTGTCAGGAGGTTGCACAGGTTTGCACAAGAGTGCTTGAGAGCTCAGGCTGGGCCATTGGTGTCCAGTGGCTGTCAGCCTAATGCCATTATAGTTAGCTGAACTAGTCAATTATGTCTTGAGAATCTTTTCCAGGCAAAGGCTTTTGTGTGTGTGTTTGAAACAAGAATTTACAGTATCTTAGACATTAATTTCCGTTCAGGGTCACACAGACCATAAGCAATAATGAAATGTTATTTTCATAATTGATGTGATTTTATTATTAAATGCTGGAAAGCCAAAGTGAGATTTTCTTTAGTTCTGTTTAATTAACAGCTTAAGTCAATTTACTTCTCAATTAATTAACTCATCTCAGCATGGGATGGATATCCTTCAACATGGGCAGCTAGAGCTTTTCCAGGCCAGGCTTACATGCCAGTGCAGAGCAGCCAAAGAAGGAGCTCCTACTTTATATTTCATTATGTTGATGCATTTTGGCTGTGCTGCCTCCCTCCTCAATCATGTTCCACATCCCTGGGCTGATGCATGCTCTCTGTAGTGCCCTGACTCTGTGTCTCTTCTGGGACACAGGGGACATCCAGTAAGGGCATTACCACATATTCTGAGATCTTTCTGGTTTTCAAATTATTAATTGGAAATTAGGTTCAGATATTTGCTGGAAATCAGGCCCCCCTGATCTGAAACCAAAACGAAAGCCAACAGAATGACCAAATTTCCCTGGATTTCCCCTTCGCAGTAGACCATTGCTGCTGTCCTGCAAGAATGCAAAGAAGATTTCCTTTCCCCTGTTGCCCTGAAAGCCAACACAAGAAGAAAAAGGCATCAGTTTGGCAGCTTTAAAAAACAAGGAAATCTTAGTGTAATTTTGAAGCCCTGTCTTGCATAGTAAAGACTACTGATGCTTATTAGAAGACCATGTGGGAAAGTGATTTTGTTTGGAAGATGCAGATAGAAAAGAATAATTAAAAGGTAACAGAAGATTGGTCTATTTAGTGCTGAAACAGACACCCTTGGCTTAGGAGCACCAAATAAAATTAGCCTGAAAAATATCCACGTAATCCTCCCATCTTCTCTTTCTCTTTAGATAAGAGCAGGGCAGAATATTCCAGGGATTTAAGGCATCATTTGTTTACGTGCTCATATTTTAATCATTTCCAAGAAGCTAAGGTTACACAACCCCAGCGTTCAAGCGATCCCCTACCTTGCTGTTTATAAGAAATGGGCCTGATATTCATAATGTTCCCGGGTTGCTTCAAGGGGACAGGAGGAGAGAGCAGGGGAGGGAGGCAGGAGGAGGAGGGAGGTGAGGAGAGAAAGGTCAGCTCGCTTTTTAAGCAGCTCTGAGCTTGCTGGAAGCTTTCAGCGTGTGGGTGGTAGGTGTATCGGCTGACACAGGGAAGTGTAAGCGTGAAGCTGGCCACCCAAGACCTCGAGGTCACTGCTGACACTCCAGATCTCCGCACTGGGGAAGGCACCTGCTCCCTTGCCAAAACAAACCATCTCCCACTATGGGCATACTTGAAAAGACCTGCTTTTGTCAGCCGGGGGGAAGAGGGAAGGGGGAGGGGGAAGGGGGAAGGAATTAGAGGGATGCGGGGGCTTTTGGTTTTACTTAAACAGTCTCAAATAACCAGTTTACAATGCAGCGATGTTCTTCAGAATTTATTAAAGGGGGGAAAAAAAAGAAGCCGAGGAGTCTCGACTCCAGATCTGGTGAGCATTAATATGCATCGTGCTAGAATTTCATGAGGCAAGCGAGTTTCGTAGCCCTTGCTCTGGTGGTCCTTTGCTGACAGGATCTCAAGCCGCTATTTGTTATCTTTAGGCTTGATAAGTACATCTGGTTTTGATTCAGGTGGCCGCGAGCTTGTCTCAGAGTTGAAAAGGGTGCTTTGCTCAAATTGAATTTTCTCACAAATTTCAAACCGGGATGAGAACCAGAAGAAGCTGGGCCCTGTCACACAAAACTCCCGTTTTGCTTGCTCGGCCCTTGGGCTCATAAAAACCTGGCACAAATCAGTTTCACCTGTTTGGCTAAGTGAGTACATGCTAAAAGTAATAAAGCTATTAGTGCAATCAGATATTTCTCCACATGTGTTCTGATGTAAAAATTAAAAAAAAAAAAAAGGAAAAAAAAGTAAGAGGGGAGGTGAACTCTTCTCAACCCTGCCTGTCACATATCTTCCCGTGTCCCTGCAAATCAGTTGCAGAGAGGCTGCAACTGGTTCTTCAATGTCTTTACGCTGGGCATTGGGCTGGCAAGAAGACCTGGCTGCAGTGAGCTGCCAGAATGTGTCCCCCTCCTCAGAAAGGCAATGTAAGTTTCTGCCTGAGGTGAAGAGAAGAAGGATCTGAACACCTTCCTGTGTGACGTGCTGTAGGGAACCTGCTGTAGCAGGGGGTTGGACTCGATGAGCTCCAGAGGTCCCTTCAAACTACCGCAATTCTGTGATTCTGTGACTTCTGTCAATCACCATCTCGTTCTTACAGGTTGTCTTTGAAACAACAACAGACTTAAACTATATTTAGAAAGGAAAGCCCCACCTGGCCTTTTGCAGAGAGCTGTTGTGGATTCCTAAGCTCTCCTGACTCCATCTACAGCCAGGCTGGACAGGGTGACTTGCTCCTGGGATGCTGTGAAGTTTGAAACACAGTTTTCTGACACTATTTCCTGAAACAGTGAGTTATTATGTCCTCACAGCCCCAAGTTTTATTTCTTAGGAGAAAGACTCATGGAGAAGCTTAGAGATGAAAGAATTTGAGAGGTTTCTAGCCCCAAATGAAGGCCAGTGACATCTCCCATTAAATCCACTCCAGCAGTACATATTACTACTCATAAATGGGTGGCATTGCAGCAGTGAGTAGTTTCTGCTCATGCAAGATCCTCTGTCAGACACTCTGGAAATCTGCTGGATGGGAGATTCCATAGCAGTGTTCTCTGCAGATTTTCATCCTGTCATTCTTTCATGCTCTTCTTGAGGAGTCTTCAGGATGAAACACTGAACATTTTTGTTTGATATAGCATGTTTTTTTCACATCCCATTTTCCCATTTCATTATGCTTCACTTTGTCATGCATTTTTCCTTGCAGTGGCTTCTTATGTCCCCTTTTGAAAGAAGATTCATCTGCCATGGAGATTAAGAAATTATATTTGTGATATATATTTGTCATGCCATCTGAATGTAGATATGCTCACCTTAACGGAATGAATAAAACAAATCTCTTCAAATAATAATAATCCTCACAAAGATTCTGCAAAATAATGTCAAAGCAACTCTGTAACCTAAATCCGACTGAAGGAATAAGAAGAATGATACTGTTGGCATTTTTTGTGAGTATTTCTACATATTTTCCAAAACTAAATTGCTATAAAAATACGAACCATCTGTATAGCTACTTGCAAAGAAGGGTATCACCCTGGAGGAAAAAAGTTACCAAGTTTCCATTAGGATATGTTTTAGATGTTAACATATTAAAAAAAAAAAAATGACCAGCCATACCACTTCCCTCTCCCAAAGCTATAGGGAAGGAAAATGCTGCTTTCTTATATGAGAGGTGGAGAGAGTGCAACAAGCCATGTGACACTCACTTGCACCAATATTTAATGGTCAATATTTAACACACACAGTTCGTGTACTCTTTGGGGTTTGCAGGGAAGGTGCCCTGATTCCGTGCTCTGTCTGTCTGCATATCCAATGTTAGAGAAGAATTTGGCTATTTAGTCATCTCTGTTTACAGTGCTGTTTAGTGAAGATATCACACCTTGCTCTTGCAGGTGGAGTTCCATGGAGCGAGTGTTTCTGCACAGCATGTAAAACGGCCTAGTGACCGTAATGACATAAGTGAGCTCTGAGCAATAAGAGATTTGAAGGACGCTGAGAGAACCACCAGCTGTAAATCCAGGAGCCAGAACTGGACTGTTTCTGCCCATCGAAACCAATCCTGTCTGGAGACAGTTAATGGGAGTGCCACATTCTGAGGCAGGGAATGGAGGCAGAAAACCAGAGAGTATCTGGATAGCCTTTTCAGCTGGTTCCGTGCCCTTGGTTCTGGAACAAGTGCTTGAACATCTGAGGGACCGCTTCCTCAGAGTAAGGCACCATTCACAATAATGACAAGAGACATAACAGCAACCTTTGTGACTGGGTGATATAAAATTTATCACTGATTTCTGCACTCGCTGTCCTGAATATCTCTGCCCCATTGTTCCTCAAGCTGCTGGACCTACTTTTCCAAACTCTAAACAAACGTAACTTATCTTCCATCCAATTCTGATGTCCTCTCTTGCACCCGAACTGCAGAAATTCTTCTCATTCTTGCATTGTTTCTCGAGGCTCCAAATCACAGCAAAGAATGGGAACAATCAAAAAAGAAAACACGCTTTATTTCTACTAGTGAGATGCTTTCCTCCACCTGCACTGGCCTTATTAAGGAGGCTGTCAGAGTACAGGGCCCTCTCTATGCCGTGCACATCGTGAGGCCCTTTCTAAGTGGACACAGTTAATATATGAGCTGCAAAGCAAAAGTAATTAAAGTTCACTTTCAGATTAATATCTGCAGTGTTTCATGGCTCCACGTGACTTTTAGCAAAAAGAAGTATCAAAGGGAAGGCCATAGAGCTTCACAGACTTTTGTCTTCTAAGTCACAGCACAAAACCTTCTCAATTGAAGAGCAAAAGAGGAATTATCAAAGCATTGTTCACTTTGGACAGGTAGAGAAGATGAGCAAAGAGCAAAGCCCTGGAAACAAGACAATGGCCCTTTCCCCCACAGCAGCAGAGCAGTATGGAGTGACTCTCTTAGCCTTTGTGCTGCAGCTGACACAACTCCATCAGGCATGGTTGGTTGTCTGGCCTCTCTCTGAACCCACCCCAATACTCACACACAGTTCAAAACAATTTCTCGTAACTTCTTTCCATTCTTTGTGCAGTAGCATAAAATGATAGAATTCACTTAAAACCCCAAATCTCAGTACTTCTTTGTTTTTTCAGTAGCCTACTTTACAATGATGTATGCTTTCCCTTTTAACTTTCTCATCTTTCTTTCCACCAAACATTTTCCAACAGCCACAGTCTAACAATAAAAGCAAAATATTTAAAGTGCCAAGAAAGAAAGATTGGATTTAAACTGGTTGTAATAGATCACAGCCACAGAAAATGCACAGAAGCAGCAAGAATGCCAAAACTTCAGAAGAAGCACATTTAACAACTGTAGGAGTTAAGCAAAACAGGTTGGAATGAATTTTTTCCAAGAGATATTGCTTCTAGGTTTTCTCTCTGCGAAATCTTGTGCTGTTTGACTTTGGCTCTTTATATATTGCAGGATTCTTATCTGAAATTCAGTTCATTCGTAACTATGACTGCAATATTTTTAGTTTAATGAAATTGAAAACAGGTAAAGAGAAAAAGTATTTCATTAAAAGAATTTCATATGTCACAAAGATGTTGGAAATGGCAGGATACGGGACAAGAGTAGAAAAAAGGCAAATATAGTTACATATTCCATTGAGAGGTACATGTAGTGAGTAGCATTATACTGTTGGCTACTAATAGTTTTAATTCCAGGAAGTCCTTGGAAATTTTCATTTTTTTCCCCCCAAAAAATATACAGCAGGTTTTTTTCCTCATCTTTGAAAGGGAACTTTAAAGTTAAATACAAGCATAATTACATCTTGAAGTAAGATTTCTAGTGAGTTATAAGGATGCAAAGTAAATCATGAATACTTTTGGGAAGTCATCCATTTGTAAAATACTAGATATCCAGCAAATTAGAATGAAATTAATCTCTGTTTGCCCTGCATCTCTTTCTGTAGCAAAAGGGCAATGGCTAATTTAATATTTGTAAGTTAGAACACAGGCAAATTCCAAAATTTTATGACAGAGTATAATCTACTGAGTACTTAATTACTACAGATTTTATGTTCTGTAAAATGTAAAATAATTGGATTTCAAAAAGTAGTTTATTTCTTTAAGTATGGATATATTTAGGTACAACCTTGTGGTCAGGAATTTCAGGATCCATCTTTTAGATTATTTCATTTTCCATGTTCCTTTTCTCAGCCCACGAATAACCCATATACAGATTGTGATTCAGCGTGGATTTTGTTTGCTGATTACATTGAAAATATCATCCTATCAGTTCTGGAGACCTTTGTTATTTTGCCTTTGCCTCAAAAACAGTTGATCTTCATGAATGTTTGATCTTCTCCACTGGCTTGAATGAGTTGTGCCAGAGACATAACTGAACTCTCCCTAGTTAGTTATGTGAGTATATATGCATAAACAATAGAGCTCTGTAGAGCTGTGTGAAACAGTTCTGCAGACTAGCCAAGAGTTGGTTGACTATGAATAAATTAAACTGCACTAGGTTAAGTTGCGGTACTGAGCTATTTCTATTTTACAGGAAAGCAGAGAGCCTCATTACAACTAATTAAGACGTGCAGATGGGAGTGAAATTAAAGAATCCCAAACACCTACAGTCTTTGAGAAAGAGGTGGAAAAATGGGCAACGGGTTGATGAAATGTGCTCAGTTGATAATTTCTACCTACACTTCAGTCGTATTTCTTCTGGGTGCTTTGAGGTATTTTATTACCCATTTCTTTGCATGCCCTATCTTCTACCTGTGCTGAAGTTTTCCATGAAGGGAACCAAAGTTATAGACTTTCTCTTTGACCGTTCCCAGCTTACCTACCTGGGTATTTGGCAAGAGATATCTTTCCACTCGCAGAGATATGAACCCATCAGAAAAGCTGTCAAGCAAGATGTAGATATTCACGCTTTAAGCCACACCTGGAAGTTTCATTAGTTAGCTTTGTATCTCTGATTTGTGAAGGGCTGGCAGAACTGTCCCTGTGTATTCCCTATCTCTTATGCAGAGATAGTTGATGTTCATGTGAGCAAGCCACTGTACTGCTGCAATTTCTGGTCAAAATACTACAAAAATTATGCATAGGGAGACCTATAATCAAGGTACGTGATTTGAAGCACTAAAAAGCCCTTACTCTTAGTGGCAGTTGTGGCCCAAGTATGCTTACAGACATGGCATTTGCAGAGCTAAGGTTGTGAATATGGATATTAAGAAGGTTTGGAAGATTTTAACTCCAAACCAGTTTCAACCAGATACCCACAAACCAGGTTATTTTCAAGAGGTGTACAAGGACCTGATTATCATTTTGAGGCAGCCGGAAGAGAAGTGGTGGAACAGCATAACTTGCGCGTTATAAACTTGTCTGGGTATTTTTTGGCGTTATTGTTAAATTAAAATTATATTAAAATGAAACACTTCACTATTTAGCTTTCTGTCTGCCTGGCAGGTTTTGCTACATAAATCTAGTTGGAGAAAATTGGCCCATTTGACTTGGACATTGGATATGGCATTTCTGCACCATCAAGAAAATGGCTGCACATTTTTTTAATTGTTTCCCTCACATATAATTTTTAAACAGCCTTATAAAAATGTTTTCTTTGTTTCACTCCCCGCTGAATTAAGAATGCACATGAATAGTTGCCAGTTGGCCTATGCAATAGTCATTCCAGCAGACGGCAATGAGAAAGTATGAAGTGTTTTTTGGAAGAACTACCTTTCTTTGCAGAACGTACTAGACTGTGCGTAGCTTGAAAGAGATGCCTTTTATTCCCTGCAGACCACTTCCTTCAGCTCAAGAAGAAAAAAGAATTTCCTAACTGGTGAACACACAGAATAAATGTAAGGAGTCTTCTATGGTCTCTGCAAGTAAACAAACATTTGCTGTTTCGTTGTAATTTAAGTGACACACACTCTCCAAAGATTTTGACTGCATATTAAGATGGACATGTGTTGCCACTGTAGGTATGTATGGTTATTTAATTATCTTCCCATTGCCTCCAAATTCTGCCTTTCAAACAAACATGTGCATCCACACATCCACTGACACATACAGTTTCTCAGCTATGGTTCATAAAGACTAATTTGGGAGGGGAGTTAGGAAGGGGACACTCACTTTGGAAAGCCACAGTTTCCTGGAAAATGATATCATACCAAAACACGAAATGACATTTAAACGTATGGAAAGTAAGAACAAAGACCAAATTATTTTGTACTTCTAGCCTGTCAGACAAAAGCAGTGTGAAAAGGTGAAAGTGGTGCTTTTACTCTATTACGTTTCCTTTTATTAAAAATAAAAGCCAATCAACTTTCAAAAAAAAAAAGAAAGAAAGAAAAGAAAAGAAAAGAAAAGAAAAGAAAAGAAAAGAAAAGAAAAGAAAAGAAAAGAAAAGAAAAGAAAAGAAAAGAAAAGAAAAGAAAAGAAAAGAAAAGAAAAGAAAAGAAAAGAAAAGAAAAGAAAAGAAAAGAAAAGAAAAGAAAAGGGGAATAAAAAGGTGAGGTTACTCAGATGGGAAAAAACAAAGGACAGGCATAAGGGAGAGCAGGCAGGATGCATATATGGTGTGACTGAAACATTGGACCAGGCTGCAGGAGCTCCCTGCCCTGCTCCTGCGACCTCTGTCTGGGTGCCTGGGGGCTGCCCAGGGCCCCCAGCACCGAACAATTGCTCGTTTGTTGCAGAGACCGACCGCCCAGCTGGAACAACACTGCCTGCTCCCAGACTGGCCTGGGGAGCTCCTCTGCTGGGCAACTCTGGGCAAACGTACAGGAAGCGTGAATAATTGAAGGTTTTAGCATTCAAAAAAAAAACCAAAAACCCACCTTCACAACTAATTTTCCACTCTGGTGCTTGCTTGATGTTTCTATCATCTCTTGTGCAGCCCTGAAAGAAATCCGCACCTTCAAACCAAAGCCTGAGCCTGCCTCCAGCAGAAGAGAGGGGACCTCTAACAAGTGCTGGACTAGCTGAATTTCAAGGGTCCCTTCCAACTCGAATGATTTGATGATTCAAATTTGATAATTGATGATAATTTATTTTCAGCAGTCCTCCACCACAGAGAAATTTCAGCCTGCTCTGCCCAGGTATGAAGATGATTTATTTGGGAGCACATCTGGGAGCTGCAATGCCCACCAGGTATATGTGTCTATCCCTGTGGTGACCACAGTCCTGGGGCATCGCCCTGAGCAAATCCCCAGTGCCCCCAGCCACCACCAAGCAGATGCCAACTATTTATGCCTTCTTCCATTAGTCTCCACACAGCAGTTGCAAGACCACCTAGACAAATGTCAGGGCTATCTCAGAAAGACACCCCTTCTTTTGGATCTTTTCTCCATTCTGTTTTCAAGGGTTTGGTTTCTTCCACTATGCTCTGGACTGTATCATCTGGCAAGAGCTGGCTCTATCTAGATCTAATTGTTTTCTCAATTAAGCCTAGAGAGAGAGAGATTTTCCCTCTTGGATTACCAAGCTCATTTTAAGAAGGTAATTTAGTGGCTTAATTTAGTGACATTAAAATTAAATTTTACCTTCATTTTTTCTCCCTGTGCTGAGGCGTGTAATGAATAAGTTGCCTCTTGGGAGGAGTAAATTTCTCTCTTGTTTTTCCTAAATGGAGAAGACACTGAGGAGGAAGGAAGGAAGAGGTGAGCTGAAAAAAATTAATCCTTTCACATTTGGACCCTAATTCAGAGAATTAAGACTAGGCTAGAAAAAACCCACAGGTTAATCCTAACACCCTGACATGTAATCATAAGTAAGATTTTGAATGGAACAAGTTGTGAGGAATAAAACAGTGAAGGTATCTTTTTACAGTTCTGTAAATGCAGCGCCACATGACCCCATTTATGTTGGGTAGACATGGGCGCAGGCAGCTCATTCCCCTCTTTCCTGACAGCACCTACAATGGGTTAGACTGAGAGTCAGACCTGGTGGCCTCGTATTGCAGAACACTGGTTAGCTGAATCTGACTACCAGGGAGGTCCATTTCTCCATCACTGAACCATTTCTCCATCATTAAAGTCCCTACCAGTGTAGACATTTCATGGGTAACTGGTTATCATTGTATCACTTCTGCTCGTCCAGACAGGCCTGGCCTTCAGATGTTGCAAGTTAGTAATTCCATTGGGATCTGCACAGCTGGAAGTGTCCAGTCTGCAAATGCTCCTAAGCACCCAAATCTTGTTCTGATTACTGCTGTGATGGATGGTTTTTAATATTACTGAAAAACAGGGTGAGTGTGCAGGGGCCAGGCATCTGGAGGAATGAGGGAAGAGAGCAGAGCACTACAACAACTGCTTCCTCATTAAAGAATGGGATTCTGAAGGGGATGTATACTGTTACAAGTCACTTTTCTGGATCCTCTTCAGGTCCTCTATATTTCTGCTTTCCTCAGATCAGTCCCTTCAGCTGAGGTCAATGCAAACTTTGTCTCACGAGGATGTAAGGAGCGCTGAATAGGGCCTTTTTTTCCTAGATTCAGTTTTACTCTTCAAAACATACAATGACACACATGACAACACAGCTTTATAAAAAGACAGCGAAGGATTGATGTAGTAAAGAATCTGCTGGAGAATGTTGATTGCATTAAGAATTACACTGGGAGTTGAAATACAGTGATAAGTTTCTATTAGTGCTGCTATCAAAGGAACGGGAAGCACCCACGTGGCTGCTACATTGTAAAGCATGCACACATGCACTGCTCTCCAGATTTGTCGTCTTGAAAATGTATGCTTGTTGGGATATGGTGATTTCTTTTGTAACTCCAGTGCGTAGGTGATGAACTTTCTTTACACATACTTTTAAAGCACAAAGACGACTAATCTTTTCTGCCTTACAGACCCACTAGCAATTTTGTCTTCCTCACAAAATTTGCCTTTTAAACACGTCCCTCAGCACTCACCCACTTATTTCTCTCTCTCCTATATACACAAAATTTTGCTTTCACACCTCATTCCAATCCCTCACTCACGCCTCACACATCGATGAGGAGAAATAATATACACAGCAAAAGAGGCTTTTTCCCAATGTCGAGAGTAAAAAGCATTTTGAAAATCCCCACTAAGGACAAAAATGCACTCTTAACTGACTTCATCTGTTAAATATCCTAGCAGTTTAGAAAGAAATGTGTTTGTTTTTGTTTTTTGTTTTTTACTTCTAAACACAAACTTCATTTCGCATTTGAGTACTAATTAAATTATGGGTGATTTCTTGATCACTTTTCCCAAAAAGGGAAATAATTAGCAATTAAACCTCTCAGTAAATAAACAGTTTCTCTGACTAAGAAAAAGCTGATTGCCTCAAGAAGTCTGTAAGTGTATTCCTTTTTATAATTCTGTTTTCCAGGCTCGCTGGAGGGCCAGCTGTGCTCTGTTGCTAGGCATGCTTCTAGAAGTGACCCCCACACTCACAAAAGTGGGACTGAAAGCTTGATGCCCATTTCAGTCTTCACTGTGCAGGCTGAGCCCCACTTCTGTGGGGTGCCGCGCAGAATAACGCCGGCAGCAGTCCTCCTCTGCAGTAACTCCTCAAAGCAGCCCCAGAGATGACTCCACTCTGTCAGAGCGGCAGGAGAGCCGGCAGTAGCTGATTCAAAGGCCTCTGAAACGCTTTTCAAATATTTTTACAAGAAATTGAGAGATTCGGCCTCGAGAATTCGCTGTGCCTTGCAGAGGGCTCATAAATAAACAGCTTTCGGGATAACGTTTCACACTTCAGCTAGCTCAAGAACAGACAGTATGTTACTCCAAAGATTTCTAGGGAAAAGAGTTCCTCACAGAGCCTCGTAAAACACAGCAGTGCTTTCTGTCAGCTTCACTGCCACACGGCCGCCTTTTCTCCAGTGTGCATTAATCACCGGTATTCTCCTGTCTCCCGGTCAGCCCTGATTTTATTGCTGAGTTTTCACTGACTCCGCAAACCCCACAACTGTTTCTCAGAACCCTCACCACTGCTTTTCTGTGGTGTTGTTTTTATTTGTAATTCATCTGGGCTTTGGTTCTTTTTCTGAGTTGCGTTTTTTAAAACGTTTCCTATTTCTTTCCATTTTGAATTCACAGCTCCGTCAGTACAGCAGAATATACCCATTAGTCAGACATCACACGCACATCTGTTCCCACAGGAACAAGAACATGTTGACCAAAAATGTCCATCCTCCTTAGCTAGTAGCTTGAGCAGCATTTACAGGGAGCGCTGCA
This sequence comes from Lagopus muta, assembly GCF_023343835.1. NCBI lineage: Eukaryota > Metazoa > Chordata > Aves > Galliformes > Phasianidae > Lagopus > Lagopus muta. The sequence continues at coordinate 79,757,535 of NC_064435.1, read as the reverse complement.
GAAAGTGTCTGCTGCAGAAAGACCACCAATATGCTGCTTCAGTTTTAATTTTGTCTGAGCTGTTTGGTCTGTGTTGTTACAACAGAAAAAGGGTTTGTGCCTCCATGCTGATATATAATTTAAGAAACCTCTGTGCTGCATGTGACGATCCATTTTGGGACACTATGGATCTCTGCTCCACAGGGCTCTGAGTGACAGCTTCAGAGTTACTGCTGTCGACTTTATCAGATGCTCTATGAGGCTTGGGTTATCAGCACTGTGCTTTTCTTTGCCACATGCTGTTGCTTCTAGGGGGGTTTCCCAACAGCTTCTCAGCTCCTAATTCAGATAATTGCATAAGGAACAGAAGTGTACTGTACAGACCAACATGCTGCCCTTCTCCCCAAAGGAGAGAATTAACAAAGCAAATATTTTACGTCTATCGATGAAAATGTTCAGCAAACCAAAGGCACAACATTTAGTTCCTTCTCTTCTGCTGCTTCCAGTTTTAGCTTCCCAAATTGAAAATTTATTCACACCTTGTTGTCCCATTCCTGTGCCTGCAGCATAGGGTGGTAACTGCATATTGCAAACTGCTGCTCACTTCTTCACATTAAGACACAAATTCTTCACTCCTAAATATGTTAGTGCAGGCACTGCAGTCCTTGTTAGTTTGCAGTCGCAATACTGACTGTTTTATTCTCCAGGTTGTTGGTAAAAATGCACTATTTTTTTCACTATTTTCATCTTGTCCTGCAATTAATATTTTTCTTCCCAAACAAGATAAAAATTTCATTGTGAAACAAGTATTTTAAGAAGGGCAGTTCCTTTCCTGCAGTGTTTTTGCCAGTTAACATCTAACTTCTGTAAACTCTAAATAGTTCTATTTGCAGGACCAAAAATGAGCTGTTTTAGTTTGAGAATGTTTAATCTGTCAGGACCCTTTTTTCCCAGTCAGAATTATTCACCAAAAGCAGAAAGCAGACCAAGCACCAACAGTCTGCAGAGTGGTCAAGAGTACTGCTCAAGTGTTGCTAAACTCGTCTGCAGGACTTTTTTGACTGTCTTCCACTCTAGTAATATTGAAGGCAGGTGGATTAAGAGAAAGATATTTGATAGAAAAAAAATAAATGTAAAATGTATCGATAAGAACTGTGAAACTAGTGGAGTTTCACACAAAGCTTCACCGGGATGACCAAGGATGTTGAAGTTAAAAAGAGAAAAAGGGCTTTTCTGTGGTTTGTTGGCTTGCCCAAGATATATCAGTACACTGTTTTATGACAAGCATATGGCTGCTTACAGACATAAGCCAACAGGAGAATGAGAAAAACTCATCCTCAAGCCAGTTTTCTCTGCAAAAGTGCGCTTGGGATGCTGAGAGAGGAGAGGGCAAACAGAGCAGGGTGGCCGGGTCCTGCTGTCTTGTCACCCACCATGGTGTGAAGGACTGCTGGTGGCCTCTCTGCCTGGCTGACCTCCCCCTGACTCGGGGCAGAGAGAAACAGAAAGATTTTGTGCTCTGGCGGAGCTGCGCCTTCCCGTGACCCGGGCGAAACCCTCCAGCCCTTTCCCACAACGCCTCACCGAAGCCACGCTGAAGCTCTCCGTTTATTTTTTCAGGTGAGTAAAGGCTGTATCAAGTGCTGATTTCTCAGTTGCTTTTAATTAGGCTTCTGGAAGCCGCTCTTTCATCTCAGGCGAAGCCTGCGTCACTTCGCTCTAGCTATTTTCAGTCCTAAAGCCGCAGGTTCACTTTCATGAGGCTAATTGAAGGCACACGGGAAAGCAGAAAATGGCTAATCCCAATGATTTGAGATATTTTACGGTTCGGGTGAAACCGCACATTTTTTAGCTGCAGAGAACCACTTTCTAAATTTTAACCACACAACCACTTCCCTTGTGAGGGGCCCATGGGAGAAAGAGGCTGCAGCGACATGAGACGTGATAGGACCCCACTCTCGGTACTGGAAAAGTCAAGCAGGTGATGGAGACCTGGTGGCATATAATGGGATATCTTTGTTTTTTAAGATGCTGCCTATTCAGTCAGCTTCCCTTCATCTCCCAGGTAAGCAGGTGAAGGAGCTGAGGGAAGTCCACCAAGGAAGTCCAACTACAGCATGGTGCAGGGACTCTTCAAGTGCGTGACTGTCATTAATGTTCCCTGCATGGGAATTATCTTTGTGGGTTGGAAAATAAAGTGATAAGAGGCATTTCATCAGCTCTCACAATTACAGTCACCATCCAAATTTTCTGCTACAGTAACTTTGCTCCATTTGGCTGGGACGTGAATTGCCATATCCCGTTCAAATCCACTGCACTGCACGACCACACTTCCATGTCATGAAATGGGACATCTGCCCTCTGAGGTTACTGCATATTGCTGTGCAAGTTTTTCTTCATTGCTGTGTAGGTTATTTTACGTTGCTGTCTGTAACAGTGTGTGCTGCTGTGCACATTGCTGGTTCTCCTGTACAACCCAGGCAAACGTGCATCTCTGCAGGATATCCTGAGGACTCCTCTGCTGCTGTATCAAACCTTACAGACAGCCATCCTTAACAAGTTTTCTTATCATCTCTGCATTTCTAAATACTCAAATAAGTAATTCTAAGAACAGTTTTCATAGTATCATAGAATCATTAAAGTTGGAAAAGGCCATTAAGATCATGAAGTCCAACCATCTACCCATCTCCGCCATGCCCATTGACCTGCATCCCTCAGTGCCATATCTGCATGTTTCTTGAACACCTCCAGGGATGGTGACTCCACCACGTCCCCGGGCAGCCTGTTCCAGTGTCTCTTCAAGAATAAATTTTTCCTCATATCCAACTGGAGCTAAGCCCATAGACACATACACTTTAGATATAACTGGGTGAATGCTGGCACAAATTTTCTTAAATGCATGTATGAATTTGTCTGTACCTGTTGTGAACCTTGCCCATGGTCTGATTCACTGAAATATCTTCTCACACCAGTAACAACATGGGACCAGAGCTTGTTCCTCTGTGGCACTTTTCTCACTAGTGCCACTGAGCTGTGTGAGAGCTTTGACTATTTTTTCTCCTATTATTACCAATTGTTTCCTATGTTACTAAGTCTGATCCTTTGCAATTGGCATTTCTTATTGAACTTTAAGGTAGGTAGCCCACAGCAATACTCCTGTATTGATTTTTAAACATATATACATTGCTATATATGTAAATGAATATACCAGTATGCAATTGTCTGTTCCTGAAAATACAGCAACATATTTTATGTGGTTACTGAATGAATAAGTTAGGAGAAGAAATCACAGATTCACAGAATTGCAAGGTTTGGAAGGGTCCTCAAGACATCATGGAGTCCAACCCCCCTGCAAAAGCAGGTAACCTACAATACATCACACAGGTAAGTATCCAGGCAGGTCCTGAATATCTCCACCATCTCTCTGGGCAACCTGTTCCAGTGCTCCATCACCCTTACTGTAAAGAAATTATTCTGCATGTTAGCATGGAACTTCCTATGTTAAAGTTTTAGGCCGTTACTCCTTGTCTTATTGCTGCACACTACTGAGAAAAGCCTGGCCTCATCCTTTTGTCTCCCACCTTCCTTTAGATCCTTATAAACATTGATCAGATCCCCTCTCAGTCTTCTTTTCCCCAGGCTGCACAGACTTGGGTTACTCAGCTTTTCCTCATACAGGAGATGCTTCAGGGCATTTACCATCTTTGTGTCCCTCCACTGGACAGTTTCTCCACCCCAAAAAACTACTACCAGTACTATGCTGACAAAGAAGGCCTGCAAAAGATTTCAGAAACAGCCATTTTCTGCCTCAGCTGTTCCACAGGCATGTGATAGATTTTGTCCTTCCAGTGTCTGGATTCGTATTTTATTTTTCTGGATAGCCAGTGTGTTGTGCATCATATGTATGTGAGCAGCACCAAAGAAGTGTGAAGAACCGGAGAGATTAGGGACGCCTGAGGCATGCTGTGTTGAGGCTTCAAGCATGTGCACCCTTCTTCTGCCAGAGGAAGATCGGGAGGAATTCAGGGAAGAAACACTGCTCACAGGAATTTTACTGCTATTAATTCCTCCTTGCAACAAGGGTGCAGCCTTACATGCTTCTACCTGGGGAAAACTCAACTTTCTACTCAGTCACTCGTGGTGGCAATAGCCAGAGGGATAGCCATACTCCAAGCTAACATGGCCAGCGTAATCCCAGAGTTCTGGCATCCAAAGTATGCAAATAAGTGACACTGTAGGGTAGTCAAAAAAAGGAAGCAGAGAAGTCAGGGCAAATATACGGTCAAGAGAAAACACAGCTCTGTATTTTTGATCTTTGTTCTTTTGAACAACAAAATAGATGAAAAATGATATATATATTTTTTATGTTGGGTGAGGCTTTTTATAAATTCAGAATCCCAACTTTTGACAAAATACAGTGAATTTATGAGAGAATTTTGAATTGTTGAAGCAGCTTGTACTAATGGTCTCCTAGAGTACTAAGTTTAGGGTAGCCAAACCTCTTTGAAAACTGATGGGACATTGAGACTTTCACTCTGAAACATTTTTCACTTCACAGGCAATCTACAGCTTCTAAAGCATTTTAAGAGGATTAAGTAATTTGAAACAGAAAATAAATAATTCCGACCTTTTCACATTTCAAGAAAATCTGAAAAATTCTGCTTTGGTTTAAACCAAATGTTTTTTTTGTTTGATACTTCTGCTCAGCAACTGAACTGAAAACCCACTATTCATCCAGTCTTTACACAGGTAATTGCAGCTTGAAAATGGGAAAAGTTACATAAATTATGCTCAACAGTCCTTCTACTTAATTTTTTGTTGGTTATTTTCTTGTAGCTTCAAAGGATGAGTGGCTCCTGAGGCAGGATTCAAACGATGTGAAGGTATGGGGCTAGCTTGCAGTAGTTATGGGTTCATATTTTGCATATGGAGCCATTATTCCAACTAATAGATCACCACCAAGAGAAGCCATTTAAAATATCTTTATGGCCTATATCCTGACAGGGAAGGAGTTGTAAAAAGGTCATAAACTGTGCCAAGAAGCATAAAAAGAAGTTGGTGTTCTGCATTACAAGAAATGCAAGATAAGGTACTTGCACGTTCCAGGCATGGTAGGTGGGTGGGCAGGGGGCCTAACAATATCCAGATGGGCCCAGAGCATGGGCTGGAGGTAGACTCTGCAGAGCTGGCCCTTTTTGTCTGCTGTTCCTTATGCACTTTATGGCCTCCTCGTCCCTAGTTTTCAGCCTTTGCCTTTTGCAGCCCCTGGCTCTTGCATAGCCATCTGCCTGGTGTCCCTGTGACCTCCTCCCCTCACTGCCTGCTCTTCTCCTTTGCTTTTCCCATCCAGCTACCTTGTTGGGCTGAGTCCTTGCCCTCCAGAGGTGGCTCTCCTCTGTTCCTGCCAGAGCAGGTGCCTGCTGTGTCTCAGATTTCTTCAAGGACTGCACAGGGGTAGAGGCAGCCAAATGGGTGGGCTGGTTCTGCAGGGACCCGCAGTTGTTGTTCTTGTCCCCTGGTAGCCATGAGGTTGGAAATTCACTAGCTCTGTCTGAATCCTGCGCCTACATCCTCTCCTAGTTTTTCCCCAGAGAGATTTTAACCCAAATACTGTGGTGGTTGAGAGGGGTTTGTCTGCTTCTGCAACACCACAAATTTCCAGGCAGGATAGCAGAAACAACAAAGGGACAAATCTTCATTTCTGCTGTGCCCTTTTTACTTTATGACAATTTTGATGGATTGTATGCTGGGTAAATTGGGTGCCAGGCTCTTTTTAGATATCACAGCTGTCAAAAAGAACATTAATATGAATAAGAAACAGGCTGTAATGACCAAATGTTTGGGTATTAATTCAGTCTTTACTTTGGCAAAATCTCTTGCTGCTTTTCCATACGTGAGAATGGAGTAAATGCTATGAGACAGTTTTCATAACCTTTGTACACTTCTGTGTGCTTACTCAGATGCTTAGTCACATCAGGATGTGTTCTCTGGAGAGCAACTCACCCGTCCTCCTGTTGGTGTGCACAGTCTGAGTAAAACTTAAGAAGAACTTCAACTAAAAAGGAACAAGTCCATGCCTGGGATACCCAGGGCTTCTGTCACATTTGGTTTTCTATAGATAGTAACAGTAGGTCTCTGCTAACAACTGTGTTTGCATAACTCCTGCTGCTGAGATCCACTGAAGCCAAAGTGGCAGCATCAATGTTATGCCATGATTTGCTGGAGTATTACATGCCAACCCTCTGCTGCAGGGACTCACAAACCTGCTGGTGCTAAATAATCATATCCTTTCAGCCTCTTCATTTGTACCACTCCTTGCCAAACTCCAGCAGAGACAACTTAGCCAGCACCAAACTCTGCAGGAGGCACAAGTCTTGACGTCAGCATTTGTTTCTGACAGACCCTCAGTCAATGTGCCCCTCTTTTTTTACAGCAGGATTGAAAAGCATACTTTTCTATTTCTAGTTCTGCTCCCTGCTGTGCTGTCTTATGAGATCTTTGTCTCACCTATGCATTATGTAGCTATCATACTTACATAATGACTGCTGAAGACAAGCCTGGAGGAAGCTAATCCAGGGATTTTGGTTCATTAAGGTATGAGGTTCCCTGGAGCCTCTCCTTCCATTTGCAGTAGAAATGACTGGAAAACTCCCCCATTTTTGTAAAGGTGGGCACTATAGCCAAGAACATCATTGTTCCAAATACAAAGCAAGCATCAGTGGAGCAGGTGTGGGACTGAAGACGAGGATGGGAGCATTCATTTTGAATGCTACTGGAATTGTAGCTGGCACTAAAGGTTTAGTTCTGAGTGGTAAAGCTCCTGGTGAAGTCTGGGGGCACTGATTCTGATAGTCTGGCCTGAGAAAAACACATTGGTCTCAATTTCAAAAAGCTGCACCTGAGAGTACCTAAAGTCCTTGCTCAGCTATCACCTAATTCTAGAAGTGTGTCAAATCCCTTGTCACTTGTGTTTCCACCAGTGCCATCTTCTAGCCACCTAAAGCTCAGGTCTTTAGTCTCAGCATTGTCTCAGAATTATCATGTTATCTTGTGAAGAGAGGGCTTGAAATCTGGACTTTGCTATGATTCACAGAAACTTGTTCCATGCCTGCTTCAGTGGCAGTCAGTCTTAGACGTGCCAACTGGCTTGGTGCCTACAGAGCACAGCCAAAGAAGATGGTCCCCTCTTGCTGTCTCCTCCAGTGTCTGATAACTTACAGGACTCACTGAGGACCTGGTAGGCCCTGCTTCAGATCTTTCCTCCCTCTGCAGTAATCTGAACCTGCAAAAATAGCCAGTGTGCCAGAGAGAAAGTGAGTAATAGTGTCTGAGGCCACACAGAAAGCCTTCCCATGGGACGAATGACACAGACTTCCTTCTTTCCACATAAATGCCCTGACCTCTAGGCCTCACCTTCTCCAGTCCAGTGAAGAGTTATTGCTATCAAAGTAAAACAGCTTAGTGATGGGAAAGGCATGACCTGGAATGCTGCATATAGCCTGGTTGTGGCTTACATACACCTACACAGGAGGCAGAGGTGTGCGTTCAGATCATCTCAAACAGAGGCAAGAATTAAGCTGAGAGAGAATTCAGAGTAATTCTCAGTGATCTCAGCTGTGTTTTTAGGCCACAGTTGGGAGAGTCAGGAAGTGGGGCCTGGCACATTTCTACTTCTTTTCTTCTCTTCACATTTTCCTCTTTTGTGGTTGAGGACATGTGGGGGGCCATAAGTGAAGAATATTTATGTGTGTACGTTGTGCTCAAGTGATACTGAAGTAGTAGAGGACCACCTCATGTTCATTTTCAGGCAATGGCCTTCATTTATTTACTAAGTGACAAGATGCAGTTGTATCAGTGACTACACTTGCGCTTTCCAGATGGAAATATTTTCCTTGGTAGAAAGATGCAGGGGGAAGCAAAGGAGCCAAGTTTTTGTCCTCTCCTTCATTCATATCCCCTACATAAAGGAGGTGAGGCTAAGGGACATCTTTATTATATCCTGCATCCTGTCCCTTGCTGATGGCAATCAGAGGCCATCAGAAACAGCAGGTAAAATAGCCCTCATACATCTATCCTGGTCACCTCCTTCTACTCCTGGATTCTGAAGAAGGCTGATGTCTGGGAGAATCAGTGAAGAATTCCACTCCCTGGCCTATAACCAGTAAAAGCACTGTATATTTTGGTATGGGAACTTATCCATGGTAGGAAATTTACTGTTGGAAGAAAATGGACAGAACAATACAAAAGCTTTTTGCCTGATAGTTGAAGAGGGTTCTTGTATCAATGTATGTGTAAAACAGCAGCACAGTATACACTGTTGCCAAGGCAACACAGATATACTGTAAGTTAGATTCTGCATGAGCAGTAAGACTATGTTAAATTCCTAGACCATGGAGAGTTAATCCAGTCTCGACAATGATTTGTAACTACTTTTTACTCCTGCTGTTACTTCTAAGACATCATGAAGCTTGAGAAGAATGTCCTGTGGCCTCTTCCAGTTCTTACATAGAATCATAGAATGGTTTGGCTTGGAAGGGATCTTAAAGATCATCCAGTTCTAACCCCCTGCCATAGACAGAGATGCTTTCCACTAGGCCACATTGTTCAAAGCTCATTCAGTCTTGAATTGGACACTTACACAACTTCTCTGGGCAAGCTTTCCTAGTGCCTCACCACCCTTGTAGTGAAGAATTCCTTAGTATCTAATATAAATCTACCATCGTTCATTTCAAAACCATTATTTCTTATCCTATCACTATACACCCTGATAGAGTCTCTCTCCAATTTTCCTATAGGCCACTTCAAGGCTGCCAAAATGTCTACCTGGAGTACTCTCTTCTCTAGGCTGAACAACTCCAACTCTCTCAGACTGTCCTCATAGGAAAAGTATTTCAGCCCTCTGATCATCCTTGCATTTGTGCTTGAGATGGCACTGAGTCATGTGCAGAACCTTGCATTTGACTTTGTTGAACTTTATGAGGTTTGCATGTGCCCATCTCTCAAGGCTGCCAAAGTCCTCTGGGTGGCATTCCTTCCCTTCAGTGTGCCAACCACACCACTCAGCTTGGTGTTGTCTGCAACAGAACAGAACCGCAAAGATCGCCAACAGAATTTCAACATTCATGCAAAAGACCAAACTGCACATTCAGTTACATCTGAAACTGGAGGATGTGACAGAAAACAAACTGCAGAACATTATTTATTATTATAATGTCTTGGAAGCCATCAAGAGATTAGCGTGGGTTTTTAAAAATCCAAAAGTGAAGCTAGAGCAAAGTTTTGGGGTTTTTTTAGGCCAATAAATTTAATTCCACATTCATTTCTGTTTTCAGAGTACAGAGACATGCCTTACTTTTCAGAGTATAAGTCCAAATTTTTAGAAATGCGCCTTTTACTGTCACCTCAGTCCATTAAGTAGCAGTTTTCAGGTAGAGAGAGTGCCATAAAATACAACATTCTGTTCTGCTAAATACTTTGGCGATTATCTCAGATCTAAAAGCAGTGCTGCTTTTAGAACTTTGCTCAGAACTTTGGTAATAGACTGTTCTCTATTGCTTCTGTGCATAGAAACAATTTGCTCTTTTCCCTTGATAAATGGATTTCTGTAGTTTGGTCCTTTTGCATTTTAAACTTCTTTTTTTTTTTTATGGAGTTAGCAGAAATGACTGAGGAGGGAACATTTCTTAAAAGCCTCTTATGTGACACACTGGGAAAATAAGCATTCACACGTTGCCAAGACTGGAAGGTAAGGAGAGAAAGGGCATGTTTTGGGCAGGCTCTTTGGGCAGGATGGGGATATTTTGTGGTAAACTGTCATACTAATCTGAGGTATTTCAGCCGAGACAACTACAGCTGCTGTCAAAGAGAAAAGCTCTTCATTTCTGCTGATCTTGCAGCTTTGGATAACGTGTGTACTTGCTGCTGCCAGTAAAACAAAGGGTTCTTCCAGAGGGCACTGCTGATCTAGAGGGCAAAGCTATGTATAATATTTTTTGGTATACCATGATATGTTGGTCCTAAGGGAACTCAAGCATCCAGGAAATATTGAAGTTAGAAACGTGGGTGGAAGCTTTGCAGCCCACAGATATTTCTAAATCCAAACGACATCCTGAGGAAGTGAGTCTGGAAAGGGACTTTCTCATGCTGTACTCTTTCCCAGCTATTAACAGCATTATGTGCTTCACAGCACCGTATGTGCAACAGAAATGCAATCACTTATCGGAGATGAAGGCTATTTAATCTACTAAGGAATTCAGCCTTTGGATTGATGCATGGTATGCTGCTGATACTCCCTCTCCAAACATAATGTATTGCAGCCATAAATGGTGAAATTAGGCATGACAAATTGAGACTTGCAGTCTAACTGCCTCCCACACGGGTTGGAGTTTTGTGTAGCCACCCACACTGAAAAGAGTGTCCTTGGACCCTCAGCCATTTTAGGCACAGCTGGAGCTGTCACAGCTTTACTCAGTATGTCTATTTGCAACAGGTACTGGTCAAATCTGGGCACTTGCAGTTGGATTTGTAAACGTGGAAGGAATACTTTTGCAGTGATTTTAACACTTGTTTTATGCACTTCTCTTCTGAAATTTTGACCCAAGTGTACGTTACTTGCAATTAGGCAGCCCAAAATACTGGATAATTAGTTAGCTGGAGTGGCCCACATTTCCTTCAACTCTTAGTTTTCTTTGCGATCCTCTTTCTTTAGACCACCCTGCTCTATCCAAATCACATCTCCATCTTTGTTTCAGATATCCTAAAAGTGAGGTCATTTATGGTTTCCATGTATTACTGTCTCATCTTTTTTCCCAACAGGGAGACAAATGAAGAGTTGAAAGAGATAAAAATAAGAGAAAAAACCAAAAGACCAGCTGCAGCAGAGTAAGTAATGAAACACATACACTGTTTTTTAAAAACACTTTGTTGGAAATGCTTTCTAGGCTGAGCCTGCAGAGGACTGCACTGCTGAGGAGGCCACAGATTTATGATCTGGCATCAGTTCTGTCATGGGATACCTCCTAGTGAAGTGGTAATAGCACCATGCATGCACACATACAGCCAGAGCACAGCTGGTTCCTTGGCACTACAGAGATATTATGGCTAGCATGTATTTTATCTGGAAGTTTTGAAATGATACCACATGAATGTTTGTTTGAATGTATTGCACTGTTATGGCACAAAAGTAGTTCTGTTTTGCAGATGCAGAGATTCAGAGTCAATAAGCCTGTTGAACTAGGGATAGGTTATAAGAAAAGGATTAGGTTGATTGGGGCAAATATAGAAAGTAATTCAGGAAGAAACAGAAAAGCTGGGTATTATTTGGCCCTATGTAATGTCTAATTATTGTAGTCCCTATTGATAGCCTCATCAAAATGGCTAAATTCTTCATCAGTATGGAAAATTTACTGATCTCCCCCCATTTAAAAGATCTCCAAAGCTGAGAAGAAGCTTCATTGGTAGGAGTAGGCAGATGTTCATACTTCTACATATGCTTCAGTAAGAGTTTCTCAGTACTTGTATGTTTCACAACAGGAATGTATCTTCAAAAAAAGCAGCACCAACTATCAGCATATGACTTAATGGCCTCTATAAAAAGAATAGAAAAAAAAACCATTCTCAGAAACTATTGCAGGAACGGTACAGATTTGCTTTGCCACTCACCTGCCTGCTACAAATATAAAATTGTTTTAAGCTTTTATCATGTATATTTCAAAGATTATCTGATGCATTAACCCATTACATTCTTTAGTGCCATTAATACCCTTGCTGTTGTAGCCCTTCTCCATCTTCCTGTTAGGCTCTGGTAACATCTACTGGGGGAAAAATCTCTACTGCACTAACTGACCCATGCAACATGTAGAATCAGTGCAGCAAGTTGCTTTTAAAAATTAATTCTAGGGAATACTTTTAGGTGCTGTTGATTTCAAATAAGAAATTAGTTCAGATCATACAAACAAGAGGAAAGGAAGGTCAGCATGTTCCAGCAGTGAAATAGAATTTGTTTGCCCGGCCTCATATTTACAGTAACATACAGCATTCCAGAGATTTGTCTGATCAAGTATTAAAAGCCTGCTTTCTGAAAAGCGCCACTAACAAATGTTTGCTTTTTGTACAGTATCAGAGAAGTGAGAGCTGGGAAAAAGAGGGGGGGGGGAAATAAAATTATTTTTTATTGAGAGACCTGATTTTTTCTCTCAATTAGAAATACTCTATCCTAGACGGGGACACACTCAGAAAACAGCTTATCTATATAGGTACCCCAGCATGAAAATCAGATATCTGAAAATTCAGAGGTCTGTCTGAATTAAGACAGAGTCAGACACATATTGGCAATCCAGACATCCATGAGCACATTGGAATGACCATGAAGACCAGACCTTATGCCAAGTAAATGAGCATGCACAGGAACAAATCTGCCCAGAGAAGGGCCGATTTTTGTAACTGGATGTTATGCAGTCGTCCTTTTTGAACCTGGGGCAGCTAGGCTGGAGAATGGTCTTGCTTGGTCTTTGTTCAGGCTTTTATGGCAGCAAGTCTAATGTGATGTCAGAGGCCTCATTCGCGCTTCAACATCTGCAGTGCTCAACATGATAAGGATTATTTCTTTTCTCCCCTTTTCCATACCTACGGTGCATTCTATAGTACACAGTGAACTATTTCCCAATCTCTGCAAGTTTTGAAAGAGATGGAAAAAGAAAGAAAATAGTGTTCTGTGCTGCAGAAATGATGAAGGAAACAGCTTTCATATGTGCCCAAGGACTCAGCTGGTAAAGACTGATTTCATGCTAGCTCCCAGTTTAATGTATGGATGGCTTTTAAAAGGACAAGTGAGGTGGAAGGAACTTGACAAACTCATCTGAGATTTCTCTCTTTCAGGAATTTGTCAGGATGTATTGGAAAAAAAATTAAAAGCAGGAAGGGGCTGTATGGCTTATCTTGTTCACTTCCTGAAATCCAAACAAACTTTCAGACAAGTCTGTATCACACCCTATCTATTCACTCTATTTCCTTGCACTGAGAATGTGAGAGTCTAGTCAAATCTGGGTTTTGGGAAACCTTTGGAACTCTTTCTGGAAATAGATTCCAAATATTTGCCAGTCAAAGGCTTTGAGCTCATTGGAACACACTGACTGGGGGGTTGAGGGAGGGCTTTGCTTTTCTCTTGTTTAATTTATTTGTTTTCACTCTAAGCACCACTGCCAAAAACATGGGAGAGATGTGCTGAGAGATCTCTGTCAGCCAGCAATTAACCACGTGAAACAGTCTTGGTGACTTCTTTGGGACAACAATTGCCAATAGAGACTCAGCCAACACTATCCAGCTGAGCCCTAGCCCCAGCTGGATGTGACAGCCCAACACATTAAGCGCCTTGGGAGAGCTCCTGCCTTCATAACACCTGCTCCAGGTGTAGGTGCTTGTGAAGTTGGGCAGTATGGTTCCTCTTTTTGAAATCAGCTTTCTTCACTCTGGAAGGCACGTAAGAAGCTGCAGCCCCTTCTCAGTTCCCATCAGTGGTTTGCAGTAATTGGAAGCCAATTGAGCATACACAAATTCTACATCCAAATGAAGTGCCTAAAAAACCTTTGTGCATGCTTGCTCCTGCTGCTTTCTGCTATGGTGCCAGCTAATAAATATACTCATCTTATCTTGAATCCCATCCTTCACAAATATCCTGTTCCTTCTCTTGTTCTGTTGGAAGAAATGCTCCACAAATGAGTCTTGCTGGACATCCCCAAAATCACATAATTGTTGATTTCCTGACATTAACGATGAGGGCTGCTCTGAAGGTAAGGCCTCCTATTTTATTATATTGACCCACAATGTCAGAGGCAGATGGGGGTACGATTGAACCTTCCTGCCAGTATTCCCTTACATTTTGTTGCTCTGGGATAGATGGCAGCAGAGAGGCAATCTGACAAAATGGTGTCTGATGAAATGGTGGGAGTGTGTATGAAGCAAAGGTGTAGAATCATATTCCTCCATGCAGAAAAAATTACCCCCACTGACATTTGTTGATGCTTGCTGAGGCTTGTGAACCCCTGGGCAGGGTCCTCCCTTGACCTACCCCATACTGGCAGAACAGACCTCCCTGTCCTCCTCTAACCCCTCTTCTGGCTCACATTAGGGGATCAACAGGACCATGCCTCGTTCCAGAAAGAGGAAGACTAAGCCAAAGCACTCAGCCAATCTGTGGGGATTAAAGGGCAAAAATAGCCATGGAAATGCCTAGAACTTAAATGATTCCTAAGAAGCGGTAAGAAAACAACACCAATCCAACACCTCAGCCCATTCTGTAAATTGCAGCATGAGCATAATGTCTCAAATGTGTGGTCCTCATATTTAAATAAGAGAATGAAAAACATGGGAGACACTTTTCATAGATTACATCTTGTAGTATGTATTCATGATAGGAACAGAGAGGGGATTATAAAACAGAATACTCCAATACAAATCGTGGTCTTCAAAAAACTGTAACCCTAAGTATTGCACTACTGGTCCTTCAATATACTTGGCCAGCAATCTTTCTGGATGCATTGCCTTCTGAAAGCCCTTCATACATTTATGTGTGTTGGGTTATTTAAATTTAATGAAGTACCAAAGAGATGGTATTCAGTGACACTCCAGGGATACAAAAAAGAAGGCCTGAGGGATATTGAGGAGGAACAAAAAGTTTTTGAGAGGTGTCAGAGGCAATCTGCCCCACTCTTTAAACTGCTACTTTTCACTCTGAACCAATCTGGTTGCACATTTAAAGGTCAGGCTGGCAGAGCTTTAATTTTGGAGTAAAGGGAAACACTGGTGGTATGGTTTGATGTATACTTTGGTTTCTTTGTTGAGCTTTTTTTTTTGTTCCTCCTGGTCTGAGCTACAGTGATCCATCCATCTCTAAATGTTGACACTTTAACTCGATACAAATCCCCCTGCCTAGCTTTCTGTCTTTTCCATTTTCAGTTCAGATTTCCCCTGTGGTCTTGCAATTCACTCTCAGGTCATTAATATCCTTTGCTGGCAAATCCTTCTCAATATATGGAGTAAGAGCGCTTGCCATCGACTGATCTTCCTTCACCTCTTACTTCCAATAAGAAATGCAACCTCAGCTGCCTTTAAACATTTTCAGCATCTATATTTCCACTCCTATCATTTGTAGTTGCATAATGGTGACTTTACCAGAGTTATCAAGGCTTTTTATTTTTGTTCTGTCTCTGCTGATATTTG
The DNA here is from genome assembly GCF_023343835.1 of Lagopus muta. Lineage (NCBI taxonomy): Eukaryota > Metazoa > Chordata > Aves > Galliformes > Phasianidae > Lagopus > Lagopus muta. Next base: position 79,742,340 of record NC_064435.1, on the reverse strand, counting down.
CTTGTAACCTCACTTTTCTAGAGGGGTGGCAGACAGGAGCAACAGCAGACTCAGGCAGCTGAGCACACGCTTTTCTTACTATCCAGGATGTGGCATTAGCCAAGAAAGTTCCCCCTTGTTCTGAAGAAATAAGGATGGGGGAAAAAAAAAGAAGCAGCAAGCAAGTTACAAAACCAATTTAGGTAGAATGAATGGGTCTTTGTTCTCTAGGGCAGGGTTTGCATTTATATTTGCTGTGCTAGCCACGGTCATGATTTAATTGCATATCTTAATGACTTTTCGTGTTTCCCTTAAAGACTCAGAGGCTGGAACCAGGGGAGTCCATAAGGCCCTCTGCATTCATTCGCAGCAAAAGGTAAACCTTTATTTTTGCAACAAAGAGGAAAAAAACACTCCTCAAAAGACCCCAAAACCCAAAGGAAAATAAAAGGAAATTGACCTTTTTTTTTAAGAAGTCTCAGAATCTTTAAGCCACTCTAAGGATTTTGGAAGGCATTGGAGCTTTGATACTCAAAACTGCCAATACTGCCTTTATGCAGAATGTGCCACTACACAGGGATTTGCTCAAGAAATTAAGAGCAGAGACTATCTGCTTTCGCTTTGCTAGACCTTTCAGTCTGTTTCTTATTTCTTTGCTTCAAGTAGTAGCATGGAGAGAAGATGCTGCCCACTTCATCATCTTAGTTGTCTTCTGAGATTGCCAAGCCTTCATGCGTTTGCTCATGAGGCACCCAGTGATAACTCACTGCTTAAGTGAAAGCTGGCATCAGCATATAGTACATATGTGGATTTTGTTGTTATTTAAATGTGAATTCATGAGCAAAGGATCAGGGTTGACAAGAGAATCAAGCCAGCATTTGACTTCACAAGTGGTTAAGACACTTCCCCACAAACCAGTGCCACCAAGGGCCCCATCCTGTCCAGTCAAATCACCAATAACATCGTCATAACTTGGGTGCTCATCATGGCAGGAAGCAGTGTATTTGTAATAAACCAATTTCTGCAGCCTTCTCCCTCCCTTTATATCCTCCAGATGACTAATTGATTTTTCAATTAGTCTGATTGAGCTGCTGGGGCCCACATTCAGATCCTCAGTGAACCGGTCACCCTTTTGAAATGACCTAGCCCCATTCCCTGTCTATGCCCAGGGCTTGTGCAGGCAGCAGAAGCTGCAGCTGAGATAAGAACCAGAGACCCACAGAATGTCCTCACTGGTCCACCAGGCTGCAGCTGAACTGGCTGTGGACAAGAGGAGCTTCATCTCTCTCCTGGCTGTTCATCATCTTCCGTCTGCCAGACCTGCTGCCAGAGCTGCATAAGTGTTTATTAGCTGAACTCTGTCAGCATGAGCTGGGTTATAGATGATCTACTGCCTGAGCTTTGCTTTTGCTTGGGAAAGGCAGGGGAGCACTCACACAACCAGTAATGCAGCACATGCGAGTGGCAAGTATGTTGTGGCACTATGGTTGGGTGGTGGCCAGCAGGTAGGGATGTTGCTGATTTAGACAGCACTCCAGAGCAGATCACAGAATCACAGAATCACAGAATCACAAAATCAGAGGATCGCAGAATGATTTGAGCTGGGAGGAACCTTGAAGCCCACCCAGTTCCAACCCCCTGCCATGGACAGGATGAAACCCACTGGCTTAGGCTGCCCAGGGCCCTATACAACCTGGCCTTAAGCACCTCCAGGGGTGGGGCACCCACAGCTTCTCTGGGCAGTCCGTACCACTGCCTCACCACCCTCTAAGAAACATATAACCTAATCTAAATCTCCCTCTTTTAGTTTAAAACTGCTTCCTCTTGTCCTATCGTTGTCAGACTGCAAAAAGTTGATCCCCCTCTTGTTTCTAAGCTCACCTTATGAAACACCAAGAGGTCTTCCCGGAGCTTTCTCTTCTCCAGACTGAAAAAGCTACTTTACCTTAATCTTTCTTCACAGGAAAACTGCTCCAGTCCTCTGATCATTTCATGGCTCTCCTCTGGGCCCACTCCAACAGTTCCACATCTCTTCTGTGCTGGAGGCCCCAGAGCTGGCCGCAGTACTCCAGATGGGTCCTCATGAGGGCAGAACAGAAGGGAAAAAATCACCTCCCTCTCCCTGTTGGCTACCCCTATTTTGATGCAGCCTAGGGTGCTGTTGGCTTTCCAGGATGCACGAGCACATTACTGGTTTGTGTGGAGCTTTTCATCTGCCAGAACCTCCAGGTCCTTTTCCTCAGGACTGCTCTCAGTGGGCACACAGATGTGTGATCAATGCTGGAATGGTAAAGACTGTGGTCAAAGCACTTTGCACTTCTGTTCTTGTTGCTGCCTTTGGCTTGTTTGTCTACTTGGACCACAGACTGTGCAGGTGAGGGGCTTAGTCCAACATCAGTTGGAAGAACAAAATGTGGTGAAAGCTGAGTACTGGGAATTTGCAAGTAGCAGTGGAGGCTGGGAACTGGAAACTTGCAGGTCACTGTTGAAAGCCAGTGATCTGATGATTACTGAGGCTAAGGGCAATCAAGAGCATGGAAATTGGCAATTGAGGAATGAATAGGAAGGATGCTTATGCCTGACACTGAGGAGCTAATGGAATGCTGGGTTGTATTACAGTGCCTACAGTATGTCATTGTAAAAAACCCATATGTATATGAAAGAGATCCATTAAAATGATTCAAATGTGTGATGAAAAAGGTAAACAGTTACTCTGCTTATTTTATAGAAAAGGTAAAGAACGGGCTTGGTCAGTCAGTCTAGAAGTACTTAGGTGAGAAGAAGACACTTGCTAGCAAGAATTTATACAACCTGGCAAATGTAGTGCAAGAGTCAAAGGCTTGCTGAACAAAAGCAGGTGACATAAGATATGTATTTTTTAAATATACTAGAAAGTAAGACAAAAATAAATTAAATGTATGAGGTCTTATGTCATTCTATGTACTGAACATCAGATATGGCATAACAGAGGATTTCTCTGACCATATAATTTCTATTTCTATTTCAATAATGATCATTTAGTTTTTAAACAAACCAAGATAATGCATGGATCTTCACATCTGTTCTCACCCTTTCCCTTAGGACTACCACAGCATTCCTGTGCATGGATAAAGACAGAATACGTGTTTTACTAGATCAGGTACCAACCCCATACCTGCCTAATGCCCTCACATCCCATTTAAGCCAGAATAAGAGTAGTCATCATCTCACTTGATGTATTTAACATCTTATAGAACCTCTCTCTTGATGTACAAACCATATGGTGTGAAGTTTTCTATTTATACCAGGAGTGTGCAAGTTTCTTCATGTTTTTCTACTTATGTCAGCAGATTTACATGCAAATCTGAAATCAGATCTGTTTTCTGTTCAGGTTCTGCAGAGGAGTTTAAGGTTGCTAAAGTGAGAATGGTATGAAATGATAGTACGTAAGAAGCAGTCCTTGTTCCTCCATTCATTCCTCACATTTGCCTTAGCCAGTATTCATGTTGCAAAAACTCTGATCCATTTCTGGTATCATACCTCAGGTTCCTCCTTGAGCCCTTTTGCACTATCTGAGAACAGGCCTGGGCTGAGAAGAGGCTAAAACCCTTATTTAGTGCAGAGCCTGAAAATAAGGTGGTCAGAGTGATATTAAAGGCCACCCATCTCCACATGGATGTCAAGGTGTTCCCTAGCTGAGGCTTGGGGTGCCACAACGCTGCCTACCCCAGCCCGTGCTGGAAAGTCTGCTTTGTCTTTCAAAAACGCCCTCCCAATAAGTGCATCGAAGACAGTTTTATTAAATAAGAAACAGCAATGCTGACCTCTCGTGGCCGCGCGAGCCCTTTGCAGCACGGTGTCTCAACCGAAGTCCTTGCTCATCGGCAGGGTAACACGGCTGCCTGGCCTTGGGGTATAAGGGCTGAGGGATGGAGCTGGCTGTCTGGATTGGTTGATGTGCTGTGCAGATTGCTGGAGGACAGCAGTCATGAAGCGCTGAGTACAGCCAAGTGGTGCTGAAGCTCAGTGTACAATTGCAATTCAATGTAAAAACAACAACCATAGAGAAGCATTTGGGCAACAGATTATCAGAAGATGAAATTCAACCTTGATCTGATGTTAAATGCATTGCAGAAAAATTTCTGGGTCATTAATATGTGGCACTGCCACCCAAATAACAAAGTGCAACTTCATGTGACAATTTTAATTTGCATCTGGACACAGCAGGGAGGTTGAAACTAGATGATTGTTAAGGTCCTTTTCAACCCAGGCCTTTCTATGATTCTATGATTCTATAACTTTGATATGTTCTCTGCCTGCCAATGTCACAGGACTAAGTTCAACAATTCAGGCCTTCTGAATTGCACTGAGATAGCATTGTCACAGGAAGAAGAAAAAATAATAAATTATATCATTAGACAGCTTCAACCAGACCCTGAAAGGTGGGCACTGGCAGGCATTAAAACCAGATGATAAAAGCTCCTTCCAATGAATTTTTCTTAAGTTTGCACAAGTGAATCATAACAAGAAAAAAAAAAAAAAGAAGTTAAAAGCAAAACTAAGAATCCTAGCAGATATAGGTGCCAATTAAACGGCTCCTTTCAGCAGTCTGGTGGTTTGTCTTATTCAAATGCAACTGGTGAAGCAAGCTTTGCCGATAAGTGATTATGAACCTGTTGGGTCCTAACAGAACAGAGGGGACCAAGCGGCAGGCAGCAGTGTGCTGCAGCACCAGTGCTCCATTGCCACACTGAGACCACCACATTTTAATGAAACAAGACCCTGCCCTGTATTTCTAAGCCATCTCCATCCCCTGAGCTCATACAGTCCACATTTGGATTGATAAATTCAAGGAATTTGCTCTCCTTCTAGCATTGCATATGTTACCTGGCTTATGCTAGTGTTTGTTGGCTTGCGCTTATTTCCTTTTAAAGGTTGCTTCTGAGCGTGCTTTTTCATGACCACAGCTTTGCCCATGCTCAGCCGAAGGGCAGATATTGCTAGCTCAGCACTGAGAGGCACTGCAGAGGGTGACAGCAGCACTGCTGCATCTAGAAAGGCCTGTGGCCCACAGGGCACAGCTCTGCCACATGCTCCAGTTAGGGTCCGATTCAAAGAGAGCAGAAGGCACTCGTGGGGCTCTGCAGGGCTCCATTTTACTGTCAGCTCTCTTCAGTGTTTTTATAAATGATCTGAACTCAGGACTTGAATGCATACTAAGGAAGTTTGTAGGTTATACCAAATTCAGAGGAGCTGCTGAATCTGGAAGGTGGAGAGGCCTTGTAGATAGTTCTTGACAAACTGGAAGGCTGAGCAATCACCAAGCACATGAAGCTCAAAACAAGTAAGTGCCGGATTCTGCATCAGGGACAAGGCAACCCTGGATATCCATGCAGACTGGGGGACAAGAGGCTGAGAGTAGCCCTATAGAAAGGGATCTGGGGGTTCTGGCTGGCATCAAGTTGTATCTGAGGCAGCAGTGTGGCCTAGCAGACAGGAAGGCCAGCCGTACCCTGGGGTGCACCAGGCCCAGCACTGCCACCAGGCAAGGGGAGGTGTTGTCCCACTGTGCTCTGTGCTGTGCAGCTGCACCACCAGCACTGGGGGCAGGGTTGGGTGGCACATAAAACATTTAGAGAGCAATGGAAGGAGGGCTACAAAGATGCCGAAGGGTCTGGAGGGCAAGGTGTGCAAGGAGCAGCTGAGGTCCCTGAGTTGTTCAGTCCAGAGCAGAGGAGCTGAAGGGAGGCCTGATGGCGGCTGCAGCTCCTCACAGGGAGCGGAGGGGCAGCGCTGAGCTCTGCTCTGTGTGACAACGACAGGGCCTGAGGGAACGGCATGGAGCTGCGTCAGGGGAGGGCAGCTGGGGTCAGGGAAAGGTCGCTGCTGAAGTTCAGTGTTTGGAGAGTGCCCTCAGACACAGGGTTTGGTTTTTGGTGGTGCTGTGAAGAGCCGGGAGCTGGATTTGAAGATCCTTCCAACCTGGGATATTTTGATTCACTGCACTTTCAGCACACTTTACAGTAGCCCAGAGATGGCACCAGTTGGGCTGTGTCCTTAGGGCTAAATGACTTAGCTCAAAGGTGAATGGATACCTGCTGTGTGCAAGATGTGAGTCAACCTGAGTGAAGTCTTTTCTTTCTTTCTTTTTTTTTTTTTTTTTTTGTATGAGGAGACTTGAAGAGAGGAATTTGGAAATCTCCAGTCCCTTTCCAAAACCTTTCATTAAAACAGCCCATAAAAGTAGTCTCTGGAAACTTTAGGAGGCCTTTAAGAAGGAAAAAAAAATTAAAATTAAAATTCAGTTTTATTGAACAAATGGGCACGACTGAAAATATTCAGAAAACTAAAATTAATTTGAAAATAATTAAAAATAGGAGAAGCTTAGTGTATGTTTCCAAGTCCTGAGTAATATTAAAGTAGCATTAAAAAGCTGCAAAGGAAATTTACTGTGAGCAGGTGTTTGAAATAATTGGGGGAGAAAAAGGGTTGACTATTAATTAATGAAGAATTATGAATGTCCCTTGTTGGACTTTTTTTCCTGTAGTCAACATATTTTTAACCACATGCACTTAGTGAACACATTTTAGAAGTGTGGAGTTGCTTTACAGACACACAGTGGGAGCAGAGTGTTTTTTTATCCACATTTATTTTATTTTTTCCAGTGGCGTGTATTTAGCAGGAGCTGTTGAGATGACTGAAATGCTATGACAAAGTCTTCCTCATCAGCCATAATGCACAAATTGCTAATATTAAAAAAAGAAATAACAACAACACCTCCTTGATGAGGCTCAAAGGCATTAAAATCTGAACCATAGTGACTGGCTTCAGAAAAAAACACAAAGGTCAAATGCAGGTGCAGCATCTCAATAGCAGAACAATATTGCAGCTGTCACTGATAAAGTTAAGGACTGCTAGAAGACTTTTTGGGGAGAAAGGGTAAGCAAAGCCTTTATGCAAAGACTACACAGTCAAATAACTTGGAAGAGTAATCTCTTACCTCCTTATGTAGCCCACATGCCAAAGGAAGAGGCTACCCAGCACAGCTGTGCTGAAATGATGAGTGATCTCTGGGCTGCATGGAGCTTACACAGGTGGGGTGTGTTTTCTTCAGACAGCAACACCAAATAACAAGCTGACAGTGAAATGCATAACAATTCAGAGAGAAAGGAGCTCTTTTAGCTATTTCAGCAATCTCTTCTTTTCTCTCTAGAGATCTCATCTAAGGACTTGCAGCAAGATTTCAGCTTCAGCCAGAAGTACTTCAAGCCCTAGTTGTTTGCAGAGAGAGCAGAGGCTTTGCTGCAAGGTGTGAGTACAAGATGTGAGCCTGAGCAGATCTTTGATTTAGATACTTAAATTTATTTTAATGGAATTGCCTCTTCCTTTGTGTATCTATACACTTTCATAGCCAGCACATACATAGGATAAAGGCACTGTTTCCATTACTTTCTAGTGCAAATGACAAGCACATTAAATACCACAAACAAAAACTCTATAGTAAACAAAATCAGCGTTTATTCTTGTTGTCTGTTTACAAGATTGCTTTAGGTTTTTCCAAGTGAACATGTACCAGAGAAACATGACTTAATCTACAAAACCAGATATGGAAGATGGCATGAAAATCCCCGTGCTTTGAGATTTAGTTGTCATATGCCTGTCTTCTAAGGGAAGTTGCTGTGGGGTACACAAATATTAGTTCTGCCACACCAGAATGTGCTTGCTAACTCTACTGACGTGGCTAAAAACGTATTTACAAAGCATTACCTCTACAGGTCTTCAACTTATACTTTAGACAGGTAGTTAGTTGTTCAGCTATTAAGCCTTCATGGAAGGTGAAAGAATCTAATGTCCCTAAATGGATTCATGCAGTATTTAGTTTTATTCACGCAAGACAAGAGGACAAGTATATATTGGTGATGATAAAAGTAGTACGTGAAGATGCAGCATGCTCCTGGAAAGCAGGAAGGAGTTTGGAGCATCGGTGCTCAGTCATCACTGCTGTGTCTTTGGCACTAAGCAGAACTACAATTCTTATCCCATATTAAGAGTTCACCAGCAGGAAAGTGCCGTGCTCACTGGTGGGGCCACGTGAAGGGAATGGGATGTTTTCAGATCCCTATTGGTGGAGAAGAGCAGAACACCTCCTGGTGGGAGAAGTTTTACTGAAAGAGGCTGCCTGTAATTCATAATGTCAGCATAAAACCAAAGATGCTAAAATATCTCAACACTTACTGCAGCAATTTAATCACACCAGAAAAATGTATTTTCACTGAACTTCTTCAACTGCTAAGAAATTAAGTTTCTCTTCATTTTAACTGGTCAAGACTAGGGCAAATTAGGTGTTCTGGGTTTTTTTTTTTTCCACAGAATCACAGAATCACAGAATTGTAGGGGTTGGAAGGGACCTCCAGAGATCATCGAGTCCAACCCCCCTGCCAAAGCAGGTTCCCTACAGTAGTTTTCTGTGAGGATGGAAGATTAAACTGAGCTCCCATGCTACTTGCATCTCAAAATGTGGACCAAAAATTTTCCTTATTTAATTCTGTAGAGCTGCACTGTTATTCCTGGTAGGAATCAAATTATGGAAGAGCTTAGCTTAGGCTTTCACTTCATTCAGATTCTGACATTGGAAGGAACATAAAAAAAAGAAACTAAGAAACTAAGAAGTAGCTTCTGTTGTTAACTCCAGACCAGATTTCACAGGTTGCCAACTGCGTACTCTTTGAGGGTACTCAGGAGTGACTGGCTTCAGGTTCTCACAAGTATGGTTACGATAGTAGGGAAATATTTCTGTTGTATATGTTTTCATCAGTTTCATAGCCTACAGGTTGTTCACTGTGTAAAAAGAGTTGGAAAGCCAGTGGCATCCACCTTGAATCAAATAGACTTGTTAGTAACTCTGATGCTAATGTTAGACTACTCTAGTGTATCCTGGGTAAAACTGAGATTTTATCTGGCTGAGTCTCTCTGCTGTATGTACATAAGTAGGAATAACAGCATCCTAATTCTTAAATATGTCAGGCAAATGAAATTCTGCTTTCCTAACTCAATCATGACGCTTTATCCCTGCTGCTACCAGTGATGTTGCTAATATCGCTCTGTTCCCTGGTGACCTCTGACTGTCTGTGGATACAAGGCTAAATGGAGTAACCACAGATAATGAAGTGCCCTTCTCGCTTCCAGCTCTCAAGCGCAGTAATTCACAGTTTCCACATAAAGTATCTTAAACCAACATGCAACACAAATGATCAATAAGCAAACTCCCATGGATGCTGTTGGATTAATAGAACCCAACTGACTTTTACCTAGTAGAAAATAAATAATGCTGTGCCAAAACAATAACTTAATATAATAGCGTTTAGTTATTTTTAGATGTATTTAAGGAACACAACAACATACACAGAACAGCAAGCTGCTCAAAGTGCAATGAGACAAAATTAGAAAGACAGTAAAGTGAAGCTATGTCAAGTATTATTTGACTAAAATTGCAACAGCCAGCAAATCTACGAACAAGCATATCTACAGGCATTTACTGCAGGCACACTGCTGTAGTGATAATTATGCAGTGTAATTTTTTGTATCCTTAATAGCAACAATGGTTTTAGTAATGGGCATTTCTCAGTGCTGCCAATCTAGAGATTTTGAGGCAGTAGCAGGAAGTATGCTCGGGAGTTTTCCCTTCAGCTGGACACCTGCAGGCCTGTGCTTGTGCCAGGAACCAAATAGTGCCTTCAATCACTGCAGGCTCTCACTCAAGCAATCCTCCTCCAACTGTCCCATTCATCCTTTGCTACAGTAGCCATTCCAAGGATGAAATGTTGGGCAGCTTATAGGTAAGACTCAAGAATACAACCATCATTATCCATGTTAGTAAGACTGAAAGATAAATCCCTTGAATATTTTAGCACCCTGCCTGGTTGCACAAGCAGGGAAGTAGAGAAGTACCCTGCCCTAAGCTCTTGCCTTTTGAAAGGGTCTTCCTTCTCAAAACAGTTGAAATGTGTCAAACTCTTCCATCCTTCCTAATAGTTCACATGTGTATTTCTGACTGAGAGCTGTACAGCTGACCTTGGTGGATGTGTGTAACAGAGGCCATGTTTCTCAATAATCTTCCAGAGTATCAGTGGCCAACTCAGCACATTGGACTCTACATGGGCTGATCCTTATGGCATGAAGCTCTGAAACACAACTCACTTGAACAGATCCACAAGTGATAAATTCTCTTAATTAAACTGAACAACAAAGCAGATAAGACTATAGTCACACTGTTGTTTTTAGTACACTTAATGAGATTCAAAATGCCATGCAATTTATTCGTACTCGTGTAAATGTCCACCACAGGAAAAACAAAACCCCAAATCTTTAATACTGGCAGTAAAGTGTGCAATGAGATCTTGTCATTCCAGAGTTAGCCAGCTGTATTTGAGACTGATCATTAACTTTTTTACTGTACCAAAAGCTAACAGTATTTTGAAGGTAGTCAGATAGGAATGGGAACTCCAGCCCTAACAGAAAGGTAGGTTGTCTATTTATTTTGCACAGGGAAACATGAATGGTGACTAAAGATAAAGCAGCCTAGCTTCTACCTAAAGGTTATATTTTGGTTTTCTTGCTTTGAGGCTGCTCAAGAGCTGCTTTCCCAGAAAAACTTCCATTTCTGCTAGTCAAAGCTTACTTCAGTTAAGACTACAGATAAGGATTTTAAGGTGGCAGTGCTGTATGTGGTATCACAGTTACATGGCAAATCACTGTGTGATTGTAGTAATGGTTCTCATCTATTCACAGCTATTACAACACATCAATATTTCTCAGATTTCAGAGCTGTAAGAAGCCCAATTGGCTTACAGAAGCAGTCTTAATAGATCTACCACAATGGCTTTAAAACATTGGATTGAACTGGCTGTAGATAATGTCATGGCCACGATGTCCCATTAGTGGGCCCTTTTATTTCATTTGTGAGTGCTATTCAGAAAGGACAAAGGTGTGAAAATAATTCATTGGGTGGTAATGAATAATGCTGTTCGGTTTTGTCTTCATGTTGATCCCCTTTAATAAAAGACATAAATATAAACATGTATGAAATATATAATTAAATATATAGAGATAACTATGTTAATCTGTAGTTTGAACAGAACTGGATTAATCAAAGAAAAACTAAAGGCACTGCAATATGTCAGCATCATGGAATAAAATACTTGCTATGTGTGTAGATCTGAAACCAGGCAGTCATATACAGCAGGGTATAAGTCTCATTCCAACCTCACAGCCTAAGCAAGTAAGACTGAGGTTCACTTAATAAAGAACCATATTCAAACAGTATCAGAATTCAGCTGTTCTGACTCCTTACTTAGAAAGGCTTGGGAGTAAGATAAAAAAGAGAGAAAAGAAATCTTTAGAAAAAACAGGGCTTATAATGAGCAGAAGACTGACTCTCCTCTTTGCCAATACTCTTAATCAGTTCTTAGCAATAAGGAAAGTCACTGGTGTGAAGTCAGCTTCTGTTAAAATAACTTGCAAAGCAGAGAAGAGAGTCTGCTTGGGCAAGACTGAATAGTGCCTTCTTTTCTTTCTCATGGAATTAATCCAAGTGTATTTAAAATGAACAGTAATTCACCAGGCTAAAAAATCATAAAATGTATTATGGTTGTAGCAAATTTGCCTATCTGCAAGGAAAGCCTCAATTCTCACTTCTCTTGGTATTAAATTATCATGGCTTTAAGTTGAGCAATTCCTTAGCTCATAAACTTCAAATCTTCTACATTATGCAGCTTTAAATTGACTTTTTTTGTTTTCTGTTTGTTTGGTTGGTTTTTGTGTGTGTGTGTGTGTTTTTATGATTTGATTCCAGTGTCAAACAGCCTTGCCTACACAGATAACAAAGTGCCAAGCTGTCTTCTTGGCTGACAAGAAACAGACAACTTAACCTGGTAATTTGAACCTTAAGGAGCATTTGATAATTAAATGAGAGTGGAGGACAAAATAGAAAAAACGTTATGAAACTGAGCAAATGTGGCACTCCTGGACATGGAGAACATGGAGCTCCAGAAGAAACAACTTCTTAATAGAAAAATACTCTCCTTCTTTTGAAAGCTGAATAGAGAAGCAGCAGCTCAGAGATTCTGGGATTTATCCTGCAGCGAAAGTGCTGTTGGTCCATTTAGTAAAAGACTCAGTCATGGCAGGGAGGTAAAGCACCAAGACTGCTGATATTTTCCAATCTCTTAGCAGCAGTAACCACACAGCAGCTTTTCTGCAAAACAAACAAAAGAAGAATCCAGTTATTTCAGCAGTGTACATTTTTTATTTGGCTAAGCATTCTGAGACGGCCACTCGGTGGTTTCTTTGTGCTTAAGGAAAAGAAGTGCTGAAGCAGTGCTGAAGATTCTTGTTTACAAGATTCTTGATTACTTGTTTACAATGGGCTCTTGCAAACATCTTATTTGTGAGATGTTTTATAGAACACTAAAAAGACAAGGCCTTCTCTGTTAGGTGGAGAACAGCTCCTGGATGTCTCCCATGAGACACATTTACTCTGCTTTTGTTCCTCTTGCTGTACACACCCCAGCATGGAAAGGGAGAGTGCATACCTCTCCGTTTATTTGTTACCACTGCAAGCACTTATGATGCCAGGTCTAAATCAGCTGGCACTTGGGTGTATTATTTTGGGGTAAATGTGGTAACCACACTACTTGCTTGATAAAAATAGCTTCAAAAACAAAGCAGGACTAGATCCACTCAAAGCAAGCTCAAATAAGCTCCAAATAGAAATAAACACAGAGGAAACAACACTGCAAAAGCCAAAACGAGGTTTCCCTCCATGTTATGTCATGAGTGAGTTACTATGCTACAAAGCAATAAAAGGTTTATTAGCAAACAGTTTTGACTGCTGTTGAGCAGTCAATTTATCTCAGAGTTGATGTGGGTTCCAATGGAAATGTGTGTAATACAGCGCTTCCTGGATTGGTGCGTTTTTAGTATTTGGTTGCTGTGCAGACAGTAACTTGAAATGGTAGATACAGACAAAACCTGTCTTGCAACAGGTCAAAAAAACCTCTTTTGAAATGTACTGCATAGAAGTACACAAGTGATTGGACCAACATTTCATGTAACCTCTTCCAGCACCAGTGAAGTGGGGATGAATGCTGAGGGCAAAATTTATTCCTAATGGATTCCCATTGCAGGAGGTGAAGCTGAGACGTTACGTATCAGACAGTTATGTGGCTTCATATGGCAAGCAGGAGATAATAATGGTACCTTAGTCCTCACTGACCTCCAGTGTACCATGGAAAGACAACTTCATGTACCCAGAATTGCTCATTTAAAGTTCATTAATTTGTGTGGGATTAGACCACACTGTATAGTACCTGGATTTAAATCCTCTGGTTAGTCAAAACAGGATGAAAAATTCAACCTCTCACAACAATCAATCTTTTTCATATGTTTCTGGACAAAATCTACTGCGAATAAAATCCATCGCATCCCTTGCCTTATCAAGCAGACAGTGGATGATGGCAGCACTAAAAACTTGCAAGCAATGAAAAATGTGCTACTTTTATTTTGGTACCCTGGTTGCTACTCATGATGCATGACTAAGAGGAAGTGGTTATACAATGTGTGTGTCCTCAGCCTTGTCCACATCTTGACCCCACTGAGTTTTGCCCAGAGATGTCCTCAGAACATCTGAGTGGTTCCCATGGTCCTTCAGCAGAGTCACTAACATCTGTGGTATTTTGTAAAAGGACTGGGAATTGTTATACTGGTTTATGGAGATACAGCAGCTCCTGAGATAGATAGCTGGATTTCAAAGTGGCTGAGCAAATATGCTTTGGTCAAAGAGTAGAGACGGAACATGAGAGTGGGCTTGAATCTCCCTGGCCACTATGGAGGAGGCAGCCAAGCCAGACTGAGAACCACTAATGAAGTTTTTGTTAATGAAAAGGCAAAGATGGGGAGATTGAAAGAGATGCTCTGTCAACACTGTTTTGGATGCTATGGGCTGAAAGGGCAGAGGAGTGTCCTGTCAGAATTAGGTCCTTAGAAGTGTGGAGCAAATTCTTTTAGGGAACACCTCACTTTCCTTTCAGTACAGTTACTGGAACTGCCCTGAGGGTCTGGCCCATGCCTTTACTAAAAAGTAATTACTTTTCATATTCCTACCTTTTAAAAACCATACTCTAACCACAGCATGAAAATCTGAAAGCTTTCAACACTGAAAAGTTATTGGGTGAAATATTGCCCCATGAGGTTTGCAGCACATATGGCTTCACATATACAAGGGTTTTTGTACGTTGCTGTGAGTTGGTACAAGTGATAGAGCCAGCTTACATTTTGAATGCTTTCCAAACAACAGTGAGGATAGTGGTGAATACATATTGGAATGTATAGTTAGAACTGTGCTTGGTTTTTGGCTTCCCACTGATCACTTCCACTGTGCAGTGGTATTTATTTATTTAAAAAAACACAACACTTAGGACCCCAAACAAACCTTCTGTTTTGCAGCTCTTTCAGAGATTACGGATCTGAAGGTGCCCGGCAATCACAGTCTCCTTTAACTTTCTTCTAGAGAAAAACAAAAAAAGAAAGACAGCTGCCATTACTGAAGCATTATTTGAAGATCAGTCACATCTCAGCTCTAGTTAAAGTAATGCTAAAACGCTGCAACATCAGCATCTTTAGTGAAGCTGGTTTGGAAAGTGCAAGTGGCATGAACAAAAAGTTTCTAGGGGAGGAGCCACAAAGGGTGCATGAATTGTAAGGTTCCTGTTAGGGGCAGGCTCTTCTTAAAAGAAAATTGGTGATAGGAAGCAGCATGCCAGGTGAGCAGCCTGTGCTCTTGCAGCATTTGGAAAAGACAGCCCGTTCCCCAGGTTACAACAGTCAGAGCCTCTCTGGAGCCAGACTAAAGGGACTGAATGCTGTTTTATGAAACAAACTCTCTTATTTTTACTGTCTGTGCTCACAATATAAAAATCTAATAAGCTCAAGGGCATTGCTGTTCAGGGAAATGACCAAGAAAATTAAATTTCAATTAAAGTTATAACAATTTATTTGATTATTATTATTTCCCATTTTACACTACTTCTGGTTACCCTTACTTTGTGTAACAGGAATGTCTCTCAAAGACAGCCTTGTCAGGACACTACTCAGTCCATACCCGCCCCAAACCCACACCTCTTATCAGCAGATCTACTACTATTTTACTATCATCAAATCTTTCATCTTATTTTATGAAGATCATTTTAATAATTAATAATATTCTTAGTGATAGGACAAGGGAGAATGGTTTTAAACTGAGACAGGGGAGGTTTAGGTTAGCTACTAAGAGGAATTTTTTCACTCAGAGGGTGGTGGGGCACTGGAACTGGTTGCCCAGAGAGGTTGTGGATGCCCCATCCCTGGAGGCATTCAAGGCCAGGCTGGATGTGGCTCTGGGCAGCCTGGTCTGCTGGTTGGTGACCCTGCAGTTAGCAAGGGGGTTGAAAACAGGTGGTCATTGTGATCCTTTTCAACCCAGGCCATTCTATGCTTCTATGATTCTATGATCCTAGGCATTACAGAAGTCATTTTACTTAACCTAGATTTGCTTTATCTGCAAAGGAGGTAGTGAATATTGCACTCAGTGCTGCAAAAAATCAGGAAGGTGATTAAAGTGATCCCTCCCTTGAACCACTGAACTACAGTGTGGACTCAGATTCATCCAACGAGAAGCTCATCAACAGTCTGAATCTCCCACACTTATCAGTTAAATTAATTACAGCAGCTAAGTAAAAGCGAGGGAACACACATGGCTTACACTGGCAAGAAATTCAGCAGCAAGGTGGACTCAAAAACAGATGAGGGAAATTTCAAAGCAAATAATGATATGCCAACAGAGACAGGCAACAGCAGATCTACAATGCACAAATATATTTAAATTTAGGAACCTGGAGCCTGCAGTGGAGCCTGTGGTCTGATAACCATGGGTGTTTTAAGGCAGCAGTTGCACTTATTCTCCAGCTAAAAGAAAAACAGAATCCTATTAAGTATTTTTCCTAGAATTTCATAATTCAACAATTATCTCCTACAGGTCTTGTGTTCTGCTGTCATGCAGTGCTGTCATTTTAGGATATTTTATGCCAGATGGCAGCTAGTCCAGGAAACCACTAGCAAAAACTCGTTCAGGTAACTTCAGAGAATGTTATGGACTCAGTGAACATCAATAAAATGGCATATAAAAATATTTTACATGGACATTAAAAACTTTGATCTGTAATGATAATTCTGCAGTGGAACAGTACAAGTGATACAAGTAGGACACAATGGTAGTGAGCACATGTTTCAAAGATCCAGGAATCACGTACCATTTTTCCTTGATGAGAAGCTTAGAGATGAAATCTTTGGCTTGCTCAGAAACATCTTGAAACTCCTCATCTTCAAAATCCCAGCTGCAGGCCAGGATATTGTTGAGAGTCTCGTTGTCATCATCACCCAAAAAAGGAGACAATCCACTGAGGCTAAGTAAAGAGGAATATGCTAAGTCTTTCTGTCTCTTTCCCTTCCTGTACATGATCTCTGATGTGACATCTGTGGTTGTTCTGTTACTTCTGGCCCACCTTAGAATTTTTATTACCTAAGAAAATTTCCAGACCATTCCCATTTTCTCTATTTACACTTTTAAATAATCACTTTTTCTCCCTAACAAAATAAACATTACAGTCTTTCATTGAGGGTCATATTTTCCAGATCTCTGACTGCTTTTGCAGACATATACTGAGAGTTTATCAAGAGGTCCACAGTATTCTAGTCTAATACCTAATTGCTCAAGATAGATAGTGTAGTGAAACAAAGAAGGAAAGGTAATGGTGATTGGAAAAAGGGTCAGATTCCTGAATATGGAATTTGGAAAGAGGCCTACATTTTCTACTTTGTGTACAGATTTTGTCAGTCTTCCAAATAACAACAAATTTGGATGACTGACACAGATAACCTGAAAACAGCTTACAAAGCAGATCAAATCCTACTTACAGCATGTAAGCAATGACTCCTACACTCCACATGTCTGTAGGAAAGGAGACAAATTCATAATTCACAACTTCAGGAGCAAGAAATTCAGGAGTTCCAAAGTTTACTCGAAGTTTTTCCCTGGGTTTATATCTAGTCAAAGGAAACATTAATAAAAGAACGTTATAGCTCTAAAGTTATATCGTAAGTTGCCCAGCACTTAGTGGGATGTCAGAAGCGTATGTGACATTCAGGAGGAGATCAAGGAACAGATAGAAGTACAAATTAAAAATAAATACCCATACATAGGAATGAAAAACATTTGTAAGCTTATATCATACTTCAGGATAAAACTCAACAACTAAACAAAGTAAGAAATTCAGATTTCAAAGATGACTTAGGGCAGCCTGTTACCGTGCTTTGGAATCTTCCCCATATCATAAGTTATAGTATCTGCTTAAACAAGAAAGTGATAAAGCATGAATTGTACTGTAAAAGGCCCTGATGTTCTCTCATGCTCTCTTTTGAGAATAGAACAGACAAGGGGTTCCACAAATTTTGTCGACTTCAGCTGTACCAGTATACTTATTTGTTAGAATCAGACTCTTTGAACCTTCAATCTGAAAAAAGGCTTCAGAACAAAACTTTTTTTACCCAACTTCAAACATTCCTTATTAAAAGATGTCTTTGGAACCAACTTGTCACAAGAGCAGTAGGAGACCATTATGGGTCAAAGATGTAACTGCAAAGAAGTAATATTTCTTTGCTTCTTTCCTCATTCATTTACAATTAGTAGTAACATAGGCACATACCTTCTTGCCAATCCAAAATCAATAATTTTTATTTGATTTGCAGATCGGTTCACGCACAGGATATTCTCAGGCTACCAAGAAAAACCAGAAAACACTTCAGTGAGAAACAAGCATGACAAACAGAGCTTTTAGAAAACCATCGGGTGAAAACCACTGAGAAAAAGGTAAACATGCCATAAGCACCTTTTTCTTTCCACCCTGATCAGATTTCTCAGTATGGGTATAACCTCTTCTATCACACAGCAGTTGAGGTTGGGTGTTCTGTGTCTTGATAACTGCATCTTTTTCTGCTTTTCAATTTGACATAAGGCAGCAGTTCAGATAAAGAACTTGTCGGGGGAATGAGACAGAGAATGTAGACTTCAATAGTGAGGTTTCAGGATGCTGGCATGGTGATTTTGTAGATCTTAGTAAGCTGACACTGGAATTTTTTAAAAAAAATTTTTAAACAAATTTACTGGGCTTTGAAATTTATGTCTTTAAGTTTCTGTATTCATAGATGATCTGGCATTAACTGTCTGATTGAGTACTGACATTTTATGCTAGTTACAGCAGCTTTATGTTTTCATCACATATTTTACCAGAAGGTGGGATTCACAGGTTAAATCCCTCTGGATTTTCACAGGGCCAATTGTTCTTCATTCCCCTGCAAGGAATCCACTGCTTACTAAATTACTCACAAATCAAACAGAAGGGAGCGAGGATAGAATCTGGCCAGTTGTCTTCAAAATGTAAATATCTAAAATAAATTCACTGCCAGCAGTTTTATAGTTTTATATACTTTGTCTCGTTGCTCGTTGAGTCCTCTTGGAAATAAAACAGCCCACAACACTTAAAACATTAGTTAACCTTCGTCACCATTACTAATTCATTTTAAACTCAGGACTTGTAAACATCATATGTCCATAGTTTCTGTGGTCATGGATGAGTATGGTCAAGATGAATTTCTTTCAATTTCAAACATTCTTCCTCAAACTCATTTGTTACTGACAACAACCTGTGAGTAAGCAAAATAGAATGGAGAATCTGTAACTGGACAGCACATGAAAAGAAAGGTCTCTGAGAAGAATTCATTACATTATATACGGGCCTCTTTGTCAGCAGTATGACATATAAAAACTGTGCCAACTCCAAGAACATAATTAATATGTCTCAAAGACTTATGTGAAATTCTTGATAGGTTTTTGGTATCTAGATGTTTATAAAGAAAGAGAAAAGTAAGTCTGGTAAAGCAAGTGAATTGATAAAGCAACTGAAACAGATCCCAATAATCATCTGTTCACTTGCTTAACATGTGCAATAATATAAATGCTAACAACTCAGTTATTACAAGCCAAAAACAGCAGCTGCAATAAAAATCTCAACAAAGGCAAAACTCTCTTTGCACTTTTTAGTTCTTTTTGCTTTATTATAAAGCTGAGGAATACGTTATGGGGACTTTATAGACACTTGTAAAACTAAAGACATCATCCCCTTTTATTTCTGGACTAAATAAAGGTAAGAAATATATAATCATAGAAAGGTTCAGGTTGCAGAGGACTTTAAAGATCAACTAGTTCCAACCCCCTTCCACGGGCAAGGCTTCCAGCCAGCAGATGAAGCTGCCCAGGGCCCCCTCCAACCTGGCTTTGAATGCCTCCAAGGATGGGGAATCCACCAGCTCTTTGGGCAGCCTATGCCAGCGCCTTACCACCCTATAAGTTAAAAAATTCTTCCTCGTGTCTAACCTAAATCTCCCCTCTTTTAGTTTAAGGCCATTGCCCCTTGTCCTTTTGCTATCAGACCATGTAAACAGCTGTTCCCCTCCTGCTTGGAAGCTCCAACAAGTACTGGAAAGCTGTTATGAGGTCTCCCTGGTTCCTTCTCTTCTCCAAGCTAAACAAGCCCAACTCCCTCAACTTTTCTTCATAAGAGAGGTGCTCCAGCCCTTCTGTCATTTTTGTGGCCCTCCTCTGGACCTGCTCAAACAACTCTACATCCTTATTGTGCTGGGGCAGCAGGTTTGGACACAGTACTCCAGATGTGGCCACAAGAGGGCAGAGCAGAGGGGGTACAATCACTTCCCTTGCCCTTGCTGGCCACCCATCTTTTGATGCAGCCTAGGATACTGTTGGCTTTCTAGACTGCAAGAGCGCACTGCTGGCTCATATCCAGCTTTTCATCCATCAGGACCCCCACGTCCTTCTCTGTATGGCTGCTCTCAATGAGTTCTTCTTCCAGCCTGTACTCATATCTGGAATCGCTGCAATTCAAGTGCAACGCCTTTCACTTGAGTTTGTTAAACCTCATTAAGTTCTCATTCTCATGTGCCCACTTTTTGAGTATGTCTAGGTCCTTCTGGATAGCATCCATGCTTTCTATCATGTCAGCTGCTTGAGGTACCACTCAGCTTGGTACCATCAGCAAACCTGCTGAGGGTGCACTCAATCCCACTGTCTGTCATTGATAAAGATCTTAAAGAGCACCAGCCCCAAAATGGACCACTGGGAAACACCACTCGTGACTGCCCTCCATCTGAATACAGAGACATTCACAACAGCCGTTTGGCTACAAGTATCCAACCAATCCTTTATCCACCTAATAGTCTAGCTTTCAAATCCATATTTCTCCATTTTATTATTTAATAAAAAATTGGTTCAAGGAAAGAAGATCCAGCTCGAATGTCCAGATTACTGAAACATACCTTTACAAATTGTTTTCTAAGTGTGACAGCAATTAGCAGTCAGCCAGTGTAAGAATATGCAGTTGGTAAATTTGGTTTTAGATAGAAGGGACTTTCTGTGTATACACTTGAATAGTTCAGATTGCCAAGAAAATACTCAGTGGAGAATCCCTCACTCTTTTCTGTACTTTCAGCTGTACTGGCAGTTTTTGTCTAACCTAACAGATGCTGTATTATTTGCATCAACCACTTTTTTTATTACTTTCATTTAGCAAATACTTTCTTATGTATTTGGCCTCAGCATGGTGTAAATGGAGTTAATTTCTATCCCATGGCTGATGCATAAGACAGAGATCTTGTGCAGCTGAATTACATAATATTTGCATAATATTTATAGATGGAAATGGAAAAAATGAAAATAGCAAGATATTGTTGCCAATATCTTTCTGGCTTTCTGTAAAATCATTCTGCAGAAAACTCAAGAGCTATGTAGCTTGATGACATATGACCATGATTCTCATCAAAGTTACTTCTGTAGTGATTTAACTGATCTCAATGTGGCTGAAGTAAATACACATCAGTTCAAGAAAAGCAGAATAAAGTTATTTGTTGTTTCTGCCATGGGAATCTGCTAAGCTGCATGGCCTAACATTAAAGAACAAAATTTCCACAGCTGTCACTGCGCAGAACAAACATGTAAGTTCTCTACCTTTAGATCCAAGTGAAGGATGTACATCTGGTGCATGTACTGAATTCCCTCGCAGATCTGTTTTATGAATGAGATTGTATCCATTTCTGTCAAATTGCAGTTCTCATCAATTATTCGATCAAATAATTCACCTCCTTCCACACTGATGAGAAGAGAAGATAATGAAGTGATCATCAAGTTCAAGTCCAAATCCAAACCCATGCAATTACAATTGTATAGAATTTAAACTGTTGACTATTTTAAGGATTCACAATCAGGTTCAGTGAGAGGGGTCTACAACATGAGCTTGTATTCTGATCTGAATTTCCCACATACTCGGTACTGATACATACTAGCCATAATTTCTTCAAAGTTTGAGAACCTAGTCTCCCATTCATTGAGAGATGCTGTCTTGGGACATAATTTTGCACCAGTGGAATTAATGACATCACATGGAAAACCAAGACAACATGCTACACAATCTGCATTAAATCCTTGGTCTTCTCCATCAGAGCTTAAGAGGGACATGATATAAAATTTCAATTTGAAGCAACATAAAATCAATGAAAATGACTTCTTAATTTCTCATTACATTTCAGAATACCTCTATCTTACCAACTGATATCTATGCTGACTTCTAGCTTTTGTGTTATACCAATTGTGTAAATCAAGTTCATGAGACTGCCTACTAATATACAGAAAAGTCAAGCTCTTCTGCCATGCATTTCAGTGTTCTAGTTGCATCCTTTTTGGCTTCTACAAAAAGAAGCAACATCTATTTGTTTTTAAGGCAGCTGTTTTGAAACTAATTAGCCTGATAAACCAGCATAAAAGACAGGTTAATCCATTCAGGCATCGAGTAAAAGATCGTCCACAGCATCTACAGTAGGCATCTATTCATTGTAAGACGTCTTTTCATTTGCCTCACAGAGGTGGAGATATTCTGAGATGCCTGTCTCTTAGTTGCCACAAAGTACCATTTGAAATTAAAGACAAGCTACATAACAGCTCTATCCTCAAATGGTATGGTGGCTTTACATCACCGGGAGTGTGGAGCATCACTTGAAAAAAATACATAAATGGCTCCATGGCACTTTTTCTTATTTTTTTCCCAATTATTGTTCCTGGGAACGTATTTCATATGCCCTTTCTACCTGCTAAAAGCTTTATTTCTAATTTCGGGCAAAATAAGAAGGAAACAAACAGTTCTAGCAAAAGTGGTAAAGACAGAAATTGGAAGAACACACTTACTATTCCATGACTAGGACAATGTCATTTTTTGACTCAAAGGCGTCATAGAGCTGGATAAGATTCACATGATTCAACTGGTTCATGACACTGATTTCATTCTTTACTTCATTCTGTAAAGAATCATGAATATTGTTTCAGAGGTTGTTTTTTTGTTGTTTTTTATTTTCTAAGACAGGTACATGGACAAAGACAAATTCAGTTTGAATCAGATATCTACGTTATCTTCATGTTTTCACTTGTGTTAAGCAAATCCAAGGTTTGCCTTTGTTCCTGCAATGGTAGACATCAAGGCAATAAGCACTAGACTGAACTCATAGCTTGAGTAGGGGGCTGCTTCAGTAATATGCAAGGAGAAAAAGGGAGGGGAAAAAAAGAGCAAAAGCACACATGGGCAAGCAGTAATCTGTCTAAGAAAAGTCCAGGACAGTCCTCAAAACCTCCCTCTTCAATCAGGGGGGAAAGACTGATGCCTCTGTTCAGTCCAGCTATTTTAAATGTGCAGTTTAGGGTGGCTGAGTCATTATCCAATGGTGCCAATCTCTCTTCTGACTATAATGGGATTCTTGATGATCAGCTTACCCACAGACAGCTATACCTTAGAGAACCACAGATAGCTGAGACAAATCCCACCCTTGACTACCATTAATGACACAGCTGTCACAGAAAAGATGCTAGGAATGTCTTTCTTATGAAAGCAAGCCCCAGATGGCCATGAGTTTTGCAAAACAGGTCAGACTAATTCTTCCCATTTATATTTGTGTTGATGTCAGGAGCCCAGATCAAGCCTGTAATCAGCATACCTCACAGTGACATGAATTCATTGCAGTAAGGATAGAGTGGGGGGGAGGGGGAAGTATGCTATTTCACAGGCCAGACCATCAGAAAAAACACTAATAGAATTAAAAGTAGGGAAAAAAAAAAAAAAAAAAAAGGAAAGGAAAGCCAAAGAAACACAAAGATCTGAAAAGAAAGTAGGAAAAGTTGTGATTAAAAAAGTAAAACAAAAAATATGAGAAAAGCCAGAAAGAAGACTTTGATGAGCAGAGAAACAGAGCTGCAGAGCCAATGGTAAATCAGCAGGTTTTATGACTATGATGGCTTGTGAGCCACTTGGACATGGTCTGTTGAGTAAGTGAAGAACAGTGTGGGGTCCATTAATGAACAGACTACCAACCTTCTCTTTATCTCCTCTGGCTTTTATAATTTTGGCTGCTAGCTTGAGACCTGTTGCTTTCTCTTCACATTTGTGTACCATACCAAATCGTCCTCTGGGGAAAAAAGGGAAAAAATATTGATCAGAACCACACAGTTGCATTGCCCTTGTGTGCAAACTAAGTTATACAGAATGGAAAAAATCCTCTCCCTACTGAGTTCCATTTCAATTGCTCTATTGCTGCTATTTTATTGTGTAAATCAGACTTGCTACCGCTCATTAAGGCACACCAAAATTACACTGTTGCAGTTGATATTATTCCACTTTTATGATTCATTAACATTCACTTCATTACTTCTAACATCTTTTAATGTGTGATGAGGTATCCAAGGCAAGCTAACAGAAATACATACTGTAATGATAATAACTCATAATAACTCACTTATGAGCACAATCTGCCTCTCCCCACCTCATCATTCTACCCCAAGGGAAGGCTGCGATTTCATGGTGAAACAATGCCTACTCAAGATCATGTTGCTACCAGAAATGACAATATCACTCTATCATAAACTATGGCAGCATGAAAGATCTAGCCACTTGGTCTGTCAGATTAGCTTGCTGATCTACCTGAAAACATTCAGGTATTTTCAGGGATGGGCTATGCTGAGGGAAAGAAGGCTACAATGTGTTTCTATGTCCCACTGGCTTCAATGTGAAGTACTGTCACATCCTAGAAGCATCATGACAAAACCTGAGGGCAGATGGCTGACCTAGAACAAAACCAAATACAAACCAACTTTGGTGGTGCCAAACCTTCAGCCAAAATTCACTCACACAGTAAAACCAACCTCCTGTTTTAATTCCTCTCTAAGTACTGTTAAAGCTTAGCCTTTCTAGGGAGGCACGATGCTTCCATTTACCTCCTGGGGTTCCTGGCTGTAAACTCTTGCCTTGCTTTACACGTTGATTGGATTCACTTGACTTACCCTCCCAAGATTTCATTCCTGTTGACATTATAATAACTGCTGATGCCCACCGTTTTGGCTGAAACAATCCGGTGATCAAATGGTGCTGGTGGAGTAGAAGTATCATCTATAGAAGAAAAAACAGCGTATGAGTGGTCACATGCAGTGCTTGTCTGCCTCATATATTTCAGTCCTTCTTTCCCCAAGATAAATTAAGAACTGAATAATCTTACTGTAAGTTAAATAGATATGTCTCTCTGTTATTCAGAAAGGGTTTTACTCCAGAGCTCTGGTTCAGAAAGCACAGTGTCACAGGGGAGCTACACTAAGACAAGTACTCCTCTACTTAGTTAGCACCTTCTGCACTGTGAGTGTCAGGAGCAGCATGAGGCTAGACTGCTAGACTAAGCCAGTGCAGCTTCATGCCCACAAGACAGTTTGTTTAGAAGATTTGGAAGGATTTTTTTCCTATCCAATTTTTAATTTCCCAGGAACTGTTAATAGATGAGTATATACTGTAATTCTCTCCTGGTATAGAAAGAGATACAGAGCTTTTCTGTAAGCCCAGCTAGATGATGTCATCTCCCTTCTTATGGTGTTCATAACAAAGAATCCCTTCTCTACTGGCCGTCTGATTGATACAATTTGTCATGCTCCCCAGCATTGTGTCTGCCTTTAGAGACTGCATTAACTGCTTGTGCACACAATGGAGTTTCATCCTGTCATGTAACACTTGGGGTTTCCAATATGGCTCAGGGTCCAATGTGGTAGACACATGCTGCTTTGAAGAGCTGCTATGCTTAAAAAAGAAGACAGGTAAATGGAAAAGAGGGACACAGTAAAGAGATGGCTTCCTTGGAGCACAGGCACAGAGTTTTGGCACAAATGTAGATCTCCATTATTATTGTCAAGACCTTCGCACGCGGGACATTCTGCCATCCTCATGTCAAAATCTCTGCTGGATACCAGCCCTGCATGCGTGATTTCTCTTTGAATATTTTGCAGGACATTGCGATTCCAAATTCATACTCATGTTGTTTTTCACTTGATTGATATTGCCAGGAGTGACCTTTGGCTGACCAAGGTGACAAATACTTCAGCTGGTTGGGAGGGTTAGAGCCACAGTGCTTTAACATGAGCTCTCTGGTCTGGAATGCCAGGTCTTTTTTGTGAGGGGCTTGTTGAGCAATTTGAAAACCATTCATTCCTCCAATGAAAATGATTAAAACCACAAACAAAACAAAAGAAAAACATGACAGCATGTAGCTGGCAGGAACACTCATTAATGTAACAGTGGAGTGTCCTTATTGAAAGCAAATATCCAGGATACCAGCTATGTACCTAGATTTTTTTGACTGTTAATAACTTACACGGACAGGAAGTTAGTTCATGGTCAAGGAATTGTGAAAAGCTGGGGCTCCAGGAGGTTTGCCACCTACTTGTGATTCTGCAGAGCTTGAATTGCATGTCCTTAAGTATGAGCCTTTGTATGTTACCAAACGAGCATCTACCCTAAAGGCAGAATTTGACCCTAATGACACAAACTCCAAGGGCCCCAGCATGTAACTGGTGGAAGAATATGGGGTTTTGAATGCTCAACTCTCAAATGTTACCAAACTTTGAGCAAGAAAGTGCTCATTTAAAGAAGTCAGATCATGTGTCTGAGTTTTAGCCTTGAAGATTTTTTCAGTGACAAATCCTCCATTTTTGTTTTACTGCATACCAAAGGGGATTTCTCACTATTCAAGAATGTCTTGCTGTTACAGATGAAAGACACTCCAAGAGAGAGACACTAACTTTAATGCCATCCCTAACAATCTGCCAGAGCTCAGGACAGCTTATGAGTTGAGATTTTTAGCTTACTATCTCCTGTTTTTGTTAGAGAATCTAAGAGCCTCACACAGATATTTAATTCATTGTTTCCTTTTCCCACTCCACCCTGCATTCCCAAAGCAAAGAAAACCATTGTTTCCTATGTGTGTGCATGCATATGTAAACATCTTCAAATCCATCAGGCCATCACCTCATGTTTCATCATTTATGTGCAGGGATAGGCACTGAAATTCTCAAGCAGAAGTGTT